>NC_072853.1:72670129-73295129 GCF_028858705.1 Grus americana
TTACTGTGCTGGCTCCATCTGGAGCAGCCGAGTCACTATATGTTCCTGCTTCTTATAACCCAGTGCAGACGTACCTGAGCTAGCTTGGCCTGGAGCTAGTGTGAATCCAGCACAGCTTGTTAACTCTCTGCTCCTGCCGTGTGGAAGGTGCTGTACTGTTTCTCAACAGTGCTGGTTCCAAGAGTAGTGCGGGCATGCTCGTGTGGGTGCTGCATTTGGCAGCCAGCCACCTGTCAGACCAAGGCTGGCTTGCATTGGAGTCCTGGCCACTTGAACGGCAGTTATTGGAGAGTTGGTCTGAGTGTTGGCACATCAGTTTCTCTGCTGGCCAGCGGGTGTTGGTGACAGCATAGCTTCTCTAGCTTGCTCCCGATGTGATTGTGCTGCTGCATTTCTAACCAAATTCAAATGCTCCGTGCTCACACCTTTTAGTTTTCTGACTAATTTGCCTTGTTGTTGTAAGATCTCCTGCCACGTTACAACTGATTGGAGCTGTCATTCAAAAGCCTATCGTGTCCCAGAAAAAGAAATGTTGTCTATCTAAATAACATCAGTGTTGGCCTTTAGGGCCACTAAGCACTCCCTTGTTCAGTCCTGCACCGACTTCTGGCACATATGCAGAAACATGCCATCCCATTTCAGCTTTGGGTCTCTGAGCTCAGGAAGTTGAGGCTCGTGCTTTAATATTCGTATTGCAGTCTCAGCCAATATCCTATGAAGAGGTGAAGCCTTAAACACAATGCAACACAGCGGGAGTGGTGTGCACTAGATATTTTCCGACTTGAATGTTTACCCTCTACGAGGGTGGATTGCGAGAGGACAGGAGTGAGGGACTGTTTGACTGATTTGACTGTTCTTGTTTTTATTTCCTTGAGGGCAGACATCATTTAAGAGAAACAGAAGTGCAGCATAACATAACCTGGTGGACTGGGTTTGGGAAGAGTCTCCTTTATATGTAGGATGGTGCAGAAGAAGCCAGAATGAATGGGCATTGAAGCTGAAAACGTTATCAATACAAAGAATCCACAAGAAATGAGGTTGAGAAGGTTTTGTGAAGTTCTTAAGTTGAAGACATGAGTCTTGTATTTGATTTGTATGCACTGGAGAATGTTAATAAGGGCCGGAATACTGGAGAAGGAAATCCAGGGATCTGCTTTGCTCTGTTGGAGAGGGATCACGTCCCAGGAAAACTTTGGAAAAGAGTATAATTGAAAACGGAAGAGAGTAATGTTGCAAACAGAACTTCACACTCTTGTTCACTGCTCCTTAGCACATCGCTGCATTTTAGGCTATTGCTGATGTAAGATTCAGCCATCTCCAGTTTAGGAGAAAAGTTGCTGTGACTTATCTAGGAATAATAAGTCTCTGCTCTGAGGACCACACAAAATGGCACAATGCCATTATTGAATATGCTTTAACTATTCTTTTAGCTCTTTGTTCAGTTTGTTAATTACATCTTTTCTGTTCCTTTCCACTTTTAGAAACACACCTGTGAAAGCTGTGCCTCTCTGCTGCATTTCAGATAATGGTCAGTGATGCTGAAATAAATATATGCAGAAGAAAGCAAGGGCTGCTGAGAGGTACATTAAGAATGTGCATTTATATAGACAGAATCTTTTCACTAATCAGTCAAAAAAAGAAAGCAAAGCAAGGTACAGAATCTTTTCACTAATTAGTCAAAAAAGAAAGCAAAGCAAGGATGGTGCTTGCCCGAAACAGTACTATCTGCTCCACTTTGAACGAATAAGTTATGATTTCTAATGGTAGAGTCTGTCCTTCCACCCCCTGCTTAGATATTGGCATGTTCTCTACCATAATCTCTTTTATCCCTGCGTGGGACTGAACTGACTCAGGGTGAGTTTTAACCTATAATAAAGCCTGAAACCCAGAGATTTCTGTTTTCAGATTGCTGCATTACCTAAGTAGTGGCAGCCTGGGAGGAGAGAGGCACAAAAGGAAATTTTACAAGGCTTTAATCGTAACATATTTTTGAGAGAGGAAACCCTGCCTAGGCCAAGCTAGCAACACAGCTGGTTCACTGCTGAAGAATTATTTATTCTGAGCAGGCACATTGTCCTGTTGCTGACCGTTAGGCTGGGTTCAGTTTGGCACGTTGTAGATGACATTGGTTTCAGTCAGAGGGAGAGAGACAGTTTTAAAGTTACTGTACAACAAGGATGCTGTCTAAGGGTCCTGACTGAGAATTTTGAATGGCAGAACCTGAGATAACTGTAGTAGTTCTTGCCTTCAGCTGTCTTTGCTACTCTGGAGAAGTTCCCACTTGCATAGGATGGCTCCTGTGGTTGTGTACAGTTCCTGAGCCTCTGTAGTTCAGGGCCCTATGGAAGTGAACTGAAATCCAAATGAGGTCATCTAAATATGCCCAGCTGTAAATTGCTGTTCTGTGACAACACAAGCAGCTTGAGGTGTTCCTTAATGAGAAATGGAAAACGGAGAGAGGTGAAATAGGAGGAGTACAAGATCTCTTCCAGCCACCTTGCAGCTACCCAATTGTGATGCCAAGTCCTAACTTCCCTCTTGCTCATTTCAATCTGTTTTGTAGGTGTGGGGGGGTATTTTTTTTCCTCGCTACTTGCTTTCTGAGCTAGTTACAGCCCAGGAGGTGATTCTGGTGATTCTGAGCTCAGCTGCAGTAGTGCATATCTAAACTACATTCCTTAGAATCTGTGGCAACCGGTCCTCCCTGAGGATGAAGGGGATATCCAGTGGTGTACCACCCTGATGTGTTTTTAGGCAATGAGACACATTTCAGATGTGAATTACAGTGGTAATTTTCTCTGTCCCCTGAGATTCTTTGACAGCAGTGTGCAGTCGCTGGAAACTTGCTCCACTGCGCCGGCAGATCTCAGCGTAAGCTGCCGACACTGATTTCTGGGGTCTGTCTTGCCCCAGTGGCAGAGGAGGTCTTGGTCTCTAGCAGATTTCCTGCAGGCAAGGGAGCTGCTGCTTTGTCCCAGGTAAACAAAAGTCGTCACCAGCTCCGATTGTTTCAACCTAAGTTCATAGTGATGAGTTAGAAATTGTTTACGCAACGAGCGTTTCTCTCCCCTTTTTACTGACAGCTGATTTTACTGGGGCTAATATTGTAAGTTCTTATTACCATTGTTAAATTGTTACTGCAACATGAAATTTGTCACATTACACAGATAAATAATATACTTAAGCAGAGACACATAGAGGGAAAAATGTTGGTCATCTTGGCAGTTCATCCTATTACAGTCTGCCACTTCATTTTCACTGGCTAAAGGATGTGTGTGGTGGTGGATAATTTGTTACATAGTTTTCAGCTTTGCAAAGTTCCCTATATAACTGATGTCATCATGGACCCACCAAAGAAACCAAAGTTTCCTGGAATACTTAGCTTTTAAGAGCATTTTACGTGCATTTACATGTCTATAGATAGTGAATAAATTCTACAACTATTGTAAGTAAACAGTTCTTGTATTCACCTACAGGAAGCCTTGTGTTTAAATAAATCTAAGTGCAAAAAGTTTTGATACTAATAACAATTTCTGTCACCGGTGTGAATGGAGAACAACTTGGCAGAAGTTCCTTGTGAAGAGGCATTCTTGGGTCCTATGTCCTCCTGTAAACTCAGTATGTTATTAGATTCATGTGGTTTGGCACCAGGGTAGGGATCCTTCGTATCTTGAGCCAGGCTTAATGTGCATCCTCTGCAACTGCTTTCAGTCTTGGCCTCATCAGTTTATTAGCTGCTTTCCCATAGGGTTCTTAGTACTTTCTAGAGTGATAATTTTTAGCTCAGTACTCTCAGACAGTTTTTGATTGGAACTTTTTAGAGCACATAAGCCTATTTATTGACTGTCACATTCCTTTTCCTCAGTCTCTCTCTGTTTGACCTATTTCTAATTTTTTAAAAAATTTAAATACATAAATGACAAAGGGAAGCCAACCAAGTACCACCCAGAAAAGATTTGGGAAAGGTTTTTGGGGGCTATGTTTCTGTGATCACATAAGAGTCATTTCTAATACAGCTGCTTTTTTAGCTGCTGCATCTGTTTCTGGGTGAATTGTTCTTTTACTAACTTGGCAATGCATGGGGAGGAAAAACATATATCAACTATTTTTCACTTTTTTATTGTGCGGTAGGATTGATCTGTATTTGCCTAGTTGTAATACCTACTATTTGTGGGAACTCATGGGCCTTAAATTAGATGTGATGGCTTCTTCTTGCTCCAAAACTATAATAGATTTTAATGTTAAACATTGCAAAGAATGAAACAAAGACATCAAGAACAAATAAGAGTGATTTCAAGTTCATAATACCTTCCATATGACTGCCAAATTGCTTGAAGATTAAACTTGAAACTGTCAGCTCAATCCTTCATTACCTTCCTTTTCATTTTGTAAGTTATATGTAATGGAAGTGTTGTAAATTGCTGCCGGTAGTGTAACTGTGTGGGGAATTTTCATCTGGGGCCATGTCTGACCTGCAAGAAGTTCCTGGAAATGACAGAGTGCACTGCAGGGTGGAGGAGAAGTGGGTATGGTGTGCTCTGTCTTTCTGCTGCAGAAAACAAGAGTTTCCAGATTTTCTCTCCTTCCATTGTTTACGCTATTTCTGATGAGATTCATTTTGATCTGTAAAAGGGCCCCCAGACTGAGAAGTGACCATACTTGCCAGAAAGACACTGGAACAGTTTGGGGATTTTTTTCTGGATTGTTTTTAAAATGCATTTCTTTTGCTCAGGCAAAATGCAAGTTTTTGTTGTTTGTTTGGGTTTTTTGGTTTTGGGGTTGGGTTTTTTGTTTGTTTGTTTGTTTTTGTGGGGATTTGGGGGTTTTTTTGGTGTTGCGGGTTTTTTTTTTCCAAAAAGCAGAAGTGCGCTGTTCTCTCTTCTCACAGCTTTCGATAGGGGTGTATGTACTTCTTTGGACCCCCATTACTGGGTTGGGATTTGAAGGTTTTGGGAAGGGGGTGGTGGCGGTATTCTTGGTAGCTTTGTGTTCTAGAGGAGGTTTCCATGAAGCAGCAAACAAAAGCTGGACAAGCTGGTGGACTGAGATTGTATTTTGCCTGCTTGATTTTACTGTTTGTTTTCCCTCTTTAGTCCATTCACTTTTCATTACTGTCTACAGTGTGTCCCTTGGGCTGTGTTCCTTACAGCACTTTTTAGGTTTTAGGAACTGTTACACTATATTTCCCTGTGGTACCCAGTGTTTTACGGAAGTTACGATTTAGTTCAGTGCTAAATGCTGGCTCTTTCTCCTGCAGAAATGGAAACAATCCTGGCACACCTAAATCCCATAGGTTTACTACTGATCCAGTTTTGGGATGGGGTGTTATACCCTTTTCTTATCTGTCTTTGAACACCAAATTTTCTGACTCCTGGGAGGAAAACGTTGGGATGGGAACTAGTCAGCAGATTCTCATAGCAGCTTGAACTTCTGTGGCTGTATAAAACTGTCAGCACAGGAACCAAGTCCTCATAGCTGATGAACTTGCAATGAATCCCACCGCACCTCTGAGGATAGGTAGCTAAAAGGTTTTGAAAGGATAGGAAAAGCACTTGAACCTGCCAGAGGGAGAAGAAACAGAGAATGAATCGCAGCAGGGGGAGTTGTTAGAGAAGTGAACTCCAGGTCAGGGTGACCAGTGAGCCTGCATAGAGCACTGCAGAGATGACTTTAGGGGAAATGACATTGGCAACTCAAAAACTAGCACTGGGATCTGCTAACAGCGTACGTCAGTTGTGACCCCAGCAGAAAGGCCACCATACAACTGTTAGGTCATACTTTTGGAGTGAATGTTGCAATGCTGGTAGATTTTAAATGGATGAGAATTTCTGTCTTCTGACCAGGGGGCAGCTACAATAGGAGGAAGTCTGTGTGTCTGGAAACTTGATTCACATTTCAGTTTCAAAAAACAGCTAAATAGGAAGGGAAGAAATGGTCAATGGATTAAAATTTCAAGACTATTTATCAACACTGGCTTAAGCAACAGCTTCTGCGTAGGAAGCTGAAATTAAATCTTATTCTGTCATGCTTGTTTTTGTCCCTTTCTTTAAAAAAAAAAAAGAAAAAAGAAAAAAAAAGACCTCTACTGTTTCTGGATAGTTTCACCCAATTACTTCAAAGCTTTAGATGAAGTTAGAAGCAGCTCTGGAATACCTGTGCCACAGGTGGTTCTTCTGCCTTCTGAAATAAGTATAAAATCACCTAACATTTCCCAAAATCTTCATTGGCATTATAAGCCCTAGGGTACTGCTTATCTGGAAGATATCTGGGGAGATGAAGCCCACCATTACCCTCAGATTTTGATTTTGGGATGCTTCTGTCAGCTACTTCGTCTCCTTGCCTCCTCTTCTGAGTAGGAGATCCACCTCGAAGCATTGTACTTGGTCATCTGCCTATTTAAGCTCATTCGGAAAATCAGCCTTTTGTCTCTTTGCAGCCTTTTGAGCAAGCTTCTTTCTGTCTTATTTTGCTTCTTTCCTCCTTTTCTTCGTTCTTTCTTAGATACAATATACCACCTTTGCCTTTTTGATTTCCTTCTACATTCATACTTCTATCCAGCTATTTACCCCATGAAGTCCCACAGTCACAGCTTTGATTGTGTACAGAATTATTATGTTTTCCTGGGTTATTTACCATGTTTCTGGTATTTGTGTGCAATCTGTAAAGGCTTTTGTCAAATTGTCCAGTTATTCTGCTGCATATCTCCTTCACCCTATTGTAATTTATCTTTCCCCTTTCTTACCTCTGATTCCAGTGTTTTATCAAGATCATGTTATTCTTTTAACTCCTCTGTAAACTTTTGTTCCTGGCCTCCAGCAGATATTCAGGTTAATTTTTTTGCTAGTCATAGAGGAAATTGATGCAACAAATCAAAAAAAGAGTTCTTTTAAGGGTTAACATCTTACTGGGAAAGAAATGGGGTGGGAGTTATACAAATACATTTCTGGCATAAGTTTCTTAAAATAGAGGGGAACTTGCCAGGGGAAGAGGTATACATATTAATGTATAACCAAACAATGGATGCAACAAGAATTTTTTTTATTTCACTTGCTTGAAAAGTGACCAGCAGACTTCAGCTAGCTAAGACAGATTGCTTTGATAAATCTTTGGGAATTTTGGTATTTTTTGTCTCAATTGTATTCTCTGGCAAGCACACAAAAGAGATATCCCCTCTAGCACCCAGCAGCTCAGCTTGCCTTTTGTATGTGGATACGACTGTCCTTTCTGAGTCTGCAAAACCTCTAAAATCTGCATTAAAGTGCACTGTAAACCTCCTCTCTTTGGGAGTACTATGGAGCTATGAAAAGAAGACCATAAAAGTAAAGCCAGAATAAATAAACCTTATTCCAAATGAGTGTGGATTGGCAAGCTTAAGAATCATTAGTTTTGCCTTACTGAAAAAGGAGGAAGATGGAAATCCACGGGAGAGAATTAGGTTGGTTCAAGCAATACACCAGCACTGTAACCCTACTCTAGATCTGCGTGCAATACACCCGGAGGGAAATAAGGCTTTACAGCATGAAGGTTTTATCAGCTTCCACTTCTGTGACAGTGACAGTCAGAGTGCTTGTGAGTGGATGAAGCCAGCAGGAATTACTTGTGTTGTTCTAAATGAGCATCACTAAGATCTTTGTGCCATACCTATCCAGCCTCTATGTGCCACAAATGACAAATGTATATCTATGAAAGACGTGTCTGTATTTTTGTTTGAAATCTTCTGCTAGCAAAGCCAGACTCCAGAGCACCATGACTCCTGTCACAAGCATTGCAGTGAGAGAAACAAAAATTAAAAGCTAGGTTTGGCCCTTTTGACCCCACCCATAAAAAGAAAGTGAAGATCAACTGTCTCCATGCCCTTCTCCTATTGTCAGTGCTTAGTCCTGATGTGGGAAGGGGAGGCGAGGAGGAGGAGTAGGCTCTCATTAGAACTCATTTATTTACTTAGCATTTGACTGAAATATCTGTTCAGTGGGGCTGGAGCAGTGCTGGATGAGGACATGAATTGTTCGGTTTGGAAAGAACTGAGAATCCTGCGGCAAATCAGTGCTATCTGAAATAAAGTCCTGAGGTCCGGTCTATCAGTAGGCAAGAGATGATTGCACGGAGACTTGCACTCTGCACCCTGTCACAAGGAACCTGCTGCTCCTCTACACCTGCAGCAGCAGCTGAGGGCTGGGCAGGGCAGGCTGTGTTCCCACACGGCAGAAAAACCTCTTGGAGTTTCCTGCTCTTCACGTGAGTACTGTCATTTTTGGTTATGTCTGGCTGGTAGCCAAACAGGTTTATAAATTTCAAATGTGTTCACTTTTACAAAAAAGATGCGACCTTGAATTAGTAAATCTCAGGACTCTTCCTTAACCAAAACCCATGTTTTGCTTATCCCAGGAGAAAGCTGAAAGTTTCTCTCTCCCGTCACTCTAAGCTTCCACTTCCACTCTGGAATGAAACTGAAATTCAGGACTGTGGGTGGTTGTAGGTCCAGGAAAAACTGTTTCCTGGTCTTGGCTTCTAACTAGTGGAGCAGTTTGTTGCTTGTTTAATCAAATTGGGAGTAGATTTACTGGGAAGTTTTGTATTTAGTCAAAAGTTTTTGATAAGTAGATCTTCTAATGTCTTCCTGTAGGAGAGCAAGTTGCATTCAGTCTCATAAGAGACCCAGATTTTCTGCTCTAGCCTTCTCTGTTTGAGATTCAGGATGCTGTGATGTGCATGGCGCAGTTAGTCTTTCTGATTGTTTCTGAGAGTCACTTTTTGAAGGGTCTTTATTTACCAGCCTCTAGAAAACAAATCCTATCTATGGATCACTCTGGGATCTCATCTTGCATTCAGCTCCATAGATGAATGTAAGCAATAGTTGTGTGTGTGCAAAGCAGTGGTTAAAGGAGGAGTGAAATTAGAAATGCATTTGGGACTCTGAGGAAGCAGGAGAACCCCAGTGTCTGCTTCCTAATTATGTTTCTTTGTTTGACTCATTGACTTTAGTGAGATGCTGCCTGTTACGTTTTACAGTCTACAGTCTCTCACCTCTCTTAGAAATACTGGTGGGATAGTATTTTTTCTCTCATGTGATTTTAAATACATTACTTACAATTTTTAATAGAACTTTTGTTGTTGTTGTTCTTAATCTGATGCAGTTGAGAAATTAAAATCCCCAAGTGTTTAACTTTCCATATTTTTCTTACAATGATTTTTTTTTTATATATACCAGCTGTAAGGACCAGAAAAATACAAGAAATGCCCTTTCTCAATTTGAGAACTCTTATTTCCTTTTGGTTTCTTAAAAGCTGTTGTTCCTTAAAAAATCCAATCTTTTACTTTCTGACATGGTGTGATTATGCACTTTGAAGTCTAAAATTAATGAAACAATAAAAGATTTTTTTCCTAAATTGATGTTCAATATATAATACAACATATATTGTTATTATTAATATTAAATAAATTTTGGTCTGTTTTTTATCAGGTATGAATCATGTCAGTTGTATTTTATCACCTGTGAAAAAAGTGAGCTGTATTGGCTTCCCACAGAAATATATGGGAGGGGGAAATATACATTTAGTAAATACACATTCAGTCATCTTTCCTATTGGAAGGCATTCTCCCAAACTTTGGCCCAAGATATGTCTGTAACAGGCAAAGAACTTGGAAAGAAAAAAAAAAGAGCGCAAAAAAACCCATTAGATGCCTAGGAGGAATCCATGTAGTACAGGGCGTTGTTGTGTAAGCAGGTAATTGCTCGCATCTCTAATTAGGGAAGGGAATGTGTGCATCACCTGCAGGGAACACGGCACTTGCCACGAGCCACACGGCCTCCTGGGAACAGCCCCGGGCAAGCTGCTTCCACTGTGCTAAACTCAGCCTCAGGGCATCAAACCTGGCTTCCAGCCCTGTTGGATGATGTCTCCGTGTGGCTATTTGCACTGTGGAGCTTACAGTGTTGAAGAACTGGGGTTTGTATCATGCTTAAGAAATAGCCCTCAGACGTAGATACCTATTGCAGGCCTTGCCCGTATCTCCAAGATGAAAATTCATTGGCTGTGTAGTGTGAAGCATCAAGGTTGCTTTGTGTACCTGCTGATAGAGGTGCAGGTTGATCTGCACCTCGGTCTTACCAAGGTGATCAGAAAAGTTGTGTCAGAGCATCCATTCTACCAGGCGTGGGGGAAAGCTTTGTGCAAGCGTGGAAATGCTGTTCACAGAAGGCCATTAGTCTGATGGGCTAACCGGGACCACAACTTGTGGATGGCCCTCTCTAACAGCAAAGCTGTGATGCCAAGACCTGCTGTTCCTGGCCAGCACTGAGGAGCACCAAGGTAGTGATTCACAGAGATAATATTTAAATATGTGCATAGGGGAAGCTGATGAGCTGAGGCAGAGTCTGCAGACGGTGCTGAACTCTTCCCTGCGGTCTTTTACCAGGTCAGCAATTTCTAGATGTGTATTTTGTTTGAGGCCTACGCCATTTGGCAGTCTTATTTCTGCTTAATTAGCTTCATGATTTAAAACTATTTGTGGCCTCCTAATGAACTGGGAAGAACCCGGCAGTTGTTAGCAGCTGGCTGGGATTTTAACAGCAGCCATGTGTGTTCGGCAGAACAGCAATAAAGTAGTGAGAAGAAAAGTCTAGCAGTACTGCCAGGGGTCAGGACATGCGAGGGCTATCCTCAGTCCTGTTAATGATCACCACTAGTGCAGTACAGAATTTCGGCTAGACATAAACAGCCTTGTTAAGTGACAGTGACAATGAAGGCTTTGACAGAAGGCTTGGGTTTGCGCAAAGCCCTGTGTCCTGTGAAGGAGGATTTGAACTAAGATGCTGGATGTGGAGCAGAGCGGCTGAGGAATGAGGGCGAGTTCCCATTGGACTTTTAACTACTTCCCAGCCCTGCTGAGATTTGCCAGGGACAATCTGTCAAAACCCTCAGGCACTGAGTTTCCCAGCTCTATTACACAGCCCTGTGGGGCTTTGCTGAGAGGTGGATGGACCACTGTGGGCGGTGGTAAATCTACTAGTTCTGGTTGTGCCTATGCCTTAGGGCTCAGCCCTCTGTTATGTTCATCACCAGTTTGATGTTTTCTCAGGCAAAGCAACTGAACCTGTATCCTGATTTCCCTGTGATCTGGAGGTGTCCTCCGATCTTTAACAGTATATGACCATCCAGGTGACAACCTCCCAGGACTACAGTCTATTCCTTCTGATACTTCTCCTTCTTATAGTGGTTCTGAGTAATTTCTCTGATGCAGATTTTCACTGAATTGTTTTGGCTGCTCCTGACACCACAGATCGCAAATCTGCTCCATCTATCAGGAAGATTTCTAGCACTAATATGGACAAAAGATGTAACATATGCTTATAGTTCGGATAGCTATACTGAGATGTAGTCTATAACACTTAATGCTCCATTTTTGCCAGTCTCCAATTTAACAAAACTAAACATAGATCACAGTCTCAGAGGACATACTTTTTGTAGCTGCCTCTCCTGTTTTGATTATATTTTCCTAAGTTTAGAGATAATGGAGAGCAGTTACAAAATTGCTGAACTTGTGCTTCAGTGATAAGTACTTCAGGAAAAGAAGCAGTATGTATGAAAGAAGCTATATGTTGTCTGGTGAATCATAGAATGGTTTGGGTTGGAAAGGACATTAAAGATCACCTAGTTCCACCCCCCCCCCCCCCCCCCCCCCGCCATGGGCAGGGACACCCTCCACTAGACCAGGTTGCCCAAAGCCCCGTCCAACCTGGTCTTGAACACTTCCAGAGAGGGGGCAGCCACAACCTCTCTGGGCAACCTGTTCCTTTGCCTCATCACCCTCATAGAGAAGAATTTCTTCCTAATATCTAATCTAAATCTACCCTCCTTCAGCTTAAGGCCACAACACCTTGTCCTATCACTCCATGCCCTTGTAAACAGTCCCTCTCCAGCTTTCCTGTAGGCTCCCTTCAGGTACTGGAAGGCTGCTAGAAGGTCTCCCCAGAGCCTTCTCTTCTCCAGGCTGAACAAACCCAACTCTCTCAGCCTGTTTTCATAGGAGTGGTACTCCAGCCCTCTGATCGTCTTTGTGACCGTCTTCTGGACTTGCTCCAACAGCTCCATGTCTCTCCTGTACTGGAGGCCCCAGAGCTGGATGCAGTACTCCAGGTGGGGTCTCACAAGAGCAGAGTAGAGGGGCAGGATCACCTCCCTTGCCCTACTAAGTCACGCTTCTTCTGATGCAACCCAGGATATGGTTGGCTTTTTGGGCTGCAAGTGCACACTGCCGGCTCATGTTGAACTCATCAATCAATACCCCCAAGTCCTTCTCCTCAGGGCTGCTGTCAATCCATTCTCCGCCCAGCCTGTAGTTGTGCTTGGGATTGCCCCGCCCCATGTGCAGGACCTTGCACTTGGCCATGTTGAACTGCATGAGGTTGGCCCACATTGGCCCACCTCTCCAGCCTGTCAAGGTCCCTCTAGATGGCATCCCTTCCCTCCAGCGTGTCAACCACACCACACAGCTTGGTGTCGGCAAAGTTGCTGAGGGTCCACTCAACTCTGCTGTCCATGTCATGGACAAAGATGTTAAACAGCACTGGTCCCAGTACCGACCCCTGAGGAATGCCACTCGTCACCGTTTTCCGCTTGGACATTGAGCCGTTGACCACAACTCTTTGGGTGTGACCATCCGGCCAATTCCTTATCCACCGAGCGGTCCATCCATCAAATCCCTGTCTCTCCAATTTAGAGACAAGAATGTCCTGCGGGACAGTGTCAAATGCTTTGCAAAAGTCCAGGTGGATGACGTCAGTTGCTCTTCCCTTATCCATCAGTGCTGTAACCCCACTGTAGAAGGCCATCAAATTCTTCAGGCATGATTTGTCCTTAGTGAAGCCATGTTGGCAGTCACCAATCACCTCCTGATTTTCTACGGGCCTTAGCATAGTTTCCATGAGGATCTGCTCCATGATCTTGCCAGGCACAGAGGTGAGACTGACCGGCCTGTAGTTCCTGGGCCTTCTTTTTATCCCTTTGTAAAAATGGGAGTTAAGTTTTCCCTTTTCCAGTCAGTGGGAACTTCATGACTTCTCAAATATGATGGAGAGGGGCCTGGCCACTTCATCCACCAGTTCCTTCAAGACCCGCGGATGCATCTCATCAGGTCCCATGGGCTTGTGCACCTTCAGGTTCCTTAGATATTCTCGAACCTGATCTTCTCCTGCAGTGGGCGGTTCTGCGTTCTCCCAGTCCCTGCCTTTGCTTTCTGCAACTTGGGCAGTGTGGCTAGAACACTTGCAGGAGAAGACTGAGGCAAAAAAGTCATTGAGTAGCTCAGTCTTCTCCATATCCCAGGTAACCAGGTTTCCCACTTCATTCCAGAGGCAGCCCGCATTTTCCCTAGTTTTTGTTTTATCGCTGATGTACCTATAGAAGCTTTTCTTGTTGCCCTTGATGTCCCTTGCCAGATTTAATTATCTCCTGATCCCTGGCTACCGTTTCTCTGTATTCCTCCCAGGCTACCTACCCTTGCTTCCACCCTCTGTAGGCTTGCTTTTTGTGTCTGACATTGCCCAGGAGCTCCTTGTTCATCTGTGCAGGCCTCCTGGTGTGCTTGCCTGACTTTCTATTTGTTGGGATGCATTGCTCCTGAGCTTTGGGGAGGTGACCATTGAATACCAACCAGCTGTCTTGGGCCCCTCTTCCCTCCAGGGCTTTGTCCCATGGTACTCTACCAAACAGGTCCCTAAAGAGGCCAAAGTCTGCTGTCCTGAAGTCCAGGGTAGTGAGCTTGCTGTGTGCCCTCCTTGCTGCCCTGAGGATCCTGAACTCCACCATTTCATGATCACTGCAGCCAAGGCTGCCCTTGAGCTTGACATTCCCCACCAGCTCCTCCTTGTTGGTGAAAATGTTGTTCAGATGCATAAAATATTTGACTAGCTGATGTACCTGTAGGAAGGTTGGCACCGGGGGCTAAGAGCATTCTCTTAGATCATTACAGCTCTTCAAGAAGCCTGCTCCATCTTTGTTCTGGAGAAAGATTTTTTTTTTTACTGTATCACAAACATTTTTTTTTTTTGTGAGAGTCAGATTACATTTTTGATAAAAGGTGGAGTTTCCTTAATATCTGTCAATGCACCTTTGAGGCCAGTATGAAATATGTCTGGCTCTGGTTTTAGGTTTTTCAATCCATAAATGATCCTCACATGTCCTCTTAACCAGTATTTGTGGAACATTTTGGTGCCTTTGAACAAAATTCTGTCTGGAGATCTGCACACGCTTCCTTTTGCTGTCTCAGGTGCTAATTATATTATGTGGAGCCTCTTCTCAGGATTAGCTCTGATGTTTTATTTTATGGCTGGATGGATTTCTTATATTTTCTTTTAATCAGGTTGATATGCACATTAATAGTGACCTTTACTTTACTGTGGTTTTTTTCAAGTGCTCTGAAAAATATGTCTGCAGTCATTAAATAATGCCCTGGTGTGGCTTTGTTATGAAAATGGTAGGTAATGGAAACAGAAGCAGCAAAGAGTAAGAAATTTAAGTATATCTATTCTGGGTAAGGGTTTCATAGTTCAGGCCAGGATTTCTTAGGTCCGTATCCTTGAGTTGTTGTCCAGGATTTGAGATCAGCAGAGCCCCTTGCTAAACTGAAGAAAGTATCATAAGAAAACAAACCAATGTGTAAGGTTTTTAACCTGCAAGCTACTTCAGGCAAAGACACATGGAAGCTGAGAATTTTAATCAGTCATTCCTTTTGATTTCCAGTCAATGCAATTGGGGATGCACTGCTCACCCACAGGAACTGAAGGTCTGGTCTCTCAGGTGAGGGAGATGTAGTCTTCTCTGCAAAACTGAGACTGCTTCTTCTGAGCATCTTCTCTTTCCCACCGTAGGTTGGGATGACAGCCCCCATGACCTCCAGGTGTAACAGCAGCTGCTGCTTTTTTGGTGTGGCAGTCACAGAAGATCTATATTGTAATATCAAAACTAAGACACTTATAATCTGCTTTTCCCTCACTGCATCCAGAAATGCTCTCGGCTGAACTAGTTGCCTATCTCCCATTCATCAGGGGTCCTTGAGTCTTGAGAGGCATGCCAGAAAAGCTGATCTGAAACTGCTAACCTCTTTGGGATGCCCAGTTGTTATTGCTAAATAGCCCTGCTGAAAGGCTTGACAAATTTTTCATGCACTTGAGGGTTTTTCTCCTCTTCGGCTGCCAGCTTATATCTTTCCCCATTTATTTATCTGGCTAGTTTGGAAACAGACTTCTTTAATGAGGGGAAAACTTCACCACTAGAAGATCTCTGTTTTGCTTCTCCACCTTCTATTGCCTGTGGGTTTGTTTTTCTTTTTCCTGCCCTCCCCCAGCCCCCATGCTGTAGTATACATCTTTCTGACAGTTCTTGACTTAGATATGTACATTTTGAAAGTAAGTTGAACTTTAAGAAATGTATTTGGGCTTTCAGTGATGATAGTCTAATCGACCTTGGCTGCAGTTTTTGTCATTGTCCCTTCGAGTCAGTTCTGTTGTCTTTATCTTTTTATTTATGGTGTGTACTTCTGTTTTTTGCAAAGCGATAGAATCCATTGCACGTCTTCATCCTTTTCAGAATATTAGAAACTGCCAAACCATCTGACCGAGCCACTTCTGGGAGACACAGCAGCAATGGAGTGGATATCTTACGGAAATGGCTTTTCATAGCCATTTCTGTTGAACCAGGATAAAGCACCTACAGCAAAGGCTTTTTCCTTCTGGGGTCTAAGTGTCTTCCCTACATCCTTCTGGAGCCCTTCCTTTGCAAAGTCGTTCTTTGGTGGCCTGACTTGGCCAAAAGTTTGGCCAAACCTTTTTTCACCTTTTTTTCTGTGTTTTCCTTCTAGAGAGAACTCTCATGTACTGTCACAGATTTCTTTTTTATATGGAGTACAGGGCTCCTCAGCTTTCTGTAACGCAGCTTCATAGTCAGTCTCTGAGGAAGCTGAAAACAGTTTTAAAAGTCCTCCTCCAAGTGCTGTGGTCAAAAATTACCTTAACTTCAAACAACTCTTCGTGTGTGTTTGTATCATCCCTTACAAATTCAAAGTGTCTGGTTTTAAATCCCTGTCTTCCCTGCTTTTAGAGTATTTCAGCTTTGTTGGGACTTTGAGCCACTCTGTTTTTCTTAGTTCACTCTAGTCTCACTATTTTGTGGCAGCCTGTAAACTCTCGACGTCTAAGAGAGGCCTGCTTCATTGCTGCACAGTACAGCAGCTAGCTCCATCTGGCATTTATGTCAGCCGTCAGAAATACAGATCCTCACAAATGTTACTTTTTGCTCTTTTATTTTTACTTGCCTGACAGTGAAGTCACCCTAACAACTCTTCTTTCCTGAAAAATCACAGATATAAATGGGATTTTAAAACATAGTTAATATCTGTCCTGAGGCTGTCTTTCATCTATTGCTGATTGACATTCATAGCTGTTAAGGCTGGGGGACCGTTATGGCTCTGGAACATGACTTAATTTCTATATCAATAACTTGTGGTGGGATGCAGATATAGTACTGTGGGCCAGTTTAAATCTTTTTGTAACCAGTAGGTGAACTGCTGTCCTTTTTTTTGATACTCACAAATATAATGAACAGTGGATCTCCTTCATTGAATAAAAATGTTGAAACTGTAACAGCTTCCATACAAAGCACAAGCATATGTCATTGCTTGTGCAAATGGACATGCACTTATATTTGTGTATCTCACCGTGAAAAAGAAGCAATTATAACTCCAGACCATTGGACAGAAAAGAAGCAAGAAGTCAAGCAGAGCACGCATTAAGTGAAAACCCCGAAGGATGGATGGGAACTTACAAAGACAGGTTTTTGAGTTCATTGTCAGCTAGATGGGAGTTGAGCACTGTGAGCAAATAAGCTATCTCCTACTGTGTTCAGGGAAATAGATTTTCGTGTATGCTCATTGTAAATAGCAAGACCATGTAAGAGATGTGCATCCTCTGTATCAACTTCTTTTTTAGAATAAAATGACATTTTGACCCTGAATTTCTGCTAACTTCTTGGATCAGAAAGGAGTAACAATGTTTCTGCTTAAACAATCTGGTCCTGATCTTAAACCTATTTACTGCTGGAAAATCTGACACCCTATGATAAACTGTTCAAATCATTACATATCCCCACTGTTTAAAAACATGTACTGTAGTTTTAGAATTTCAGAGGGAATTGGGAATGGCCTGAGGGAAGAGCTGATGCAAAGTCTGTAGGCAGCTGCATTTTGAAACAAATGAAACTTTGGAAGCCTTTTGCCAGTACTGTTTGCCTCTTATGCATGTTTGGTTTTTTTTTTTCTAGGTTGTAATTTTTTTCTTGGAAAACCTAATTTCTTTATTTAGCAGGCTGCCCCTCACCAACCTTCCCCAAGAAACCAACCATTAACACTTTCTCCTTTGTTCTTATTTGTAGCCAAAAATGTTTGGATTAAGCTTTTGACAGTAGCCAAGAAATTTTGAAGATGGCAGACACTTTCCGTGAAAACAGTTATTTCTGTAAACCTGTTTATTTCAGTCTAAGGCTTGCTGAGTAGCATCAGAACTCATTTTCATCACTGCCAAAATCTGAAGTCTGGAGGTGTCACTAAGCAGCTCTCTTATTGCAGTTTTATTTCCATGCTATTTGATTTCTTAAGTCATTCCAAACACATTAAGATGGGGAAAGAACAAGTTGGAAAGGTATAAACAGAGCAAGGAGAGCAAAATTGACAGAGAAAGGAAAAAAGGAAAAAAATGCTCTCTGCAAAATAGTAGAAATGTAGTGGATCTGTTTAGCTGCAGAATGAAAGATTTGCTTTGGTTTGTGGTAGGTCAAAGGCTACTCGCCCCCTTTTTTTAAATAAGCTGTTTCTTTTTTGTATTTTTAAATTGTTTTTCTTCCCACACCTTTTATGTCTCATTTACTTACTTTTCATTCCTTGTCTCTCCTTTCTTGGGAGGTAATTTTAGATGCAGTTCTTCACTGCTGGCATGCCAGACTCTCAGCCCTTTGGCAAGTTCTTCAAAGTCAAATGGATGTTTACAGTGAGTAATACAATGCTGGTGTGGGGGGTTTTTTGTCTTTTTTTTTTTTTAGCTTCCAAATTACAGGTGCAGTTCATGCCTGAACTTTCCAAACTCACGGTTCATTAGGAGTTATAAATCAGTGTGTATTAGTTGATTTGTGCTGGTAATTTATTCATTCTCCATTCTCTACAGATTTGAAATTGGAAAGAGTTGTCCCCAGTCTTCATCTTGGCTAGTGGAGTCTCTCATTGCCAATGAGTAGCTGTAATGTTCCATAAAAAATTTAAGTTACATCTTTATGAGAGGACATGCTAATGACTCTATGTGGAGTGGAAGGAGTTCACACATTTTCTAGGCCATGCTCACTATTAGTACCTGGGGTTTCTTTTATTCATTCTGTTTCCCCCTCTCCGTTCTCTTTGTGCTTCTTGCTCATTTTTGTCTTTTCCTCGGGCTCTCTGCCATCCCCTAGTCTGAGCCAGAAGGTCTGTGTTACCATGTCATCATGTTTGCTAATCTTTTCTTCTCAGCCATCTGGAAGATAGGAGGTTTTCTGCTGAGTGTCTAAACAACACACTCTTTTCCTCCTGCTGTCCCGTCAGTGACGTCTCAAGTGAAATCCTTCATTGGCCTACCTTGGGCCTCATGCTCCAGAGTCTTTTTCATTAAGAGTTTGGATAATAGAACAGAAAATGCACTGAGTTTTTGTGATGGTTTGCTTTATTAAAAAAAAAAAAAAAGTAGGGGAGTGCAAGCTTTCTCCAAGGGTGGTATTGTAGATTACTTGCCCCTTTCCTGTGAGATCCCAGATGCAGTACTGTGTGCAGCTTTTCCTAGCACTGTGACATAGATGTAAATAAATCGGAGGAGGTTCAGAGTGCAACAGTAGGAATGACAAGAGATTTAGAGAAAGTGACCTATGAGGAATACATGAGGAACTTTTTAAGCAGCGAATCTGTGGCAGAGATTAGGACCTATATTAGAAAAACTGCATTTATAAGGGTAGCAAAGTGGTGGAACAGACTGACTAGGAAGACTGTGAACGTGTCTCAGGAAGGATGGATGTAGGACAGGTTTGTCACAGATACCCTAGGAACTGTTTTGCCTGCTTTATGTCAGAAGACCTCTTCCAGCTCTGCAGTTCTGTGGGGAGGGGAGAGTGGTTATGCTGAAGGCAGCATGCTAGTGGTTGCCATCAGCCAGTTCCGTGACCGGCAGGCAATTCCTGTCCTGTCTGAAGCCGATGGCATTACTGACAAGTTGCCATGAGCTCTGAGTGGCCTCACTTCCCACACCAACATTAGCAGGCTGCTGGTCTCTCCTGCCTAGCGTATCCCCTTACATTTTTTTGTGTTCAAATGTGGCCGTGTTACTGCTAAGCAAACGAAGAAGTGCTGTTAGGGTGAAGAGAAGACTTAATTTTGTTCCCCCTCTAGTAGTTAGTAGTCATCATTGTTATCATAGGACTTGATATCAACATGTAGCTCAGTCAATGAGGAACACTGAAATGTGTTCTGGCCCAGATTCAAATGGACGAAATGCTACCTTGGTCCCAGCACCAACCAGTAGGATAGGACAGTGGTGGTATTCAGGCTGGCTGACTCCGTGCTCCTGTGTCCTCTGCCAAAGACATCCTGGTATCTTGACTTTAGCAAGGTTTCTGAAGTCCTAGAATCACTGATTCAGTAAGCTTTCTCTATGAATGAAAATGCCTGTTTCTCCCCAGGGTTCATTTCTTCTAGTTATTTTTTCTTTTCCTGTCTCTGCTTGAAGGATAGGATTGCAAAAAGATTTTAATTGGAAAAAGTGCTGAATCAAGAACTGCTTTTTTGTAGTGAGCAGTGAGTGCTCGGGATTGATACCCTACTGGTGTGGTAAACGTTAGCTCTCCAGTTATTGAACATTTGCCCTCTACTCTGTAACACTGCTTTGCTTATGAATTGTGTGATTTGGATCCTGTTCTCCCTTGGTTTGCTACTATTAAAACTGTGTTTCTTTTGAAAGTAAGATTTTGTTATCTGCAGGCCTGAGGTGTTAATGTTTTACCTCTTTATTTTTCTCATAGAAGGGATTAATGTGGGTGTTTACTCCTTGGCATTCATTACAAAGCCTGTGCCTGTGCTTTTTCCAGCTTCTTAGTTGGACAGGATTGCTTTATGGTCCCTTTCCCTCAATGGGCCCCACCAACCAGAATGGAAAAGTGCAGGAGAGAGTCCGGCACCTTACCGAGGGACCCTTATGGATCAACAGCCAGCTCGCTGTCTACCTACTTGGTATCTACATTACTGTGCATGTGATCATATGATCATGGTTGGCTTACAGAAGAGCTAATCCATCTGCCTTATCTGCAGGCATGAGTGAGAGCTGTGAAGCCTTGCAGGAGGAACTGCCATCAGCCCTCCCAAAGAGTCCTCCCTGTTACATCACTCGGTGAGGCATTTTTCACTGGGAGAAGCAGTGAAAATGTGTTGCCCTTTTTAGAGCTGCTGCTGCTTGTAGAGCATGACTTCCATGACTGATGAAGAGCATGAGGAGACAGTCCCAGCCTTGCTTTTCATGTCAGAAATCAGAGGGAGATGACGTGAAAGACTTAAGGTTGGTGGAAGGGAGCAGCAGAGAGGACAAATTAATTAATAGAGTTGGGGGGAAGTGGTGGAAGCATCTGTGGGAAGGGGAAGGTGGCAGAGATGCTTGTGGGAGGAAGAGAACTAAGAGAAGAACATGAGTGAAAGCCAGAGAAGTAAGGAGGAAAACAAATAGGTGATTGACAGCTAGCAGCTGTGTACATGGTACACTCCCAAATAAATTTAACTATCAATATATTGTTTAAATGTTATGTTTCTGGTTTGCCTATTCTGATATTTTCTGGGTGTAAACTCAACTTTTAGGAGTCTTCTTCAGGAAAGAATAAAATATGTAACCAACAATTAAGTCATGTTTTTAGAAGGAAGAAAACATTAGCCTTTCATATCCTCTTTCACAGGTGAAAATACTTGGAAGGAAGCATATTTTTCATTTGCCTTCATAGATGCCTTGTTCACCTTATGCTCCTTCCTTGAAAGTGGATCTCCAGCCAAACATTACCTGCTTCCCTAGCTTTCTACCCAGCATTTATAACCCCTGGCACTTTTCCAGTTCAGTTCTCCCATTTTAAAAAGTTACTTGTATTGTTAAATATGCAGAAAAGTAATCTTTCTGATACCAAGCAGCAAACTATTTTCAGGGATGGCTGTTTAACTGCTTAAAAAGCAAAAGTCCACGTTTCACCATCTCTTTTTTAAAAAAATATATTTGTTTTGTGAGCAGGTCTTCATGGTTATTATTTTTTGAACAATCTAGAACATGATAATTTGTATGTTTGTCTTTTTCTTTGCTGATTTTTTGAGTAGTTTTAAAGTTTGCAAAACCCACATTAAAAACTTTAGCTAATGAAATGGTAAAAAAGCAAGACTGTGAGGGTAGAAAGCTGAGCAGGTGAGCTGAGAGGCCAAGAAACTGGGTGGTTTGGCAAAGCAATTTGATGGCTGGAAATTTCAAGACAAATTAGGAGAAGCTCTAGGATCTAGACATGCAGTCTGTACAGAATATCTTTGTCTCCTGTTCTCCTGCCCCGCAGATGAGTAATCTCTAGTGATGTCAGCGGGCGTTATCCCCATGTCCTGAGGGTAATAGATTGGGCCCCTGTCGTGTAAGTAATGCTTCATTTTCTCTTAAGTTGGAAAATCATCTGAGTTTCCCTTAAATGTTTCACAAGGGAGCTGAGAGGGAGGAAGAGAGGTTTAATATTCCGTTCTAGTTGCATCACTTGCATGTCTCGCAGATGAACTGCAGAGTACAAACCCAGATTTTGGAATTGTTTAAATGACAACAGAGTTATTGCTTAGCTTCTCAAATATTTTGGCTGCTCACATACTCAGTCAAGCTGCAGTACTCCCCCCAACAAATGTACTTATGGGAGAGCAAATGGCAAAGAACAGCCTGAAGTAGCATGTCAGTGCTTTTGGCAGGGAGGTGCCAGCTGTCATTGGAAACAAGTTCAGAATTCACTGTGAGGATCTTTCTAAGGAAAGCGAGTCTTCAGAAAGGTTATAAAAGGAATCAAACCCAGGGCAGCAATTCAGCAATGTTTACTAATGATGTTTATGCTATTTTGTAAAAAAAGGTTAGTTCAAAAACTACTTCTGACAAGTTCCTTGTTCTATATAAAGATACACACACACAATTTTGGAGAAAGAAAAGTTGTCCTGATTCTTTAGGTTCATGAGCCTTGAGTGATTTAATTAAAAAGAAGGAAAAAAACCCAGCTTGTGCTCAGAGAACATGAAAGCCTAAACATGTGAAACTTTTATGAGTTATGAACATGGGAGCTGTGCTGTAGGAAACTTCCAAGGAAGTTCTGTAGCTTTCTAGTGGAAATCTAGCACAGAGCTATTTCAGATGTTTAAAGGCCTTTCCTTTCTTCAAGTAAATGCTTGCTTTCATTTAAAAAGGAAGAAAGGGGGGGCTGGGAAAGATGGGGAGAAATTACTAGAACAAATGTTAAGTTTGCAGATCCCAAGTGGAAGCAACCCAGATAGGGAGTAATTTCAGAGCTGGCTTTTCCAGGAGAAGCAGCTCTGCCCATGCTAGACAGGTGGCTGAATGTCAGCCCCGGCACTTGCAGGGTAACGTGCCAGGTGATAATGAAATTAGGGAGGGCTCAGGGCAGCCCATTGCTACCCCTTTTTCACTGAACAACCTCCTTCGAGAGCAGAAGGCCCCATGTTAAACTTGACTCTGTCCTAACTGTCCCACAGTTTTGGCTTGTTTTTACCAGAGTTGACTCTCTCTTTGAGTAAAGCAGATCCATAGCCTGTGCATACTGAAGTCTCATAAAATGCATCCTTTATTCATAACTGCCTTTCCAGCATTGCTGCAGCAATTCAGATTTAATTTTTGGGTAGGAATGATTTGCATGCAAAGAACAAGTACTTCAAAGTATGTGAAGATAAGGGACTTATGCAAAAACTGAGCAGTCCACAGTCCATAGGGTAACTGCGGTAGCTTTTGCATCCCAGTCAGAAACCATAGAGAAGTACCAGAACGAGAGAGCACTCCAACTGGAACAGCACAAAACAAGTCTTTAATGAAAGCAATTGGAATAACACTAAATAAACTGTTTTAATGGAGCTCCAAAAAGATGTGTAAAAGCTGCTAGTAAAGTCAATTGAAGGCCTGTCAGTGCCTCAGAAGTCCCTTCACAGCCCTCCTGCTAGCAGCAGTTCAAGTCTTTTTACAGCACATTAGAGGTAAGCACTGCAGTATTATACCAGGCCCTTTGAAAAACTAATAAAAATGTTCTCCCTGTGAGAGAAGCCCACTGCTGCTAGGAGAGGAACTGCGTGCTCTTTGGTCTGGGAATCATTTGTTTCTTCAGCTGGGATAAAGAAAGGTCTTTAATAATTCGCAAAGCTATTGTCATAGTTGTATTCCCTGCACTTGTCTCCTAGTAGCAAGAGACATTCATTGAAATGTGCCACTCAAAACCAGGTCTAAACAATACAGTTCAGTGCCCTAAAAGTTCTCTTTCAAGTTCTGGCCTGCATTGGGTAGATTAAACTGTAGCTTATGCCACGTAGCACCACCTTGCTGGGAGACTGTGCTCGGAAGTTCTCGTGCAGAAAGCCTTTTTGCTTGGGCGATGGTCTCTTGCTCTGTGAGGATGTGAGCACGGGTGTAAGTGTACGAGGTGAAGCTCTGGTCCTTTTTCTGTCGGCACCAGCCCTGTGCCATAGGGAGGCTTCTTTGGAAACGCAACACGATGAGGCGCGGGGAGCAGTGTCTTTCCTCTACGGTGATGGCTCACCTGGGAGAGCATAGGTTCTGCAGCACCTGTGAAACAGAATTTCCCTTAATGGGTGACAACCTTAAAAATTAATAGTAAATTGCCTCCACTGAGGAAACTGCTGTTCTCCTTTGCCATGTGCTGTGGACCTAAACTCACAGGAAACTTATCCAAGGGGATTTTGCCCAGGCCCACAAAACCCACAGAGCAGCATTAAGTCTTCTTTCTCCCAGGTATACTAGATCTGGGTTGTGTAACTGCAGAGAAGATGAGCCCAGAACAGGTGTGAATGCAAAGGCTGTTAAAAGTGTGCCCATATACTGAGATTGCAAATGTATTGCTACATTGTACGTAGAATATGAGAAGATTCATGGTGTTGTCAGAAGAGAAATTTTGAACTAACAGAGTTTGCATAGAGGACAAAAATCCCAATTCTCAGAATATTTTCATTAAAAATATGAAATTACTTAAAATATTCTGAAAAAGGATTTTCTTATTAATTTCATTTTCATTTTATCATCTGTATTTTACGTTTAATTTTGATTTTACTCTTCCGATATTTTATACTACAAAATATTTTTACCTCATAATAAAATGTTTGATAATTTCCTTCCAAAACCAAAAATGAATTAATATTCTCTGCTAAATGTTCTAATTCCTATCAGAACAGCATTTTTTTACATGAAATTGTTCAGATAGGAAGATTTCAGGTGGCCCTCTTGAGAGTCATTTGAAATGGGTACTTTACCAAAAAGTGAAAAATCCTTGGAAGAATTATCCTGGTCATCTTAAATAAGGTCCAAAAAATCCCTTATGCCATAATCACTGCATTCTGTACGTGTCATGTATTTTAGAAAGAAGTTATTTAAGATATGGTTCAGAGGCTTTTTAAAGAGTCATTTATCAATCCCTCCCTGTAAATCTATGCTCTGCTTAATACCATAAGCATAGCTGCATAGCCTTAATGGGAAGGAGGTTGTTAAACAAGCTGATTTTAAGCTTCTCAAACATGAAATGATTTCAACAGAAAAGAAATTTGAAGATGCTAGACATTAGGCCAAGTTAATAGCAAGGATACTCGGATATCTTATGAGATGTGGGGCATGGGAAGTGGATGCTGGTCCGTAATTATTCTGTGTATCATCTGACCTGTGTGTGATGGCAGGGAATTAGCGTCTGCGATTCCAGGTAAAAGGCTTCTCTTCCAGTGGGGAAAGACAATGCGGTGGCCAAAAAGGATGGCAGGCGTTGGATTGCCCAGAGCCCTGTGTGACCACAGAGTAACTTTCTCCCAGGCACTGGATTAGCAGGATGGGGCTGAGAAGAGTGAAATAAGCTAAAGTAAATGCATTCATCTCATGGCTGTTGCCGTTTTAGTTCCAAATTTGTATGCACACACGATTCTGTTTAGAACTAGACAGATGGAGAAAACTTTTAGCTGTCATTTTTGTTACATTTTAGACAATCAAAGTATCTCCCTGCGGCCACTTCTGCTGCACCCGGCCTAGGCTATGGATCACTAGTGACTCATAAAGATAGGGGTCTATGCTGTGTGATTCTCTATCTTTGTTTTTACTATCCGCCATTACCGGTAACAAAGAGATTTGTGCAGATGACTATCAACAGTTGCTGGAAAGAGAAAGAGAGGGAGAGAGAGTAGCCCCAAAGTATTAATAAAACCAGTATCTTCCATCGCAGGCTGGGTGAGGTTGGGCTGTGATCTCATTTCCTGTTCTTCAAGTGCACAACAGACCGGATAGTATTGCCACAGCCTCCCAAGGCCTCCACATTTTATGTTCACAACAGCTTCTCTCACTAGAAATAGGAGGTAAAAAAGGACTAGTAGACATCTGTTTGAGGTTTGTAATGCCTCGGGTGGGGAAGCCGTGCTCCCTTCACTTTTCCAGTGATGTATAATCATCCATTTGGCTGTATTATGATGTACCGCTGCAGAGAAGAGAGGCTGAGGTATCCGGCCATTTGGAAAATGGAGGATTTAATCACAGGGAATAGTTTAAGGATCTAAATGTACATACCTGCCGATGCTGCCTACTGCATTTGGGCTGCATGTGTTGGCATGTCTGGATTGATATTTCACTGTGGTCTTAAAAAGAGAAGGAGGACTTTAAGTTCTGTGTATGTTGAAGAAAATGTCTCAAAATAGTGATGCAACAGCTCAGAAAATGCCTCGGATGACTTTTTTGTCTGTGTTTATCTCAGTATTCAAGATGAAAGCAGGGCAGTATTGAGCTAAAAATTGACAAAGGGACTGAGAGAGAGCAGATCTGGACTGGGCTTTGGAGGTTGTGCTTTGGCCTTTCGTGGCTGGGGTGTAGGATCCTGCCATTCCACTGCCTGGCACCTGGTGATGGCATGTGTTGCACGTGGATACAAGCACACCGTTACCCTTGTGATCTGCTAGCAAATGCTAGGTGCCTCTCTACCACACCACTGCAAAAGCCTTGTGCTCTGGTAACCATTCTTCTGTGAAAAATACTTTTGAGCTTTTCAGAATAATTGGATGGGAGGATTACATGTTTAAGATGAACTTGGATTTGTTCCATTTGAACTGTAAGTGCAGTGGGTATTTAATGGTCCTATGTTGAAAAAGACTGTTTATTTTGTATCTATTGTATAGGCAAGGCCCTACAAGATAAAATACAAGAGTATTGAAGGAAAGCTTACATGATTTATAGGCTCAGGTGATTAATAAGGTGAATAGTTAAAAAAGAAAAAAAAAAGTGATTTGGTAAACTCATTTTCAAATTCATCCTTTGAATGACTGATCCTGGCAAAGTAGCTGTAAGAGTTATTCTTCCTGCTGTGCTTCCCTCTTCCCTGTGATTTTTCCAGCCTCCCTTTTCTTGCAAAGTCTTGACAAGCTAAAGGCTGATGTCCTTCCTGCTTGGCTCTTTTGATGCTGATTTCCCTCAAACCATTGCTTTGGTCATTTCAAACCTGAATCATTCGTAAACAAATGCCAAATGCCATGGAAACAAACTCAGCTCTCATGTAATGGGCTTGACCGTTAACCTCTTGTCTTAATGACTTCTCAACAGAAGCAATTGAGAACTTGAGCCATCCCAAAGCACCGAAAGGAGGAGAGGACAAATATTGAAGGTACTTTTAAATGCTATTCTGCTGACAATAGACACAATAAAGAATAAAGGGAAAAGGTCTTTTATCACCTCAACTGAGGATATACCAGAAATGCCAGGTTAGTTGAATCCCGTTTACTGCTTTCAAACAGGTTTTTTCCTTAAGGAAAGGGTTTTTATTCCTCCAGAAATGCTCTATACTTTTTTCTTTTCCCATTTTTATTTTTTTCTTTTTCCTTTTACTTTATCCTGGGCCATCAGATATGCCTGAGCAACCACATCAGTTCTCCTGGACTCCCACTGAGTCCCTGTTCACAACCAACTACAACTTCTCATTTTGGCTCTACAGCAGTACTGAATTAAACCCTCCAGAACAGAGTTTAAAAACTTATTTACTAGGGTACTGTATGAAAAAAAATCTGTATGTAGTAAGTATAGTTAAAGCTGTAAGTCCTTGAAGGTTAATAACAAATAATCATTAAAGAAAGGATTTGGGGGTGGGGGGAGTGTCATATGGGCAACCTGAGGTTTACAATCCATAATAAAGATTACAGATAGAGAATGTGATTTTGCACTGAAGTGTACATACTTAAGTTTCTTAGAATACTTGACAGAATGTTGCTAAATTGGTCGAGCAGATTGACGAAGACTTGTGCCCTTTTGGATTACGAGTTAGATCATGAATCCATCTTTCGGATACCAAAGCTCTGTTCTTTTTCTCTGCAGAGCTTCCTGCCTCCTTTTTCAGTCTTCACCTGACATTTCTCCCTTTTATGTATATTTCATCTGTGAGTGCATTGCAAGTGCTCTGGTTTTTAACCCCTGTCCTTGTTCTTTGTGCAAGAACAAGAATTTAATCATCATCTCTCTTCAGGAGAAAAATACTTTGAAGGCAGAAACATCTCCTGATTCTGCAGGAGTCAAACAAATCTTGCAAAAGATAGATTCTCTCCATCTGGTTCAGAGGTGATTTTCTATCTAAAAACTGATTAAAAAAAGAAAGACATACTGAATTTTCATTAGCAGTGACACACATACCTGTCTTTGTGTACTTCAAATCAGTAGTGCAATGGAGTAAGTTGTCCCCTAAATAGTCATCTCAGAGGAGAGGAAAGGCCAATGTAGTGCCTGCTTTCACAACTGCTATGAAGTCTGTGGGTTGTCTACCTAGGTGATTGCTGTATGTGTTGTCTAAGTAGCCATATACATGTGCATACTTAGTGGGTCATAGAAATAATCCTCTGTGGTGTAATTCCTTTCTCTTGTTTAAAGCTGGATTAATTGGCATCATTGCCAATTAATTGTTCAACTCTGGAGATTAGAATGCAAAATCCAACTTTTTGGATCGGGTTATGAGGCTTCAGCCTCGGATTTTGAGGCCAGTCTTCTAAATAGCTTTCCCATATCCCAAAGTACTATCTGCTCTAGTCTACAGCATGTGTTCCCTATAGCAATCCTGCATTTTCATCAATGATCCATGATCACTAAGTATTGATTGGCAATTCAGCAGAGAGGACGGTAAGGAACATTTCCTCTCTCTCTTAGCAGTACCCCTTGATGTGAAAAGGGTATAAAAGCCTATGTAGTTTATTGCCTGATATGGCTTTTCTGAAAATTCTTAGATTTCTAGAGGAATTGCTTCTCAGGGGTAGAAATCTCTGATTTTGATAATTTAGCTTTTTGCTCAGTTATGAGCCATATTTTAATGATGTGGCTGTTGTTTCACGTTCTTGTTATGGAAATGTAGCTGAGGAATTCTGCCAGGTGCCACAAAAATAAAATCACTGGTCTGGCTTTTTGCCAACAAGATGAAAAGAATAAGCATAAGAAATGATAAGTTTATACACTTGAAAAATAAATTCTATATAAAGCACAAGGGCAACATATCATGTAATGGTTCTTTGTTGAAATGAATGCTGGTTAAAAGCATTGTATGATAGCAGCAAGTACATGATTGCCATATGAGGAATTAATATTTGGAACTTACACAGCATTTTCCACTAGTATCTTGTTTCACACTTTTCAACAAATACTGCTTGAACATACAGATGGGAAACAGACCAATAGAATTGTGGGTTATAACACTTTCTTTAAAGTATGTCCTGAGGAGAGGTACTTTCTTAATAAATACCCTGAGTGAGTACTTTCAGCTTCCACTAGGCACAAATACACAAGCACTCTGCCATTCGCTTTGTCTGGGTTTAGATTATTTTGAAGTGTACCTTAGTGCTCACATAACTCACTCTTTTAGAGTCCCATCCCATTGCTATCTGGAGTGGGAACAACTCTTGGTTGTTTTCCTGTACTAAACCTACTGTAATGGAAATAATGTAATGTGGGAAGATGAGAAGCATGAACATCCCCTGCTCTCTGTACTGTATACTTGGAAAGAGGAACGTGTCTGGGAAGGTACAGAATGAAGCAAGACTACAAAGCTGGCAAATGATGTAAAAACCCACCAATTTTTAAATGCATTAAAAATAAATACTCTTTAATGTAGCATGTAATCAACTCATGGGATTTTCTGTCACAGGATTTTACTGAGGTGAATAGTTAGCAAGACTCAAAAAAAGGATTAGGCATTTATATAAATAGTAGTAGCACTTGAGGCTTTATTGGGTAGACCAAAGATTTAGAAGGGTCGTGGCAAGTTTTTCTTTTCAGGGCATAAACTGAAAAGAATGGATTTTCCACTTCTTTGTGTAGCATAGGTTACAGAGTTAGCCAGAGGCACAGGAATTTGATCTAGTCCAAAGACCCAGTCCTCTGAAGCACCAGCAGAGACCAATGTCACAGACCAGACCATGAACTGGTTGGGCTAGTTGCTTGCTTAATTACATCATTCCCTGTTTTCCTCAAAGAAGTGGTTTTGTGATAGAGGGCCAAGGGATGGATTGAAAGTGTAGGGGCTGGTGGTGGAACACCCAGAATTTCTGAGAATTTCTGTCATTCAGTGTTTTTAAATTGACTGCAGTTTTTACTGGTTATCTTTTTGTTGATTGTTGGTGATCATCTGAATACCTAGCAAGCAGTAGCTACTGAGTGAATAAGCTGGATGAAGGTGATCTACTACAAGCGTGACATGAACCTAAACTCTCTGTGGGTCTGTTTTGATGTCACTTTCTAGATTGCAGAAACTTCCAAAGTCCTGATCAGATTGTAGCCAGGGTAAATTCATTCCTCCTGTCCTTGACTTTGCTGTTTCCCTTTGTGAGGGAAACCAGAGTTTATACACATCAGTGAGAGCTTTGAGGTGGATCTGCCTGTACCTTTTCTTTAAGGTAAGCTCTCCAAGACAAAAAAAAACCCAAAAAACCCCACAAAAACCCCCACCAAAACCAAACAAAAACCCAAAACCAAACCAACAACAACTAGGCAATGTGGTCTAGTGGAGGGTGTCCCTGCTTATGGCAGGGGGGTTGGAACTAGATGATCTTTGAGGTCCCTTCCAACCCTAACCATTCTATGACTCTATGATTCTGTAACAACAAAAAACCAAACAAACAAACAAAACCCCAACCCCCCCCAAAAAACGTGATTCATTAGAATGTCCTTTTATAGGAAGAACGTAAAACTTCTAGGAATGTCTCAAACTCAGAGTAACTAAGACAGATATCATAGAAATTAGAAACATGATTTCTAAATAACCTTCTCTCCAAGGTGATCTTGCAATCAGCTTCTGAGACCTGTCGTCTTCTCTGTTCTTCCCAGCAGTTTCTCAGTCTCCTCTGTAACTGCAGGCTCCCATTTTGATGCTATTCGCTCTCTCCTCCCCAGCCACCCTGCAGTCTATAGTCTTCTTTCCCCTTTGCATGCTCAGTTACTTGCAAGGGAAGGAGTAATCCTACTGTCCTTTCAGGGCAGTCTGCTGCTCTTAAATGAACATAACACTCGAACAGAGGGGAAAAAATACCCCAATTAAACAGATAACAACTTTCATGAACATGTAGAAGATTCTTCATTTCTTGCCTTTTTCTCCAAATCACACTGTAGCATTAGTGATTTCTGAGGGTACACGTCAGTTCTAGGCAGCAAAATATAGAATAGAGATGCCTGAAACTGCATGGACCTGCCCAGGCTTGGGAGCATAGGCAGAAGAGCTGCATCAGATGGTGGCTTAAAGAACTCAGGCCTTTGTCTTGGTAAGAGGCCAAGCTTGCTATCTTGAGTGCAGCACAAAAGTCATTACAAAGTCATCCCAGGTAAAGCAGTGTGTTTACAATGCACTCATGTATAGACAAACTTCTTCAACAGTTTTTACTGAGCAGGAGGGTATCTCTGTACCAATGCCTATTGTGGGGTGGATTAGAAATAAGAACAGCTGTATTTTAGTCCAGGTTGCATTTTTAGATGGGTGAAAATAGTGTTGTCTATAGCTCATTTTTATAGCACTTACGAGCAAGACATGAATTCTTTTTTGGAGGCAGTAATCTGGGCTAGAAATAAAAGTAGTGGCTGGACCACGACCAGCTTGAATTTTCCTAGGTATTTCCTAGATTAGCCAACTCTTAGCTAGATAGCAAGACACCTTGAATTTAGAGGGACCAATGTTCCCTTAGTATATTGCTTTATGTGTAACTCATAGATTTATGGGGACCTTAAAGTGGTCTCCAGAAAGAGCCACACATTAACAACCTGATGATAAAACTGAAAATTTTTCATAACAGAATGTTCAGGCTAGCACAGCTCACTTTAGATGCATTTATATTGGCATTCCTTTACTTGAGCAGAGCAGAAACATGAAGCTGGTAAAGTAATGGAGATGAACTGTTTGGAAAGTCTGTGTGATCTGGGGTACACATGAACAAGGATCGCCAGGTTGTACCTTAAGGTAGTTACATGCTTTTATGGCCAAGTTGTATCTTAAGCAGAGTCAGGCCAAAGGCTACTTTGGCACTGTCATGCCAAGTACATGCAAACTAAGCTTAGGTTAGTTGTGACCAGAAATGAACAGGAGAATCTTGGTGTGTTTGTCTGTAAGATGGAGATTCCACATTTCACTGCCTCACCATCTTGTCTCCATCACTTCTTCAAACCTAACTTGGAGTTGTTGGAAAAGAGGGATGATCCGTTGTCTGGTTACTTATTTAGTTTGCTATAAATTTATGCTAACGAAGAGCTGGAGGATTACACCTAAGTATGAGCCTGGCTGGAGCACAGCTTTCCTTTTTCTCTTTGTATGCAGAGGTGATCTTGAGGGGTGCTGTGAGAAGTTCTGAGATAATGTGCTTGTCTCCTCTGGTGCAGTTACCTACTTCTAGAAGAATTGAATTAATTGAATATTTGAAGAATTGCTTAACTGCATATTTCAAGCTGCCTGCCAGGGTCCTTAAGGTATGAGAATCATGTCAACCATTCCTGATAACAGAGAGCCTTGGGCCTGGTGGACTAGAGAGAATAGCTTGGAAAGGTGGCGAGGTACAGTTAAAAGTCACCTCCTTAGACTGCAAGTATAATCTGCTGCAAAGGTGTGGAAATGCAAACATAAATCATTCCTGTTGTTTCTTGTCTCAGAGGAACGTGAGTGCTGTACAAAAATCAACTAACATGCTTGCACCTGAACCCTTTACATTATGTATGCTCTCATCTAATATGTTCACTGTATGTACATTGTGTATGTAAAATTATACAGATTTCTATATAATGATTTATGAGGAATCTGTGTCTTAGACAACTGCTATTATTTTACTGTGATATGTTGCAATACATTCAAAACTAAAGTATGATGTATATCATAATGATTCTAATTTTGTTGTTCACTTGCCACAACTATTTATCATACAGCTAAACCCTCTGTGGACACATACGAACTGAAACAAACCCATCTGCAAATTCACAGCAAATTTGAAGCTAATTAGATAAGCATTTACATTGTATGAAAGTTCAAAAGTTTTTTCAATGTTTTCCTAACCTTTTTTTTGGCTTATTATAATATAGAATGCCTTGTCCTAGAACTTAAAATTTAGTTAATCTGTTGGTTTTGGCAAAGACCGATGTCTTGACTAGTTGCAGAGGACTTGTTGGCAGAATTAATTAGCACTAATAGCATTAATAACATGGTTTCTGCATACCTCCAGGGCTTCACAGTGCTGATGAATTCCACATGGTCCTAAAAAAGGAATTAAGTGCTGGAGCAAATAGAAATGGGGTATACAGTCTCATTCTTGCTTATCAATGACGTACATTCTTGAAAGCCAAAATCATAAACAGTTTTCTGGAGCATAGCTCATTGGGAAATTTATGCTTACAAAATAGCTTTATCATATTTAAGGTGGCTATAGGGTATGAGCTATTTAGCTATGATAAACAAATGAACTGAAAATTAGTGGGACAAGAGCAGAGTCAAGGATGCAGAAAAGACCTTAATCACGTCTCTTCCTGACTCATAGTATTTGAGTTCATGAGTAAGTGTGCAGATGAATGTTTGCTTTTAAGATTGCTACATTTTTCTAAATATTTTCCCTTGAACAATATTTAAATTTTTGACATTTTGAGTAGCTTTTTCTCTGCATTTATCCACATACAGGTGAAACAGAAGACAGACTGGCTGTTAGAATGATATTTAGTCTCGCTGCCCATTTTCTTTTCTGTGCATCTGTTTATTCCTTTTCTAACTTGCTTTACGATTTGGTTTTAAGGATTTGTTCACCCACATTTAGATGTTTCTTCAATATCCTGAACACCAGGGTACTGTAGCAGAGCAGCACAATGCAGCTTTTAAAAATTATTTCCTTTAGTATTTCTGTGATAGGGCTTTAAGCTGATACAATGCTAGGAACACCGTAAGAAAGGTAAGGAGTAGTTAGTGGTGCTATGCAACTCAGGTAATAAGTTTGAAGTGTGACGTGAGCAATTAGATGCCGCACTAGCAAGTAGGGTGCCTCTGGTTTAGCGAAGGGTTATTAAAGGCCTACCCAAGGTGCCAGGAGAGTTCTGTAGATTAGGAATATCTAAGAACAGCTTTAAAAGAAAAAGCTGTGCACCAATCTGACTGTATTGCTAATGACTGGGACCTGTGCTCAGTGCGCCGGTGAAGTAACTTCTCAGTTAGAAAGCTCATAGTAGAGGACAACTGCTGCACAATGAGTTGTGTAAGGAACTGCTGAAAAATTTATAAGGTACAGTCAAAGATGGAAATACTTGAATTCTGGCTGCAGGACCCTTAGACCCTACTATATGCAGTTTGATTGCTGGCACGCATGGCTGGTCCAGTGTTGAGCCTAGCTGCATGGCTGGGTGAGCTGACTGGTTAGTTCCTGAAGGCAAGAGGGCTGGAAATGGGCTCTGGAGCAGTCATCTATGGTGTGTGGATCAACTGTATCCTGACATGCAGTTATGGGTTAGTGGAAGGGAAAGGTCGAAGAGAGATCATGGAAGATGCAGTGAATGATAGGGATTGACAGAATGTGTCTAATATATACTTTTTGCAGTACCATCAAGGTTTGGGTAGAGGTGAAAGAAAGAATGGTCTCCTGACATGCTTTGACGTGTGTTTTGTATTAAAGGAAGAAGCATTACTGCCTTTCCTGTAAGCATCTGGCCAGCTCAGATGCTATCTACCATGTTGGCTAGAACGACTAATATTTAAGTTTCAAAAAGGGAGTTCTTAAGTTTAATGAGGTACAGAGTTGCACTTGTGCACAGTCATGTCTGAAGTAGAAATTCTTTCATTTCACGTTAACAAATATCTTGATTTTTCTGATGCTAATTGAGGCATTTTAGATAGAAGTTTCTAAAGAACTGCACAAAAAATATAATTCAATGCATGCTCAAGAAGGTTTTGTAAGTAGGGGCTTTGCATCTTGTTTTGAGCCCCGGGCGAAATGTAAAATGCCAAGTGTGCAATAATTTGCCTTGACAATCAAACTATGTCTTAATTATGAGATGTGGTGGTGACCTGATGAATTGTGGAAAAGAATTTTCACAGAAAACCTCCAGAATACACTGTTTTAGCCTGTGGGTCGCTAAGTTCCAGCTATGCACAGTTGGATGAAATTAATAGTCTTCTTTACGGAAAGAACTGAAGCCTGTTTATACTATTTATTGTTGCTTTGCGGGGATGCGTGTTTATTATCTGGCAACGATCCTAGCTCTTGCTCAACTCGCTCTACTAATAGTATTTTTCCTACCTGCCCGTGCGGTGAACTCAGTGCTGGAGTCAGACAGTAAAACTGTTGTTTCTACCTCATGAATTATCCTGAGTAGCAAAAGAGAGGTGTTCCAGCAGAGTAAACTGGTCAGAAGTGTCCTCAGCTGGGAAGGCAATATAAAAAATACATCCACAGTACAAAGCCTACAGTTGTCTAACCATCTCTGCACAAGCATCACAGAAAGAGTATTGGAAAAAAGCAGTGAGAGTGACCGTCTTACACCAGCTGAGAGCTGAGCCCACAGTCTTTTTTTGTCATAACATTGTCAGCAATGCACTTCACTGCCTTTCATCATGATTGATTAATCAGGTTCTATGAAAAATGATGTTAAGCCAGCAGAGTGGGGGTTTTTTAGTATTATTATTTTAATCTATGTCCTCTGTAGGCTTTCGTTGATAAAACCAGCTTTCATATAGTGGTGAAAACATAAATGCATTATAAGAATATTTGTAGGTATCAAATGAACAGCACATTTCTTCTGGCAACATCCTCAGAAGCTTTTAATCCATGCTGGCTGCTGTTCTGCATATCACCTGTTACCTGGTGGGAGAGACCAGCTCCTGTTCCAAAGCACTTGGAGCAGTGTCCCTGGCCATGGCTCTCGCTCGCCAGTTCCCGGGCAGCGCTGGATGCAGAGGTGGGGCCATGTCCTTCTTGTTCAAAGATCTGCCAAGCTCTGGAAGGAGTAAAGGCCTCCAGCAGTATCTCTGGCTTGCTTTTGTTTAGGAGCACCTTTGAATGGAGATGACTTTTTGGTGTGTTGAATGGCCTATGGAACAGTGGTTTATGCAAGCGCACCAGGCTCATGCCGGCGTTGCTGATACTAGTCTGGAGAGCAGGTGAGGGAAGAGTCAACAGTGCTCTCTGCTGTCCTTGAAAGACTCTCTCTCTGCTTTTTGGCATTTTTATAAAGATGTGTTTCACAAACGATAGTTATCCTCCTAAGTCACAGATATGTCACTAAGGTGGGATTTTCCACTGGTTGTGAAGAAATCAGATGAGACCGCTGGGAACAGAGTAAAAAGGCAGAGCAAAAATTCAGAGGTCTGAATGCTGTCAGACCTTTGACAGCTGGGGAATGATCTCTCTGAAAAGCTTTTATTTCAACAGGTTGACAGATCCAGAGGACACAAAAGATTTGTTCATTTTTTTCTAAGCAGTTATAGCTGTTTTCCTCTGTTTTTTCCATGATTCCCCTCCTTGTCCCCCCACCACTGGCCTACATAGTTAACCAGGAAATCAGCAAGTCAGGAGATGGGAAATGTAGTATAGTTTCTGTAAATACCACAGATTAGAAGTTGAGGTTGAGGGTGTGGCATCAGCAAGCTTTGTGAAAACTTATAACCTTAATGACTGATCTGAGTGGATTTTTTTCATTTTCAGGATTATTTGTAAGAACAAAGGCCAGTGGCGTTTTATTTTAAGAAAATAGGGGTTAACCTTTTAATTTTGCTTAAAGTAGGCTGACCCATTGCCTGCAGGCCTCCATGTTTACCTGTGTGTTTCCATGAATCTGTCGCCAAGAGCCATGAAGGAACCACTTTTCATGCTTGAGGATTCTGAAGGTCTGCTTGCTGCACTTTGGTCTTCAAGTATTACTCCCCTGGCATTAAATGAAAACAAAATTCTTTTGAAATTCAAGATTCCAGTCTTTTTCTTTTTTTTGAAGCCACTAACCACACTAACCGAGTGTTGTTTGGTTTGGGTTTTTTTCCCCTTGCCTTTTCTCTCATCAAAATCTAACAATAAAGGAATGCTACAACAGTAAGTAAGGAAGAGTTTCTCTTTCTTCTCACAGGATTTTCCCCTGGTTTGGGTGCCTAGGGAATTGCTTTCTCCTGTCTGCCTCCCCCCCAGCAACTTTAGTAGTATGTGTCATGGATATGCAATCTTTATGCAGAGGTCTTTGCTGAGAGATCTTTTTTTGAAAGACCACACAGCAGAGGGTGAAACCCCCTTCTTAATTACTTCCCGCCCACTGGCTGGTATTGTAAAGTAAAAGAATCATACCAGTCGTCATTGCAGAAAATGCATTTTTTATATATTTCTTGTACCTTCAGCTGCTGTTCTGCCATTTATATTCACATTTGTAGCAATGCAGATGTCAGATTATCGTGACAGTAAAATGGGACAATTAAGTTTTCTTGCTCAATATAGGTTAAAATAATATCTGGAATTAGTGAGTGCCTCTGTCTAGATGGTTGTATCAAAAAACGGGGGAGAAAAGTATATTCTCATTCTTGAGCAGTCATTCTATCAGGCATCATTGTGGTATTTTCCCAAATTGGTAGAATAGTCCTGGGTTTACTGTTTCCATCCTTTTGTTACTGATTGTACTTGAATATTCTAGAACATTGACAGTGGTAGAGTTGGACTCTCAGATCAGAGCTCAGCTGTTTATATTCCAGCTCAGATTCAAGAGCTCCTTAACTGTGTTTTGGGTCCAAAGTCTAGTCTAAACCTAATATGTATATATATTCCTTGCTGTATCTCTAGTTTGAGTAGATTTATTTATCATTTCCAGAAAGGAGACACTTATGAGGTGCAGCAGATGAACAGTAGATCATGGCTTTGTAAAATTATATCTTCTTGGTTTTCGGTGTTAGGCAACACATAGCTTTAGGTTTAGTTTTGCTCATGTCAAAGTGAGGAGGAATTTCGCCATTGATATAAATTAGTAAAATCAGATCAGGAAAAGTAGTTTTGTTGTAAGACCTGTACAGACCAGGACATTAATTCTCCCATGTGGAATATGCTTAAATTGCAGACATGGGAATGTAAATAGAAAACATGCCAGTGTGACTGAAACAGTGACGCTAACATCCTAGCTAAATTATTCACACTGGGCTGAGGCCTACTGGTTTTGTTTTAATTCATATCCAAGGGTTTTAAGAAAACTTCACTACTACCTAATTTCTAAATCTTTTTGCTGCATTGCCAATCCATTAACTGCTCAGGTTTATAAAAGACTTCTGAGCAGAACCAGTGTGTCTCTCTAGGAGGTGTACAGGTGTGTACTCTAGGAGGGTACAGGTGCTGGAATCCACATTGGGATGGTAGCGTTGTGAGATCTGGGGCGGTGCTCTTCCCCTCTGCCCAGATGGATCGTGGTCACTAGTACCAGTGCATGAATCACGTCACTTACAACTGCATGCTCTTGGCAGATCTCCTGTGTCAACTCTTATGCTTTGGGTTATGTTGAACACTAAACATTTATTACTGTACATTGCACTTCCAACAGCACTGATCCATATGGATATGAAATCCAGAAGAGAAGCTGCTTTCAGAGATGATATTAATGACTGTGGCATTTATCCTTCATCAGACCCTTGACGTGGTTTGACAAACTGCTCTTCCTTGAGTGATGACTCAGTACTGTGCTGTTTTCGTGGCTCCTTGTAGCGGTTAGTGTACCAACTGGCTAAGCATGTGTCAAATGCAGTAGAGCAGACACAGAGTACACAAGCCCCAGGTCACTTGGGGCCAGGTTTCTAAAGGTTTCCATCAATTTAAATTGGAGCCAGGCACCTAAGTACTTAGGAAAAAAAATCTAGTCTTTGCTTCTTAGTGTACCAGTCACTGAATCTTGAAAGTACAAGACAAGCTCTGTGGATAAAGTAACACTAGTGATGTGTTTGGAACAAAAATAATGTACAATTGGCATTTAAGCCACTGTTGGCAATGACCATCTAATTGAAGGGACCTCATTTATTATACAAGCCACACAGGAGCTCATTACAACAGCCTGTAAACTAATTGCTCCCCGTGTGTAAAAATTAGGGGAATAATTAGGGCTTTGTTTTATTTTGGATGCTTCTGCTTTTGTGTACCACATTTGAGAGGGACTGCCATGAGAAGGTCAAAAGATTGAGGGAGAAGCAGAGACTTGGATGGAGCAATCTGTCCTCTAAACTACAGACATGCTGACATAAGAGGATCTTGCTGAAGCCTTAGATAATATAAGCAGGAATCCACGGTTGCATGGTTGGATTTTTTTTTCCTGTTGTGCTGAGCACTCTCTGTTGTATTTAAAATATATTGAGTCTTCAACAGAATGGTTGTGGATCCCTGCATGAAAGAAGGAGGCGTAGGTAGGTGAGCCTTGTAGAGCCTTGTAGATTGCATGTATGGTTTTTATGGTTCTTGCCCTGGAACTGAAATTCCACCTCAGGGAAGAGAGGAGTCAGGGCCTGAAACCACAGCGGTGTGCATTCAAACCAGACCAGAAATAGGGACAGGGGTTTAATTCCATCTATCTCATGACAGGTTGCTTGATGCAAGGATGCCTTGAGGAAGACAGTGATTGCCCCTGCTGCCACATTTATCTTGGAAAGCCTCATGTTTAAACACATTCTAGGCAGTTGTTTTGCCAAGAGGGATATCTGTGCTTCATGTTTGGATAAAACCTTGTAGCTCTTCTCCAGGATTTGATTCCTTTTTCTGGATAAATGACATATGCTGAAGCCCCGCTGGGCAAGCTAGTTTTTTTGCTGAGTAGGCAAGAGGAAGAAGACAACAAACCTCTCTGAGGTACTGGTCATTCTCCAGGAAAAAGGGTGATGCTGCTGCAGGCTGGCTTTTTCATTCAGGTTTTCTCCAGCTTCCTCAGATTTGGGACCAGCCCAATTCAGCAGTACCGCTGTCGTTTTGCTTACTACAGCTGACATACACCTCGCAACTTTTCACATTTGTCCCTTGGAAGTTCTGGTAATGCTCACTAAGGTGGTATCAAGCCTGGGACAGACCAGTTAAAATGGGAAGCCTGTTTCAAATATGTGTTTCTGCTTTTTATCAGAGTTGCTTTTGGTACTTTACCTGCTCTAGGTGAAACTGCTTTAGCAGGGGGGTTGGACTAGATGATCTCCAGAGGTCCCTTCCAAACCCTACCGTTCTGTGATTCTGAGGAACCAAACTCCTTCCCCAATTGAAAAAAATAAATAAAATTTCCCTTGGAAGTATTTTTCATGGGCACTGTAGTGATTAAATTATACAGCCATATCCTTTGGTCATGAATCAGAGAGCTTCTCAGCCCCTTAGAGTTGTGGATTCAAGAATAGAGCTAAGGAGTATTGCTTTGTGCTACAGCACAGGTACCCTTGTTATTAATCCGTAAGTACATAACCAACACTTGGCAAAGATGACACTTATTTCTGATGATTATACAGTAATTACACTCAGCCAATTCCAAATTAAAAAAAAATATTGAATAGTTCTTTGCAACACAAAAAGTTAATAGCAATATTCTGTAATTTACTTGTGATGAAAGTGTACACTAAGGGTCAGTGCTGCTGCTTACTTGGGTTTTGGCTCATAAAATGAAATTATATGACTATATTAAGTCTCATCTGGCTTTTAGGATTCATTATGCTGGAATCTGGTTTTGTTTCCCTTAAAATAATTACTGGGAATTACATAGTTTGATGGCGTTAGTGAGGATTTATGCTGATGTAAACTGAGATCAGTTTCAAGCTCAAAGGTTTACAACTGCAGTGGGAGAGGATGTAGAAGTATTTGTGGGTTGATTACTTACTACAGGGTTTGTTGTTGGCCTCTCCTTGTAGGCTGACAGTGACAGATTGCACTGTCAAACAGAAGCTTGAGACTGAGTGAGTCAAAGAGCCTGGGCTTGAAGTGCTGGATTTCTCAAGCAAAAGGCTGGGTGGTAATGGAGAAGTTACTGTGCTCTATTTCCATATACATTCCTATCAGGGAGGAGACACCAAGAGGCACTAAGTGAAATACAGGCCACATTAAATACATGAATTTTCCTTGACTGTAACATTGTCTAATTTTGTATATGATGGAACATTTTGAGGACACTTTTTGTTTGCTTTACAAATGGTGAGAGCTTTGGTAGGAATTATATTGTCCTTGTGTATACTTCTAAGCAAAGATATGGCAGAATGTAAGCAACTCAACAGGATACTGTCTGGACACAACAGAAAAGCAGTGTCTGGAAGGGATTGGGAGAAGAAAAAGAGGCTGAATGCAATTAAATTATAATAGCATGATGATTAAAATTCCCCTGGTTTCTGAAATGGGTATATAACGTGGTCTTAACTGAAGGCATGTGTAGTTTTTTAAGACAGCTGAGTAAAAATGGCCATTCATATCTCTGCCTAGCCTTGCAGACATGTATACCTATGAGTGCTAGTGAATCTTCTATCATCTTCCCATTTAGAAAAAAACCCACTAAAACCAACAAAACCAAAATACCACCTGTGTTATTAGTCTAGAGGTTCATTGTTTTCTTTTTTACTCTGGTATAAATCTGTGAAGTAGAAATAAATGTGGTTGTCAACATAAAAAAAGAGAAATTTAACTCTCTGCAGGAGGATTAAGCTGTAAGACAAACCAGGTATTTGTATGTCTCACAATACAGTAGATCTGCATTTCTTCTCCAGTACTTTCTTTTATATTAGCTTTATTGGGCAAAAAATAATTTTTAGTTAAAAATAAGGCAATCTATTTCATGCAGTAAAGGGAGTGAGGAAAAGGTTTCACAGTGCTACAGCAATTTCTGATTTAGAGCCCATAATACTGTGAGACATCTGGATACTTTTTTTCTCTAAATAGGTTGACCCTTCTGCAGTTCTCTTGAGTGAAATCCTGGCTTCATTAAAATCAAAAGCAAAATTCTTATTGACTTCTGTGGGCCAGGATTTTGTCTCAGCACACTTTCCATAAGACCCTTTCCTCTTTCAGACCATGGCTCTGTGGAGCACTTAAACATATGGTTACCTCTCAGAATGTCTATTTGTTAGCAGAAAAATGCTCTTGAAAATATGTTCATCATCAAGATAGGTAATACTAGCACCACTCAGAGACATCAGCTGAGAGAAAATACATTTTGAAAAAAAGGTTCCAGTTTTATTCATTTTATCCTGTGAACATTTAGCCTGCTTGTAAGAATCCAATGGGTGCATTTTTCCTTTAGATTTGCCTAGTAACTTTTCTTCCCTGGCTTCCATAAAAGCAGAAGTCCTTTGATGAATATTGCTGTGGAGATAATTAATTCCAGTATTTCATTAACTGTATATTGAAAGTAGAAGAAAGAAGGGAGGCTAAAGAATCAGAAAGTGGAGTAGCCAGTTTAAAAGCATGTGGCTCGTAAAAAGGTTGTGCTATTGCTGCTGTTCTTCCAAGGAAGAATTTAATTAGTTGACTGTTTGCTACTTGCTTTTTTATGCTCTTCAGATTTATAATACAAAAAAGGTGAAAATACATCTATTGGCTTATACTTTAAACAGTCTGCCAAAAAAAAAAAAAAAAAAGGAACATTTAGGTCAAAGGGTATTTGTCCGCTGAAGAAAGGGAATTGCAGATTGCTGAGGGCATCTCATTAACGTCAGTATCTGCTTCTCTGACCGAGTGGCAACATGTGGATGTCACAGCTGAAGAACAATGAGAACATACTGCACCTCAGATGAATCCTCCCAAATATCACCTTCCCTGGCTGCAGCTTTTTACCTCTGCTGAAAGCCCAGTGACTAGTGATTTCTGGAACTTCCTTTGAACTCGCAGGCTGTTGCTTTGCAGCCCATCCAAAATAGTGTTCAGGAGAATTCAGCATGTTGCAGAACCAAGGGCAGTCACAGGGCTTGCTTCTGGAGACACAGAGATCACTAGACACTGCTCAGCTCTGTCAGGGGTTGGGAAAACTGACGTGTGTTAGTTATATGGCTAGGTGCTGTAGATGCGAAATTGTCAGTGGCACGTACCTGGCTCAGGAATACAGTTAGAGCTGACCCCAAGGAGCTGCTGTGGAGAAAGTCACTTGATACCATCAAAGGTCTACCACTTTTCACTAAGTTTTTAATTAAAAAATGTGTATATGTGAGTATAGTCAAAGTAACAAGCATAATTTTCATTGTGGATCTCTTGGAAAAAACATGACTGTTTTATTTAAATCAACAAAATCTGCAGCTCCCATTTGGAAACGTAACTCCATATACCCCTTCTGGAAATACAGGCCTTTGCATTGGGAAGGCTGTGGTAGAAGGAATGGCTGCTGTAATTTGTATTCATCTCATTAGTTTGTTTATAGAATGCCCTAAAGAGAGACTTTTGTGTGAGTCAGTATGAGCAGATGGAAATAAGACACCTAGTAATAAAATGTGTGCTTAAGGAAGACATAAAACTTTACATGAAGGCAGAGCAAATTGAACGTGGGTCCCACTTACTTTTAAGACAGGTTGTACCAGTGTGAACAAGGGAAGAATTTGGCCCAGTGGACATTGCTAATTTGGTTTTATGTACAAAGATACTGGGAGCATACCGTATTGATAATTAGGGCTTCAGGGTACTGGATCTCCTTAGAGCTATGAAGTGCATACATGTTGTAACCAAAAGTTAAAACAATACAGGCAGTGAGAAAATTTGTGAAATCTTTTTTTTTTAATTCCCTGTAATAACATGCCATTTAAATTCTAAGAGGACACTCCCCTGATATTTCCATTAACTGAACCCAGTGTCCCAGGAGGTGAAAGGGAGGAGAATGGGTGTTCACGTTTCCTGTCTACAGTGAAGCATTTTCTCATACCTATGACTAAGGAGGGAATTTTGCAGCTGAGGCTGTTTTTCCTTTCTGTCTACTATGTTTCTTAGTACAGTGATAGGAGAAAATAGGACAAAACAGTGCTTAACATCAGTCACTTGACCAGGGGAGAAAAGGGGGAAGGGGACATGCACATGTTGGCGCAGTGTCTGGTGCAGGGGTGAGGGACAGATCTGTGACCCTGCAAAACTTGCCCAAGGAGACTCAATCTGGTTTTGAATCCTTCTGTATTCACTCTGACTTTTAACTTCCTTTCAGAGCAGCAACTGTGTAAGAACTTTGTTCTGTCTTGGTCTCCTGCTCATCCTTTTCCTCTGGTCCTGAGTTAGCACAGTCTGTGGCAACCTGCTGCTGGTTATTTTAGTGCCTCCTTGGCTGCTGCACTTCTCCTAGACCCTTCCCGGGATCATCCCAAATCTTTCCTACTGCCTGTACAACCTGTATCTGCATGCAGAGCCCTGACAGGATGGGTATGAGCCCCTCAAGCACTCAACAGCTGTTGAGAGGCTCTTTGCCTCTTTGCCTCTTTGTTGAAGGCATCTCTGATCTTCCTCGATGCCAAAAGTAATGGACCTCACAGTCGCAAGACAGTGTAGTGCTCAGATTGTCTTGGTTGAAGACAAACAGAAGAAAGTAAGGTTTAGTAAGGTTTTGAAAGGTGGTAAACCTTAAACATTGCCACTTACAGGCCTCAAACTGTATTTAGATCTTGAGTTTTTGAATCTGAACTGGGGCAGGTTGCCCAGCATGGTGAAGTGTCTGCCCTTTGGTATAAACAGATTAGCTATTATACAATCTGATATAAGGAAAGGTAACATAGTCTAGTCTTGGTGATGACATCACCTTTAAGAGTGAAGAAAAATCCTTAATGGTTCATGGGGAACCAAACAAGATTTGCTTACGTGTAGCTCACCGCACAGGTCATGTCTTAATGACGAATAGTCTGCTGGATACTCCACAACCCATTCACAATTATTTATATCCTCTCCCATGTGAGATTACAACATTTCCCTGATGACAATTACAGCAATGGCCTACCTGGAATAGCCGTATGAAAGAGTCTCTGATCTTTCAATTCACAGGCAGCAGCCAGAGACGAAGAGCAGAGCCAGCTAGTTGGTCCAGATGATCTGTCTCCACTTGGTCCACAGAACCTGCTTTGAGAGGTTCTGTTTTGCACAGTGATCTTCTGAACTGTGCACACAAGCATGAGGGAGCAAACCTATTTGCTCTTGGACTTTGAGCACAGGGAAATAGGCAGACATTGGTGAATTTAAATAAGATAAATATTGCATAAACCTGCTGGCTACCTTAATTATTTATGAAGTAGCAAAAGAGTTTAATTCCTGAAGCAAGAAGGACTCAAACCTCAAAGCTTTCTGTACCTGAGCCCTGTGACTTAAGGTCATTGAATAATTGACCTAGAGATATTTTCCTTTGACTGGAGAACATACATGCAAAATTCTGAAAATCTTATCAGGGAGGACTTGTAGATATGGTATATGTGACTGGGTATTATCACACTTATAAATGCTGCTGGTATCAGGAAAGCTTATTTATATCATTTGTAGTTTAATATCAGCTACAAATGTTGTCTCAACAAATAAGAATGATATTCAGATTCTGACAGTACTTTAAATGTACCCCTTAGGCCATTTAAACTTCGTTTTGAAATTAAGTGTCCACTTCCTGAGACATTTCAGAACTGGGAATTTTACATTATGTGCTCCAGCTATGGTTAGTCTTGAAGAAAAAAATGTGTTCTAAGGGTCTGTAACTCAGAGTCAGAAATGGTGAAGCAGGCAAAGTAAAATTATTTTAAAATCTACCAAGAACCATTTCAGGCATAAAACTGAATCTCAGATTCAAGAATCTTGTTTAACCAAAAGACCAGTTCTTCCATATGTTTTAAATAATTCTGAGAAGTGCTGTTTAGAAGCTAACTTAAGACTATTCTGCTTACTCTCTGGAATTCTTTATACAAAATTTGTTTCAAAAATATTGCTGTTTACAGAGGGAAGCATATGGAAAGAGTTTCACATATTTTTTTTTCTGTATCATAGCTGGGATTGATTAGTGTGACTCGGCTTTAAAAAAAAAAAAAAAAAAGAAAAGAAACCAACTCCTTTACAGCAGTAGTTGCTTCCAAATGAATGGATCTGATTTCCTTTCTAATATTTACAGGGCAAGAAATGACTGTTCAGTTTGTTTTAAGAATCTTCCCTCCTGTTGAAGTTTATTAGGTTTTGTCATTCCAAAAATAGTGTTTCTGGTTCCTTGAGTTACAACTCCTTATTGAACTTTTTAGTGGGGGTAATAGATTTTTATTCTGCTTTCCACATTGTGCTTTTATCAGATCTCAGTTTGGAGCTGTGACTTGTGTTCTGTGAGGTCTTGCCCCTTTTTTTAGCCTTCAAAGAGGCACAAGGAGCAGCAGCATGACCGCGTAAACCCTCAGTTTATATCTTACAGTGTTGTAACACATGACTTCATTACTCTCTTATAATGTATATACCGCTGTCATCAGCACTTGACCTCAGGTTGACTTTCAAGTTTACAGTATTTATATCTGAAGGAAGCTGAATCAAAGTAGGATCAAAACATAAAAGTAGACAAGCTGCCATAACCCAGGAGGACTTCTAAATGCGCTGACTCACTGGGCACCCCATTAAGAAAAACTGAGTAAAAGTAGATTTTTCTTGCTTTTAATTCTGCCTTGGAAAAACTTTTCAGAGGTTATTTTCCTTAAATTCTGTCTTCACAGTCAATCTCTGTACTGTACTGACTTAAAAAAAAGACCCAGCCTTCAAACTTGGCCAGAAGAGATATAAAGTTTCTCCTTAAAGTATAAAGCTTTGGAATATAATAAATGAAACATTTTAAGCCAGCAAGCAGTACCATTTGTAGACTAAATTTAGACCTTGTAATAAAGCTGTTCATAAAAGAAAAAAAGAAAAAAATTATCACTCCACCACTGTATATCACTCCTGGACTGTCCTGTACCCTGCTGCCCTCATCCCACTAGTCTGAGAAGCGCTTTTGTGATGGTGTGGGAATTGCTGGGCTGGTCCCTGTGCAAGGCTGTGATTCTCTCCAGCACCTGTCTTTGCTGTAATGGCTGCAAGGGATCTGGTGCAGAATCCTGATGGAGATGCCCAGCATTGACTTGTTCACACTCACCAGTCTAGAGCTTATTAAGTGACTCACTGTTCTGGGTCATTTGTTTTCAATGCATTGCTTTTGTGAAGCAAAGATGTAGGAGGTGAGGCTAAGCTGACTGACAAAGAAGATGGGGATCCTAACGCAGCAGCTGGGATATGGAAAAGGAACTGCTGACCAAAGTGTGCCTGTGCTTTTCACCCAGCAAGGCTTGTGTTCCTTGAGATTGCTTACCAGCTGGGGTCTTTGGCCTAGGCTGAGCTCATCTTAAGAGATATTTGCAAAATTGAAGACTATTCTGGTCAAACAACCTGTTGAAAGCCATGGAGTTGCTAGTCTTTAGCTTATGAGGTCAGTGCAGACTCAGAAACTTGGTAATGGCAGCCTTAGTTTAGAAAGATTGGCTATTTACTGTTGTGTCCTGGTTTCGGCTGGTATAGAGTTAACTTTCTTCCTAGTAGCTGTGGTTTGGATTTTGGATGAGAATAATGTCCATAACACACTGATGGTTTACTTGTTTCTAGGCAATGTTTGCATCAAATCAAGGACTTTTCAGCTTCTCATGCTGCCTTGCCAGCAAGGAGGCTGGGGGTGCACGAGAAGCTGGGAGGGGACATGGCCAGGACTGCTGACCCAAACTGGCCGAAGGGATATTCCATACCATATGATGTCATGCTCGGTATATAACTTGGGGGAAGCTGGCGGGGGGTGAGACCACAGCTCGGGAACTAACAGGGCATTGGTCATCTGCCTTATACTACATTGTGCATCAGATTTCCTGGATCTTGATGAGATTTCATACTTCAGTTTAGATGGTGCAGGAGATGTCGGAGATGTAACTACTGAACTCATAAGAAAACAGTTTTTAAAATTGAAAGCATTTAAGTCAAACAGAGTTAGTGATATGAAAAATGAAAGGCAGTATGTTGCCAAAACCGTATCAGTGACTGAGGATTTCAACCGCTGTTTGAAAATTATAGTCCTGGTGCTTACACTGTAAGTGTATATTATAGACATACCCTGTATAGAGTAATATGTACTTAGAAGCAGGATGTAAGTACTTCAGTAATGTAGAACAAAAATGTGCCAGTTGAAACTGCTTCACTTGTCATCCCAGGGTTGATGTATGCTTCTGTAATAAAAAGTGCATACAAAGAGGTTCAGCATACAGCTTGCCTTGTAGTCCAAGCTTGGCAGCTGACCACAGATTAGATTTTTCAGAAAACTAGAGGAAAAGTTGGTTTTAGGCACAGGAATATGAGGAAATATCCAACTCGTGAGTATGGCTTAGAACTCTTCAGTCAGCAGTGGAGGAGGAGAACACTTCAGAAGGAAATTCAAAATAAACGAGCAGCCAAAATGGAGAGGGAGGTTAAGGAGGGAAGCAATTTAAATAGATCAGGAGGATTATGTCAGAGCAAGGAAGGTATCTTTTAGACGGCAAAACCTTTTTTTTACCTCCATTAGTCTTCTGCATTACAGTATCTCTTGTCAACTAGTGAGGGAAGGAGGAGGTGGTAATGAAAATAGCTATTTTAGATTTTTTTTCTCTTTAGGTTTTTGATTTTGGAACTCTGCCTGGCTCATGGAAATTGGTACTGAAAGGCTGAGCAACACTGAGGGAACAGGAGTTAATCTCTTGACCGACCTCTTAACTCAGGCATTGCCAATATAGAAATTAATTAGAGGTCTTTCAAGTAATTGAGATCCATTACTATTACTTAATAGACCACAGTGCACAGAAATCCTTCATTGTTTCTTGAACTAATAAGGAATGTGTTCCTATGAATCATTTATATGGCACCATAAATATATGCTCTGTGTGCCAGACGGCGCTGGCTCAGGTGCCAGAGGTGTGCTCCCAGGGGGACGGGAGTCTGCCGGCACCCTGCCTTTCACTGTGTTAGCTAGCCACTGCGGTTGCCCCTGTGTGACTGCCCCTCGGTCTAGTGTCCTGGAAGACAGGCGTTGCAAGTTGCCTCCTGTATGTGTGTTTCCTGCCTTGGAGATTTTAAGAACTGTATAAATGACAACATTTAGCAGTTAGACAGTGCTTTCTATCTTCCAAGCTTTGTATGAACATTAAATAGTAAACATGTTACCATAAACATGACAAATCGAGATGGAAATAGCACAGTTTGGGTGAAATTGATAAGTGACTCGGCTAGAAACTTTCATGAGCGGGGAGATGAACCGAGCTCAAGCTGTACTGACTGAGAAAGATGCAAAATGGGAGTCATAAAAAATAGGAGACTGCTGCTCTGCAGTTGGATGGTTTCTAATTCACTGTCAAACTTTGCTCTCAAATGTGCCACCGGTATTTGGGGACAGTAGGATGGAAATTTACATCTTGGTCCTTGCTCATTACGTGCTTCAGGACAATGGTGTTAGCAGATTACTCTTGCTCCTTGTTATGTCAGTGTGGGACTTCCACCACTATGGAGTGTGCCCCAGTAGGAAGTCTGTGATTCTGTACCAATTTTAGGTAGGAGTGAGCTGTTGGAGACCAGAACTGAATTTGCAGTCAGTATAACTGCCCACAGACCTGAGCTGTGATCTGGAAGCAGTGTCACTGTGGCACCGCAGAGGTTCAAAGGAGCTGCAAAACTCAGTGGGGAAGCTCTGCGAATAATCAAATGGTCAGCCCAGGCTGTGGCTGAACTTCTGTCAGCACCTACACTAGTGGCTTTAGAGCTGGCTCTGGCGTGTTTGCATTGCATCGCATTCCTGTCTCAGGGAAGTGACTCATAGCAGACCTGGAGAACTTGATGAAGGTTGTTGTAAATGCACAGAGTTTCCGTGGGTTTCAAGTGAACTTGGTGAATGTTTGGAAGAGTATTCAACTTTAAACCTTTTGAGGTTTAAAAAGTAGACAAACCACATCAGATTCAGGAAATCTTCTGAACTAGTAAGAGCTGGAAGTTGGGAAAATACTCAGGAAAAGGAGCATATATGTCTACCCTCTTCTTTTCCTTCCCTTGGTGGCCACTTATGGCCATAAGTGTCAGAGTTAGGATGCTGGGTTAAATGGACTCTTGGTCTGAACTCCTATGGCCATTCTTTTGCTCTGGTGTCAAGGAATCACCCTAGCAGTGAAATTACCTGTCAGAGGGCCTGGCTAGTCATAAGGTGGCAGCAACTGAGCTATGTGGGGCTTTTCAGCCATTTCCAGTTGCCGGAGGTGAGGAATGAGAATTCCCTGTCTCCCCAAACCTAGCAACCTTTCTTTTTTCCCCAAGGACTGCTTCTTTCCAAAGGAAAGAAGCACCAGAGTGGCAAACCTGGCATTAGAGATGCTGTTTTCAAATGATTTATAATGCCTTTATTGGCTTCTGTACGTGTCTGGCACCATTGCTTATATGCCTCTCGAGTAATTAAACTGTAAGCCAGAAGGTTGAGGTTCAGAAAGATAATGTTTTTCCAGAAGAAACACTGATGTACCTGAGGGACGAGAACTGGGGTGAGTGTTTATGTTAGTTCCAGCTTTCAAGGATTTGCCTAAAATACTGATTGTCTGTCTAAGATTTCAGAGGAATGGGGATCCAGTAGCTGGCTGTTCTGGGAATGATTTGGTGGCTGTTAACAAGTGGTGTACAAACAGATTTTGGGGTTTGTTTGGGTTTTTTTCTACAGATAGCACTCACATGTTTCTCCAGATCATTCATAAAACACATGAAAAAACATACATCCAAGAGTGAAGCTGTGCAGAATCCCCTCTGACACGGCTCTGGCTCAGGGTTCTGTTTCCAGCTGGCTCTTGAGAACTTCATGTAGTCAGGCTTTAATCAAAGTAGCGTGTTAATTTTTCTGTTTCGTCCTTAAATGTGCTTAATTCAGCTAAGGAACTTACTGATGAAAGACTATTAGGACTGAATTTATCAGAGCTTAGGGTTTATCCTGCAGTTCAGGAAGTTTACCTTGTGAAGGTAGACATTTTTGATTCAAAGCCATATTTTGCCATAGGCAAAGTAGATTTATATTTGTCTTCCATCTCTTAATAGCAAGTCCTTAATAATCAGGAAATAAGTACTTCAGGACTTCCTTCCTTCAATCTGTATTGATGGAGCTGGTCTGCACTATTTCGTTCTGTATGAAATTTCTAAATAGTCCTGGAGACAGAAAGCAACTGAGTGGGGATTACTTTGTAGCCTGGAGATGAGACCTTGAGAAAGAAAGGATGTGGGTTGAAGCTCTCCACAGCAGAGGGGAGATATCCCCAAACCAGTTGATATGTTGGAAAAGAGATAAGAAGGACAATTAATAAATTCATATCACCAGAAAAATCTTTCTCAAGATTGAAAGTATTTGGCAATGTCAACCCAAATGCATAATTTTTAAACACCTTTTTTTTTTTTTCCTCCAGCAAATTTTCTAGATTAGATGGTTGGGGTTTTTTTGGTTGGGGATTATTATTATTATTATTATTATTATTATTATTATTATATAGTTCTAATGTGGATATTGATGTAAATGCTGAGTGAGTGGGAAATTCTTGTTACTACCCATTAGCATTTGATTTGTACATTTCCAAATAAGTACTGTACTCTTACAAACGATTCAGACTAATTAGCAGACAGGGAGTTTGAAAAGCAGATGTTATTTACAAAAGGCGATAGACAGGAACTTATGGAGAATAGTTTGGAACAGAAGAATAGAAGCAGAGACCAGCAAACAATCTGTTTTTTTTCTTTTTTCTTCTTCTACTAAATTTAGAAGGCAAAGCTGCATTTTTTCCAGTGCTGTCAAAAGTGAAGTGCCTTATAAAATGGAAGAGATTTAAAGTAACTAACTCACAAATAAATAGCTGCTGTAGCTAGAGGGAAAGGAATAGCTTAGAAAAGGAAGAAAAAGAAATCCTGCAGTCTAAAAGAGACTTAGCTGAGTCTAAATATGAACTTTAATGTCCCTGGCACTTTTTTTTCCTGAAATCATACATCCGAGCCTGTGGAAGACAGAAAGGGGAAATTCATTCCAAATCCACAATGTAGTGAGGGTGTTCCTTTAGCATTTTAATTGAATCTTGATCATCATCAGTAGCAAATCAAGTTCAGTAAATCAGATTTCTGCTATGAACAGAAGTGTTGAGTGATATGCCTCAGTCTTTCTGATGAAAAATTAAAATATCTTTGAAAGATTTTTGCAGAAACCACGTAGAGTGAATTTTGGAGTTGCCATTTCCTTATGTGCCACAAGCATTGAAACAATTATTCTTTATTTAGGTATTTTTAATTATGGAACTTTAAACTATGACTTTTATTCCCCACATATTCTCAAGGTCTCAAAATTAGGAAGATGCAAGGCTAGCAGAGTAGTTATTACCATGGATGCATCTGCCATAACAAAACTGGGGACAGAACCAAAAAGTTGTGAGACTTTCTGTCAGAGCAAGGAAGTGTGCAGATGCCTGTTGAGAAAGGGCTTGACTAGCTTAAAATTCACTAGGTGGGAGAAAAAACATAGCTCTTGCAGTGGACCATACCAGATTATCGCAAAGATGATGGTTTTCCTTATGCTATGAAAAAGAGCATTGCTCAGGTTTTACAGAGGCATGAAAATCCACTTGATCCATTGAAATGACATTTATTTCTGTCTGTCTTTCCACAGAATTCAAAGTTTAAACTTAACAAGGTTGAAGGAAGCCTGCCTGCATTTTCCCCAGTTGATTGAAATGGGAGCATGAGTGGACCTTCAGTTTGCAATTTGGACAGGTCTGGACTAATCGAAACTACAGACATGTACATTTATAGCAAAGGTCAGAAGCTGAATTGTTAATACTCACCCATAATTAAAAATCCTGAGTTAAATTTGGTAAGGAAATCTCATCTCTTACCTTGCTGTAGCAGCTAAGCTTTATTGAAAAGCCTAATGCATTTTATGCTGTTACTGAATATTATAGCTTGAAGTTTTGATTCGTGTCTCGAGCTTAGTTTGCAATTAGCGATCCTTAGATAATGTACTGTAAATCCTTCTAATAAACCCACAGAGCCTGTTTTTTGTTGAAAGCATTGGGTTGATAGAAGGCTGCTTCCCTCAACACTAGTGCTTTTACAAGCAGCATATGCCATAAAAATGCTGTTAATGTGACAAAATTGTTTACTTGCTCCTTAAGGAACCTCACACTAACAACTGGGAGAAGTAGCGGTGCTACAATTGAGTCAACAGCAACAGGGCCCAGAATGTGAAAGCAGTAGGTTTATAGTACATAGGGCTAAAGAGACAGGCCACCCCATGCAGCTCATCAGACAGGGCTGCCTCATGGAAGGCTTCTTTTGTGGATTTCTGTCGTAAGTGGATAGGCAGGATAAAAAAAGCGTCAGTATGATAGAGCGCTACTGGTGCTGGCTTGAAGGTCTGTGCTAAGCTACTGGAAGGGTGTTTTGTAATTTTACAACAATTTTACAACTTGAAAGGGAAGCTGAAGTACAAACAAGCTGACTGAGAACATGTCTGAGTGGAAGACCCAAGACTTCTTGTAGGAGCCCAGCTCTTTCCCTCTGTAAGAAGAAGGAAAGCTTGTTCAGGCACTGGTATCCACCACGGTGGGGATTACAACTTCTGCTGACTGCTTAAGAGAACCTGTGCATCCATTCCACGTCCCTGCCTGTCTGGGGGAAGAGAGTTTGCCCCTCGGATTGCAGCAGCAGCATTGTGAAATTGGGTTTGATATCAGGGTTGTACCCTTGAAATCTCATCTCCTATCTTCAGCTATATCACTGTCTAGTAAGATACTGTCTCTCCTTGCAAACCTTCCTTCTGTGAAATCCAGGTCATAGTCATTATCCTGATAATACTGAAGGTAGAAATGCTCCAGTGAGCAAATTATCAGAATGACAAAATCTATTTTGGCAAGTCTCCTTGAAATTTGTGGATTCCTTAAACTGGCTCTGGCAAGAATATTTGAAGCAAATACGATCCAAGGAAAAAATTATTTTACCGCTTATTCATCATTTTGTAATAATTCCAATTGACTTCAGTGATAGCAAAATAGTGAAAGTGATTAACATTCCACTCTCTACGAAATAAAAACATAAATTCCTCTGACTGGCAGGTAAGAATAGTACTATTAATTGGAGGGAAGATGGATCTGATGCATTTCTAGAATTTTAGGTGGCCTGAAAGCTGCACACAGTGTGTACTAGGGTAACCACAGGAAGGTATCTCAGAAAAGGGCCATTTCTTGGACCCCTGAAAACAAAAGGGCCTTTTGTAGTCGCTGACATTTGGTCAAAGTGGGCTGACTCACTATTCTGCTTTTGTAGTGTTTCATACCAGTTTTAAATTTTTGCAAGTCCTCAGCTCAAGGAAGCCATTTCTTGTAGTGATTTGCCCTACTGCTTTTACTTCAGACCCTACCAGGAAAGAAGGTGAGAAGTTCTTACGTGTGCCCCTGACACTAGGGAACAGTTACCCAACATGATGTTTGTCCTGGGTGGATGCCTGCTGAAGCCACAGAGGCACCAGCTGACCAAGTAGTTGGCCTGTGACAGAACTGCATAGGATATAATACTGCAGATAGCACAACCCAGATGTTTGGTCACATAATGCCACTCAGCTATGCACTTATAACAGCAGTGTCAGAAATAACAGTAACATGTGGAGTATGACCAGGGTTTCTGTGACCTTATGAAGTGGATCTCCGTGAAGCTTGATGTCCTATGGGTTTGTGTCCTGAGTACCATATAATGTGCTGCCCTCCAGAATAATACCCGCTCATCTTTGAGGCTTCATGGCCATCTGTCACTGCTATAGTTTGTCCCCTTCCAAAGTCCTGAATGCCACTTTCCACAATGCCTCTTTTTTCCATCATACCGCTTAATCTCCCTTTTTCTCCAGACCTTCTGTGCAGGTACACATGCACACCGTAGTTCTTCTCCTTGTTCCCTACATGTTTAACTGTACAAATCTGTGTATGTTGATTAGTTCTGTAAGGTGCTGCTTCTTGGAACAGATAGGGCTGTTTTTGCCAGTCTTTCACTTATTAGGGACTCAAATATAGTCTCCTCCCTTTAGTTGGACCTCTTAGTTCCACAGAACTTGCAGAATTTTCACATCTTCAGGAACTCACCTGTATTTTCAATCTGACTGATATTGACCAGTGGGCTAAAAAAATTATTAGGAGAAGGGGCTGACAAACAATGTGATTGAAGAAATGGTTTTCCTCAGGAAAGCAGGCTAAAAAGCAGATATACAAAAAGTTTTGAGATGGTTCTTGAGTAATAAAGGTGCACACAGCATTCTGGGATAGTCAACAAAAAAGCGTAAGGACCATCTAACAGATTTCACTAAGTATCTAAAATGAATATATGAAATAAATGTGAAAAAATATTAGAAAACATCCTTATTTTCCATTTACCTGGAGGTAGGTTGTCAGCTTTGTGAGCAGGGAGTGCTGACAAGGCCCGGCAACCCTGGCTGCACTTGTGTGATTAGGCATTGAGAAATGAGTTTGGATGTGGCATTTCAGCCCTTTTAGGGAGTAGAATATCACCTGAAAAGATGAGAGAATCCATGTCCTGAAGATCTTACCAGTTACAACCTGGATCTGAAAAAATGTAGCATTGTGTGCATTTGCAGATTAATGGACCTGACAGTAGGGGACTCTCAGATGTTTGGGTTGGGGATTTCCTCCCTCCCTGCCCACCATCCATGGGCCTATGTTTTAAGTTTAAGCTTGGGAATGAAGAGGGAGAGAGGGAGGGAGGAAAGAAAGAGAAGCCAAACCTTTCAAAGCAGCCAAGCCTCAGCTACATCAAGGAATGAATAACAGTCTACATGCTCTTGGGAGAACTTCCCACCACTGGGGACGGATGGACCACAAAAGCTAGGAGGAATTGTGTGAGAGCTGAGAACCAAGCATTCCCTGCAAGGAAGCCTAAAGGGATGATTTTGGTGTCCATCACAACAAAAAAAAGCTTGTTTCATCCATTTTGAGGAAGTGGTATAAAACTCATAGACAGAAACAACATTAGTAAGACTGTACTATGCAGTGGAGGTCAAAGTTTGGCATAGTGAAGAAATAGTACATATTAGGTAAGGAGAAAAATGGAGTCACACCTCCAAGAAGTCCCAGGTTCTTATGTAGTCTTTAAGCTTTTTTCATGTCAAGGAGAGAAATGAATGTTACCCAAAAAGGTGAAAAAATCCCTGCCTCAAAGTACTTAGCTGCTAAAGCTATTTTAAATTATCTTTGCTCCACAAGTTTCAGTTTTCATGAAGCCAAATTGAGATAAATCTGAAAATTTATATAACTTTAAAAGAGCATTTACTAAAATGCTCCTGTCATTCACAGTAATATGGAGGGAATCAACTTGTTTCACACAATGACCTTAACTTTTTTTCGTATTCCAGAAAATTTTGTACAATCCCAGGAGTGTAGGTAAAGTCCTGTGTATCATTGACATTCTGCCCCACCACTCTGATCTCTGGCAAAGTAATACTTTCTGAATGCTGTGTCTGCTAATTCTTTCTTTCTTTGTGTAAGAGGTGGATGCATGTATTGCCTAGTTTGTCGCAGAGAATCAGCGAAGTACAGTTTTATTTGTATTTGCAGAGACAACAAAATCAAAGAAGATAGTAGCTTGGTGACTCCAACTGAGATAGTAATTAAGATAAACCAGTGATGTTTCTAGAATATTTTAAGAACCCTGGAGGAATTAACATAGCTTGCAGGAAACTGGGCTGGAAAGAGATATTCTTTAAGAACAAACATGAAAATACTGTCTTTTTATCAAGTATGATGGAGAACTAATACATCTCTCCTGTGTTTGGGTAGGTGAGTAGGTTGGTGAGTTAAGAGGAGCTGAGAAGAGAGTTTGCAGGGCAATTGAGAAATGCATGAGGTCATTCAACCTCTTTTCCAAACAAGCATTTTTTAAAATCCTGTATTTCTGTTGTTATCCAAAAATGTTAACACATTCCTTTATTTTAACTAGTTCAGTTTTATGGATAGCAGCTAACTATAAAAAGAAATAATAACCTGAAGTGTCCTTGGAGCCATTAACTGTACCTTTCTGTCTATTCCCTGAGAAGATGCCCTGGATTTAAAGACTATGTATATTAAAGCAAGTAAAAGAAGAAACAGTTTCTTTTCTGACACTTGCACTCCTTCAGCTTGTGTGGAAGGCTGACAGCCCATCTCATTCCCACCAGTGGTATCCCACCAGCTCCCCTGGGAGTTCAGCACTGCATTTGTCCTGTTCTACTGATCTTCCTGAGCCCCTCATTTCTGATCTGCAACACCACAATCCTCGAGAAGTCAGGTAGGAGCGGAAGGCATTTGACACTGCTAAAGAATTAAGCCTCAGTTGGCAGTTTTAGCCATTTGTCCTCCAGGTGTTTGTTTTGCTGGATAATGATTTAATTTTTGGTTTCGTAATATGCTCTTTGTAGAGGTTATTTTAAGCTTCCAGTAGAATAGCAAACAAGTAGGTATCCTCCTTCCTTCAGAGGAGCTGTGCTGATTTTAGCTGATGTTTGCATATTTTAGCTACCACCTTGGCACTTTTAAGGTTAACAACCACAGATCGTTAGAAAAGGTTAAGGCACATCTCTTAACCTTTGTCTGCCTCACTTCTCTTTGTGATACACAGTTGTTAATCAGTGGTGTGGGGCATTTTAAGATTCTCACACATAAGGATCCATCTTTAGGTAATCATTTAAGTGTAGTCCTGGCTTTAAGCATAGGTACAGCCAATGATTATTAATCAAGTTATTATAAAGTATAATATAATATATAAATAACTGTGTATTAGTTTTTATGCACATCAGTGAAACTGAGTCTGTTGGGCAAAAGATCTTTCTGCTACTCAGGTATACCCATACATCAGCTGATTCTTCTGCAAGCTGATCCAAATTAGGGGCCAAGCTGTGCTTTTTTTATTACCTAGAATGTGCTGTTTGTGCATCTCATGTATTTTGTCCATTAACTGACTTCTTACATTGTGTCACCCCATTAATACCAGCTGTTGTACCCAGCATCATGTTGGGGGTGCATGGAAAACTGACAGAAGGGAGCAGAGCTGCTGAGGAACAGGCACTTTGTAGTTAAGAAGCAATTTATTTGTTATTTGAAAAAAACCTGCTTGAAATGGCAATGGGAGAGCTTACAGACAAAATGATTATGCCCATTTGCTCTGAGAGAATTGCTGGCGAGGAGGCCTTGGGGTCAGTGATTTGCTTTTCTCCTGTCCACATGGTTGTTTCACAGGCAGTCTGTGTGAAATCTGCAGAAACATGCCCCAGCAGCGTGTTAAGCCTCTGGGTGTGCTCAGCTACGTGATACTGGAAATGCTCTGGAGAGCAGTGCCTGAAGAGTCTTGTTGCAGGCTCACTACATGGGAAGAGCAGCATCCGGTCTGAGACCAGAAAGAAACAAAAGGCATAATCAGTGGGTTGATCCCTCCCCCTATCCCTCCCCAGTTTGATACTAGTATGACCCAGAGGAGCTTTCTGAAAAATAGGTGTAAAAGCTGCCCAAAAATGTTTTATTTGGAAAGATGAATATATTGTGAGATTGCAAAAGGAGCACAGTACTTAATCAACAGTGCCCAAGGATATGGCATCCATTACGGTAGCTGCTGCAAGCTTGAATCCCAAGTCTCACTGAAGTGTTTGCTCAAAGGATGAATCGGTTAACTGTTACTGGAAGTTACACTTTCCGGTCTGAATCATATATTTGCACCTCTGAGGTCTCACTGGGCAATCAGGTGGAAAAGCCACTGATGCATGAGCAACTGTAGGAAATCATGGGATTGCAAAACTCCGACCCATTAAGAGAAAATTAACTGCTTATAGCTAAAATAGGCCACCCTGAAAACAAAATGTGAGATTAAACTACCAGAATAAATGGTATGCCTCAAACTAATTATTCAGACACTTCTAGCACGTTGTTCCAGCTCCCATTCATGTTAGCTTGCCCCTAATATGGTTCTTATAGTCCTTTGCTCTCTACAGCTTCCTGAGGAGGGGAAGTGGAGAGGGAGGTGCTGAGCTCTTCTACCTGGATCCAGTGATAGTACATGTGAGAATGGTTCAAAGCTGCAGCAGGGGAGGTTTAGACTGGCCCTTAGGAAGCATTTCTTTACTGAGAGGGTGGTCAAACACTAGAACAGGCTTCCTAGAGAGATGGTTGATTGCCCAAGCCTATCAGTGTTTAAAAGGCATTTGGAGACTCCCCTTAATAACATGCTTTAGCTTTTGGTCAGCCCTGAATTGGTCAGGCAGTTGGACTAGAAGATTGTTGTAGGTCCCTTCCAACTGAAATATTCTGTTCTATCCTGTCCTGTCCTGTCCTGTCCTGTCCTGTCCTATTTATTGCCAGTTAGCAGTAACACAGTTTTATATGGAAATGGGCACAAACCAAAATTTGAGATGTGAGTATTGTTGGGTTGTTAAATCATTCAAAATAAATGTGGAAAACATTTCCCTGCTTATCCCTGCCTCTCATCTCTATAATAGATGGCATCAAGTCCCTTTGGCTTTGAGCACTCTGATGTAAGAGTTGATGCAGGCCTATGATCTGGAATAGTCAGGGGTATGAGAAACTACATAATCAGAGCAAGGGAGCATCCTTGTATCTAAGTGGCAGCTCAGCAGTACCATTTGTCCAGTGATCAAAGGGTCTTCTGAGGTGATGAAAATCTTTGGCAGCCCAACTTTCCAGTTGAAAGCATCCAGTCTCCAGGAAGCTTATAGTGAGATGTTGAGATCATTCATCAAGGAGGTGGCTTGTAACCTGAAACGCGGTCTGCAACAATCCAGAGCCCTGGAACAGGACAGCAGCAATACTGGAGGAGTCGTGATGAAGTCTCAGAAGTACTGTGAAGAAGCTAAGTCAGCCAAAGCTGCAGACCTCTAGGGATTGGAGTGGAGAGGAATGGCAGAAATAAGAAGGTCATTATGACAACCCCTGAAGCATGCTGCAGCACAGAGGAGCTGTGTCAGAGAGGCTGTTACCATGACATTTCTTTGGATAAACATCTGGAGTCCTTAGGACTTACTGGTGTAGTGCTTCTCCAAGAGCCAAAAACTCTGTCTCTACTTTAATTGAAACCCTATTGCTTACAGAGCATTCAGCACCACCTCCACTGTGAAACTACTGCCTTGAATGAGTGTAGTGTCTCCAAAAGAAAGGAGATATCCTTCATATGAGATACAGTCACATCTAGAAAAGAAAAATGGTCTTGTGACTTAATCTGAAATGAGGATCCTTGCCCTTGGCTTCTAGAGACTGTCATTTTGTCCTCTGGCAGGTCACTTCGGAACAACATGATTTTAATGGCACATAACCAAAATAACTGCTTTGGTCCCTGGGCTGTGGGCGTGGGTAAGAAGCAGAACACGTTGCGCAGTACACAGAGGGAAGGGCACAAGTTTACCTTTCTCTGCTGGGGACTCCATGAACCTACCTCTTATTTTGCTTTGCACCCTAGGTTAAAAAAAAAAAACACAACAAAACAAAGAATCAATTGATTTCAGCTCCAGCCTCCAGGAGCGTAAGACTTGGCTTTTTGGGTCATTTAGCTCTCAGAACACCAGCTCTGAAATGACCTGTCCCAACTTTCTAAGTAAGTGCTTGACATCTCTGATGTCAACACAAGAACTGTGTTCTGGGGATCTGGAGTCAAATAGTGATGTGGATTTTAGAGGAGACACCTAATCTTGGGCTTAAAGTGTATTAAGAGGCTGAATTAAATGCCACTAGTTAGAGCCCATTAATATCTTTAGTAGTGTGTGCTGTACAAGTATTAACAGGGCTTTCTGGGAAGTGCATGGCTTTGTCAGTGCCACGTGTGAACTGCAATTCAGAGCTGCTTTTAGTTTTGACCCATTGGTATTCAAAGAGGAGGAAAGCTTTGTGTGTTCTTTAGGTGGATTTAATTCAGGTGTATTGAAGAAAAAGCTGAAGAGTAGAAAAGACCATCCACTATTAGGAGAGCAGTTTATCTTTCTCCTAAAATGCCTTCTTTATTCAAAAGTACTTTCACCCAGAGGATTCTGTATTTCCATTACACCTTTGGTGTGTGTCTTTGAGTTTATCAGCTTGCCTCTAATTTCTCTGTCAGGGTTTGGTAAGCTGTGGCCTGTTCATTTAACTCAGCAGCTTTGAAAATAATTTTGAATACTGTATATGAGTCACTGTATTGAAGGAAAAAGGATGAAAAGGAGTGATTGTGGAGAAAAATTGAGTTGTTAAATGTGAAAGGGGGACAGATGCACCCATATATATATGCAGCAACCCAGAGGCTCCTGGGATGGGAGACCAGTGTTCAGTGGGTCTGCAAAGACAGAGGCCAGTAGAGTCCGCTTTGTCATATCCAAGTCCAACAAGGTCACTTATGGGAGCATCTGGACTTGGCAGCAGGCTTCTTGTCATTAAAAGAAAATTGGTCTGATCTCTGACTTGACTTCCAAGAAAAGGAAGAAGACAGCTTTCCTGATAGCCAGAAAGTGTTGCTCACAGGGTCCCACAATGCAGTGTTCAGAAATTTGGGAGCCCAGTAGGACCAACTGGAGCTTATGAGTGTTCAGGCTTATATCCTTGGGAGAAGATAAACCAGAGGACCCCAAATTTCCTTTGTCTAGGGCAAAGCCTCCTCTAAAGTTCCTAGTGAGAGTTTGCTCATCTTTGAAGAAGATGTAGTGTCTTTTGTGTGAAGTTGGTTAACCACTGCACGTTGCTGGCTATTTTGCATGCTGACCCATCTGGTCAAAGTGTGTCTCTGTCTTTCTAGCCTACTACACATGCCCTTGTTCATGCTTTGATTAACCTCCTCCAGTTCCCTTCCTTCTGACCTTGCCACCAACATTTTTGTCGTCTTTAACCAAAAGGATTTTTTTATATGCATCCACTGGTCAGCCATGTACTTCTCTTTGCAATGCTGGCTCTCTTCAGATTCTGCCTCTTTCCTTCCAGCCTTTCCATTTTCATTTTGCTGTGCTACCGGATGTACATAAGGTATCTTTATCTTCTATAATGCCCACATTGCTGTAAGCCACCCCTTTATTCTAGAGGGCAAAGTCTGAGGGCTAGAAGGGAGCATCCTGCAGGGCAGTTTTCTGGACCTTATTATTCCAACCCAAACATGGATTCAGAAGTAAACTCAGGCAGCAGAAAGCAGCTCAGCATCTTCAAGCCCGATGAAAAATTCCATTTTAACTTCTAATCTTGTAAGTAAAGAATTTTTCTTCATTACAATAAAGAGATGGATACTGCTACCACACAAGAAGTATGAACATGTGTCTGAGGCAGAAGGATTGCACTTGTTTCCATGGACCTCTAGGTACAGAGAGATCAATGGGAAAAGGAAGTTTAAAGACAGATGACATGACTAAAGAAAAGCTAATTGCCTGAAGCAGTTAAACTAGGCTAAAGATGTCATTTGTTGAAATTCTCATCCCAAGGAGATTTCACCCAAGGGAAACCTTAGTCCTTAGTATGCTGTTAAGAAGGGAAGAAATCTCAAGGGAGAAATTTACAGAACAACTTGGGACTCTTAATTCTAGTGAACTGCCAGGACCAGATGGTGTTCATCTCAAGCTGTGAGGGATCTCAGCTCCAAAACTGGAAAGCTTCTGATAAACACATGCAATATATCCCTTAAAATAGGAGTTCTTCCTGGTTGCTGTAAAAGTGTCACCAGGGAGCATCACTTTGAAAATGCAACGAAGAGTGAGCTTGGGAGTTGCAGGTGAATGTGCAATATCCTACATAGGGTAGTCAGAACAGAAACATATACTTAGAAAAACAGAATTATGTCATCTGACCAACAACACAGTTTCTGCTTAAAGTTCTCAGCTGGTCTTTGAAGTTATTTGAAGACTTTATTTAAAATATTGGGAAAAAAAATCTGTCATATTTCATCCAGGTTTTTAGGAGGTTTTGATTATGTTTGTAAGAAAAAGGGACATTATGTTATGCTAGACAGGTAAATTTTTGTCTCTAATTAAATAATGGCTAGGCATAAAATGTTTTAAGTACTGGCTGTTTTTCAAAATGTAGGTGACCTAACAGTGGCATACAAAGATCTGTCCTGGGATTGCTCTTGTACAATTTTGGTGGTGATTTTAAGACTGAGTTGAAGATGTGGTCATTACATATGACCATCCATGTTAGGAAAAGCTAGAGGAGCACACAAAATCTAGAAAGACTTACTTCAGTGAACAAAAAGTAGGTACAATTCAACTTGTATACATAAATGTACAATAGGAAGAAAAATCTATTTTTTTCACAGGTGGTAATGAATCTAAACAAGGAACTTTTCCTTTAGAAGCAGAGATCTAGGAGTGGTTATTGACAGCGGTTCAGCCTGCTTTAACGAGGCAAACAGAGCAATGAGAAAGTCTTGCTTTAGGTTCTCAGAAAATAAAAGCTGTAGTCACATGTAGCGGCAATTTGAATATCCTTAAAACAAATTAAATAATTCTGCTGAATTCAGTACTAACAGCATGTCATAAAAAGTAAGCTTTGCAAGATCTAAATGCTTAGATCATTCTGCTACCATTAACAGCTTTAGAGCAGACAAGTTATATGAACAATATCAAACATCAAATTCTGGGTTATAAGCTCCACTTCTGGGAAGTAAAATGAATAAAAATACCTTCCATAGAATTATATAATAAGAGAGGCATAATTTTAGTTGGACAGAGGTTACCTTCATCTTACATAGAAGAGTGACCTGAGGAGGTGAGTTAATATGCCACTTTGCTGTTGAATTAGAATCATAGAATGGTTTGGGTTGGAAGGGACCTCAAAGATCATCTAGTTCCAACCCCCCTGCCATTGGCAGGGACACCCTCCACTAGACCAGGTTGCCCAAAGCCCCATCCAACCTGGCCTCGAACACTCCCAGGGATGTGGCATCCATGACTTCTCTGGGCAGCCTGTTCCAGTACCTCACCACCCTCACAGTCAAAAATTTCTTCCTAATATCTAATCTAAATCTACCTTCCTTCAGTTTAAACCCATTACCCCTTGTCCTATCACTCCATGCCCTTGTAAACAGTCCCTCTCCAGGGGACTGCTGATGAACTCTCATGACCCATCTTAGGCTTTCGTGTTTCTGAGGAAGAGAATGCCTGTCTGTGGGTTTGCATCAATTGCATGTGTTTCCTCATTAGACATTTTATGGAGAGTGGAAGGTCAAATGAAGTCAAATGAAGTTGTTGGCAATTTGAAATGTTGGCCACCTCCTTTGTCCTTTTTATATTATGTAATGTGGTAAAAAAAAAAGTTGTATGTTATGCTTTATAGCAATGATTTCCAAAATAAATGTAGCCTACTCTACTAAGTGTTTTCACTGAAGTCCCAAAAGTCAAGTGTAGTTACTTTTGAGTCTGAAGGTCAACTTCAGTCTCATAGTTACAAAATTTTCCAAGACACTGAATTATATATTAATATGTAATAGAAAAATATAAAAGTATAGTAATTGTTTTTAAAATGAAACTGGGAAAAAAAAGAGAATAATTTCTTTTAACCACAAAAGTCATTGATGTAACTACTATTTGTTATTGGAAGTCTGATTGACCTTTTACTCAGTGTATTCCCACTAGACTTGAAGAAATAGGTCTTTTCTTCTTTTTTTTGTTGTTTTCCTTGTATTCTTTGAGTGAGAATTATAAGACATTTCACAGCAGAATAGACTATTGACGTAATAACACATGTAATGCTTAGTTAACTCACATTTACAGACATGCTGCAATTACTATCATTTTTCTGGCATTAAGTTATAACTCCTGAACTCTGATAAAGCCCTGCCAAAGCCAAATCTTTAGACACCAGATAAAATTGTTGAAAGCACTTAAGGGGTTTATAAATGTTGTTTGGCATTTAGCCTTAGTTTGGTGTCACCTTAAAGAACTCAGATTTGGGCTAAAATTTTCAGATGCAGCAACATCTTTGTGTGGTTTTATATATATGTGTGTATATATGCATAATGTATATACATATATATGCACACATATATGTAAATGGTAAATATACATTGTAAATACCACCATACATGGTTTAAAGAAGAGACTAGCAGGTGGGCTTACCTTTGGGATTTTAGGACTGAAGGAGTCACATTTTGAAGGAGGAATTCAAGAAAAATACTTTGCATCAGTGACATGTATATTCTGAATCTATAGATGCAGTCTCTTCTCTCTCTCAAGAAGTGCCATTTCCCCATAAAAACTGAGGAAGACAAAAAAGTCTACAACAAGCTTACAAACCATTAGTTACAAATTAGGTGGTTATATATGAACAGTTCCTGAATTGTTCTGTCTGGAACACAGTGGTACTAGGCAGCAGAAGTTCCTGATGTGATCATATATTAGTGGCAGTCTCTTGACGTCTGGGAAAAAGAGCAGAGTATTGAACAGAGACTTAATTGTCACTGATTTTTTTTTTTTCCAAAAGCTTTACCTTCTAGAAATTAAAATTGCTTTCTCTAGGCTGATCTATCACTGTAAGATATCCTTGATATTCCGTCTCAGTAACTAACTTGTCTCAGTGGCTAAATTAGAAAGCACTGCAAATAAATCATGTACTATGTTTAGAGCACTTCTGTCTGTCATGATCAAAAGTGTTGTGATAAAGGTAATGGATTACTCCTCTTCACTCAGTGTAATCACTGCGAGCATCAGCAGCACAGCACCCGATGTGACCAGTAGAACTGCAGGCCTTGACGTAATCAGTCATGCCTCTGCGAGGCTAGTTTTCAGGCTATGAGGAACAGTCTGTGTGGAGCGGTTCATCTAAGATCCTTGCTTTGTTTTGAAATTCACTCTGAAGCACTCGGCATAGCTGACAAACGAGCTCATTTTTCTGGGTGCGGTTCTCTAGGGCTTGGGAAGGACAACTGCAGAGTTCTCAGGGAAAGCTTTTTTAGAGTGCTGAATATCGATGAGCTGTTAAATTGTTTTGACTAGTTTGTTGGTGGCAAGGGTGCTTTTGAATGATGCGCAGCCACAGTCAAGAAGAACTTGCTTGCCATGAATGAGAAAATGCCATGAGTGGTTTTTGTCTAAGACTTGCTCTGGGAGTCAGTGGGGCATTATTGCTCTGCTGTGCCCTGCCCTCTGGGTCTCAGTCAGTTAGGGGGGAGAGAAGCAGCAAAAAAAATTAGTAAGGACAAGCAGAAATCCAAGAAATCAGTCAGGTAGTTAATACATAACCAGGTTTACACCAGGAAAAGGGAGAGAGCCAAGACATATACGTATGGTTCTGGATTCCTTCCAGAGGTTTCTGAAGACCAGGAATGCTGTTGCTGTTCACTGACACAGCCGACCTGGGCCTCTGCCAGGGAAGGGGGCAGGCAGATGCGGGTGTGTGTGTTTGTCTTTCCCTCCTCGGTATGAAATATGTCTTCTTTCTTCTGCCATTGGCAATGCTTGTGACCGTGTCTGTTTGCAAAATCACCATCTCCCCTGTGGAATGACGAGGTTGTCTGAATCCCAAGTTTGAAGGGATGGGCTGCTGCATAACATTTATTTTTGTTTTCCTTTGTGTTTTGTTAAGGTTTTGCTTTTCAGTGCTGTGATAAGTTGACGCTGGCTGGAGGCCAGGTGCCCACCAAAGCCGCTCTGTCACTCCCGTCCTCAGCTGGACAGGGGAGAGAAAATATAATTAAAGGCTCAGGGGTCGAGATAAGGGACAGGGAGAGATCACTCACCAATTACCGTCATGGGCAAAACAGACTTGACTTGGGGAAATTAGTTTAACTTACTACCAATCAAATCAGAGTAGGATAATGACGAATAAAACCAAATCTTAAAACACCTCCCCCTCACACCTCCCTTCTTCCTGAGCACAACTTCACCCCCCATTTTCTCTACCTACTCACCAGCAGGGGCACAGGGGAATGGGGAATGGTGGTTGAGGTCAGTTCATCACACATTGTCTCTGCCGCTCCTTCCTCCTCTGGGGAGGACTCCTCACACTCTGCCCCTGCTCCAGCCTGGAGTGCCTCCCATGTGAGACAGTCCTCCACCAACTTCTCCAACATGAGTCCTTCCCATGCACGAACTGCTCCAGTGTGGGTTCCTCCCACAGGGTGCAGTCCTTCAGGACCAGACTGCTCCAGTGGTCACAAGTCCTGCCAGCAAACCTGCTCTGGCATGGGCTCCTCTCTCCATGGGGCAACAGGTTCTGCCAGGAGCCTGCTTCAATGTGGGCTTCCTACGGAGTCACAGCCTCCTTTGGGCATCCACCTGCTCTGGCGTGGGGTCCTCCATGGGCTACAGGTGGATACCTGCTCCACCGTTAACCTCCATGTGCTGCAGGGGGACAGCCTGCCTCACCATGGTCTTCTCCACAGGTTGCAGCAAGGGAATCTCTACTCCAGCACCTGGAGCACCTTCTCCCCCTCCTTCTTCACTGACCTTGGTGTCTGCAGAGTTGTTCCTCTCACATCTTCTCACTCCTCTTTCTGGCTGCAAATGCCTTTGGTGTTTTTTTCCCCCTTCTTAACTCTGTTATCCCAGAGGCACTACCACTGTCACTGATGGGCTCAGCCTTGGCCAGCAGCGGGTCTGTCTTGGTGCTGGCTGGCATTGGCTCTGTCGGACATGGGAGAAGCTTCTCGCAGAAGCCGCCCCTATAGCACCCTACTACCAAAACCTTGCCATGCAAACCCAATACAGGTGCTTATGAGGAAGTATTCTAAATACATCTTTTGTTTCTATAATGGCAATGTCTGAAATGTCCCCTTCTGATTTTTATTTGTGCATGGCTATACAGTATTTTTAATTTCCTCTATTTGGTAGCCTTTAGTGGGGTCTGATTGCAGTCAAGGACTAAAAGCCTTCTGAAAATGTTGTGTTATCTTACAAATAGTCCCTAATAGGTCTAGTACATATTTAAAACAAAGTGGTTTACAGTACATTTAATAACTTATGAAAAATAACTTGTTCATTTTGAACTGATTTACTACTGTTATGCCCATAGACCAGATTTATACATGGGCATGGGGACAGTGGCCCACAAACAGTAGGATACAGGCCAGGAAGTCTTGCATCTACCACTGTTTCAATGAGTGCTTGCGTGTCACGCCTTATGCCAAATCAGTTGGCAAAGGGATAATTTTTGCTTGTAACAGTTTGCTGTATGCAGTTCAAAACAGCACGGCTTCCATTGCCGTCCTGTGCAAAATGTGCTCAACTATACTCGGTGCCACACCTTACCTCTAACTCACATACGTGTTCTTCTCAGCACTTGTCACCTACGGCCTGGATTAAGTCACCTAAAGACAGGCATGGACAGGCAGCGGTGCGGTGGCTGGCTGGCTGGGCTCCAGTACCATTCCTCTTGGAGAGCAGTGCTTCATCAGGTTCCCCGGTGCCTTTTGGGAACATGCACGTTGTGGCGCATGTTGAGTCAACATGTGGCTCATGTTGAGTCTGGTCCTGTCTCCGCTCCCAACCCCCTCTGTGACTCTGTGTGGTGAGGAAGAAGACAGGACTTACCTTCTGCCTCTGCTCAGGTACCAACCCAATGCCCAGAAAATGGGAGCAAATACTTGTATTAAAGTCACTGTGGAACTGCAACATCCCTCAGGCAGAACTGTCACACAGTATGAGCTGGGGAAGCCTGGAGAGGTTCAAGGTTGCCTAGGAATACACAGTTTCAGGAGAATCAGACATGGTTAACTATGTTGTCACTTTATGGTGGCCAGAAAGGGAATTTGGATCTATCTGAACTGTATCTCTTTGTAAGCAGATCATTCTGGGTGAAGTAGTGTTATTGCTTTTGTCCAGACCCAATTAGCAGGGCACAGGAAGGCTGGCTTGCTACTTTTCTCCCTGTTATACCCAGTAAGAAGAATCACTTTCTCTTTCAATAGCAGTTTCCTATAAGGATAGTGTGCACAGTGTTCCTTACTCATGCCTATCTGTTTAGCTAATGAGGAGGATCAGTCCATCTCTGAATGGTCTCAATACATACACACTAAGAGCAAAACCAAACCTAATGCTAATGACAGCACTCTGTTGAATGGAGATCAAAGCTGCTGTAGGTCACTTGATCAAATGCAAGCTGAACTTAATGCATTGAAATGTGTCTCAAAAGTTCTGCAGAGACCCTTCTAGAGTCTTTGTTTTAGCAAATGGAGGAGAGATGGCCTAGATTACCAATGCCACTAGTGCCAGCAAAATTTTTCTGGCCAGACTGCACCGCAGAAACTATTGTCCCTCCCACTCGTTGCTGCTCAAGTAACTGATTTGACATTCAGGGACTCTTTGAAAGGTGGCAAGCTTAGAAGTGTTAATACCTAACATCAGCTAAGCGGGATGATGAACAGCACTACCAGATATGTGAAAATCACCAGGAAAATTGTTTTCATGAATATTTAGGCCTCTGAGAAGGACTCTCATAGTCACGCTCTGTTCCATGCACTTACCTTGCTAGAAGCTGTATTAGAGGCACACCTGGTTTCATCAGCTCCATGGCACAGGCCCAGCTGTGACCTGGAAGCAGTGTTCTTCTGTTAACAAGGACAGCTGCTTCTGCTATCAGCCACACCTGGTCATTAGTGAGCATTTTTGTAGCTGGGACATCAGGCACTGAAGTTTATTTAGTGAACAGCAATGTTTAATTTCATGTAGGACTGCTTCAGAGTTGGAAGTTCAGCATCACTGACTAGAACAGGGGTGATACAGGTATCCTTGTGTTTCCAGAGGGGAGCACCTAGTCTGACACCAGAGCGTTAAAGCTGTAGAAGAAAGGGGAGTTAGGGGAGGAGAGAACTGGGAGGAGGAAAAGCACTTTGAGTTTATTCCCTGTATTACAGGCAATGCTCATGAAACATCCAGTGCTTGAACTCTGTGTATGTGGTCAGAATTTCCTCTCACTTCTGAATGACCTACTGTGCAAACATTGACTTGTTGACGTATAATAGCCGCCTTCAAACAGGATATTACTCAGCACTCTAAAATAATCTAAAACTCATTTGAAATAGCCAGGTTAATCCCTATCACCTGTGAGTGAGGAATAAAAAATAAATTATTCACAACCCATTACTTCCCTAGTAAAGCCCCACAGATTTTTGCAACTGTTAATGTGGCTGGAATCAATTAAACTCCTGTGCCATTCTTTTAGGGTCTTAAAGTATTTAACTTCTAAGTTTGAATTTCAATGTGGACGGTGGCATGCTTTTCCTAGTATGAATTCACAGCACTGCAAGGGCCGTATTTTAAGGTGTTCTGGACCAATAAAGACTTGCTTAGAAAATAAACCCGTTAAAGGCAGAAAGGAGAAAATATTTCCATTTAAAGAAGGCGGCTTGGTTCCATGGGGTTTGACTTTGGCTTAAATTGTACCAAGTGAGCTGCTATGAATGATGAGATGTGGATGGATATACAAAGCTTACTGGAAAGAAACAATTGCATCTGATCAGTTTATAAGACATAAAAGCAACATGGGTCATACTTGTACAATACCAAAATTCTTGTGACATGAGGCAATACTAATTTGGCCTATTTCAGTTAAAAATGTAATTCTTTACCTTTAAAGAAATTGCAAACAGAAATGTGTTACTGAGCAAAGTGGCCATCCCTGGTATTCTCTCTGCACTGCCATCAGGGTTGGGTCACCCATGGCCAGGTTTTTGACATGCCATCAATTAAGTGCCTCTTCCTGTAAGCTCTTTGAAAAGAGATGGCCTTGTAACCTGCTTTTCAGCTTTTTGGTGTGGGTTGGAGGGAGGCAGGAGACAGGACTGTGCTAGGAAAACATCTTCCTGAATAGGGAGGGCTGAAGGGTCAGTCGTTTTCTCAAAAAGGGCTGGAGAGGTGGGGTGAAACAGTTTGCTTTGTAGTTAGTTAAAGGCAATAGATGTTCATGCAATTTTTTCTTTGAGATTTTCCCTCCGCTTTGGAGGTGACTGCACAAATTAACTGACCTCTCTCTGGCATGACGTGCTGGAGAACAGGCGTGCTTTGCAGTTTCAAGCCTTTTCTTGGGTGTGTTCACTAGTGAGGTGGGCTTCACGGTTACCGAGAGGGTCTTTGCTAAGCCATCCTTTTGTCATGAGGGGAAAATATTTCACAGGCAGCCCTCTGAGGCTGCTAGGTCTACTGCTGGCTTTTCTCCACCATTCCTGACCTCCCTGCTTCCATCTGTTCTCCAAAATGTGCTTTTGAGAGGTGAAAGGGGATACTTTTGTCTGTGTATTTTGCTGTCAGTGATCACAGTAACAGCTAATCCCACAGCATTTAAAACACGATGATGCCAGTTGTACATTTAACAGCCTTCAAAGCCACTATTAGGACATTTCTTTTGCCAATGAAAAGAATATAAATGCTTGTCAGACAGCTTTGGAGTCAGGTGTGTAACGCGCTGGATCTGAAAAGAAAGCGTTTCATTTTCAGCCCTGTCAACCAACAAAGCCGTGCTGAGCTTTTCCAGTCCTTCATATCCCAGAAGGGTATTACACTGAGCTAGCGACTGGCCTTGGAGAAGGAAGGAGTGAAACCCAAGAGCAGAGACTGACACTTTGCATGACCCTGGCTCAATGGAGCAGCTCGCATGCGTCAGCTCTGCCAATAGCTGCACATGGGTTCCTCTGGAGCCAGCTTCATGTATCACATAAGATTATAACCGTAACTAAACTAAACTTCAACAAGTTAGGATTTTTGGAAACACTTTTGATTCACTGTTTTACCCTATGAAACCCTATTGCTGTTACTGCTGGAGAGAATCTAGTAGTTGTCTGAGCAGGAGTTCTTGCTTATTTTCTAATTTATTCCTAATCATCTTGGTTTCCTTTGGTTTGTTTTGAGAGGGGAGAGGAAAGTAACGCTCACAGACAACAAAGCACCTCAGTTTCTGGAGGGCTAAATAATTTCCATGACTCATGTTACTTCTCCTGGAGGAGCACGCATGAGGAGGATTGCTGTGGGGAGAGAGGTTCTGGCCAGGTAGCCTGTGTGGTGCCAGAATAGACAGCAGAGAGCAAGAAGGCAAGAGAGAGCAGTGGGCAGCTGTCATGAATGTTGGACTTTTATGAGGGAGAGTAGTGAGTGGACTGAAAGGGAAGAGCAGTGTGTTTCGTGATGGTGGGAGCGGGAGGACACAGGTGAACATAAATGGGGGGGGCTTGAGGTAAGCAAGGGAGGCAGGATTGCCTGGTCAAGAAAAACTGTCATTGGAGTTCTTTGTCTGTCTTTGAGTGTTATCACAGCCAAGTCATCCTAGTAGGTTTTCTCCTCAAAATTTCAAAGCTTCCCTGTTACAGTGCACTGAGAAAGTTATCCCACAGAGACACCAAGGCTTCCTGAGTAGCAACGCTCACCTGCCAGAACTCCTACCTTCTGCAGACTTTCACTCAGTGCACTGGTCTGCTCATCCTGTGGTCCTTACTTGAGAAAGACTTGACCCTTTTGAATGTGTCAGGCGAACACTTCTAGATTTGGTAATCAGTTATTGATCCCCCCAAATTCATATTGTCCAGATGCTTTCCTGTAATGCATTGTGGTATTACTCATAATATAAAACTCTGCTTAACGCTCCATAGTATAAAAATTCTGCTTTTATTAGGGCAAATGCCAGGACAACAATATCTTGACAATTTGAAAGCTCATCTGTTTGTTATGGGTTCTTCTAGCACAAACTCATTTTAAAGAGTGGGGAGGCTGGTGAGAATAGTTGTTTTGAATTTTGTCAGCTGCAGAATCCCACAGCAAAGATGTGGTAACAGGTAAGGGCAACAAGGGAAGGGACTCCTAGGTCGGGTTTTAACTGTTTCCAGACACCATGTAACTGGCAATTCAGATACTGTTGCAACAACTGCTTAGAGTGACAGCTATGATGCCACCACGGTAAATGAAAGCAGATGTATCTAATCATAAAGCCGCAATGTCTGCTCCAGGAGGGTGACCACAAACATGAGGACTTCTTTCTAAGCACGGTGTGCCAGTAACAGACACTTAGTAAGGGTTTTTTTTTTTACTTAATTCAAAACCAGGCATTATCAGTTAACAGCCATTTTACGAGACATGTTTTAAGAGTTTTTTTATTTCAACATGTTCTTCCTATGCCTATGTAACTGAAGAGGAGAATGTAATGGAATTTACTTTCTAGCATATTTTAGGCTGAGAAATGCAGTGGATGGAAGAAGCACATGTATGTGCTAGAAACTAGATAAGCCATTTCTCAGCTGGATCTGGTTAATAACTAAACCCAATAAAATGATAGGGATAGGGGTATATTTGAACAACCTCCTCCTGACTGGAGGTCACTGTTCTCTCCTCCATATATGTTCATCAATAAAGTCATGTTGCACATTAAAAGGCTTGTGTTTGTGTGAATTTTGGGAGGTCCACACTGGCATGGATTACAGATTTTTAAACACAGCCCTCCCTATAAATAAAAAACCTGAAAATTTTATTTAGAGAAAACTCAATTGATGATAGGTATGCTACCAAATGTCTATTGTAAGGACACTGGAATTCATTCAGATGATCAAGGAGTAATGAGTCTTGTTTAAATGAATAAAATAAGCATGCTTTTAAAATACAGACAACGTGCTTCTGAATGCTGCTGCTAAGACTACAGACTGTGAGTCAGGGAACATCTGATTGCTCATTAAAATGTCAAGAAAGGAAAAAGAGCAATGATAAGACAAGAAAAAGCAGGCCCATGGTTGCTTTGCTTAGCCCTTGGGATGCAAACTCTTTAGTGTGTTCTGAAAAAGCTTTCAAGGGAAGAATTGACCTCATTTGTGACCTCTGTGACCCTCAGTAATAATCACAGGGCTCTGCTCCTTCAATCCGCTTAAAAGGTAGCAAAGGCTTGTTTTTTTAAGCACCCAGGAGAAAAACTTCCTTTTTTTTTTTTTTTTTTGGTGCAAAACAACACAAATGGTAATGTGCCACTCCCTGAAGGATGAGGTGTTGATACAAGCACCTATCTACATCACTGGGTGGTGGAATGGTGAGGCAGTTGAGATCATATTCTTATGTTTAAAATGGGAACTTAGTCTTATGTGGAGATAAAAGCATACATTTTACCTTCCATAGCTCTTTGGGCTTAAAATTAAGTGTGGTCTGCAACTTACAATTTATGGCCATGTTCCAGTAAACAGTTTGCATTATTTACTCTAAAAAACAGGTATTAACAAGACTATTAAAAGGGAGAAGAGAGGCTTACAATTATTATTGCAGTGTTAGCTTTCATTAAAGTAACACAGCTAGAGTTTCAGTGCTAACAACAGTAAAATAGGCAAGCAATTAGAAGAAAAATCATGCCAGCATTGTCTGTCCTGGGGTTATATACATATGTATGTTTGTGGTGGGTTGACCTTAATTCTATTTTTGACCTTTTACAAATATAAAATTGTGCTCATCCAGACATCCCCCAAAGGCCAGGATTTCCAAAAAGTTAAAGCTACAAGTCTCTCCGAATAGACTGCAGCTGACCCTGTCTCCTTAAGAGAAAAAAGTAATCAATAGCCAAACACCTACAGAGCAGTCTCCATGAGCTGGGAGGAGGTTTACTGAATCAAAGCCACCCTTCCATGAGCTTGTGTTCTGGAGGGTGTTCTCAGTTTCGTACTGAGAATGAGAGAGTCCTAACCAACACATCTGCTCCCTAGGCTGACCTCTGTAGAGCTTAGATTTGATAAACTGAAATTAAAATGAGCGCATCGTTCTGAATATGGTGTGCTTGTGCTCCTCTTTTGCTTCTACTCTGTTGCAGTTATGTCGGTGAGCCTTAGCTACTGTAAGTTGCAGGTTGTCTGAGGACAATTTAGTCATTTACTGGTGTAATGGAGCTGAAACGGAGGAGTCAGTCTTTTAAAGTTGAAGCTTGGTAGCACTGAGCACTTTCATTTTCTTCTTTCAAACATATGATCACTGCTCAAAAGCCCTTTGTGGGAAATTCTTCGCCCCTTTTTATGTCGTCCTAGTAAGGAGATCCTGGCCTGAGTCTATCATCAAGTTAATATATTGAGAGATGTGATTTCATCTACATAATTTGTGTGCCTGCAAGAAGACATTTCCTAGGAGTACCAGAGGCAGTTCTCGGCAGCCATACCTTAAGGACTGTGCTTTCTAATTTAAAGATAGAGAAAAAAGGCAGTTGGTGGCAATTCATGCCTTAAAGCTAGTACTTCAAATGAAAAAGAGAAACCTTTAGTGTCATAAGTCTCTCAGGACTCATCTCTCTGTATAATACCATGTGTTTATTCTTGAAATATGTTTTACTTTATATGTATAAATATATGTAAGTTTGTACACATATATTTGCAACAAAAGATGCTGAAAGGATGAAGGTCTGTGGACTTCAGATAACAAAACTATCAAGAGACCGTAACACCTAGCATTCACAATATCACCATCTCAAAGTCAAAAATACATAAAAGAAAACAAACCAAAAATGCTGCAAATTTCTCTTAGTCTTGGCTCAAAAACTAGCTCTGGAGTTTTTCAAAGGCTTCTGTTAATAAAAATTTTATGTAGCTGTTTCTTCTTCTAGTAAGTTCTCATTTCTTAATAGTTTTATCTTAAGAGGTAACTGTTAGAGAGCCTCCACCGCCCTCACCCTCTGGGAAAAGAGATCACTGCAACCTGAACTTCCAGCTTCATATCGTTACCAAACGCTGGGCGTTGTGAAATGAGATGAGTACAGTTACAGAGCTTTTGAAGGCTGCACAAATAGAAATGAAGTAGCTGAGTGAATTCAGAGAAACAGCCCTGCTAAAGTGTACCCCTGCCCCAGTCTTGATTCAGTCCTGCTGATATGTGGGGCAGGAGCAGCGGGGGTCTGGGCCAGGCAGGACCCCTACATCCCAAGCATCGCCAGACTGCAGCTCCAGTGGGTTGCTGGGCAGGATTCCATCACCGCATGAGGCTGTTGCTGCTGTTCTGTGGCAAAAGCACTCCAGTCTCCGTTCACAGAAAGCACAGCACGCGGGTTAGCCTTAACCTACCCAGCTTAGTATTTGCAGCAATGTAGCCGTTCAAACTTGGCTGCAAAGGCTCTGTGAGGAATTAGCTAGGTTGGGCGTGATGCTTGAGCTGGCTTGCTTGCCTGTGACCCATATAAACTGCAGCCTCAGCATTCCTGCAGCACACAAAGCTAGAAATCACTGTATCTGCTTCTAATGAATGTAGGCTCTGTCCACACTTGGCAGGTTTCTTCAGCTCTGCTGGTTAGACTAATAAAAGATATTATCTCTCTCTCTGAGTTTTACCTTGCTTATATCCTGAGATTATCACTGCTCTGCCACTTGGAGGTCAGACAGAGTAACTCTTTGAGATTAGGTAAAGCTACGGTGATATCAGAAGAAATAACTTGAGCATTAGGCTCTTAAAGCAATATAAGTTTTAAGTCCAGGGAGTGGGTAGTTGAAAGGGCTTTGAAGTCCCTAAGTGTGCTCTGGTTTCACTTAGTGACACAATGCCCTGCAGAGGTTTCCTACCAGACAACTCCTTTGGCATCACGCTACGCAGTGTTTCTTCCTGGGGTGTGTGCTGTGCCTGGTTTTGGGCAGGGGCAGTTGTTTCTTTTATAACAACCTGCCTATTTTTGATGGACTTCGAAGCAAGCCAGCCTTCTTAAAGCAATACCAGCATGATCTCTTGAAAGCACTTCTGTGGACTGATTGGGATTTGAAAGATACCATGTGCATTTGTTGTGTGGATTTTACCTCTCTCCACTTCTTACTTGCTAAATCATAACAAATTGAGGATTGTGTTTCATACTCTTTACTGACTTGGTCATATTTTCAAGAACTATTTATTTTTAATGTAAACAAATTAAACAACCTGCCTTGCCTTTTCATATCTACACACACACCCCTGCTCCATATTTGCAAAACACTGCAGCAGCCTAACAAAATACAGCATGTGGTGTTTCCTGCTGTGACCCGAAACACTCATGTGCTCTAGCCCAGACATGATAGTTTGCTGCTTTTGGCTATGAGTGGTGGATGCTTTATGGCAGTTAACTATTACATTCCTTGTATGCACATTATCCTATCCACATTCCCTGCCAAGGCAGTTTCCTCTTGCAAACTTCCTTCATCATCTTCCCACATCTTTTCCATGGTGGGTGGTTTTTTTGTTTCCTCTTATGCAGCACCATTATCCGGTGTTTTGAAAAGCCAAAAACAGCCCATTGCTTGTAAACCTTTCTTCCTTTTTTTCTTCTGGTGCACCTCTGTTGCATTTAATATTTCTAAGTCCTCATTTCCTATGTTTTACTTGTCATATTTCATTTCTGAAATACCCATGGTTCATGTCTCTTCCAGATGCCATGTGCTATTTGTGTTATTTTTTCATCGCAGTCTTGTTCAATGTATTTCCCAATTCTGTCTTTGTCCACTTGATCCTTAGTAAGAAACAGTGGCTTGCAAGCATTACAGTAAAGATTCAGCTAAATACCCAGTATTATCTGATTAAGAATGGGTTGGATTTCCAGGCATGTTCTTTCATTAGGCAGTATGTCTCAATATTCTGGTAAAAGTCCTTATAGTACAATGTGTCATATAAATGGCATCTTGCTTTTCCAGTCCATGCCAATGTTTGTTGTCCATTAAAAAAAGAAAAAAAGAAAAAAAGGAAAAAAAAAGAAAAAAAACAACACCACAAAAAAATCCCAAAGGAGCTCAAAACCAGCTTTCGGTGAATTTAATGCAAGTTAGCAGTAGTCAAACCTCATACAGTGCAACAACTTGTAATGGCTACTTTAGGATATGAAGGTTTTGCAAGAGTGCTTTCCTTTGAAATGAGTTAGGGAATAAAAAGGTAGTTGGTGGCTAAAATCATTTGCTCTGTTACAGTGAGCTGCCAAGGTCTAAGCCACGTTCAGTGTTCAGAGTCCTCTGCACGGGGCGGGGTGCGGGAGGACTGTCCGTACTGGGCTGGGAGTTGCCAAAGCAGAGCGGCACACTTTCTTGGGGGTAGTAGTCAGACATCAGGTTTCCTTGGTGTCTCCCCAATCCTCTTAATTTCTTCAAGGCTTCTGGGTTTCATTCCAAAGTACCTTTCGCATATCTCAGGGCACAATTTAGATTTATTGACAGGTTCTTCTTGGGAGAGCTGAGTAGAAAATGGAAATGCCTTGCAAGGACAAGAGCAGTTTCTCCTCGCCAGAGCCACCTCAGGGGCAAGGCAGCAGGAGAAGACGCAAGTGGCCACAGCCCGAGCGTCCCTGCCCGCTCCCGAGTGACCAGGCAGCCGGCCTCCGGCTCTGTCCACTCCTTCCTCCTTCATCACCCCATGCTTCCACGGAAAAATAATTTCATACAAATTTTAGAGGAACATCCAGTTAATCAAAACATAGCAGGCTGCCAGTGCAGCCTGAGCAGAACGGTGCTATCACACACCATGGCACTTTCAATTCTGCTGCTTCATTCTCTTGACAGAGATATTAACAAAAAGAGGAAACGGGCTATTACCATGACAAAGGCTTTGACAGCGCGGGGAAAATGGCATGTTAACTCATCATCAGGAAGGCTGAACCTGGCTGGTAATAACTATGCTCCCCGCTCTGTACAACTCAGGGCACTCAAAACCTTCCTCACCGCTGTGTGGGTTTGTCTGCTGTGGAGCAGGGCACGATTTTCCACACAGCGATACCTACCTGAGCACTTAGGCATAGCAGCCAAGAGCCCCACTTTTAATAGCCCTGTACTATTAAAAGATCATCTTCAGTCTGTTTTGTTTCAGATCTCAAACCCTCCAAGTTACATCCAGTGACGTATGTATCAAGCAAGTGAAAAGTTACACTCTATTTAATGGACGGGGGGTGCTTTTATTTTAACAGGGAGTCAGCTTGCGCTGTACATGTAGAAGCACTGTCATCTGCTTTTATTGCGAGCAGATGTCAGAGTGTGTTTGACTTGGAAAAACCCATGAGACTCAGAATTAGCTACATTAATAGAGGTCATTTGGTAAACTGGGTATATTTTCGTTATTTCAAGATCCAATTCAGATTGCGACAAATAAGGATCAGTTTTCTCTGGGTCTCTAAGAAAGCTCTGGAAGAATGTCCATTCCTCTGTTCGTTTCTCCCTGTTTGAGACCCACTAATGTTCGGTGTTTGGGAGGCTGCTGTGTTTGCTCTCTGCCATTTCCATGCTATGGGTCGTGCGCTGGCGCAGTAGCACGCCGTGGTTAGCCCTGACATAGTGCATTTAGCTAACAATACACTGCGCAGCACCTTTCCGCCTGTGATCTGTCTGTCAAACCTCTACTATTAAACTAGCCAAAAGATGAGCAACTACAGCTGTGGATGGTACTCTCGCCATTTTTCAGTTATGACTTTAATTGCTGTTGCTGTTCTCTGGAGTCCAATAAGCAAAATAATTTTCCTGGCCTCCTCTCTCCCAGTTTATTTAGGTCCTGAATCCCTTAAGCCAGGAACTGCGTTTCAGCCCATGGCTATAACTGGGCTCACTGTGTTCTTCATCAGTGTGAATAGTAACACAGAGACTACCTTTGTATGAAGGTGTAGCATCTTCTGTTACATCAGGTGATGTAAATGGAAAAGGTAGACAAGCCTGGGGATGTTTATTAGGTCTGACAAAGCAAGAGCAAAAAAAAACCACAAAAGTTTTATAAATTCAAGCTCATAGAATCATAGAATGGTTTGAGTTGGAAGGGACCTCAAAGACCATCTAGTTCCAACCCCCCTGCCATGGGCAGGGACACCCTCCACTAGACCAGGTTGCCCAAAACCCCATCCAACCTGGCCTTGAACGCTTCCAGGGAGGGGGCAGCCACAACCTCTCTGGGCAACCTGTTCCAGTGCCTCACCACCCTCACAGTGAAGGATTTCTTCCTTAATATCTAATCTAAATCGACCCTCCTTCAGCTTAAGGCCATTACCCCTTGTCCTATCGCTCCCTGCCCTTGTAAACCGTCCCTCTGCAGCTTTCCTGTAGGCCCCTTTTAGGTACTGGAAGGCTGCTATAAATTCTCCCTGGTGCCTTCTCTTCTCCAGGCTGAACAACCTCAACTCTCTCAGCCTGTCCTCACAGGAGAGGTGCTCCAGCCCTCTGATCATCTTTGTGGCCCTCCTCTGGACTCGCTCCAACAGCTCCTCGTCCTTCATGTGGGGGCCAGTTCACTGGAGGGTGTCTGGCTACCCAATCTTTTAAAGTGATTTTTCTGGAAAACAAAATAAATGTAAGCAACTGGTAAGTCTCTTTTTTTGTTCTTTTCCCTTAGTAATTGAAGTTGGATTGATTAAGCCAATCCAAGCCCAGGCTGCTGGCCAGGCCCTCTTCCCTGCCTCCTTGTATTCCTGCTTTCTTCACTGTGCAGGCACTGATGCAGAGATGGACATTTTGAGACCCAGTTCAGGGAGCTGGTCTGTCTCGAAACAGATCACCCAGCCGCTTATTCCTGACCCCAGAGTTTTCCCATGCTAATGCTAGCAGAAGTATTTCTGTGGCCAACCAGTGGACCAAGTTGGGAAACTGATCCAGCTGAAAACTAACCACGAAAACATACTGCATTTTTCTCCCAGCTGAACCAGTTTCCTAATCTGATATGCCAAGCTGCTGCGAAAATACAGTTACAGGCAGAACACAGTGCAGGGGCAAGAATGAGATCATGAGAGAAAAGGACAAGGTGAACCTGAAGAGATGTGGATTGAGCTGCGTCCTTGAGCTAGAAGCAGATCTAGGCTAGGGGAGAAAGTAGGGCATTGCGACAGCTCTGGCTCATCCCGGGACGACTGGGGACTCCCGCAGGAGCTCTGTGAGCAGACACAGACTGAGAGCAAATAATAGTTACACACTCAGACACGAGGTCTTCAGAGCAGCTGGGGCTACGAACAGAGAGGTGGTGACCTCAATTAGATCTCTAAATAACACTGCCTTGTCTCCATGTCACCACCTGGGACTCGCAGCTGTGGGCTTGGGGAACTAGATGTATTAGGACTCTTACAAGGAGGGATGCTGTGCTGTGGGTCCTGCTGCAGCCGGATGGTGGCTTTTCTGCTGTCCCTGGGGTGTGAGGGGGAGCTGCTGTTTCTTGCTAGGGCACTAGCTGTGGGTTTCAATATGCTTTGTTAGGCCATGAAACAGATAGGAGAGAGAGGGAACACCGTCAGAGAAAGGTTTTGTGAAGGAGTAGTGATATCCATAAAGTAGAATTTTCCACACACAGCCGTTGCTACAGATGGGAGCAAATGCTTCGATCTAGAGGGGAGTTTGTCTCTGACATTAAGGTCTGATGTGGTGCCACCACCTCCCCTCTGCCCCCATGCTCTGTGGGGCAGCACGGGGCAGCAGGTGCGTGGCTGCTGGCTGCGGGGTCTTCTCGCACCCTCAGCACCCAAAAGGAGCTCCTGAGGTTTCCATCAGCCCTTGCGAGGAGCTTGGGATTGCTGCATTTTTGAAAAAGGAACCAAGTGGCTGAAAACTAGGTCTCGCCGCCTTTTGGCAGCTGTGCTGCCAGCGTTGTCCTCTTAATATCACCCTACTCCACCCCGGCACAACTGCGGTTGAGGCAACAACATCCAACCTAACAGTCAGAAACCTCCAGCTCCATGTTTTGTTAAAAAACCCTAAACAAACAGAAAGGATAGAGCTACGTCTTGGCTTTTAAAGTTTTTTCTGAATGTCACTCCCAAGAAAAAGAGAAAGTTTAACTCAGAAGTAGATAATGTTAATGATTACAAAATTACATGAATAACAAAGCAGGAGCCCATAAGATATAACGTGAATGTTTATCTGGAAAGTATGTCAGGATCTTACAGGAAATCTGGCTATGGCAGAGTGTTTTCCCAGACTGCTAAAATTCAGGAGATAACTAATAGTGTTTTCTTTTTATCTAGTGTTTACTTATACCACGAAACTAAAATATGACACAGACAATATTGACAGTTCAGAAATATAGCTACAGCCATCAATATAGTAAGAAAGATTGGTAGGAAACTTCTCCTTTCTTGAATGTGTGCTTTGAGTGGCTGCAAAATATTTAACGATGTTGACACTCGGATGGTCACAGTGAAGCTTCAGCCTGAATGTCTTCCGGAGATGAATGAAGCTGCTTATGATTCAGAAATATTATTTCAGCATATGATAGGTGCTGTTTTCAGACACCACATCGATTATAGCTTTTCTCACGATAAAGATTTTCCTCACAAGCAAAAGCATAAAGACTACACAAACCATCAACCAAGAAAAAAGTCCTTATATTCCAAAAAAGAAGTGACAGTGTCAAATGAAGGGGGAAAAAAAATTTACTGAGGAGTTTTATTTTACTCTGGATGAAAGTTTTGGTTAGCTATAATAAATGCTCTGCTAGCAAGTATATTCTCTCTGCTTTCCTGCTGACACCGTCTACCCTATTTTACTTTTGTGGCCTTCAATCTAAAATTTTGTCTGTATGGTTTTGCGTGGTTCTGTAGCTGCTCCAGGTTGTTGCAGAAATTGTGTATCTGCCTATTTCTGGTTAGCAATCTCGTGCCGTCTGGAGCATGTGGGAACACAATCAAGCTTTCACCACTTATTTTTTGCGTTTCTTATTGTCTGTTTCTGTATAAAAACCAGTTAGTCATACAAATCCTAAAGTTATGTAAAGTCGTTGAAAGAAATTGCCCTGACAGCAGCAAGTATCCATTGTACTGCCCTGCTGACTCAGAGTTACTCACTGGTGCAGGAGGGTGTGAGGTTCTCACAAGAAAAGGAGATGCGCTGCCTGCCACCTCCACCCCAGCAGCCACCTCTGGAGGGCTTCGAGATGTTCATTCCAGGTGTGTGGAGGAAAGTTAGACTCCTAACAGCTATGAAACACTGTAAATGTGATGTGAATATGGCCATGGTGCAATGGGAAAGTATCTCTCCTTAGGATAGTTTTCCAAGGAGGAAAGCGGTGTACAGAATTGCTGGAGGTGGCATCCACAAGAAATGTTGCTTTGAGGTATGCCGTGAAAACCTGAACTGAGCAGCTAGCCTGTCTGCATGTCAGAGAATAAGCAATTAAGGTGCATGTTGTTTTGATTTGTCTTTTTCTGGGTATTCTGTTTGGGTTTTTTTACACAATCGGTGCGTCTACAAGGGATTGTATGCTGATGGTCGATGAAGCTGTATTTACACGATTACTGAAATTATTTATTCAACAGGAAGGCGACCTAACCAATTCATCATTGTTTAAATTTTAATTCAGTGAAAATGTAACCGCTGGAAAACACGGTTTGCATCTATAATTAATAGGTTGTTATGCTCTGTAGTTTACAATTTGATGTACTTTCCTCAAACTCTGTGAAGAAGTGTTTCATGTGATCTCTTTCTGAATTCACAACAGATGAAGATGGCCTGGCTGGTTTCATACAAGGAGGTTCATTCGCAGGGAGATGCAGATCCCGTTTGCTGTTTGCTGTCTAATACAATTTAGGCAGAGCAGCACAGTGTTCCCTTTTTCTCCTGACAGCGATTCTCCCTCCAAAATGAGGTTCTGGCAGTCTGCTTTTGTACAAAGTAGACTCAAATGTAATTATGCTGCTATGACAACTTAGTCTTATAGCACTCACCATCCTTTTTCTTCTCGTCTTTGTAGTGCTGCTATGGGTAGAAACTGATTCTGTTTTTTCTTCTTCCAGTATAAATAGACATGCACGTCAATGAAGTCTAAGTTGTACTGGTATAGAGTCGGGGTCAGCCCCAGCATATTAAACACTTCTCTCCTAAAAATGGGGGAGTGAAAAGAAGGAAAAAATGTAAGGTGCTCAGTCCCCCGGCTCTCACTTACTGCAAGCCATGTTAACCACCCCTATCCACACATCTGCATGGGGAGGAAACCTTCTCTGTTTGAATCTCCACACTCACATGGGAAGACAGTAGCCATGGCCACATCTCTCCCCTCCCTACCTTCCATCAGGAAAAAGCCACATTATTTCTTCAGAGCCCCTACACACAGTGTTTAGTCCTTGCAAAGGGGTCCTGTGCATGCTCTCACCCAGGCTGCTCCTGGGGCTGGGGTGGCTTATGGCACGAGAACGAGTTACTGCCATGTGGGGAGGCCTGCGTTGAAAGAAAACAAAACTTTTCTGGCCGCTGCATGGTGCCTCTGAAGGAAAGCAGACCGAGGGGCTGAGAAATACATGGGAAGAGCCGGTGAGGGGGAGCTGGCCGCAAGGACTACGTCGGTCACCCAGGTTGCTGGAGGGTTTAGCTGCTCTGCTGGGAGAACATCATGGGAAATGTTCGATAGCTGAGGAGTGTTTTATAGAGAACGGGCACCCGCTTTCTGTTCCCTACTGCCCGTGCCTAGTCCTTGTACGGGGTCTGAGCCTGCTGTCTCCTGCTATGAAAGCAGAACCTTTGTTGCAACAGGCTTTAGCTTCCCTTTAGATCTTCTCATCCAGCCTTTGAGGGAGGCAGTAGAAAGTGTCTTTCGACAGTCACTTCAAAATTCGGAGCCTGGTGCAGGCAGGGTAATAATGCAGAACGCCTAGGGCCAGCCCTGAGGGAACACGTGGTTTCGGCATCAAGACATCTCTGTTAATTGCTACCAAAGCCAGAGGTTTTCCATGGGTTTACTTTTGGTGAGTTACGTTCAGCAAAAAATTGTAAGTGTAGCCAACATAACTTAATTTGCAGTGACAAGCAGGGAGCTGTGGAGAGGTGCCAGAGGTGTGATAGAGAGCATTTTAGTTTCATGTGGCTTCCTGAAGCTCCCCAGAGCACACTGAACAGAGTCCAGCCTTTTTTTTTTTTCTTTTTATTTAAGGCAAAAAATATTCCCTTTCCAGCTGTGAAAGCAACTGCACAGGCCAGAACAGAAGGTGTTTGTGGTAAAAAGACACAGAGGCTTAGCCAGACTATTTTGATCTTTTTTTCCCTCCCTGAATTCTCCAGGGAGGAGAGGAGCTGGCATCAGATGGCAGGAGAGAGACTCAGGGCTTCTACTTAATTTTTTCCTTCTGTCCCATGCCCTGGAAGAAGTGGGTGCTTCTGTTTGCCTGATGTCCTCTCTGTCACTGAGGCTGAGACCTGGGGTCAGAAAAAGACTGTTCCCAGTCAGCATTGCTGAGACCAGACCCAGTGAGGGGCAGGAGGGAGTTTGTGGCTCGCTGCTTCTGAAACAGGCTCCTGTCTAGAGGCGATGACCCACACCTTACCTGCCCCAGAGCCCCTGGTGCCCCATGGCCCTCAGCTCTGTGTGCTCCCTCCTTGCTGCCATGTTGTCACCTTACAGTGGAGATGTAATTCCCCAGCTCCTCCTTCCCCGCTGCACCCACGCAGCAGCTGCCATTTTCATAGCTGGGTGTAAATGGGGTGAGCACACTGGGTCTTACAGTAAGAGTCGGAGGAAGCCACCTCTACAGCTGCCTGGGGTGCTGCAATTCAGCCTCAAAAACAAGCTAAGGAACAGCAAGCGTTAATGGTGAGGAAGTTGTTGGCCTCTGTAAACTGTGTGGATTGTCACCTTGCTTGTGCAGGGCTCTTTTCTAGGTTTAACCCTCCGAAGTCCTGCAACAGAGGTGGGACTTGATTCCCCAGACGAGGGAACCATGACAGCCACAGTGGGTCTGGACCTCTTCTGACATTGTACCCCACCCCGAGTGCTTGATTCTGGGTGATTCGGGGTGCTGCGGCACCCATTCCTCCTTCCCTGGCTTGGCCCTTCAGTGGGGTCTGTCAGCATGGGTGTCACCTTCATCTCAGGGTGGCCTGGAGCCCTGTATGTCTGGGAACACCAGACACAGAAAAGCTGCTTTCAAAATGGCATCTGGCAGCCCTTTCTCTTCCCCTCTGCCCCTGCCTCAGAAACAGAGAACAGACACCACCGCAGGTGTTTTCCACGTGTCACTTTGAAGGCTTTGAAGTGGCAGCCTCAGAGAGATGTCTTTTCTGTGAAGAAACACCTCCTTTTCCACTTACTCCTTGACATTTCCATGGATGAACTAAGAAGGTTCTAGTCTCTCTTTTAATGAAGTAATGCAGATTCCGTGTACAGGCTGGTCGCCCTGGAGCTCACAAGAGCATATGAGAGGTTTCTTGTCTGAAATAGAGACCCAAACCCGGCACTGACTTCACAGACACCGTTTCTGTCTCAGGCCCCACCTTTGCTTGTGCACGTGTTCCTGGCCAGCCGTGATGTTGTCTGCTAAGCACCTCCTGGCCAAGACCTCACGTTTTCTCTGGTGTGTGGCTCTTTCCCTGTCTTGCTCTCTAGACTTCTTGTGTCTTGCAGACCAAGAGTTTGTCTGAGACTCTCATGAAAGCTGAGGCAGATCCCTGACAAAGTAATGTTGGTTGTGGGCCTTGTCTGTAGCTGAGCGAGATGAAATTGGACGGGGAACTTTCTGTGTTTCCATTGACCTACTGGTAAGACAGTTGCCAGCTTACAGCCTTCCCACCATAGAGGTTGCTGAGGAACCTTTCCCGGGGGGAAAGAATGCGTCTCCATACACGTGGCAGCTGTTCTCCTCCAGGCAATCAGAGTGTTCCCGAGTCGATTTTATATCACGTCCATATTCTGCCCAACCTCTTTCCCCTCTTGCACACACTGCTCCCTACACCCCCCTGTTCCCAAAGGATGTCCTGCTGAGCACCAGTCTGCTTTACCTCTCCTCCAGTTTGTCCTCAGCTCTGAGGGTGCTTGTCCTGTTGCACACTAGATCTCCCACCTCGGGATCCATGTGCACCTCTGCTCTTGGTAGCAGGTCACTGTCTGCTGTACTGCACATCAGCCCTGGGCACTGGCTGCTTGAGCCGTTTCACCCGTCTGGGTTTTTTTCCTCAGAAGTAAAACCCCTGCTCTTGTTTTTATCCGAGATGAAAATACCTGAGCATGTTCATTACTAAAAGCAAGCCGTATTCACAAGAAAAAGGCATATGAAAGCTTTATATTATCACAGTCTTGACTCTTCTACAGTAACCTGTCCTGTGCCATCAGTCATATCCCCACAGAATGCAAAACAATGCCTAGTGCTGTCTCTCGTATTTACTTTGTGAAGATGCTAATGACTGTGGGACCAAAATGAAGTGGGTCTTCCCTGAGGATATAATACCATTTTGTTCTGAGAGGCAGGTCATAACAGATGAGATGTATGTGCACTTGCTTTCTGGTGTGCACTTCTCATTTCTTCTTTCCTGTTTTCTTACAGAAGCGAAGTTAAGAGTCACTCATACCAACTGATTGTTGTTGGCAGGATAAATATTCTCTGTTTTGAGGGTTTCATAAGAGAAGAAATAGGAATCACACTCTTCCCTCCTTCTGTGTAGCTCACATCACAGCTTTCTTCCAGGTGATGCTCAAATTTAATCTTAACTATAGCAATTTGCTATCAATGAATTAGAAATAGAGTGATTCAACGTAATAAAAGGAGCTCATCGGGATTCTTGTTTCGTTTCTTTCGTCGGCTTATATAGTAGTTGGACAAACAATGTTTCCTGGTTCTGATTCCATATTAGATTCTATGGCTCTGTATTTCACAGCTACCATAAAGCCAGGTACTGCAGTGATAGAAGCCATATAAGTACCTAGATAGATGATAAAAATATTGTTGCTGAGTCCCTCAGGGTATGCTTTGTGAGAGAAGACGCTTAATCTAAAGAATAAGGGATTGTTAACTTTTACTTTATAGCATATGCAATACTAGAATTTATTAGTCTAGTGTTCAATACAGTAACTGATGTGCTATTTAAATTTGGGGTTTTTTAATCTGTGAGATAAAAGAAGTTCCCAAACTTCCTGCCTCAGTTTTCCTGTTTGCAGTGTGTGGATGCTGGTGATACTAAGTGAAAGTGCAGTAAATTGAACACTAGCATACATATATCGCACACAGGTGGAACGAGTCACGTGTGTCCTGAAAAGGTTTGGGTTTTCTCCGGATCAATAAAGGATTGATTTCTAGTTTAGCCACAGTAATGTAACTGCGTGCAGTGGGCACCACTTACAACACTCCGCAGTTCCCACATGTGAAAGAGTGCAGGAGAGCTCGTCAGGGTTATACACACTGTGGCACTCTTCAAGCTGTCTGTAACAAATATTTAATAAAACACTCTTATGTGGATGTTCAAATCTGTCCCCAACAAAATAACCCACATGAAGGATTAACACAATCCCTTTTTGTGTTTACGCAGGCACTCAAGCGGGCTAGACCTCGTGCGCTGCCAGGTGTGGTCACTGCTGCGAGGAGCTCACTGCCACATGTGCAGTGCAATGGTGAGCAGGAACAAACAGAAGAGAAACAAAGGAAAGAAGGCGGTGTTACCACTAACACGATTCAGCCACGCAGTCTCACAGTGCTGTCCCTTCATTACTTGCCATATATAATAGTAATTAGTAGAAAGTATTGCCAACCTTTTTTTAATGTATGTTATCCAACATAGTTTTGCATTTTTGCATTTACACTCAGTTTCTTTTTTAAAGTGAGTATGAAATGACAGGTTTAGCCCTTAGCTGCTTTCAGCATGCTGGGAGGGGAGAGTGCTATTTCTTTACCTTTCTGCCGTGTGAGGGAAAAGCAGTCATTCTTTACACAAAATCTGCATCAGTGGCAGCTTTTAAAGACTTCCTTGCTTGATGTCTGAATTTAGTTTTTAAAAATTTTGAAGTGCCAGCTATTTCTGCATAAAAGCTGCTTATCCTTCAATTGCAAGAACTTCAGTTTGCTGACAGCATCTAGACAGCCCCAACTGAAATAGCATGTGATGGTTATAGCTTCTCTTGGCAAGTGGGGGAGATTAAGAGCAAAATCCTATGGTGATGAAGATCGCTACGCTCAAGTCCCTCTCTGCTGTTGATCTCTACACATCCTCAGGCATGATCGCCGCTTTCCGCATTTCCCTGCCTTGCAGTGAGCATACATTGCTGCTGTGCAGATCCATCTGAAGGAGCAGCCTGTCTCTCTGTGCTCTCTTGATGTTGGATCTCGGCTCAGCCAAGAGGCAGCCTGTGCTCCGCCGCAGTGCTTGCACACGGCTGGTGGTTGTCTCACACTGCTTCATGCTAGTTTGCAAAGCTAACGTGGCTACTTCACCCATTTCACTGTCTGACGTTGATTCATCCCTCCTCCATGCCTCCGGAGTAGTAGAGGAGCACAGTGCATTTATGCTTTGTTATATCTGCATGACAGTCAGAGAGATGCATTTTCATTATTTTCATCTGGGTATGTGCAGTATAGAGGGACAGTGTATTGATTTTTCCCATCTCTGAATGAATAAATGTTTTTCTCTCAGCAGCTGTAGACTCATAACCTCAGGCTCACCAATATTTACCTTTTCAGTTGACTCTTCCAGCTTTCACTTACCTGTTGCATAACTTGGGGATCTACCTTTACATGGTTCTCAGAGACATAAAATTAAGATATACATTGATTCGAGCCCCCTGTTTGCTGGGACCTGAAAGGAGAAAGCCACTACAGGAATAGGGGCCCGCAGCAGTTAGGAAGCTGACCCCTGTGACTGCAGCGTGTACAAAATGCCTGAGTACCTTTGCGACTATGAACCCTGGTGTCTGTGTAAAGGGTCTGCTGTGATACCAGTACCAGGGTCTATGGCATCTCTGTCTGCCCATCCATGCCCAGTTTCTACTGGAATAAGCAGAGGCTGGATAGGTCAGTGGCTCTGGGCAAGGAATTTTTTACTGTGGGCTTTTGGAGGCAGCTTTTGGAAGAGAGAACAGGGCTGGAACTGACATAACACAATTACAAGCGGCAGGTGCTGTGATCCTTCTGCGTCATACCATCCTTTCAGCGGCTCAACTCCGCATGCATGCACAGGCAGTGGGTATCAAACAAGCATTGCAGGCTCATGTATGTCTCCTTTCTAACATAGTGCAAGCACTGTATGTCTAAGGAAATGGAAACTCCTTTCTAATAACTGGCTCAGTCTCAAAATATTGTTTGTATGGATCCTCATTTTAGGAACCGTATTTTCACCTAGCTCACAGGGAAGGCTGCTTTACCCCTGCAGGTGGAATCAAGATAGGCAGCTTCACAAACCTCATGAAAATCTTTCTTAGTAAGCAGACCAAAGCTATCACTGAACACAGAAAATACTTTTTGAAAGGAGTAAAAACATATCTAGTTTTTGTGCTTAAGCTGACAGGCTAGGCTGAGAATAGCTGATGGTCCCTGCCTGGATCCAGAGCCCCTTGCAAGCTCCAGCAGCCTTGCTGCAAGCTGTTGCCTTAAACGTGGAGGAAAGGAGCACCTGCAGCCTTTTGGGGCTTATTGTGTAACAGCTGCTGTTTGCTGGGGCTCTCTCTCTTCCAACTTGCAAGTACTCCTTTGCTTTTTTCCCCCTTGAGGTTACTTTGGACTCCTTTCTTCTTTCCTTCCCATGCCCTCTATGATTTAAAAGAATTGGTCATGACAAAAGTTGGGTGGAAGACGCTAGCAACTTTTTTTCCAGCACCTCTTTGCATGGCAGTGTGCTGGGGAACCTTTGTGAAGACCTTTGGCCTTGTTAGAAGATAAAGATCTGTAAAGCATCAAGTCCTACTGCTTTATTTTCTTCCACCCTATGCATGCCGTGGGGTCACTGGTATGAAGGTGGGCCCATGAGAAAAACCTCCTTCCCTTTCCCAACTCTTTGCCAGCAGCCCCACATGCAGATGTCCCTGGGCACAGCTGTGCCAGCGCTACTGCAGAGGAAATCTCTGTGCTGGCAGAAGATGTTTCAGCAGTGGCTTTCCTTGCCAAGCCCCCAAGAGTGCCAGTCGCTGGTGGAAGCTAGGTTTTGGTTTGCTTGTCCTCTTTTTCTGCCAACTCAACATATGAGATGGTGGTACTTTTTGTGATATTTTAGTAGTTAACAAATATTATGTGCATGCTGTGAGAAAAATCCTACACTGAAATGAGATAGTGTGTAATGTATGTCTTCCTTTACAGCACCTTTTAAATGATTTTTCTTTTTTTAAGAAGCCTATGGAACTGGAGCATAACAGAGGAAGACAGGACAAGCTGAGAAGAAACAACAGAGAGGAAAATCTTCAAGTTTGTGGCTACCAGCGCAAAAGGCAAAAAGGTAGGATTGCATCTATGTGGTTGTTAATCTTTCACCCACTCGCACTGGCTTTAAGGTAGCTGTTGGCTCAGTTTGTGCCACTGCCCATATACTGGCATTGGACCTTCACTTTCTAACGGTGGAAAGGAACGTTTGAAAGCTCCAGAAAATCAGGGAGATGGGAGCCAGGTTAAGGCAGACTTTAGCAGCCTTGGTTCCAGGCAAGTGAGGGGTTATACCATTCTGCATGTGAGCTGGCCCTCACATCGCCTTTCTCCCACCTCAAAGTGTCACTGCCTCTTTCAGACCAGCCCAGTTTCACCACCACCTCACATACAAGTACATGAAAAAGAGCAAACCCTGGTTTATTTGCTGAAGCAGCTACCTGCTTAGTGTTTAAAACTGTGCTTTCATTTCCATAGTACTATATGGCAGCATCATAACCTTTAACAGTCCATGAATCAAAAGTTGTCAGCTTTTCCCCTTCTGCCATGAGCCTTGTGATTCTTGCTGTGTGCTTTAGTTTCTTGTGGTTAGCCGAAGCTTGCTTGCACATTTTTCCGGTTTAGAAATGTCCATCATTTCCTGTGCTCTTTAACAACAGAGGAATGCCAGCCAAGGCAGGCAGCCTTTCCACGCAGCTCCTCGCTCGTACACACCAAGGGTGCTTTCGGTAAACAGGGTCACTGCCTCTCCCTGCCTCAAAGCGAACTGCAGTGAGACTCCACTTTATGCCTTTCTCCTGGCAGGAGCGGGGGCTTGGGAGGCTAGAGGGGGAAACTGGCCTGAAAATGTCAAAAAACAAACCAAACCCAAACCCCAAATAACTGAAGAGAACCCCACAACTTTTTTTCCAGTTGTTGAAAAAATGTCTTATATACTTATGTGGAAGTTTTCCTATTATTGTTATTATTTCAGCTTGTAGTTGGCCATGGGAATGTTTCCAAAGAAACCAGTACTCTGGGAAACCTTTTGTTTTCCAGAAAGGCTGTTATTCAAAAGCAATTAACATAAAAACATTAAAATCGTCTAACTTCAGAGACAGAAGAATGGAGGAAGGAAATATGAGAGTGTGTGTGCACGCAGGAGGGAATATGGCAGTCTGGGGTAATGTAAGAGGCAGAAGAGGGGGACCAGGGGACTCAGGTCAGCACGTGGCTGGGCACAGTTGCCGAGGAGGGTCGGGATGGGGAGACCACACACATGGGGTATGCAGGAGCAGGGAGGACAGCTGGGGGGCTGCTGTCACCTTGGAGGGTAGGACAAGCCAAAGAGAGGTGCAGCGGGAGTCTCAGGAGTGAGGGTGGAGATGCCCAGGTGTCTCTCCTTTCTTCAAGCCAGGTATGAAATTTGTGTTACGTGCTTTTGCAGCTCTGACTGCCTGTCGTCATGAGGTGCAGCTGTGATTTCAAGACCAGGCTTGTGCTCTGGCAGCCCAGGGCAACGCTCCTTAATCATCTTGCTTCCTACCGTCAATGCTGGGTGAGGGCACCAGCAGCTGCAGTACTGGTGATTTTACTTTACATAGGTACTGTGCAAGATTTCTCCACCATTTCTGCAGTGGGTTTTGAACCACCTGGCTGATTTCAGTCGCACTTAAGAGGGCAGGGGGTCACTAGATATTAAGGTACCGTCTAGTTGTGTGGAAATGGAGGTCGACCAGAGGGAGTTTCCAGCTGCTCTGAGGCAGATCTCTCTGCCTTTATTAAAAAAAACACAACTATTTTAAAGTCTAAACTGCAGCATATGTAGCCTGAAGTAAGGCACTTGCTTTTGCAAGGGGGGTGCAACAGCTATACATTTACAGATTATCTCTTTAGGCCTTCCAACCTTTCTGTCCTTCTACCTTCACTTGGTTTTCACTTATCTCTTACCCTGCTCGTGTCTGCAGACATCGCTCTCAGCCAGCCAGAAACGTGGGAGAGAACTCAGTCCTCCTCGGGGAGACCAAGGTACTTGGGAGGCAGCCAGAGGTAACATTGCAGGCAGGAGACTTGTGGAAAGGAGAAGTAGCAGTAAATACTGTGAAGGCTGAGATCACTGGGGATGGGAGAGATGAACTGGAGTCACTGAGGTGGAAGGGAGGGACGTGGAAGTTGATTAAATATCCCAAACCAGCCAGGATTCCTGAGTTCAGCGATGCTCGGAGGAACTTACCTGTGTCCCAGATGCGCATTTGAAACAGAAATTCACAAAGACCTTTGCTTAAATACAGGTCTGAAATGGGAAAGCTTGGTCTAGACAGTGGTCTTGCACTCTGAAAACCCCAGAGAAACGGGGCAAGAAGCATTACATCAACAGGCGTGCAAACGGCAGGGCTGGCAGAGCTGGAAGCGACTCCCAGCAGGCAGCGGCTCGAGGGAGCACGGTGTGCCAGTGCCACAGGAGGAAGAGGTGTCCAGGACACTTCTCCTGCTACAGAAGGAGGCTGTGCAGGTTTTCGGGGCAGTGTTTTTGTGGTGGTGTTTTCCTGCAAGCCTTCCCTTCCATTCAAAGCACAGCATAGACTTTTAATAGATCATCAGTAGCCGGTACCGCAGGATCCCCCCGCTTGCATCCTTCTGTCTTGTTTCAAGATCAAATTTTAATTGAAATGAGATGTGGCAGACAGTATGAATTTCTATAAATACGCTCTAAAATGCCATCTTTAAGAGGAATGTATGTGACCCAGTTCAAATACTGATACGAAGAAAAAAAGTGTTAAACACATAGCCCTATTAGACACTGGAGGGTCTCGGTGTAAATTGTTTCATTCTTTGGCAGATATTTCTTTAGGCTGGTTCCAGCAAATGATAACATATTTTTCTGCTTTGGTGCCCAGTAAATGTATTTTGCTAATAGTTTCCATTCATATTACACTTTGTATTGTCATTGAATTTGTTGCGCTCTTCCTAGTTTCCTCTTCTTTCACAATTCTTATAGAGTTTAATTTATGTAATCTATTACCTGGTATTCCAAAGAGATTTTGTTTGGATTTTTAACCAAATTCTCATTTAAAATGTGTATTTTTTTTCATGATATAGTATTCTAGGATGACCATATGATTTATCTGAGAAACAATTTAGAACATTGTAGGGGTGGTTTAAACACGTAAAGTGTTTAAACTTCCCGTTGCATTTATGTAACACAGTACTTAAGTCGTCTGAGCCCCCCCAGAAGATTACCTGTATAAGTAGCAGAGGCAGCCAGGATTCAGCTTTTGTTATTCAATCTCTTTTCAACATATGAAGTGCTCTCAAACAGCTAGTTACGTAAGTCGAGGTTTGGCGAGGTTGTATTTTTCAGTACTTGACTCTCTGCACAGCATATTTTCTCATTTGGTTTGGGTTTTTCTGCCTCGCTTTCAGAGAGGTTGCATGTATCGTCCTTATTGCTGCAGTATATGCAATATATATTAGAAGTGTAAATATGTTTTCACTATAAAAAATATAAAGCTAAAATAAGAGCCCAATGTACATGTTTAAGTATGCTTATGCAAGTTTAAATAAGTGAAACATAGACTTTTAAACATTATCCATACTCACTGAGCTTGACACAGTATTACTGTAGTCAGCACTAGGAGCCAACTACCATTTAAAGACCAGTAACAAGTTTCCAGGGGTTATATTAAAATGAACCGCTCCTTATCTGTTCCATGAAGTTAAAGAAAACTTTACCCCATACAGCAGTGCTAGCTGTTTATGTACATGTTTCAGAACTTTTAAAATATTTTGAAACCTGTGTTGTATCTGTGTGAAAGCCATTGATATTACATGAAGATTAAGAAACAACACATTCACTGGTCATAAATGCAGAGTGCAGGCCTTAAAATTCAAAATATAGGTGCTTTTTTTCTTTTTTTTTGACTAGTGGGTTTACACATAAAACTTACACTAATGGAAGTTGTGAGTTTAAATATCCTAGACAGTCTCTAGCATGAGAAGTCACAGAGCTTATATTACAAAATGAAATATAAAGTTGCCTCAAGCCACAGACAGCAAGCAGTTTGTTTTGATAAGGTTTTTGGGGCAGGCTGACAGTTTAATTCATTGTGACATTGCTATTGCTTGAATTTGGGCATTAATCTTGCTATCTAGTAGATACATCTTAAAATGTGTTTTAAAACTTGTTAGCCTGAGTACCGGCATACAGGAAGGCAGGATAAGGAGTTGTGGTTGTGGAGGAGCAAAAGAGAGGTCCTCTGCCTACAAGCACCTGGTATGTCTCCTCTCCCTTGAGCATTAAACACACGTTCTTCAGTAGCAAAACACCAAGTACAGAAACCTCAGGAGAAAACGATGTGCCTGGCACAGGCTTTCTCTTCACCACTTTGGAGACTTCTCTTTGGGCGCAACATCAGAGGGCCTCAGTTGCTTCCATCTCATCATGGTTCCCTGTGGTGGCAAAAAGTGGGTGGTAGAAGAGGACTTTTAGCTAGGTAAGGCCTGAAGTTGCCAGGAACCGAGAAGATCCACAGGCTCCTGGACCATCTTGTGCCCTTTACACACCTGGAGTGCTGTTCTTAGCCGGCCACACCATGATATAAAGCAGACATGACCCATTCACCGAACCAGTAAATATGTGAAATGATACGAGGTACATGCCATATGAAAGTAAGCATCTCTGTGAACCTTCAAGCTGGCATTTAGATTTGAAAGCAGTAAACTGGGCCAAACTGAGACCTGTCTGCAATTTTTACAATAAAAAACTCAAAGCGTACATGCACAAGGCAGGACTTGGAGTACATGTGCTGAGTAAAACACCATCTAGACAGGTCTCCAAGTGGAAAAAAACACGGGTACTTTAAAGTCTGAACTGCACATGTACAGCCTTATATGAGATACTTTCTTTTGAAGGGGAGAGAAGATTGCTGAATTTTCTAAATTTGCCTCCCTCCCTATATCCCCTTTCAATGCCTTTTTGATTTTTTCCAGATAGTCCTGGCCTTTGTAGGAATCTGGTTAGGGAATGGAAACCATATTGTTTAACATGGGTGACCAGTCACACAGCGTATTTGAATCCTGAACAAAAATGCTTGGAGATATTGGTACCATTCAGCAACCCATAGGCAAAAATTGCTTTTATTGAACCTCTTCACTACATGGTTATAAGAAAAGACTGTAAAAAATGTTATCCATTTGTGGTCAGGAGAAATATCAAGTACAACAAATTACTCTGAATACTTCAGTTACTGTACTTGGCAGTGAATTTGCTTTAACTCCAGAAGAGCGTTGCAAATGAAATCTTTAGCAGAGATGCAAACCAATTGTGCAATACTGGGCTTTCTCTTTCTCACGCCATAGAGAAACTCAGATTCACTGTGCCTACCAAGAAATATATTCTATCGAGGCAGCAGAAAATTTAAGCAGCTCCTAACTGCAGAAGCTAGAATAGCAGCTGAGGTACTTGGGATGAAAGTACCATGAGACAACAGCAGCTCCAGCAGGATTTGGCTCAGGGATTGTGTGGGAAGCCTTTCCACTGCCAGACCAGTGATGAAAAAGAGAGAGAGGGTGAGGGTGACACGAGCTCCAAGTTGTGAATCACTGCTCATGTTGGCCAAGGAGGGTTTGAGTCGCAGACAGAAAGGGGAGGGAGGCGACCACTGAAGCCGAGCTCTGCAGACTCACCTCCTCTGCCCGCTGCCAGGAAGAACTGGGGTTTTTTTCCCCCCTGAGATAAACCTTCTCATATGGCATTTGCCAACATTAATTGGAGCATCTCCCTCCTGCATCCTAATTAAATGGTGCTGACACTGCGGAGTCAGTGTTGAGAGCAACTGCTGACATGCTGGGCAAGTCAGCTGGTGGGTTGTTTGCCTCAGGCCTGGTGAGTAGAGGTATCCATCTAATTTTATTCAGGATGAAATTATTAACAGCAATGAAGTGTGTGCAGACTGTCAAGAAAAGGAAGGAGACCCTATCATTGAGAGAAAGCTTTTCTTTTTTCCCTCAAACACATTTAAAACGTTGACTTTTTCCCACTGGAGTGGAATACCACCAGGTAAAAGATGGCAGTGAACACATTAAAATGGGGGTTACACCAAAAATCAACAAGAGAGGAAAAAACAGCTGAGGAAGAGGAGTTTAAAATCAAAACTGCATGCATCCTGAGATGTCCTTCATCCTAGTGAGTACATCTTTGAGCCAACTACTTTGGAAGTGATTTCCTACTGCAAAGGACAGGTACCATCCAGCTCTGCACCAGACCCAAACGTCCTGCAACTGCGGTCGACCAGAAGTGGGATTTTGGCCGAGTCTGCAGTGGAAACACACGTCAGCCACAAACTGGCTTCCAAGTCTGGGTTGTAATTTTCCCCAAATGTGGTACAGAAGTGAGATTTTTGCCTCTCCCTGTTGTTGGGGCTTGGGCTGATTTATCAAGAAACACCAGGGAGCTGCACAGATACTCATGGAGTGAACTTTAATATAATTTAATTCCAGCAAGGGGCCTGCTTTTCACCCTGTTTCCTGGTCCCTAAGGAAACAACTGGGGAAAGTAGGATCCTTTGCAGCAGGCTTGACCCCGTGTCGCAATAGATGGAGCCACCTGGGTCTGTGTCACCGTGCCCGCGTCCAAGTCAAACAGCTCGCTTCCTGGAGTCCCCGGCCGGAGGGGAATGTCGCGGTGCGTCACGGCTTGGAGCGGAAAGCGGATAACGCTGTGGGGAGCACACGCTGTGACCGGCTCGGATGTAGGCATTGCTCCTGTGAGTTAATGGCAGCAGATGGCTCGTTCCTATACTTGACAGCAGGAGAGAGGCAGGGAAATGGGAGGGAAGGGGGGGGCAGCAGTTTTTCCCCGGAAATGTATCTGCCTGGCAGATATCAATCCCAGCATCTGTGTGTCCTGGGAAGTTCAGATAGACGTGTTACACCGCTGATTCAGCCCCTGAGCTCCCCAGCTGCTTGGCTGGGGGTGGGTTTGGCAGATAGTCCTGCGTGAGCCTATTGTAAAAGTTAAAAAGTTATTTTCTCAGCTCTTCCCCCTTTCCCAACCCCCACTGAGGCACCAAACCTCTGGTTCCTTTCTCGGAAACTAACTAAAGCTTTGCCCCACTAAAGCTTGGCCACAACGGAAAAAAAGGTATAAAAATATAATGGTTAATATAATGGATTTTCTCTATAGAAATATGTTACAGATTGGAAGACAGTCACATTTCTTTCCTTTTTCTGTATTTCTCCCTTTTAGCAGTGCACACACCTTTCCTCTGGGGCGGGTTTCCATCACTGCGCTTTTAGGCCGCCGCCGTCACACAGCGCTGGGCTGGGCTGGGACAGCTGGGAGCAGACGAGCTGTCTGGGACAGGAACTGGCCTTTGCGTTCCCCCTCTGCGGAGAGGGAGGGAAGGGGGACGACGTGCCTCTCTACTTGTCTAAATCAGCATATAGGTGGTGATAGATAATGATAAGGCATGCTGAAGAAGTGTGTAAGTCTTTTGATCTGAGATTAACACTATGGCATGTGCGAAACCGTGGGTTTAATGGGCTACGCCGGCTCTGGGTGGAAAGGAGAAGGTTTTGCAGTAGTTCTGCCTACCCCCTGTTCACCCAGCCTGGCTCCCTGCAGGATAACTTGTTTTCCAGGTATATGAACAGAGATGCCACTGCGTTCCTCCAAAGCTCAGTAGCTGGCTGATTGCTTTTTTAGCGTGAGCGTTCAGAAAAACATGCTTAAATCATGGCGTCTCCAGAGGTTTGTGGGAAGAAAACAATGTTAATTTGCCCAGTCTAGGAAGACAAAGATGAAAAAAGAGTAAAATACACTGTTTCTTGTTCCAAATACCTGGAACTAGTGTCCTTGCTGGAAACAAGTGCCATAAATGGCTTTAATGTTGTTTTTTTTCCTCTTATTTATGGAGCAATGCGGTATTGCTGCCACAGTACTGGTGCACTGTACAGCACAATCCACCTATTTTCAATTTTTAATGACCAGTGACTTTACTGTAGATATTGCATTGGGTGTGCACCCATGCTTTACTGCATTTTTCCAAAGGGGAGAGTGTCATATCAGCTCCTAGAAAAGTTCAGGATAGCTGCCTATGTCATGGAAAAATAAGACTTGATTAATAGAGCATGTAGGAAGCCCAAGTAAATACTAGAAATATGTAAAACAGTTAAGGTGGTGTAGATTAGTACATATGAAGGGATTTGTAAATCCGAGCGCTTGACATGATTGATTTTACATTGAAAGGGAAGTCATTGTGTTACTACATTTTCCGTTGGAGGTCCCTGCTGATGGCGTTGGAGCTATTTCAACGTCCCACTCAACTCAAAATCTCAAATATCGTGAACATTTAGACCTGCATTCAGGTCTTTCCCAATTTGCAAATGTGGAAGGATGAGTAATGAGAGAGGAAAAGTGAAACTTTAAAAAGCGCGCCCCTCAGCAAAAAGCGCTGGTGTGCGCACACAGCACCTCTCGGTTGAACTGCATACCCAGTGTTTAAAAAAAAATCCCTCCCCGCGAAAGGTAAAGGTGATGGCAGCTGGGTAACGGGACTGGCTAAAAGGCAGGAGGAGCGCTTTGCAAGCCTTTGAGCCTTGCCTCAGAGCTCCTCTTACCTCTTTTTGTGGTGGTGTTAGCGGGCTGACACATGGAACTGCAATAAACATATTGCTGACAAAGAAGCAGGTGAAAAGCTGCAGTTACTTAAATCAGTCACCGAGACACATCCAGTTAACTCAGTTATGCAGAAAGCATGAATTATCATGTTCTTACCCTGTCATTTAAAGACAAATGTTTTACAGCACGAACCCCATCATTATGTGTACATATTAAAAAAAAAAAAGTATTGGGTTTTTTCTACAGCAATCATAAGAGTTTTAGACTTGCTAAGAGGTGGGTCCAACTTGTGGTTAAATCCTGCAGACGATAGTCTTGCTGATCTCAGGATTTTCCAAAGATTAAAACGCAGATGTCTGGATTTCTCAAAACCCCACGAAACTTCAAAAACATTAGACTAATTTCACTCTTCCCCAGATATCCGAGATGACCATAAACCGCTTGAGCATCCTGGCAAGATTTCCAGTAACAGACAATCTGTTGAATAGCGTTTAGTGGCTTATCAGCAATTTTAGGTTTTGTGTTTTAGCAAATTAAATCAAAGTTTATCCTTTAGCTTTTGCTTAACTACGATAAATTATTTAGAAGGTGCACCCCCATGTTTGCACAGGTACAATATTTTTTCTGGTTGCGCTATATTTAGAGTACCACTCAAAATGCATACGTGGGGGGGGTGTTCTGTATAGAGATATGCGTGAAGTCTGAGCCAAGAAAAATAAAGAAATCTCCCAGTAAGTAAACCCTGGCACTCCTGTGGCGGTGATCACCGTGTCGTCCCCAGCGCTGCTTCCTGCGCAGGTCTTGCTTCCTACCGGTGCCTGAGGCCAAGGTGTGGAGGTCAGTCGGTCCTGCCTGCCGCGTCACCCTGGATGTGGGCTCGTCTAGATGAGAATTTGTGTTAGCTGCATCTAATGGAAGTCATTACCCAGAGATGAGCCTGAAGTGCTCACGCGCTCAAAGTTCCTGGTAAAAATCTTTCCAATGTGTATATTTATGTTAAGGGTTAGTAGATAGAGTTACAGTGTGGCAAATGTCCCTAACACAGACAAGTTGGCAGGAAAGAGATGGTATTAAGAACAGAAGTGCCCGCGTGCCTGCTTGAGTGAAATCTGGAAGATCTCAGTGTGTGCGTGTGTCTTTTTCATTTACTTCAGTTGTTTTAAGGTTCTTAAGTGGTAACTGCGAGCCTGGGGTAGCCATACAGTTCAAGAAACAGAAATACGATTGCCGATGGAAAATGCTTTGTATATTAGGATAGCTGGCTGGCTCCATGGCAAGCCAGTTTTGATTTTCTGGTGAACTCATTCCATTTTAAGCTTTGCTTCAATGGTCCTTTTGACAGAAGGACTGCTGTAGAGGATGCTTCTGGTTTTGGCCCACCCTGGGGTTTCGATCATCCTTTGCAGAAGGCTGCCTTTTTGGCAACACGAGCCATTAGCTTTCTTCTTGTGGTTTCAGCTTTTTTTCTTGCTTTTCCACTTGGGATTTTTTTTCTTCCAGTATTTCTGTTTTCAGCAAGCAGTTTCTGCAGATCTCCAGGTGAATTCTAGTGATTTTATATAAACACCTTCCTTTGATTAACTTGGTCATTTATTTTTCAGTCCTCATTTTTAAGATGAATATCACAGGGCTGTAGTGGTTTGAGGGGTTTTGGTTAGTTGGTTGGTTGGTGGGTTTTTGGGATCAGGGAGGGAAAATGGGAGGCGGAGGGAATTATATCTGCCAGGGAAGGTGCTGTTACTAATTATGCCTGGGAGATTATTTCTTAGTGGCTCAGATGTAATTGCTACTTGATCAAATTCGTATGTGCTATTTAGGACAAAATAAAGCATCTCCTTCTGTATGACCCAAAGAAACAAGCTCTTACTTCAAATAGTCAGTTTTGAGGATCAGGAAACTGTATCTGTAATTCTTGTATATCCTACAGCCTTTGTACCTCTTGCTACAGGGGCCACCCCTGCAGCCCCAGTACAGAGGTGCGAAGGAAGGCTTTTCAGACACCTATTACTGCTGGATTCTGGTTATGTCTTTTGAGAACTGCTTAGAAATGTATGTTGTAGGACAGGATTTTTAACCTTGTCCAGTGTCTTGGCTTGAGCTTATGACATAAGTTTGGAAAAGCTGGAGGTAGAGGGTAGTGTTAAATAGGTCATGGAGGTAATAGAGACATGGCTGAAAGGCAGAGAAGTTCTGGGAGAATGACAAGAGGGCTCCTGTCTGTCCTTGATTACTTTTTTCATCCTCTATTGCTCATGCTTTCACTACTTCAGATCCACTACTGGTAGCAATACCAGGTACCTTCTGGTGACAAGTGCAATTTATGTGAGCTGGTCAGATGATACAACTGTTGAGTCAAACTCCACTAAGTTGGTAAGACTCGTCCCCAACTCTTCAGAGAGGAGCAGATCTCCAAAAGGGATCCAGGCTGAGATCAGACAGTCTGCGCCCAAACCTCTATGCAGTCCCCCATAGCCTCACACAGCTGCTGGATCCTGGATGGTTACCGAGACATCTGAAGCTCTGCCTTTGAGCGTGCCCGGAGACATGTCAGCCTCAAGACAGCCGAGCAGCTCGGTGCCAGCCTCCTGCCCACGTTCTGTCCTGCAGCAGCAGATGCAGTGCTCTTCCAGACCGCACTCTGTAAAAAGGCTATTGTAGGCTGTTGCCTTCCCTTGAAGTACAGCCAGTACAGGGATGCTGCTGCAGTTCCTGCTCTCCTTATCCAGCCACCCAGGGTGAGGATGCTTCCTCCCTGCTCCTTGATACCGGCTCAGTCTCCTCTTTCACCTAACAGATTCAAAGGACCTCTCCCACTCTCTGGAGAATGTCCAAACTACTAGGGCTGTATAACTGTTCTGCAGTGGGTGCAATCCCATGATTTGTGGGGTTGGGGGGATTAATCAAGTGACTGTTAAGCACAGTGGGCAGAGCATGTGTGTGAAAGGTGGAAGAGCAGGATTTTGCTGCTTGTTCCAAAAATCATCTGTGTGCCTTATGCATATTTTTTATGAAAGATATAAACAGACCTTGGGATGAGAGTCACTGCCCAAAGGCTCCGGAGAGGTCTGCGTGTCCCAGTGGTGTTGTATACAGGAAATGTAGAGGAAGAGTGGCTTTTGCACTCTCTGTCCCAGTGTGATCCTTCAGAAGGACATTTCAAGGTCCACGCAGAATTTGGCTTCCAATTCATTATTAGGTAAATTATAAGAATGTGGAGAGAGCTGCTGAAATAAACAATTTGCAAGGGGAGTTTCACAGTGGGGTTCGATGTGTCATTTTCCAAGGGTTTAGGAAGCATTGGGCCAAACCAGGGTACTTCACTAACGTGGCGGTAATAATTCTCAATTTACAAAGCTCGTGGCAAGGGCTCACGTAACACTGGAAAGGAGTTGCTGGTACTTATTTCTCTCTCTGGTTTTGTACAGCCTGGTACAAGAGATGAAGCATGATAAACAAACAAATTCTTGGTTGTTAGAGGACAAAAATATTTGGTTGATTGTGCTTCACCATCAGCTTCAGTAACAAAAGCTCATTTAATATGAGGAGAACAAGGCTTGTGCCTATTAGCTGCTGTCAGTTGCGCACATGAGACTGATGGCAGCCATTGACTCCACATCACCAGCTATGACATACCTTCCAGAAAGGCACAATTTGAAGTAGTGAGTTATCCTCTATTTATGTTCTTTATTCCAAATATAAAACCACCATAATGCCATATGTCTTATTTCAGAGGATTAGGCATCACCCACAGAGTGTTTTATAAATTATTTCTCTTCAGCATAGCCTTATATTGTCAGGGCAATTGCTTCTGCAGCCACATTTCCAGTCCTCTCACCTTACTCTAAGTCCAGCTCTTTTTGAAATTCCTGAGATTTCCTTTTTATTAAGGTTATGATGAGACCTTTGTCCCCATGCAAGATCTGCTCTTCAGGCACACTCCTAGAGGCTCCTGGCTTCTTCCAGTTGTTTGAAAGCAGGTGCCTGCATTTTGGTCCTCAGCTGGAAGGCAGACTGTCACCATGAGATTGCCTGCACTTACTCATCCCCTCCACGTTTGTCTAACCACCCAGTGAAGGATGCAGCTGTGGACAGAGGACAGGGGAGGCACACACAGTACAGCCAGCCATCCACAGCCTTCCACTGTCTCGGTAATCAGCCGTGGCCTGAAGGTTTCACACAATCAGCTGCTCTAATTGTTTGGGTGGAGTTCAGCCCACGGGAGCACTCCGCCCTGTGAATGGGGTCACTCCTTCCTGCCCTTCTGTGAGCACACAGGGGTTACCAGCATCCCAATTATCTAAGCTGGAAGATGAGAGAGGATTTGGGCCAACAGATAATTATATTAAAAGATCCTTAATTCTGTCCCCTCTATGTCATCTTGATGCATTAGTCATGAAATTAGTGACCTGACACATGGTGTGTAGGCAATGTATGTGTGTGTTTATGGTGTCCTTTCAGAGGCATGTCCTCCTCCTGGGAGAAGAGAATCAAGAGAAGGTGTCTTGTAAAACTGCTGTCCCTCAGGATATACATGGGATCACAGCCAAATTTCAGATATTCCCTATTACCCTTGCTTACCCACTGCCCAACGCCCACCAAGTATTGACCAAGCAGACCAGGCCTGCATCTCTGCTCATAAGGGTTTATTACTGTAGGTTTATCAGATCTGTAGGGAGGCACTGAATGTGCACAGATAACAATTTATTTTGATAGGATGAGGCAGGAAATGCTTTCTTCCCATGCACTGGTAGGCAGCTGTCTTCCGAAATTCCAGAATCTGATGCTGAGAACTTGCTTGTGTGTGACCTGTGCTGAAACAGAAGTCCCCACACGAGGGGCACGTATTCTCCTTTTACACAAACTATGCTTTGGATTCAAGACTTGCAGAGAAAAGGGACGCTGTTCACATGTGCTGTGCATAGTTAGCAGATTGTAACTGGTTTCTTCACTTGAGAGAAAAGGCATCTTTGCATCCCAGATTTGAGAAGACTTCAGATAGTCCATGAACCAGATGCAGTTTTCTGAGGTGCTGTGCTGGGTGTACTGAAGTCAAGTCACAGAGCCACAGCAGTCAGCACGCAAGCAACTGACGGGAGCTCTTGCCCAGAGGAGAACATGCTAGCAAACAGTAACCAAAGCCAGCCCCAAATTCAACTTGTTGTCTAGCCCACTAGTACTATGATTTTGATGTGGAGATTATTGATTTTAGGCTACAGTGTCAGAGAAAGCAATGTTCTGTACTTAGCGCATGTGATCTTATAGGTCATAAACTGTGTGCAATCACACAAGCACTACTTACCAGTGTGTGTTAGTTGTTATTATCTCTCCCAAGAGATTACTGCTATTTCTGTCCATAGGTTGTGATTTACAGTAGTGTAATCATCTGAAAAGACTGGATTTGTTAAGCTTCTCAGATAATACAAAACAAAGTCAAGCAACACGTATAGATACCAAATGGACTTAAACAAAATGTTTTTCTTACCTGAAGATGTATTATTATGTCCCACCCATCCACTCTCCAACAGGCAGAGAAAAGTGGTTTTTAATTGGGGGACACATACTAAAATGAGAAAAACACGAAGGGATTTCTGTGAATTCTAATATTAGTGGTATGATCATCTTAGCGTGACTGAAGTGTTCAGTAGCAATGCAAATACTGCTTGACTCTTGTTTAAAAGAGCACTAAGTCAGGGTTTTTCTCCCGGAACCTAACATCGTCTGTGAAAGTCGTCTTCGCTGAAGTGATTCAGAAAGAAAAACTATGTGCTGTTTTGTCTGGAATGTGTAAACCACGTACATTGTTAGAGATTGCAAGAGGCCTTAAAACGCATTGGTAAGTTTTCTAGTAATAAATTATTGTTGTATTAATTTATTAAAGATTACTTAGTCCTTCATGAAAAAGACTGTAATCATGCAGGGAGCTTGAGCTTTTTTCTTAACAGAGTGGACTTACAAAAGCTTTTTAACCTTATACTAGTTAATTTTTACTTTGATATTCTTCACCAGTAAAAAGGCCTCCCCTTTGCTTACCTTCATCTCCTTGTGCTTTGGTGGGGTTTGGCACTTAGAGGCCTCTGTCAAAGGAGATCAAGGCACAGCTCCCTACTCCCATCCTCCATGGAAGCCCATATATAGCAACTCCATAGGGATCCAGAATGCTGTCATGGGAGAAAGCAGGGAAATACAGGACAGTGAAGTGCAGGGACTCTGAAATGAGCTGGCCCAAGGTCCCTCTGAATTTAATTTTGCTCCTTTCCAGAACATGGGGGCAAGATCATTCCCAGTACAGATGCAGCAGAGGGCAGGAAGTTTCCATGGGTCCAGACCTGCTGCACAAACCAGCAGTGAATAATTATGGCAAGAGCCCTGGAGCTCCAGCATCCTGCTCTCCCATCCACTAGGGAGGCTGGGAAGGATGGAGGCAGTAGCTTTGGTCCTCTCATCGCCCCAGCAGACCCCTTCCCTCGGGAGCAGCCAGCCAGCCCCGCAGTCCTGCAGCCCCTGCCCAACTGCAGCAGTGTCGTGCAGCACCAGGGCCTTGGCCATACTAGGCAGTTCTGCTGCCCTGGGGGCGACTGCTGCAGGGGCCGTTGCCTGCTTTGTCCTGGCATTCAAGAGCAAGCAAGCAGATCCACGCAAAGCATGAGGTAAATACAAGCTACTGCAGTCTTAAAAAAAAAAACAAACCCCAAAACACAACCAGAAGACCTCACAGTAAGCTGGAGGCGACCCCCCACCTCCAGCCTTTGCTGGCCCTGCAGTGTGTGGGGCAGGTAGCTGCACAAAAAGAGGAGCTTAGCCTCTGGTGAATGTCCTCATTCTTCCTGAGGCATAGGACAGATCAGGTAAGGAAAATATGCTTTCCACCCACCAAAAAGACTAAGGGTAAAGCTTTGCCAGTTGGACTGTACCTTGCGAGTTGCTGGACAAGCTCACTTTCCATCAATCTCAGTGGGATTTCTGTGGGAGCTTAGCAGCTGGTGTGCTGTAAGCCATTACAGGGGAAGCGGAGGGGGATGACAGGGGAACGAATTAATGCTGAAGCCATCCATGGTCTGTATTAAGTAAGTGATGCACTCAGGTGATATTTCACAGATAGTAACGGTTGTACTTGAAGAAATTAGTCCTTACCCTGACTGCTGGCTTTATGCTTTACGGATGTGGCAGTACTGTTAGTCAAAATACATTCTCCTCAAGTCTGAAATCGTATTTGTTGCTGCTGCTCTTTTCAAATGCCTTTCTTTTGTCCTCTTTGCAGTTTAAATTCAAGTTCTTTATGTTTATCTAGATAATGTCTCATAAGTACATTTAAATATAAACATACTCAATTTTCACTTCTAAGCTGGCAATAATACATACTTTAGAACTACTGCGTGGCACAGACCAGCTCTTCAGTTACCCATATTTTCTCTTATATGCAGGAAGGTAGGTACTGCTCGGTTCCCTCCTAGCAGGAATTGATGAGAGCAGCAGGTCCACGTGCTCTTCCCAAAAAAGAACCTAGTCGGACTGAACAACGTCGTACGTGTTGGCCGCTAGATCTTTTCCGTCCTCAGCTTCCTGCTGAAACGAATTTGTTTTGATTGTTCGACACAGTAAAGTGTTGTTGATCAATGTAAGGCTGAATGGTTCTGGTGGCTGACTCATCACTCTTGGCTTCACTACTGCACAGCTAATGAGTAACAGTGAGGTACTACCAACTAAGGAAAAAGGGGCAGTAGCTACCAGGAAGAAACCAGGAAAGAGAAGGGAATCTAGCAGCCATCATGTGGACAGAAAACATTAAGAAAAGAGTCACTAACTTTTTTGCTAAATCTAAGCTGTATTTACTTTTCTGATGCCGACTGATTCAGTAGGACACTTAGGTTTTGAAAATGGAATGCATAAGCATTTTATAAGCATAGAAATCAGCTGAGAATAGCAGCTGAGAACAGCACACGAGTGTGTGGAGCACTTCTGATGGTGAGGGAGCCTGGGCTCCTAAAGTCATTCCCAAAGAAAGTTAAAAATATTTGTGGGAGAGAACAAGCTGGTGAAATACAATTTTCTGAGCTGCTGTCTGCTTATTTAAAGCATAAATGATCTTACAGCATTTCTATGTGTTTTCTTTTCATATCAATGTTAAGCTTATCTTATAAACACATCTTCAGTACATAGAGTAAGCTAAAAACATCCATTCTAAAACTCGGATGCAGAGAGAATGTGGCTTGGCTGCTTACTGGCATGAAGAGAGATATCCTGTCTTATTCTTTTTTGTTCTGTGATACAGTTGTAGCATTATCTGGTATCCAGGGCTTTGAAGGATCTATTGTAAGCATGTCAAAGAGTTTCTAAATTACTTTGGTTTTGTAAATATTAGATCACAAAAACTGAGGGACGAGTCCCACAGACTTTCATTAAACAATGTATCCCATTATTGTTTTTCCTGTTTTGGAGTTGAAATTAAACTAGCATTAATAACACTCTGCATATTTATTCTTTCAATGAGAAAAAAAAGACCTGGTCTGATAATTATCATGCCTACAGAAACGTGCATTCAAGGTGCAGCTTCGACACTAACTAGTCACCACTGCATGCTGCTTGCGCATTCAGAGAGAAGAGGTGCCTTGCACGAGATCCCCCACATCCATGATGGAGCTTCGGTGAGACAGAACCGCTGTGTTCACTTGTGAGGAGTATCTCACCTCCTTAGTGACCTGGGCAGTCTAGGACTAACAAGCTACGGGACGAGTCCATCCACTGGGCAGTTTTGCACACAGGAGTAGAGGATTCCCACAGCAAGTGGGAACTCGCGTAGCCGCCTTGCTGGCTAACACCCACTGGCTCAGAGAGCTAAGGCAGGGAAGTGCCACAGCTGCAGGGCAGTTGGTAGAGTACGGGTGTGAAGGCTGTGTGGTTGGAGGCTAGGAATGGCTGAGCCTGAACTTGGAGTCCAGATTAAAAACTTGACGAGAGTCTAAGGCTGGGACAAAGATGCAGCAGTGGGAAGACAGCAAATCAGCAACTTGTCATAAGAAAGAGGACAAAAAGAATGGGCATAAAGCTCTCTGCCCCCTTGCCACTAGACTTAGTTTCAGGAAATCATGGTCATTCTGATGTTGGCATGTACTTTTCAGCTTCCCCCGCCTCCCCGCAAGAGTCCAAACTCTGAGTCTCCTTTCTCTAAAGGGTGACAACGTTCCGTTGCTATCCGCTATTCTCCTTCATGGTGCAAAGGTCAGTGTCCTGACCTAGGAGGTCTTGCCTTGCTAAAGACCATCTGGGTGTCGGAACATCGCTGGACAGTAAAATTCCTGCTTTTTTTAGCATCGTTTTTAAAAAGTCTGGGAAATTACTATTTTTTTTTTACTAATTAGTACTAATAGTGTACTAACTAGCAAAGGTAGAAGAACAGTCAGGCTGTGAAATGAAGCATTCAAAAACTACAACGTGTCATGATTAAGAGTTACCTGGTGATTTGATTTGACCCTATTATGCATATTCATTAAGGTATTTTAGAAACAAGTTTGAGTCCAACTTTATTTATGCTGACAGTTCTGCAATGTAAATATTTGTGTGAAGCTGTTCATTTCCATAGTACTTGGTACCATAAACAGTCATCACAACACCAGCACTTGCTAGGGATTTTAGCTTCATTTTACAGATGGGACAAACTCCCTCATAGCCAAGTGGCAAGTGCATTTGCAAAGCAGGTTTAGAAGCTGGGATATCTTGGTACCTTTTCCTTAATTCAAATGACTCTTTCTTCTGAGCCAGAGCAGTATGTAAAATATACAGGGTGGAGATTAAATCCTGTCTCTACAGAAAGTAATATAACTAACTCAGACATTATGGTGCAGATATGTATCCTTAAGGTCTAAGTTATTCTGTTCACGAAACCAAATTGCTTACAAATTGGCAAAGTAACAAATATCAGCATTTATCAAAATTAAATCCATGTGTTCTTCAAATCCATGTATCATCAACTACTTCCAGATGTAAATATCCACGGATAGTTTTAAGGAACCTCAGTCCCACAGTCAGTTTCCGTCATGACTCTCAAAATTAGCAGTCTTCACAAGTGATACACATTAATAGTTGCTCTCTTCAGGAAACAATGCTTGTTGCTTTCCTTAGAGCCAGGTATCCTGTAACCACATCTGAAGGGAGCATCCGAATATAGGCAAATTCTTCAATAGTACTAAATCTCAGCTTGCTCTGGGGATCTGTGTAATTTGCCTGGAAAAGAAACAATAGCAGAGACACTATTCAAAGAACATCTCAAAACACAGTACTAAAAAAAGTATCTAATTAAAAAAACCCAAAATAGTGATTTTCTTTTCCCAGTAACAGCACTGCTGTTCTACCATGTGACCAAAAGTTTGTATTTTTTTCTTTTCCCTTGTGTTATGAGAAGTTAACAGACCCCTATAAAATCACATTAGAAATGCATTAAACATAACAGAGGGCTGAAATAGTTTCATACAAAACATGGTGCAAAAGAAATTCCTCAACTCTCTAAACTCACCCTAGCAACTCTGTGCCTCATGCAGTCTCTCACAAGGCAGCTCTCCAAAGAGTCAGGCTGCTGCCAATAAATTACACACAAAGAGGCTGAATTATGGGTGCTCTGATAGCTTTGGACTGATTTTCTCTTCCTGCATACAACTTAGCTTTTAATTTACTTTAAAGTGGTTGTTAAAGCAAGGGAGTCTCAGCTTATGGTTCTGTGACTGAACTGATAAGAAATTTGAACTCAGCATTGTGCTTTGCTACAGATGCCTCCTTTCAGGGTAGCAGCCTGGCCAGCTAACCCTGGGCTATGCTTGTATCCTCTGCTATATTTGGACCCTGGGTGCCTGGGAGCGGTGCCAGCTTCCTTCCATCCTCTCCCCTTCCCTGTTGCTACAGAAACCTTGAGATCGGATGAGGCCGGGCTGGAAGAAGGCAGGCTTCAGGGCATCGCTTCTCCACCTTCAGCCTCTGGGGCAATCATCGCCCGTTCAGCATGGGGTTACCAAGTGCCTGCCAAGGCTCTGAAAGTGTCTTCTGTACCTTTCTCTGACAGGAGGAGGTGGTGGTAGGCTGCAAGGCACCTGCAGTTCAGATCCCTTAAGACATTGCTACTAACAAAAGAAAAGGCCAGGAAGAGCTGGAGCATCCCCCCCATCCATACTGCTGAAGTGCAGAGCCGTCTACCATTTTTATGTTGGAAAGGATCTGTTGACCACGGTAACAATCCAGTTGATCATCTGGCCTGATAAGACTTTTAGCAGAAAATGAAGTGTTATTTGTAGCTTGTTTCTTCACAAAGAAATGCCACAAGGTTAATTAAATGTAGTCAGCTAACAGTCAAGCTGTCAATTAATTTTCAAACAAATGGCAAAGTTAGGACATTAGGAGTAAATTTATCCCTGGTGGTAACTTCATGGTTACAGCAGGTATACATTTATTTTTATTTCACACTTTAAATCTGGCCTCAGGTAAGAAAAAGCCAACCAAGTAGACTGCTTTTCAAATGTGCATGGTTCTGTAATAAACTAGCCAAGAAATACCTGCAATTTGTATTGTGCGCCAATCTAGGTTAAAATATTACGGCAGTTCTTCACCACTCTCATCCTTCGTATTGGGCTGTACTGGTTGCACACACTAATGTATGGAAACTCCTCATTTATGCCATGACTTCAGTCTGAAAACAAACTACTGCTACTTCAGCAATAATTAAAACAGATTAGAAAAGTGAAGTAAGGTGATTTTGCAAAGAAAAATCTCTGTCATGTTGAAAAACTAAGTCAAAGGCCACAGATACATGCTCTTCAAATACAATAAATTAATTATCTCAATCTGTTTCTATAGTAACAAGGCTGATCCATTTTCAGAAAAGAAATATAAACATTTGAAGGTTTGGTGGTTTGTTTTTTTTTTTAAATCTGCTTTACAATAAATTACTCTGTTTTGCATGTTAAAATAGCTAAATACTCATCTTGCAACTTTGGAAATAATAGTCTTATTTTGCAGTGTCAATATAGTAAATAATAGCTTTTGAATTCTAGGATGCCTTACAAATATCAATTGGCTGCGCTGCTTAGACCACTGGTAAATTTAATTCCATTTTTATTAAACACAGAAAGAGAAGAGGATCAGCAGAATTTAACTGTGGCATTTAATATAACTGCAGGTATACTGATGAGAGTTTTAATACACTTCTCTTTTTTTTTGTACCTGCTAGACCATTTAATTCTTCCCTACATGGGTAATGCTAAGGAATTTGTTTTACTTTTTTTTTTCCCATGGGGAATCCAGCATTCCTACAGAAAATATATTCTTACACAAATGTTTTCAGATTTTACACAGAAAATACAGGGATGTTTTTCTTATACTAGATTTCTAAAATATTCTAATACCCCACATATCTTCCTACTAGGAAATGATCTTGAAAATATATTTAGTGCAAATTTAATGAAACTTTTCTAGCTTAGTAATTTAAAGGACACACTGTCTCAGTTATCTTAATAAAAAAGATTTTTTTAAACATGGTATTTTTGTCATAGTCTGGAGAAACCTTGCAGGCCAGGTAAAATAGGAAACTTGACTCATGATGCAATTAGAGGATGGAAAATTATGAAAAAAGAAAAAAAGGGGAAAGACAAAAAAGGAAACAAAAGCAGCACTGAATGGATTCATATAGAAAGGAGTGTATTTATACTGAGCTAAAATAGAGTACATAAATCACTGATGGAAAGGAGGTGTTGGTAAAGAAAAACCGAGCAGCTGAGAAGACAACTCATCTATGGCTAAACTGACCCTTAGCTGGTAGGGACACGGTCTTCTCTCACATCTATAACCTGCATCATCATCATCTCGCTATATGTGCAACAACTGACTAGCTTTTAAATGCATCAAAGGCTGGTGCTGGAAAGCATTTGGTTCCTTGGAGGTGGGGCAGTGAAAGGGACTTACGCCTTCTGCCCCACATAAGCCCCTCACAGGTCAGAGATGTTGCAGCAACTCTCATAACACCTGGCGTGAACGCTACTAATACTTGCAAAGCAACTCTAAGGGGAGAGGATAAGAAACGGATACCATTAAGTGACCCACTATGGAATTTGTGCTATTTTGGTGAAATCTACTCATTTCACATGTCCACCTTCCCCCCCACCCCCCATGTTCTGCATCTTTACATAGAGTAGGAGTACTTACGCAAAGTTCCTTGTTCAACTGACCCCTGCTCCTTGTCTGAAAACAAGTTGCTATTATATCAAAGCAATACTCTTACAAGACTGTAAGTCTGCCTGGCCAGAGGGAATTATTTTCCCTAGGTCTGTGAGCAGTCTCTTCCATTTGCTGTCTGCTAGTTCATCTGTGAGGGAGATGTTGCTTCCCCATCCCCTTTTGATCATCAAGGGTTACCAGCCTTGATCAGAGCAATCCAAACTGTTTCCAAATCACGCTCAACGGCACAGGCTGGAAAATATGCCACCTCCTAGGTGCCTTATTTAAATGTGTTACTTAAAAAATAAAAAAGTCAAAGAAAACATATGCTACCAAATCAAGAACTCAAATGTTAGGATGGGCAGGGTTACAGTTGGTGCTCTAGCTATTCTTTGATGCCTTGCACTGTGTATCCATTATAAGGTAGGCCTTAATTAAGTGCTCACCTTTTTTTTTTTTTCCCCCAACAGGGACTTTCACTTAATTCAGTGCACAGAATGCTGTGTTAACCTGCATCAACATAACAAATGTGTATATTTACAGGCGTCTCTATGAGGTGGTATCAAGCCTGTAAGGTGGGCTAGTGCCCTATGGATGAGAAACAGATTAAACTGGGGGGAAAGGACCCAGAAATTCTGTCTAAGGCTCTTTGACGTTACAAAGTTTTCATTACTGTAGTTATTTAGTGTAACCATTACTTAGCTCTTTTTATAGTCCGTAATACAACATTCCCATTCATTTCAATTGTAATAAATGCATAGGCTTCTGCAAAATAAATCACTCTGGGCTGAAGGTGAAAAGTGAAAAGATACGCTGTTACTAACACCTGTTTTGTTTTAAGTAAAATTATTCATGTCACATAGGAACAGTGTCAGCAGCAGATACAAAATTTTTGTTGGGCAGAATTCAATGACTTTACTCCTGGTTTGTGCCAACAGAATCTTTGGGGAATTCAGGTGCCAAATTGTAACTACTGAGACTTTTTGGAGCATGTGCAAACCATATCTAAGTCAAATGTGGTGGGGTTTTTTTCCCCTTTTCTTTTACTGTTTTCTTTAACAAAAACATGTAAAAGAGACCATCTGTGACACACAGGCTATACATCTGCCAAACTCCCAAGTTCCAGCTCTGAAGCATGGGGGTATTTGAAATTCTCAAAAGTCCATGCCAAGTGTCTGTCTCAGGCTGATTTGTTTGAGGGAAAGTTTGAGAGCAATGATAACAAATTGTTTAGTTTTGTGGTTTTTTTAACCTGGGCCAATCAATATAATTTTCCCTCATCTCATTCTTGGAAATTGCTGAGCCATCTTTTTGAAACTGTCTCTAAAAGATATAAAGAAATAAATTAGCCTCAGGCAAACACTCAGCATGGAAAGTTTTAGTCTGTATGGTTAAAGCTTAGCAAAGTTAGCAGCCATGGAGACTGTGGGCTACCAACTTTCACTGTAACAGTCTAAAGAATCAGAAATTATGGGGACCAATGCCGACTTTACAGCTGGGAAAGTGGTCTGGTAGGAGCCACCTGGCAGGACAAGATATTGAATCTGTCCTGGCATCTGTTAACAACCTAAGGATTTTGTGATGTAGCAACAGCATTTGGGGTTTGGCCCTAAATCCCTGGACGACTATTAAGCACGAGGCTGAATAGGAACCTCAGCAAGTACATCTTTTACAAAAGCAGGCACCAGCTTTATTTCATTGTGGAAAGTGAGATGCCAGTTTTGAAGAGAAAAATAAAATAGTTACCGGAAGTCCTGAAATGTCCGAATATTTCTTGGCAGGCTTAAAGGAAGGAGGAGCATCAATATTAAAATCTAGAGAGAAACAAAGGGATAAATTCAGTGTGCTATATGTATTTTAAAAGGTAAACCCAAAATATAAATAGGTAATAATACTTCTTTAAAATGCTGCCTTTACTTTCTGAGGTCTCTGTTAACTAGCAGCACTAAGGGAAAGAAATACAGAACAGAATTACTGCTGAAAACATTTAGCCTGGTAGCACTGTAAACAGCAGCCTGACTCTGCTCACCTCTCTCATATGAGTTCAGTAAGAAGAACTGCCCTCCCCAAAAGGAAAAAATGTGAAAGCTATTTGAAATGTGTGGATTTCTTTCAAGTCTTAATGAATTCCCTTGCAGCCAGTTATTTGCAAAGAATAGTCATTATCATATGCATGCTATATGTTAAGACCACGAAACATTGCTCAAGACTGCAGCTCTGAAATGCTATAATCCAGAAAAGCAAAGTAATCTTTTAAATCAGTTAAATCTTTAAGCATGTACCACTTTAAGCCCAGTCAATGACCTAGAAAATTGTCTGAAAGTTTAAATTAAATGATGAAAATTGCTGTTCTTTGGTGCCCTTTTGATAGCAACTCTCATTCATAAACTATTTTTAAGATATAGTTGGTATGTTTAAGTAGCTAAATCCCCAATTTTGGATGTTTACAAAAATATGTTGTACCTGACTCATTTCTTTCGTCCTTCCTGATCTCCTTTGCACCTCATTCAGATGCTACGATCAATGCAAATGCTCCATCCATATCAAATTTCTAAACTCATCATCTCAATTCAAAAGACACTAATGCCACAGACAGCTGGTTTTAAATACACAACTGAATTTCTTTTCCCACCTTCTTTAAAAAAAAAAATCCTGTAAATTTACTGTTGCAAACAGAACGTAATAGAAATAGCAACATCAGCAGATTGTCAGTTACAATAGCCAGGAACACACAGTAGTCTGCATTTTTCTATAACAGTTGCATGTAAAACACTTCAAAAAATGGCAAGCTATTTTTGGATAAAGCACCAAATCTGACAAAAAGTATATGCATATGCTCAATTCTGAAATGCCTCCACTTGCTTAAGTAAAATCTGAGGATCGCATTCTGCCTCCAGCTACGTTCAAGAGTATCCTGCTTTATGAGTAGACTTGAAGTATATCTAGATTAAGACCACTGCTGTAACTCTGCTCCTGCAGATGTACACCAGCTAGGACTGCTAATCAGGACCGCTAATAGTATAGTTTCAGCTGTACTGAACTAAATAGGGGATGTAGGATTTAAATCTCCCAAGAATCTAGGATAAGGAGCTGGATAGGAAGCTTGGGCTGAAGTCTAAGCTACTGCAGGTATGTGGCTTAGCAAAACCTGTTTGAAAATAGTTCAAATAGAGCTAATTGAGCAGCAGCCACCCGTCAGAAGGTATTTGGGCTGTATGCAGAGGAGGAGGCTCCTCAGCAGTGAAGAGGTGACAAAAACCTGATGCAAATAAGGAGGTTCTGTCCTGGTTTGGATAAATACGTTTCCCTTATTAAACTCTCTCTCCAAATGTATTTGAACTTTGTCACAATACTCCAAATTATTTGCTTCCCCCTGCTTTTCACTTAGGGCTGGCGAGTGTGGTTGGACTAGTCTTAAATGTACTACTGGACCCTGTTCAAGCAGAATACTGCATGCACTGATGAAATAATTTAGGTTTGTTTTAAAGAAAGTTATTTGTGTGGATTTTATTATTTATAAATACATGCAAAGCGTCTAAGCAGCTTACAGCTAGGATCATTTAGTTGCCATGGTAATGCCCTTTCAGAAGCAAGAATTTGTTTTAGGTTCTTCCAAGTTCTGTTCTTCTTGCCAGCTGCTGCTCCACCAATGCCGGAGTGCTAGAATTAAAAATACGGTGTTTAGAGAAAAAATAAAGAAAGAATACTATTTCAGAGCATGACACTTCTATTTCATAGTCTTTCTGATACGTCTCATCTTGTCATGAACCATTTGTTATCCTCACTTATTTCATCAGCAGGCTAATACACTGTACACTTTAATCTTGGCTGCAAGGAAAACAAAGCTTTTTGGACTGTGTCGAAGCTACTATGTTTAGGATTAACTGAAGGAAATGAAAATCTGCTTTTTACATGGAAATGGAAAATCAATGTGGTTAGGTTTAGCCTGAGATTACAGGATTCTGTATGTACTTCCCATCGTATTAGAACTTATTACTATGAAGTTGTGTCTAAAATTGTGATTACACGGCTAAATTTTCTCTCTCCTTTTCATGGCATATTACAGGTGCAGTTCTAGCTCCTTTACAAATTATCTGTGACCGTAGAAAACACAACTGATCTTGCAAAATGTAATGAATACTATGAGAAACTTTCTGGAAATTTTATTTTTCTTTCAAAGGATAGAAGACAGAAAAATAGAAAAAGAGTAATAAATAGAATGTTGACTGCCAAGACAATTTTGCATTTTGAAAGGTACGCTAATGGAAGACTTGCCACAGGTACTATAATGGTAGTTTCAGTTATCAAATGTGATTGCTAGAGAGTAATTTATTTATGTCCCTCTAGAGACAGACGCTGCGCCACATACCGTACTACTTCTAAATGATCAAAGGACACAGATTTACAGCTTTACTTCAGAAAAGAAAATGTTCTTACAATTGGGGAGTTGTTGTTATTTCTGTTAATAATTACTACATGCCACATCAGTCTCATCAAAACTCAGCAAAGTTCTGCAAACACACTTCTGCTGTGATTGGTTTATAAATTAGCCTGTTAAATTGCTAGGAAGGATAGGAGGAAGGATTCAATGAGAAAGCTTGTTTCTGTAGATGTAAGATATATTCAGAAAAGATGCTCATGAGCTGACCATATATCAGGTTTTGGCAACTGATGTCCAATATGGAAAATACATGCAAATGTTTGCTCTGAGGGCAACACTTCAGTAATCTAGACATCATTGTAAAATAGAGACTGCTGGAATATGAGATGAAAATACATGTACTACCAAATTACTAATTCAAATTAATTACATGAATTTTCCTCCAAATCATAGCATAATGAGGGTTTTTTTTCAGCAGTCTGGTTTCTCAAAAGCAACTATTGGGTTTATATGAATTTACGACTCCTAGGAATCGGGCTGAGTCTCACCTCACGTACCTACAATCAAAAGGCAATGACTGCCAAGTGCAAATGAACCAAAGCTACCTCTGCACTAGTGAAATTCAGGGAAAGCTGGAGCTAGGACAGGTGGAGCTATCCATCGCTCTACACAATTGTCAGAAGGTGTTCTTCCCCTTCCCCATTGTCAAGGGATGCAAATTCCATTCAGGAAGTTTACAAAAGTTAATTTCTTCCTTCTTCTCTGCTTTTAAGTCTATCCTCTGCAATGAGCTAATGGTTCAAACTTGGGCATATTTATGAAAGAGAGACATTATTTGATTTATTTTCTTCCTTTTAAGGCAAATTAGGCTGGAAGGATGCAAAAAGTTTGTACCGATGAAAAGCTAGTAATACATTCCTTCGCAAATTAGTTACTGTATTGGGGAGGGGAATTTCATGTTTTTATTATAACTGCCTATTATTTCTGCAGCAGTTGCCAAAGTCTGTGTACATTCATTATTATTTCAAGCATGCAGGTATTACTATTGCCTCTTTGGAAATGGTGGCGTCCCTCTAAGAACTGAAGGATCAGCACAAGGCCTCATGGCTATTTAAATCATATATGGAAGCTACACGGAATGCCTCTGGGGCAAATGGAGCTTTTCCAATACGCTCCATTTCTCAAAGACGTTGGTGCTCACTGGAGGATTAGAGTGAGCAAAGTATACAGTTGTTTGAATGCCCCTCTTGTGACAGAATCCGTCTGCAAAGCAGACACAGAGCGACTTGGAAGTCAGAGATTAATTTTATACCCCCTGGCAAACCTGTGCTTAGTGAGCTGTGCGATGCCCTATTACTCAGGTTTTATGCTGTGGGACATTGTATCTTATTCATGCAGAATGAAATCTGGGATAAAATCCTTCTTTCTAAGTACTGGCTTAGGACCAGCAGTCTGAAAAGTTTGCTTGCCTAGAAAGCATTTTTAGAGTGTGCCCGTGAGTTGGCCCTGGCACAGGAAGATAAAAAGATATTAAAAACAAACCCAGCAGTGACAGCATTACTAGCTGTAGTCTTCCTTCACCTTCTCTCCTAATTTAAACCTCAGAGTGTTTTAGCAGCCTGTATTTCATCAACTGTCAGAGTTTACATGACTTCTGAACGCCAGCAGGCCAGGCTTCTGGGGAGCACAGAGCATTTGCTTCTAAATCTAGCAATTACAGGAAAAACAGACACCACGGGTCTGTTCGAGTTTCAGGGACCGGGAGAGGAGCAAAATGCCAGTCACTAATGACTCTCTGGCTGATTTCTAGTTCAATTGCTTTGCAGCCTGCCTTGGCTAGGAACTGGAAGATGGGATTCCTACATTCACAGCGGTATAAATTGTTCCTCTCTAGCAGTGGTAGTTTGCGAGATCCAGACCATAAAACTTCTGCACTTACCTTGATCTAGCAGGTTTTCTGACTCTGTTCCAGAATTTAATATAACAGTTCTGCCTCTGGACCAGTGCCATTTTCATGCTAAAATATAGTGTGCACTTTGGACCACAGCGTGGCATGGACTTGAGATGCATTTCTTAAAAATTGCCAACCTTTTATTTGGCTGTTAAGCTGACTTTCTTAATATTTACATTAGCAATATGGTTAAATAGAATCCTAGTTAATGTTTTATTTGAAGAGTTTAGAATTTCAGTTTGTTAAAATAATATACTTACAATGAAGTTTGGATCTTTAAATGGTAAAGGCTTGACAGTTGCTTCCACTGATCCTGTGCTGGAGTCTGTGTTCAGAAATTTGTTTTCGTTCATAGCCTCTCCACCTGCACCCTGAAGAAAAAATACAATCTTAACTGATTGTTACTCCGAGCAAGTTTAACCGGAGACTGAGCAACATACCTGTTGCCTTTTTAGCCTTTCTAAATCTCTTTTGAATCTTTAAAGATGTTGCATGCCAGCAAGTGGGGAAGCATGAAAGAGAATATTTGTCAAGCAATTTACAACTGACACATAAAGGGGAAGAGAGGAAGAGTGGCCAAAGCCTACTGAGTAAAAACAGCATTGGGATTTTTTTTTTTTCAGTATTAATGAAAGCCATCTCTGTAAAGGGCAAGGCAGCGTGCGAAACCAGAAACAGCAGAAACGTACATTGGATTTGTTTCAGAATGCTCAGTACTAGAGCATTAACAGGAATATATAAAATTCATCAAAAGTTTTTTGTCAAGGTTCTAAAGAATAATTGATTAATCAGTTTATTCACCGTATTTGGCTTCAATCATGCCTGAGTGAGGATTGAGGGGAAAAAAATTTTCTAATATATTTCTAATATAGTATTTTTATATACAAGCCTCACAAAATCTACATTGGTACTAGATGCTGTTTTCTAGGCTTTTCTTTATGTTTATTTAGTTAGCAGGAAGAGCAGTTGGAGAAAGTGTGTGTGTGTGATTGGAAAGCTAAAAAAGTTGTGTGTCAGTCTAAACAATTTCTGGTAGTTCTGCATGGCTGAGTCTATGTTGTATTTTTATTTTGCGAGCACTCTGTAAGTCTCCACACTACCAGAACTAGCCCATGCTACATATATAAATGTTCCTTGTGAAATCCCGATCCATACTGAAGCCAATGAGAATTTTGCCCTTGAGTTTGGCAGTTCAATCAATAGGCTTTCATATCCTTGATTCCTTTTTTCTTGAAGAACAAAAAGCTTGGCTAAAAGCTATATCAATATTTACTGAACGAGTGGTTAAAATGTTTCTTTACCTTCAGACAGATAATATTTAGAACAAAAAAAATGTTTTCCTGTGAAAACCTGTACTGCAAAACCTTCTGTGTTGATACGATACTCTCTTAAGTAGGAGAAAAAAGAATCATTATTAGTGAATTATGGGAGCACCTCTAGAAACTCAGACTATATAGCAAAGGCCATGATTCAGCATATCCTTCTCCATGTGATTACAAGGGAAGTGTTTGTATTCTTAACTACATGCATAAGTAATTATACGATTAGGAACTAGGCAAGTTGAACTCTTCTTTGGGGAAATACATCAGTTACTCAACAGTGCCTGTTTTTAACATAGCAAAGAGAGGTCTTAAATATCCAAAGTACAGTATAAAGACGCATTCAAGTAAAATAGGCACGTTTCTAGTGTCTCATTAAAATACATGAACAGAGATGATCTGTTTTCAAAACCAGTCAGTCCTCTGTAACCTCATAGTATAAGGGATACTGCTATAACAACATCAGTGGAAGCAGCATTGAACGTAGCTCAAACTTGATTCTTCCCTTGCTGAGGACAACATTAAAAGGCAGTGACTGTCACAGAAACAGAAGAAATGCAGATGGATGTTTAGAAACATGCGCACTATGTGACAGTGAGCAGAGAAAATAATATCTTCAGCAACTCTCAGTAAAGCGGCTTTGTACAATGAGTTGCTAGGTTTCAAATCACATTCTTAGACATGTACACTTGCAGCACTTTGGATTTCAGCAGCAAACATTAAAGTCAATCTTGAGAAAGACAAGGCTTGAGATACAAGATTATTTTTGGTGAATAAATTATCTCTGATACTGCTCATTATCAGTGTAAATTCTCTAAGTGGAGGAATCAGCACTCAGTTATTCTTCAAAGTGTTCTCGCCTTTTATTTGGTACCATTTGGTCGGTTTTAAATCCAATCCTACAGTTTTTTATTAATTACTTTATCACTTTTGCCCCTTCAGTGATCTTCTCCTAAGTATTCTGTTGTTTATGAAACAGGTTTTGAGTAGCATTTCAACAATATCTCAAAACAGTATCTAGTATTTTGAGACGGAGCTACCTTATATATATAGACCTTAATTTCTGCAGCTGGGTACATTTACATAGTACACTCACTGTCTTCAGTGGGTTTTCTGTGTGGATTCAGTGCTAATCTTGCTGGCGCACTGGGAAGGAAAGTAAAGAACTGTTCCTGGCAGGACAATTCCTGAATGTAAATTCTATACGTGGTTTCTCTTCCGGACCAACCCCTAAGGGATTTCAGGTATTAGTGCTGCTAAGAGTCAGGATAAGTCACGTTACAAGCCAGATGTTAATTTTGTTTGTGCCAGTATCCCTTGCACAGTGGCAGAGGCAGCAGGATCCAAAGCAGCAGCTGCTGCTTTTCTGGGCCATGTGGACACCCAAACCATCCTCCAGTCCCACCCAGACGTAACGCCAGCAGGAGCTTCTGGATGTGTCATGGACAATTTGAGAGCAGTGGCAAAGGATGCAGGCTGGTGTGGGGGACTGTAAAGCAGCTTGTGTGCAATTGATACTGTGATTTCAGAGCCCTGTTATGGACTGGGAAGCAAGCAAGACTGAGTACTATGATCCCAGTTAAATGCTGGGAACTGAGATAAAGTCATACTGTAGAGGCATGTCAGCTCCCTCACTCGGCATTGCTTGTATGAAAACTCTGATTTTTAGCAGCAGCACTATGGAAGACAGATACTCATCTAATGTGCTTCTCCTTCTGGAAAAACATTAAAGAGTTGAGTAGAAGCACTGCTTCCAGAATAAGGCACTGCTGCACAGAGGAGTGAACTCTGGCAAGTACAGAGCTTTGAACTGCTATTTCCGTGCAGCCTGCAGAAGTCTCAGCTGATATCCTCAGCAGTGTTTCAGCCACAAACTGAAAGCGTCTCAACAATCTACAAACCTGTACAGCCTATGTTTTAAAATGCCAGGATTTAAAGCATAAGAAACATCATTTAATCTTTCAAATTTGTTTTTTGAAAGCTTTTTTAAAGGAAGGGGAGAGATGACATGAATTTTAACCAATATGGATCTACCTTTGCACTGCAAACCCCATGTTTCCTGAAAGTGAATCATACAATGATCATACAAAACATTATTTACAGCTTGACAGAAGATTCCTCAGTGAACAATTAATGTACAGTAAAGGTAGTCTTTAACTTTTAACATCAATTGAACAAATCTCTCCAAAATGTGCTTGTTTGCTTAGGCATTTAGTTTGGAAGATAGTTCATTCTTCACTGTCATGTGTTGGGGCAAACACAGGGGAATGAATTCAAATCCCCTTTGTAGCCCTAGGAAGCGATGGCGGTCTCGTGAGCACAGTGAGGAAGCGCCCGTCACCAGGGAACACGTACTGCTCAATGTGTGCTGTAACCCCCGGCACGTGTGGGGCAACTTCGCCTTCCTGCCAAATTCACAACCAGTCCCCAGCACATTTTCTCTACCCAGCCGGTTTCTCAGCTGACTCCCTACCCCCCAGCATACTAGGATAATCCCAATGCTTTGCAGCAGGGCTAGAAAGCGTAACCATGGGCTGAAACTCTCAATAGCTTCTTTAAAGATTCTTTTTAACTGATCTTGTAATGTAAACATCCTTTATGGGGAGCTCAGTATGCACTTCAAGGAGAGAGATGTTGAAGCAGCTTTTAATGAGCGCTTTATAACTAAATTGTGTCTTTTACACAGTGGTTTATGCAACTAGGGCTACAGGGAATTGGTGCTACAATAGTCCCTAAGCAGCCTGTATTCCTCCATAGGCCATTGAAGATTATAATAACAAAGACTTTGGAGTGGCTTTACATTTACAAGGTACACGTGCACTGGCAAATGAAGGTGTGATTTCAGTACAGCTGAACATACTTATGCTAGTTTTACTCCAAATAACAATAAAAACACTACGGTAAAGACTGCAGCTAAGTCATCAGTAACTATGTTCATCCTTTCCCATCAACTCTTCCCCTGGCTGTTAACCTCCACAGAGGTCCACACTGCCATCACTTCTCATGACACCTCCCTCTGTCCTCGTCCTCATCCTTAGTATCCTCCTTAGCCAGGTGTAAAGCCAGGTGTAAAGCAACTGTGGCTGGAATGGCATGTTTTGAAGTTTGTAGACAGCTGGTCAAAGGCTTCTTATAGGACCACTTGTGCAATTTTATTCCCTCTATAAAGTTGTGTTTATGTGCTTTAGCAGAATTTTAACTACAACCACAGTGTGACAGGTTGGCAACCTCTATCCCTCCTGGGATAGACAGGAGCAATAGTGAGGGGTGCTGCTGCTTTTTTGCATTTCTTTTCACAAGACTGTCTCTCAAGTATTCAGTGCATCCCAGCTGGGTGGGATGCTGTCCTCCTTGTTATGTACTAGGATTGGGTGACAGCGGCCGAGTGAGGAAGCTGGCCGAGGACTTCACTTGGTTAGGAGACAGCAAAAATTCAAGAGAGAGCGAAGGCCTGTGGCAAACACTCGGCAGTCGGAAGAGATTTGCTGTAACAGCAGCCAAGTCTGGGGAAGAGACCTGAGCTAAGCTTTGCTACCTTAACACTGGCTTCTTTTGAATAAAGCCAAACCCCAGGAATGAGCCTAGTTTGGACCCTACTCTATATGCTGTCTGTACTGGGAGAAAACACACATTGGGAGGCTGCCTATTCACATACTAGTTTCAGTCTTAGGTTTTGGTAGATCTATTAATTTTTTCAATATATTCTGTTCCAAATTCCCTACCGCAGATGTACTGGTTTTCACATGATTTCCAAAGATTGCTCCATCTGTCTGGTTTTATTTAGGGAGAGGACAAGCAAAACTTGTAGACCATGGAAGCCAAATTCTTTGTTTTGGCTATTTCTAGGTGGAATCAGCATTGTGGGGTTTGGGATGGGTGTCTGTGATGGGACTAAATACCAGGTGGAATTAGCTTATTATGAAAGTGCTTGTCTGAATCGTCATTCTTTTTTGTTTTTTTTTTTTTTCCCAACAAGGATTAAAACTGCGTAACAGAATAACTGATTTATATTGAAGTATCATTTCTTATGTATTTACTTTCGGATTATATTCTATAATATTTTTTATTATTTTAGATGAATAGGATTTTACAAAGTAAAAGAAACATAAAAATATAAAACATAAAAGTCAAAGATGCAAATTTGTGCATTTCTGGCATCCTATCAGTGCATACCATGCATGTCATGGCTTAGAAAAAAAAAGAATTTGCACATCACTGAAGGCACACTATGATTGTCAGTGGCCATTTTTGCTAGATGTTAGAGTTTTACATGGTAAAACAAAATTTAAAAATAGAAGATGTGCTAGTTTTGGCTGGGATAGAATTCATAGTAGCTGGGGTTAAACCATGACAGAAGGTAAACGGAACATTGTGTTGGTAAAACAAAACTTAAATGCATAAATAAATTCTTTAAGAACTGGAAAGGGAGTTTCTATTTTAAGGGAGCAAAACCAATACTGTAAACATTGATTTTCTCTGTCTGTTTTGTTTTCTGCAAATTATTCATTAGTTAGCCAGTTTTAACACTGTATTGAGTACAGCAATTGTAGATGAAGGTGATTACATATGTAGTTTTTTTGTTTTGTTTCTGCATTCAGTATTTCTGATACTCTGGTGTTGTCTTAAAGTGATGACTAGGAGGTTGTATGTCACTATTGAAGAATAAGTAGTAAGAGGCATCTGGTGCTAAATCAAGCCCTCACACTTGGTGATAACTTTGCCCCAAGCATTGAATTTGGCTTGCTGAGGAACCCACTGGTCTCCAACCTTTGTATGTAAAGCTCAATAAATAGTTTAAATTATTTTTACTTGCTTTTGGCAGTTGATTTGCATAATCACACTAACACCACAATGACATTCTGAATTTCATTGACACTGTTGTTGTAACTCGGCCTCAGTAATGGTATTTGTCTAATTATTCCTGCAGTAGGTTACTCCTAAAGCAGCAATATCCAACTTGTAGCAACTTACTTAGCTAAGTTCTGTGACATCCTGACAAAGCTGTGGCATGCAGCCAGGGCAGAAAATGGTAATTTCTAAAATAGATGAATAATACCTGTATATTCACTAGCAGCCAATTACAGTGAGTGAGAATGCCATGTGGAAACAGAGCACGAATGTCACTAGATGACAGCAGCGATGATATGAGCAGACTTTTCAAAATTGGGAGTAGACTCTGAATGTCAGCTATTTAATAGAGTCCCAGCTAATACTGCTCATACTGGAACATATATTAAGCTGTTTGATTAATATATTAGCTCTCACTGTATAACAAGCCTGGTACAGGCTCTTACACATTCTGAATATTTAATTCATTTAACTTTGCATGATGACATGACAGGAGCCATTAAAACTTGAACACGTACACCCTGGCAGGCAAAAATGCAGCTCTACATTGCTGGGAACAATCCACAGAGAAAGGTGTCAGAATTTAGAGGTGCTGACGCTCAAGTTAAAATGATAGCTAAAAAATTTCTCATCACCAACATTATTAGCATAGTGTATTTCTGAAAGCAAACTCACTGAAGACTCAAAAACAATGTAAGACTGAAAAAATAGCACTCTCTTGAAACAGATTAACTCTCTCTATGTCTATGAAGGAAAGCTTTGCTGGAAGGACTTATTCAGTAACATGTATAAACATGTCTTCCTCATCTGGCTGCATTTTACTAGTTCTTACATACAGCAGGAAAAACTTTTTCCTTCTTCCTTTCCACTCACTAAAATGAAGCCTGATGATACAATTTCCCCAGCCTTTTCTCTCTCAGCACTCCGGTACATGGTAGTATTTTAGTAACATTCTCCTGTCATGGGCTGCATCAAAAACAGCATGACCAGCAGGTCAGGGGAGGTGATCCTGCCCCTCTACTCTGCTCTCGTGAGAGCCCACCTGGAGGACTGCATCCAGCTCTGGGGGCCCCAGTACAAGACAGACATGGAGCTGTTGGAGCGAGTCCAAAAGAGGGTCACGAAGATGATCAGAGGGCTGGAGCACCTCTCCTATGAGGACAGGCTGAGAAGGTTGGGGTTGTTCAGTCTGGAGAAGAGAAGGCACCAGGGAGACCTTCCAGCAGCCTTCCAGTACCTGAAGGGGCCTACAGGAAAGCTGGAGAGGGACTGTTTACAAGGGCAGGGAGTGATAGGATAGGGGGTAATGGGTTTAAGCTGAAGGAGGGTCGATTTAGATTAGATTTTAAGGAAGACATTCTTCACTGTGAGGGTGGTGAGGCACTGGAACAGGTTGCCCAGAGAGGTTGTGGCTGCCCCCTCCCTGGAAGTGTTCAAGGCCAGGTTGGATGGGGCTTTGGGCAACGTGGTCTAGTGGAGGGTGTTCCCTGCCCGCAGCAGGGGGGTTGGAATGAGATGGTCTTTAATGTTCTTTCCATCCCAAACCATTCTATGATTATGTGATTCACAGGAGGTCCTACCTTATTTTAAAGTAGGACAAAAAAGATTTCAGCTTGAAAATGTTGAAATGCCAGGAAGGAAAAAAACAAATCTTGCATATTCATGGCAAATTTTGTTCCACAGAGTACTGAAAACCTCAATTTACTAAGCAAAAAACCTGAGTAGTAGCCAGCTGAAAACAGGTATTAAGTACAGTGCAGATCAATGTCCTTGATTTCAAGCAGCTTGTAGGGTGGGCAACAGTCATGCATACAGTGTAAATTGGGAGTAAATCCCTTTAAGTAAATGGGTTTCATCATTGCCAACTCATCTAAAAAGACAAGATTTCTGCTTCTGTTGACATCAAAAGTAAATCTCCCAAATGCCCGACAACAAAAATATTTTTATTTAATTATGACATAGTCCTCAGATGTTGCTGTTGCTTTCATTTATAAAGAAAGCTGAAGGAGACTTGTTAAAAACAAACATAACAACACAAAGTTTGAAATTAGATTGTTGAATTATTATAATATTAGTTTATAATTCAAAGTACTTATCACTAAATATACTTCAGCTTCTTCTAAGCATTCCCCAGAGGATTTCTGAGTCACGTATCAAACTACTTTTCTGTGTGAGACTTACAAAATCTGCCTTCCTTAAAGCAGCAGTTCTTTCCCTCTAACTTGCTGGGTATTTCCACTGAGCATCAAGAGTTAATCAACTATGCAAATGAACTCCAAACGTATGACTAAAATGTAGAAATAATCTCTCCTGTTGAGTACATAAAAGGGAGGGGGGGGGAGGTGTTTGAAGTAGGACATGGAAAACATTTCGCTTGCAATCTAAATAAAGATAATACATAAAGACACATAAGCTGTCCAGAAAGCAATCTGTACATTATGCTTTTGAACTTTTACATTGCTGTTTTGAGGTGAATTAAGACATCTTATATTCCAGCTGCCTTAGAAAGGCTGAATAAAATTTTACTCATGCACTAAAAGATTGGACTGTCACAAAGTGATGGATGGCTTTTCTGTGTTCTCTGTAGGGCATTTCAATACCATAGACTCCAAGTGCTCTTGATTAAAAGGCGACATTCTCATTTAGGGTCCCGTCGCTGCCTGAGCTTCAAACCATTATCATTCACCTGCACTGGTGCTTCCAGTGACAAAATACTTACCAAAATGTATAAAATACTAATTACTTCAGTCACTTTGATAGAGGTATAAAACACCCTAAAGCAAAGCTGTATTACGCTGTGTGAGGGTTAGAATTCAAAATTAAAAATGCAGCCAAAAGGAGAATAAGATTTTAATTACATTCCCACTTCTCAAACGTTTACTGAAAACCTAGGGGAAAAAGACCTAGCAATTTCATGACACAAAAACTCCCTTCTTGCTGGTACTGCTCACTTAAGGAAAAACAAAATCCAGAAAAACTCAAATTTACTTTGTTCTCTTCAAAATTATTAAACTTTCAAACATAGAAAGAGACTAACAAGCTTCAATAAAAAGCTCTGATTTCTTCTGAAGAGATTTCAGATGCCAAACATGTTTTTCCATTTAAAAACTTTCAAGCACTATGATAGACAAAGTTTTATAACTTACAGATAATATCAAGGAAAAAAAGTACTCTTTTCTATGGGGAAAAGCCTCAAATAAAATGTAATTGGGGCGCAACTGTGAATAGCTTTACACTATCCCAGAAAAGCCTAGTTTAATTTGCATTTGCCACAAAGCTCCCTTCAGCTTAAATAATTGCAAAGGATCTCTCACTTTTAGATTTCATTTGGTGGATTGGGACTATTCCTTGTTTATAACATTTGACATTTTTCTTTATTAAGAAAATTGTAACTTGGACAAATTCATGAGCTGAATGGCATGCTGAAGCAGCTCTGGAGCTAAAAATTTCAGTATATATGGAATGAAAAAGCACATGTTAGTTCATACTTTCACCAAGGGTAAAACTGAACCCTGCTAACAGAATATTTTGATTCCCCAAGAGGAAAAAAGTCTTCTAAATTGATGGGCCTTAAGATTGAAAATGGATGGAAGCATAGTAGGAAAAAAGACTAGAGTAAATCACAATTGAATTTTCATAAAATCTGAAGTACATTCCTTTCTCTATCAGAAAAATTCAGTTCAGTCAAGGACTTTGGCTAAACCGCTTCTTAAAGTTTAAAATACATCATTTGATACAGAACAGTTAAGGTCAAAGTATTTCAGGAGAAAAGACTGGAGGATTGCAAGATGCTTATGCACTGTTAACACTGTAATGGTGCTGCTCAGGGAGCACTGCAAAATCCCTCTGTTGAATAACAGGCTTCAGCCAAGGGAGGAAAAGGATCCAAGTCCGTTCACCTGCATGTGACTGAACCAGGGAAAGGAAAGCAAAAAGATGTCAGCTCCTATGGCTGATGCGAAAGGAATTCCATTCTGCAAAAAATACTCGGTTTCCTGATTCTAGTTTATTCTGTAAAACATTACCCATTTTGACAGGAAACGACGTTCGAGTAACAAACAAAAACAAAACAACATTTCTTCAAGGAAAGGCAATTAATTACTTTTGAGTAAAGACAGGGTGTATCTGTCTTCCAGAGCTCCTATTCCATCTACTTTTCTTAGTAAAAATAGACCTGAATTAGAATAGTCAAATGTTACTTTCAGATGTTATGGACTAACTGGTAAACTGATACAGAAAACAAAACTTTACTTTTGCATTTTCCCTATTTGTTGTATATTTTAGCACTTCCTTCTGATTGTCACTTAATTGTCACTTTAAGTAAATAAAAATTCTATTTCTATTATGTTTCTGCTAACTGCACCTACTGCTGTCATAATGCATTAGTAAATACCAGCAGTTGTACTGCAAAGGCTTAGCGCTACAGTCTGAAGTTACTCAGAAGAAGGTTTTTCCATTTGTGTACAGGTACTTAAGACTGTCATACCCAAACACAGTGTCAGAAAGACAAACGTTAGGTACAGTGATGTATAGAACATTCCACTTCTAAAGCAACTGAGAATAAAAATAGTCTTTCTACAAACCTTCAAAAAGTTATCAAAGGCAGAACGTATCAGAGAGTAGTAATTTTATCAGATGCTCCAAAGGTCTTGAAAAGAGGACAAGAAAAGAAACTATACCTTAGTTTTTAAAAATCTGCAGACTACAAATGTCATCTTTATTGCTTGTCTCATATTATGGGACAAAAAAAATCTGGCTGTATGTGCCCTGAATACTACATCCACTTTCCTTCATCTAGCAAACTCAACACCAGCCACTCCTGCTTTGAAAAGCACACCAGGTCTCCTGTGCTGAGCAGAACTGTAGGTGCATTGTCCTATGGATACCTACATTTAACTGGATTTTGAAAAAAACCTGATGACTGAATTAAAATAAACATACAGCGAATTCTAATTTAGATAAAAATAAGGTAACGCAAGTATCTATTATAGACTATTCTGGGGCTGCTCAGGAGGAAAAGGGAGGAGAGAGTTATATAGTGATGCTAATTTCATGGCAAATTTGCAAAATATTTCTGCAGAAACATTTGTACAAGTAGGTGGTTGTTTACTCACCTATATAAGTTCTGTGGCCTTACACTTCACCCTGATACTATCTATTGAAGTTGAGGAACTGCAGAACATCTGAAAAGCACCAGACAGTTCAGTGTTTTGCATATAAACTTGTATCCTGACTGCCTTTTTTGCTGGACTCAGAACAGAACCATTAAAAGACTTGATTTTTCCACTAGATTAGAATTAGTGAAGTTTTGGTATCACATCTACGATCGTAGGTGAGAGGGAGACATAGTATTTAAAATTTTGTGAAGGGGTTTAATGGGATATTTTAAGAAGTTTCCCACAATGAATTATTTAGCAAATTAAAAAAATACCTTTTGGACAGATGGAAAGGAGGAGTATATAAAGGGCAATTCTGTGGCTGCAACAAAAGGCAATTCTGGCTGCAACAAATAGTTTTAACAAAAAATAAGGAGAAAATGGCATTTGTGACTTAGAAAATTTAAGGTCGTTAATGTGAGACTCAAACTAGCGTTCCTAGTTCTAGACTATGTAAACAAAGATAATCAATATAAGGAATAAGGACCTTCCAGCTAACTACTTTGGTTTGAGGAACCTGAACTCACTGTGCATGTGTCAAGGAAAAATGGCCTTCTCTTATTCCAGTTTGTTGATTTGCTGTAAGAACATTGTGCTGTTCCCCCCAGGGACAAAGCATTTCTACTAAAACATAACCATTGTTACAGTGTAGGGAGAATTAATACTGTCTAAATGTGGTCACTGAGTTTTAATTACATTAATACAGTATGGGGAAAAGTACCCAACTGAGGTACCCCGACCTGCCCATGGAAGGGGCGTACAACTGCTCGTCTAGGGAGAGGGCGCACCCATCTTAATCATATGAATCAGACGTCTGAAATGAGACATGGGAACACTGAATCATTGAGGCTGGAAAGGGTCTGGGGAGGTCACTCGCCCACCTCCTGCTCAAAGCGAGGTCAACACTGACCTTGGACCAGGCTGCTTAGGGCTTTGTCCCAGCAGGTCTTGAACACCTCCAAGGACAGAGATTCCACAGCTCTCTGGGTAACTCTCCATCTCCCTAGCTAGAAATCAATATCCTATAAAATAGAAAATGCTGGTTTTATGAACAAAAAGCTCTTTTGGTCATGAGTAGTCATATAACATTAATTAGTGCCCTAATTTCTGCATGTTCCATTTCAGTGGTATTTTGCCGTAGTCCTGATGGTTTCAGGGCATAAATGTAACAAAGTTTCTAGGCAGAGGGGTCATCTTTTATCAAATGTACCTGTTTATCTGGAAAATTAAGACAAGCTTCTGGATGGACTGCATACCAATATACCACTGACTCAGTAGAAAGATTATTTTTACAGCACATAACTTTCAAGCAGATTTCTACAGGGTTTTCACTCCCTCCTCCTTTCTCCTAGATGATGAGTATTTTCATAATACTCTCTCCCTTCCCTGATTAACATCCCCTGTACTCCTGGGATGCTACTAACCTTTTCTTTACAGATGGTCTACTTGCTACATACCTAACCAAACTCTAAGCAGTTGTTCTGTATTTAGCTTGGGAAGTTGCTGATTCATTTTCAGATTTGAAAAAAAAGACTTGTATGCTTGAAAGCTTATTTGATTTTTCCAGCTGTACCACTTAAACGACACTATCCATACCTGTAAAGCTTGTCTAATTTATGCAGAAACTATCACAGGCATCTCAGTCTTCTCTGCCCTTCTTCTCATTCTTTTACTGACTTAGAAAAGCATAAATCTGAGGAAGCAGTAAATAAGGCTGTGGTGATAAGCACATTGCATCTTTATGAACACAGGGGTAAGTAAGTAGTGCTACAAGCATGCCAATGCTGTAAGGGCAGAAAAGTAAAAGAACTAACTTGCTTAAAACTGTGTAGAAGGTTTCACCTCTAGGCTGGATGTTTGCAAAATGAGGTACCTTTTTAAATTATGTCAGATTTTATGTAATTCACACATTAGGCAAGTTGTGTGTGGAAGCACATGGAAATGCGGTATTTTGTTTAATGAAAATTAAGGGCATATGATATACAACAAATAATTTTTCTCTATTTAATAAACGATAAAAGGACAGATATAATACTAGAGGGTCTCTCTTCATGTGGTAAACCCTAGCTATGGCCTGCAATGCTTTACAGAAGGATTATTCTTTGAATTCCCCAAAATGCTCCTTTATCCACAGCAGGGTCTTATAATCAGGAAGGATAATTTTTTTTTCCTTAGTCAGCCAGCACTTACATCCTGGGGCGGGATGATTACAAACCATGTAACTACAGCTATTCACCCCTCCCAGAATGATGGACTCAGTTACAGTTTAATTACATATTACTCACAAAATAGTTTCCTTCTATCCATTTCAAATTTGTTTCTTGAATTAACAGTGATGCATTTTTATTACAACATAAATGCATGTTATTAGATGGCGTGACTATATAGCTTTTTGGCTAGAGTTTTGGAAGGAAAAGATTTCTGATCGCTGTTTGCACAACTGTGTATTTTGCATTAAAACTATCATTAGACAAAACACGTAACAAATAAATACCTAAAATACATAAGCAGGCCATTCTGACAACTGTGTTCAATACCAGACCTCAGAGTCGTTCTCTTTGAAACAGACAGAACCTCCATCCTAAGCTGTAGCGGAGAAAACATTTCCATGGTCCCCTCCCAACAGACCAGACTGGCTTACGCATGGGGAAAAAGAGGGTTTGAATCCCCTCGGGCAGTGGCAGGACTAACTTCAAGTGGAGGACACAGCAAGGACACATGATATAAAAACCAAGTATCAGTGCCGTAAGTGTGACTTCTGTCCTACTTTTGAAAGAAATTATTTAATATTTGCTTTCAGAAAGGCAGATGTTCATGCTTCAGAATCCCAAGTGGAAAGAGTTGCCTCAGTCTTCAGGGAGAAGTAGAATTAGGACTAGTCCTTAGTATTTCCTGCTAGTTTATTTTGGTGGCATGTCACAGAGCTTGCTGGAATTTGTAGTATCAGTTCTAAGGTACTGAGAGACTAACAGACAGGCAGTGTGGCAGCTGAAGCTGTTACTCGCCAGGTCTTCCCACAGGCAGGGACACGGGATCTACTAATGAATCAGATCTTGCCCTGCTCCAGTTTTCATTTAGTTTTTCACGGTAAACTAATGAAACCTGCAGTTAAGAGTATCTAAGCTCATGAAATAGCTCGCTTGTAGTGGAAAAGTGGCTTTCCTTCCCACACGGTCCTGTTTCTTCCTTGTGCTACCTCCAACACCAGTTAGGCCTCGCTGTGAATCGCTCCAGTTCACGAGGGCAGCTTCCTGGGAGAGGGAGAAGGTTCGTTAAGTTAGTCGTCTGACTGATGACCGCTCTCTATCAGTGGCTGAGCAGGTCCGGTGAGTACCAAAACTGGCGTGATGCAGGCAGCAGGAGCGTGCGGCTGAGACTTGTGGAGGTGGGTAAGAGTGAAGAAGACAGGAGGAGACTGGGACTCTTTCCTTTTTGATCTGAGAGGCTAACAGATTGCCCAGTGGTGCCTCTTGAAGTTGCAGGTGTGCTTTGCAGTGAGACAGGACGTGCTGTTCATGGATATGAATTCTGCCGTGAGGGCCAGGTGTATTTCTCAACGTGGAGTGTCACCGCTTTTATGGCTTTCTGTAGGTCTAAATAAATAGCCAATGTCTTCATTCTGTTTTCTTGGAATGCTTAAAAAATGTGTTCAAAACCCTCCCAGGCTACCAAATTAATATTTTTATTAGCCTTTCTAATCCAAAATTAATACATTTATATAACTATTAATGCCTTGCTAAAGCAAGAACTGAAGTTATTACCTAACACAAGCATTACACTTTACAAAAATGTCAAAAACAGTCTGACACCTCTCTGAATCTGCAATATCTAGACAGTTAAGTTATTCCAAGGTGGGTTTTTTTGTTAATCTGAACCTTTTAATGCACTAAATGGATTCTGAGATTGCTTTTTAGAAGCACTACCTCTCAGACAAAATGTAATGCTAAAGTACACGCATGCAGTGTTTTAGATTGCTCTTTCTCTTGCAAAAAATAACCTGTCCTATTTTATCTCCTTATGATAGAAGCAGTGAACAAGCTTTATTATGTCTTCTAAGCTTCTTGCATGTTTATTATGAATCCTGAAATTAAGTGTGATCATAGTAAGATTCTCCATTTTCTGTTAGCTAAAGGAAAAATTAAAATTCTCTACTAGTATAAGGAGAGAAGGGTAAAAAAAACATGACACTAGCATACTGACGCCCATAGTAAAAGTCAATACACATATGCTTTTGCCTTTCTACAACATAACACATCTGTGTTTACTCTAAATTTACAATCTAATCACATTTGGTTGGGGGGCTGGTAATTCTCTGAGACTGGCATAGACTGGTTTGGAAATTCACATACTTTTATGATTACAGATATCTAAAGCCTTCAATAAGTGATAAATGTCAACCAAAGTCAATTCTTAACTCTCAGTTTTGACAGTTTCCTGTTTAATCTAGATTGCTCTATAAAAGCAATTCCCTTTCTTTTTTAAATAAAACTAAACTTAAAACACAGATAACTTTTGCCAGATTTCCCTACAAAATCTGCTAATTGTCTTTTAATTATAATTTTTCCGCATCAGGGACTGGAGGGATTCTGGTTCTGTAACAGATTTGACTTCAAATATGCAAGTGACAAAACTGGTACCTCGGGATAATCCTGGCTCTCATTAGTGAACTGCGTGAAAATAAGATTTTTTTGGGAAGAGCACAAAAACCCCATGGAAGAAGAGATGCTTAATATTTCAGCTGTTCACTGTCTGTTTTGTTGCAGAAATTATCTTTGTGGTCATGTGTTTGAAAGGAGATGTAAGTGGTGACCCTCTGAGTGCTTCATACAGAGAACAGCAAGTTTGGGAGATTTTCGGTGCTCTGTGGACTGGTGACATGCAGTGTGATGCCATAGTATGTTACTTATCTGTGGGACAGCTACCCCAATTTAAACACGGTCTGCTGAAACTCTTGTTAAGACATGGCAATTTGTTTTAAACCGGTTGAGTTAGTTTTGTGAGAGCCAAGACTCTTGGGTAGGGTTGTGAATAAGCGTGCTGAACTTGAAGAGCTCACCTCAGCAGTTCTTATCAGTAACTAGCAATCGACTGCACCATATCATGATATCTATACTTTATCCAATGAAAGTGTCATTTAAATCAATTTAATTAGGTTTGAGTTTACAGCCCCTGGGAGGACGTTACATCTTTTAAAGATACTGTTCCAGGCAAGCACTATCTTCACATTGGCACTGCTTCATTGGTTAAATTCATATATTTTCAGTTACTGTCATAACCTTAAGGCCTGAGAGATGGTTAAAATAAAAAAAAAGGTGTAGTCTAGAGCATCATGACGTGATAGCTTTTTAATAAACTGGCAAATATGTACGTACTTACATCTCCCTACTATCATGCTGTATCAGGGTCCTGCTGTCTCTTTCAGGGCAGGAGAACTGGTACAAACAGTAATTTGTTTATTAAATTTCCAACTACAAAGGAAAATCATGCTTTCCTGTTACAGAAAGTCTTATATGGAATGGTGTTATAATAATTAGAATAAATTTAGTGTTAAACTCATTGGAGTAAGTCTGTAAACAAGGTCTGAATTTGTAAGTAGGTAATTTTTAATTTCAGCTGAGAAAGTGATTATACTGTGATGTACTAGAGGAGGTACTTGTCCCAGAACATGATGAGAGCAGCAGCTCAGCTCAGTAATTGTAGCGGTACTCACCGATTCTGTACTTAAACTCATTCTCCCTAATCTCATTTTTCAGGAAATTACAGCCAGATCAAATGGACTCTTTAAAACAAAGTTATTTTAAAATTGATTTGATAGTTTCCTACGTACAGCGATAGGCTTGGTAAAATAGCAGAACAGGAGAATTGATTAAATTTACTGATGGTTTACAGGCAATCCCATGCTATTTATATACTAGGGTAAGCTCTCTGTCTTTAGAGGACAGATTCTGAATATGTAACAGTAACCATGTTAATACCTATATATTTAAGTCTTGTTGAACATACAGCTGTCCATCAGCATGTTAATCTGATGATCTTCAGTTTACGATATAAAACATCCTTCAGTTACATTTGAAATAAAAATAGAGTTTGAAGTGTGTCTTAGAGTCGCTCCTTTTATTTTCATGTTGTGCATGAGAGGAGCTCATTTAAGAGGATGAGAACTTTAAACCATTTTGACTTTTGTATGTTCTAATATTATTGTATAGCTTCTATTCTGAAGCAGAGAACACTAAGTACCGAAAGTGTTAAGTATACGTATGACAGCTAGTTACATAAAAAGAAGGTTGCCAGTAGCACTGCTGCAATATTCACAATTAGAGATAAAATCAATATATTTAATAATTTAACTCTTAAATGCCATTGCAGAAGAGGAAGTTCAGACCTGCTGCTGCTGCAATAATGGAGAGGAAGGAAGCAAAAAGCATTCTCTGTGTATTTCTATCATTTACAAGGCAGTTTACATCAATGCACAATGTAGGACGAACCATGATACAATTCTCAAAGGTGTTTACTACGCTTCATTATGCATGTCTGAAGTTTTTTTGCAAATAATATAAGCAAATATGCATTTACCATAATATTTTGCATATTTTCTGTCTTTGTCCTCCGACAAATTCAGACACTTTTTTTTCTCCCCCCAAATCATTCTCTTATCCCACTTCAAATTCTGTCTTTTAAGCCTGCTAGGGGTCAATGGGCAAGCATTTTCTTTCATCAATTACATCTTGATGTAGAATATACTCTTTTAAAAGCTTCCTGTTGCTGTACAATCTATAAAAATAATGGTGTGAACATGAAGGTAGAGGAACTGGTGGCATTTTAAGATCAGTGTCAAGGATTCTATCTCAGGTTAAGTGATAGTAATTAAAAAGACGGGAGCCCTGGAGACGAGTCTGGACAAGAGCCAGTGATGGAAGTGAACCAGCACAGCAGCTATTGGGAACCACTGGGCAAGGACATCTCACTGAACAGTGCTATGTAAACCACGAAACAGCACTGGTTTTGACACATAAATGTTACCATTTAAAATACATAACAATCCTCAGCATTAAAAATCTGCTGCTGCAGCAAAGACTGAGGTATTTTTCAGTGGCACAACTGCATGGGAGGAATAATTGTGTAAGGCTAATGAAAGTGATGTAATCAATTTGCAATCATGCTTTCCTGTAAACTCGCTTTTAATTTTACATTTGGTAAATACAGGCATTATATCCAAAAAGCATATGTCTCCTCCTGTTGACATGACTGACAAGCCCTATGTGCAATGTGCTTCCAAAACAAACATGACTCAATACCTTTGGGTCGGTAACTCATACAAATGATGAAGAACGTTTTTGGTAATGTTCCTATAGTGCATCTTGGAGAAAGTAGCAATTCATATGTTGGAGAAACGTAATCAAAATTGGGTTTATAAAAATCTGTACGCTGTGTGATAGCTGTGCCTTCTTGTAGGATACACACAGTTACTCAAACCAGTTGATTACATTGCTATACTTAAGCAAATTTGTTATATAAAAAAATAAATACATTTCTGAAATCTATGGTTTTACCAGACCAGCATGTCTTTCAGGGCGAGCACTGTCATAGCTACTTGTGACATAAAGCACATTAAAGAAAAACAAACTTTGCGGAACTTACAAAAACCCTTTTTTTTGTTTAATTTCACAGTGATGGAATCACAGATGTGGGTAAGCAGACAGCTGGCACCATGTAAAGTGTATTTTCATGTAGGCCAGGCACAAGGTTCTCAGCAGAAGTTACCAGTTAATATAACGGGGAGTCCCCAGGTCCTAAGCTGACCCCTGCAAGTAGCTACAAACCTCTCGGTAGGGATCCTCTTACCTATGGTTTGCTAGTTGACCAAGGAAATAATCCAGTATTTCTCTGTCTGTTTTACAATGTCAGTTTAGGTAAAATAGAAACCATTTCATGCTGAGCTATGGCACGATATATTTGGCTTCTGAAAGGCTGAAAACAGGCTGTAAAAGGCTGTTAAAAAATATCAAAGGGGTTAATTAGGAAACTGAACAGTCAGAGGAGTAACAAGTGCTACCTCCAAACCTGCACTGAAAGTGGTGTGTATTAAGGGTGTGTACCTATCAGGCTGCCACGTGACTGTTACTTCTTTGGAGTTAAAACAGTAAAATAAAAAAAAAACCAGTCCCACAGTGATTGGATGCTCAGTATATAATATATTCAGAAATAGTATTTTAAATTCATGGATGACCTAGTCCCTGATTGGCTGAGCCACTTAAAGATTGGATAACTTATAGAGCGTTAAGTGCTTGTTGACTGGCTATATTCTGAATAGCTCAGCAGACTAGAATTATTAAGCGTTTCATCATGTCACAGGTTTCCTTATCCAGAAAAAGTACATTACTCAGCAATTAACTATGAACTTTATAAGGACTTCTGGAGATTAAGATTAAATAAGGTACTACAGAAGAAAGTGCCCGATGATCAATGTTTCTAACTAAAAAAATGCAAAGCCTCCATTTCATTTCTGTTTGAACTGGCTCAACCCAGAGCTAGACAACAACACTGAAGGTGGTTGCTAGAAGATCAACGAGCTGTTTCTTGTCCCATTTCTGAGGTTACACATTGTCTGAGACTTATTTTTTTTCTTTTCCTTATGAGATTGATCTGCACTGCTGAAGTCAGTGAATGTGTATGCTAACTTGGACCTAATGTTGAGAAATTACTCCTTTCTCCACTGAAATCACTTGTGAGAAGAATTGCAAAAACTGCTTATCACACGCTATCAAAACCCAGTTTGAGTAAGAAATCCTGGACTGTCTCATAATACTGGAAGCTGTCCACAGGCTTGTTTGGCGTGAACTTCAGAAAACAGTTATAGAGGCTGAAAGATTTGGGGAATTTTTTTAAATCTAAAAGATTTTATACGCATTTAAATTATATATAAGTACACATACACACACAAGTGCATACATGCACAGAGCAGTCCTCTCCATGCTGGAAAATCCAGACTGTTATCTCTAGCAGACCTTGAAAAAGTTGTCAAACAGGATCATGCCAGGCAGTAATTTTTCACAGTTGCAGTGCAGTTTGTTAGCTACATTAAGCACTATGGTACATGCTCCTTCTCCTAGAGATAAGCCCACCAGAAAAGGAAAAGAAACTATGTATATGCCACAGGGTGAAAACAAGTGTTACAAGAGCATCATTCAGAACGAGGAAGGGTTTGTGTCTGTGCCCTCACATGTGCACAATGGCTTTCAATTGTCTGGAGAGATCTGCTGAAAAATGCAGAAACATTCCCCTGATCTGATGGGTCATGTGAAAATACGCAATCTAACTGGCAGTATAACTTTGCAGCTATGCTACTCTTATAGTTCATGAAATATTACTGAGAAGAATCTTGGGGGGGGGGAGGGGGGGAGAGAACCATTTTTTACAACCCTTTTTTGATCACTTTAGCTACCAAAATCCTTCTAAAAGAAGTAACCCCAGACATACTGCATCTAAAGCCTATACAGTCATATACACGCTGACTCTGAACCTCTTCTGGGGCTTAGTTTTGGAGCATGAGATGCTACCTCATGATCAAGGGGCAGATGTCATCAGCTGGGGATGTCTCTGTGGAGCTGCATAGCGGTGTCACACAATACAGAAATAGAGGCTGCACTATCTGCTGCAACTGGGGTAAGAGGTTAGGAGAAACTCACATTAATAGCCCGTCTCCCTCCCCGACCCTGTTTCCCAAAACTCAGGCTTCGAGGTTACATCTTCATTTCACATTTAACTTTTAGGTCCACTTAGCTCAACTGAGAGAAGGCCATATGGCAAAATTAGATTTGAGCTGCACACAACTAGCAACTGTTAAATTGTGCTCATTCGAGTGCCAGTCCCTCCCCTGTGATCAACTACTTCAAATTAAAATCATCATCCTGAACAGGTTTGTGCATGCAGGTGTACCTATGGGACTCTGGCGTAATGTCAGTAACAAAGCAAGGTAGTAAAGGCAAACATGGAAAAAATCAACTACGAGACGGTTTGATCAGGTGTCAACACACACAACGCTGACAGTTAAGTGATTTTAAACACAGCTTTACCTGAATCTCGGTTAAGCTTTGCTTCTTAGTTACACACCCAACTAGAGAAAGCATGAGAACCATACTACCGGTCTAGTTGTATACACGGAGGTGACATAACCTCCACGCTACGGGGAGGGTGAAAGAGACCTGAAACTCGGTGTTCAAACGCCTGGAAAGAAACCTCCAGCCCGAGGGCAACCGGAGCCCCCGGCTCAGCGGCACGCACCCAGCGGCCAGCCCTGCCCTGGGGCTCGGCACCTTCCAGCCCGGCCACGGGCGGGAATAGGAAGGAGGAGGCAGAGGGGCCGCGGGAAGCCAGGCGGGAGGCAGCGGCGGGCCCGGGGCCGCTGAGGGAACAGTGAGAGGCGACGATCCCCGCCAAGGCACACACGACGCGCGGGGTGAGGTACCGCACACGCCGCCCCGCTCGCGAGCACGTCCTAATCGCCTTCTGCAGGCGCGCGCACGCTCCTCGCTTGCCTCCCTGAGCATGCGCGGACGGAGAAGGTCGTCGCCGCGCATGCGCGTTGGCCGCACCGCGCCCATTACCTGTGAGCCGCCCGGCGCCGTCGCTTTCTTTTTCTTGGCGGGGCCGCTACCGGTACCCGGGCTCGCCGGGCGCTTCTTGCTACGGGATGGGGCGCCGGCGGGAGAAGAAGCCGTCGCGGGGATCAGACTCGCCATTTCCCCCCACCCCCCCAAGCCCCTCCGCCCCCGGGCTGAGCAGGTTGGCGGGGCGGAACCGGAGAGAGCGCTCCCCTCCCCCTTACCGGGCGCGAGGCAGCGCCCGCGCAGGCGCAGTGGCAGCGCGGGCGCTGAGCGGCGTCGTTGCGGCGCTGCAGTCGGGCATGCGCAGTAGGAGCGGCGCGACCCTCCCCTCCCCCCCTGGCTGGGCTCTGTCAGGGAGGCCGTTAGCGAGGGGGGTGTTGAAGGAGGGGGCGGTCACGGCGGTTTGGCCTCCGCTTGTGAAGGTTTCCACCGCGGGCGTGTGAGGCCGGTGCTGTAGCAGCTGGGGCGAAGGTCGTAGGAAGTCAGCCTGCCTCCTCATTGCTTCCCCCCACCGGGCCTGCGGTAGCCTGGGCCTCTTCTCGGAAGCTTGGCTGTGGCAGCAGAGCCGGCTCCCGGGGGAGCTCACCTCACCTCGCCTGGCTGCTCGGCCTGGCCCCCGTGTGCGTGGGAGGTGACAAAGCATGGCATGCTTTGGGTTTGCTAAGCGCAGGAGGTAGTAAGTGTGCAAGGCTGGAAAGAGCGCTGTCACTGGGCCTCATATATCGCAGAGGCTTTTGAGTCCTGCAGGGTGCTGTCATTTGGGAGGTGTAAAATAAAAAACTGTGTAAGACTTGGCTGAATAAAAGTTGAAGTTCAAGGGATGGAGGACCTAACCCGTGCACAGTGTGAGCACTGGAGGACAGTGCTGTGTATGCAGGCAATTGCTGTCTTAAGCCTACCCAAAGTGAGATAAAGTTTATGCAAAACACTTTCAGACCAGAGAAGGGTCTGAGAGTCTCAAATGTGTCAGCTTTTTCCAGTTAAAATCTTGATAAAACCTTGATAAAACATGCAGCTGGTTTTAATTGTTCCCTTCAGCTCTAAGATTGTGAACTCCAAGAAGCCTACCCGTAACTCTTCTATGTTATTGTCCACACTTAAACTGTATATAATCTTTTTAAATGCAAATTGCAAATAATTACAATTGTCATTAAAGATTTCAAAATATGACTACAGATAACTGATAGTGAATGTCTTTCTGAGTAATTCATACCATCACAGATTTGGTTGCTTCCACCCTGTTCTGACATGGCTAGTGACGTGGTCCAGCAATTTTTGCTCTTGTTGGAATTTGGAGTAATTCTGCACCGGAGCAATGCATCAGAATAGATTTGTGGTGATTTGGACTGTGCTCTAAAGTGTTTTCACATTCCTCTTGCTGTCTGTGCTGTTTTTTACCCTACCCTAGGGAGTTGGTTGGTGGCAATGTGGGGTTGCAGACAAATCTCAAGCTGCTTGATGGCTGCTAAAACTGGTTTTAGCTTCTTTATGCTTGTGTGCACCTGCATTCAGCATACTGGTCAACTTACTACCATATTTGTTTGAGCTACCTCTCTGCAATGCCTGCCTACTAGGTTTCTAGCTGCAGCTGTATGAGATCCTGCCCCAGTGCATGCCTTGTGGAGAGGCAGAAGTCTCAAGAAGTTGATATTCAGGCATAAAAATTAGGTTGCGTTTACAGACAGTGCTGTAATGAGGACTGAGCTTGGTCACAGTAGGGGTGCCAGGCAGTGCTGTGTAAAACAAAAGCTTTGAAGGTGGCCTGAAAGAGAGTTGAGGACAAAAGCTTGGACTTCCAGGCTGTGTTCCAGGCACCTGTGTATGTAGCAGAAAAGCAGGGCAAGATTTGCTTTCCAAGGGTGTAAGCAAGGCCTTGTACAAACATCCAAGCCCCATCTTCTCCTTACCAACTGTAGTTGCTGTCTTTCTGTCTGAGCGTGCAGGCTGCCAGCAGCACTGCAGAGCAGGCTGGTAAGCATGATTGCATTTGCCCTTAGTGATTGTTTTAGGCTGTTGTGTGCTATGCAGTACGTGTTTCTTCTTGCTTTAGATGACAGCCTCCCATCGCATGCTCAGGATGGTGACCAGAGTTTAAAATTAGCAGGGGCACTGGGAATTGCAGGGGATCCGTGTCCCCTGACAGAGCCAAATCTGCTTTGCTGTGTGCTTAGAGCATTGATCTTGTTTTAGTCAGCCTTTTTTTCTTCCCAGGGCTGGGTCCCATCTCTTTCCCACGCATATGCTGTGTGCTCAGCTCCCAGGCATGCCCAATTAAAAAGAAAGCATACCTTATCATAGACATGTTTTTACTGAGAGGAGCATCTTTAATGCTACTGTAGCGTAGATGATGCATGTGAATCATGAGAGAATTAACGTGCTGCATCAGTGAAAGTTTTTAAATAGCACTTAGCCAGGCATTTTCTTATCTGTACCCATTTTTATCAATTAGTTTACTAAAAACAAAATCAGAAGGCCCATGTGTATTACAGCAGTATTAAGTATGATGCAGTTTTACATGGTACAAAATGCTTTACAATCCCAGAAGGCCTACAACTCATTGGAAAATAGCAATAATGGCAATGTAAACGTTGAGAGTATCCACAGGGGATGAGTAATAGAATTAGGGATGTGGGAAGGGCTGTGGAGGTGCGAAGCTGCCTTCTCCCCACTCCTTGAGCGGCTGTCCACACCCAGGCCTGTCGAAAATTAAGAAGTGGTGTTCTGGTGAGTAAGCGCAGTATGTATCTTGCTGGGTCCCTGTTACACGCTTAAATGGGCAGTTGCTTTGTGATATGGACGAGGACTCACCTGAAGAAGTGCAAATTGCAATTGCTAGTCTGGCTTGGTGTGATGTGGCTCTTCCTGCTGTTCATTTTGAACCTGGCTCAAGGTGAATACCATTTCCCTCACCAGTACTGCAAGGTCTATTTTTTTATATGCTGCCTCGCTAATAAGAAAATGAAAATACAGCTCAGCAACAACCCTGCATGCTCTTTGATGGAAGCAGTCACCCACCTGCCCGTTAGTAATAGTCTCAGTGAACTGGAAAGGCTCCGTGTACTTTTCTTGGTAATACGTGAGGAAAGATGCAGGAGTCCTCTGAAATAAGGAAGATCTCAGGCTCCTATTCCAGGTTTCTGAGATGGGGTTTTAGTTTTGTTGGTTGGTTGGTTTTTTTTTTTCCCACTGGATGAAAATGGACCACTAACAGTTTTTCTCATCATGCAGAGGGGATTACTCCAGTTTGAAGCTCTTGAGGCGTATGAAGGGTGGTGGGTGCCTCATGATTAGGATAATTTAAGATTTTTTTTTTCTTAATGGAGGAAGAAAGTGATGTGAGAAGAAAATGTTTGGAAAGCCAGCAGGAGGATCTTTAGCATGAGTTAAGATAGAGCAGAGCAGAGAGAGCGAGGCCCCTAGCAGCCAGGCTCTGCCCTTGTGCAGGCTGCCCCCATGAGCCACGGGTGTCCTGGGAGGGCCCTGCCGTTCAGGTGGCTCTGCTGTGGGCTGCGAGGTGTGACATCAGCCGCTGGGACAGCAAGGTCTGACTTGAACTGGAGGAGGATGGCCTACCGTTATGAATGTCAGTTAACACCTATGTGCAGGGACAGCAGATTCAGAAGATCCATAGGCAGAAACGGTATGCTTTGTCAGAGCTGCCCCAGCCCCAGGAGAGGCTTCCTAGTGAGTAGAGAGTTGTGCTAGCTCCCTTCCTAGTAGTACTGGTGAACTGGCCGAGCGGAGCGGCTGGTTGCAGTGGGACGTTCTCCAGCTGCCACGTTCAGACTGTGTGGGAGCAAATGCCTTAGATGCTTTTGGACCAAATGCATTGGTACTCTTCTGCTCCATCAAAAGAAAAAAGCTGGACTCCACAACTACGACTTATTCTGTTCCAAGCTTTGAAATTAAATCTCTCTTGGTACCTAATTTACATCCCACCTGGCTGTTTAGCTTTCAACCAGAAAAATGGTGGGGTTAAATGTTACCACCAGGAAAATGGAGGGGTTAAAAATGAAATTGTCTGTGGCTTTGCTCGTTGGCCATATTGCCGTATGTAAGACTATTAAGTAACTAACATGGTGTTAGAGAATATACATAATCCCTCTGTATACCACTGAATTAAAATGAAGGTTTTAAAATTCTTACATAACCTCTTTCTGCATTTGTTTTCATGTCTACCACGTAGGGATGACATTTTGCTAGATGGCATGTTGAGCTCAATGTAGGAAGTTGTGGCAGTTGCGAAATAGCTCCTAGTGATGATTACATAGTAATTTGTACCATTACAATTTCCTGGCAACAGTATCAAATGACTTTTCTGTTAATTCATCCATCTTTAGCAGCATTGCCGAGATGCAATTTGTGCTATAATTTTTAAGTTTTAAACTCTTTAAAAAGACTTAAGTTTAATTTAACAAAAAAAAATTATTTTAGTTGTATATGTGTCTGCTGGGTGTCATTTGCACTTTTACAGAGGTTCTGGATAAATAAAGGATTTAAGTTCTTAGCTTCATCACTCTATCAGGTGAGAAGCAATGGATTCCTGCAGGGTAGCTTGTGAGGTCTGGTGGTATTTTGTACATTATTCTTTAAAAGTACTTGGAGGCTTTGATGACTTTTCAGAGCCTGCAGTGTGAACTCTTGTGATTTGCATTTGTTCCCTGCAATTTGCAGCTGCAGGCATTGCACTAGCTTTGTTTAAATATAATGCCGAATGCCTTTAAAATAGGTATTTGAACTTTGGATTAAGGAGAATACTTTTGTAATATTAAAGGCCTTTTTACTGCACACATCAAATATCTAACTTTCAATGCAATCTTCCTGTTAGAAGTTTTGAAAAAGCCATTTCTATATTCTTTGTAACATAAAAAGAGAAGCAGGGTCTTTAGAAATGCCTTTTGTGCCATTTTCCAAGTAGCCTTCCTTCTCAAAGTTTATTTTAAAATGTGATTAATTTGACACATCAGAAATGAGTGGTAAGAGAAGAGTCAGAGTGCTGTTCTGTTTGCATTTTAGTTGTACTTTATTTGAATTTTTTGCTACTAACTCAGTAAAGTTATATTGGCAGCACACTTGCCGTTTATCAGCGTTGTTACCTGAAGTATGGACATTTTACCAAAAATTTGTAGGCATGCTGTGTCTGGCACATTTAAACAAAATATGCCTGTAGGCAAGAGAAACCTAATCCAAAAGGTTATGTTAAATACAGATTTCACTATGGTAAAATAGAGTTCTACACTGGAAAAAAATTGTGATATGTAGTATTTGATTTTAAACATTCTGTTTGCATACACTGTGAAAGGAAGAAACGCCATTGTGTAATTAATGGAACCCTGTATTCTATATAACCTGGGTAATTATTTATTGCACAGTGTTTAAAATATTTACCTACTGTCTCAAAAGATTTATGGATTAATTTATAATATTAGATTTGATCTTATCTTTTTGAAAATTAAAATTAGTTAAGGATTTCCCTATTCAGTTTACATTCAGATTCTGATGAATGTTTTCTGCAGTTATTCATGTGAACAAGTTCTTGATTTCTGAAATGCTCAGCTGAGAAAGATAAAAATGTCATGATACTCATCTGCATAATCTTTAATGCAGTAACCACCTTGAAAATGCTGTAGGTTTGTAGACTGAAAAAAGTGGATTAGCTGAGTAAGTAATCTGATTTATGAACATAAGATCTTGGTGGAATGGCAAATAGTTCGCGAGCAATCTGGAGACTGAGCATAGTCATATAATTAATTTATTAATAATTCTAAATAAAGAATAAATTCACGGAAATAAAAATGTCCCATTGAATTCATTAACAGAACAGGGGTTGAAGTCACTGAATAAATTGCTCACAGGGATTAGCTCTTGCATCTCTGCTTGTTAGAGCAAGTCTTCTGGTGCTATAGCACTTTTAGTTCTACAGTAATTTTGCATTTGCTTGTAGATTAAGGTTGTGGTATTTTTATTGCAATTAGGATATAAATTTAAGTAAGTTGATATTGCCAACAGTATCTCTAAGTGTTAGTGGGCTGTCTATGAATGTTATCTGTTTTGCTCAGTGTTATTTTCTCAATGAAGAAAAAAAAAAGATGAAGATGCAAAGTGGAATCCATATGTGACATCTGTTTGATAACATCTTGACTTTGGTGGTTAGTTGTCAGTCTCGCTATTTTTTTTTTTTTAATGCAAGCTAGGAATTCAGGTGCTAGATAAACCACTCTGGTGGGTGCAAAATGAGTCAGACTGCACCCAGCGTCTTAACCAAGGTCTGTGAGAATCTCTGCTGAGTTGCTGCTGTGCAAACCAGATGATGGGATGGACAAAAAAACACCCCATTTGCAGATGATACCAAGCCAAGAGGAGACTGTTGTTGGAACATAGAATTTAGAGAAAAGGTGGTTTGGTTTTTTTTAAATATAAATCAGCAAAGACAATCACAAATTCATACTTTATTTTTACAGCCAATGATCTTTAAGAGTCTGCTCAGTTGACCCTGGGAAGTCCGTAGGGACCGTATGAGGTGATCAACAGAAGCAGATTGATACTGCTTAGCATCAGTGTAATTTTTGTGAAATTCCCCAAAAGGTCATCTCTTTTTTTTTGGGGGGGGGCGGGGGGAAGAGCAGTTTACAAGACAGAAAAATAATGAAGATGATTGGAACAACATAAATAGTGGGCTGGGGTAAAAAATGAGTGGATAACAACTGCAGCAGAAGGCATTGCAGAGCCTGGGTAAATTATGAGCTGAATATGAATCAGTGGTATTGTAGCACCTTGAAACACAGACATCACATGAGCAGGAAGCCTGCAAGGCACATGCTGTAATCCTTTCACTTGTCAAAGCTTTGGTTAGGCTCAGTTTGAATGCTATGTCTAGCTTTGGGCATTACAATTCTGGACTCTCTCCAAATCTTTCCTGTCTTTCTTGAAGAGAATAAGAGGATGCTCAGAGGTCTAGGAAGCATGATCTGTGAAGAGTGATTGAGACTTTGGGTTAGATGTGTGGCATAAGGAGGAGAAGGGGGCTGGAGGAGATTTCTGTTCACTGTGCCCATTGCAGATGAACTTAGTTGTCTGAGCAGTATAGGCAATTCTCTATACACTAACCATGCTCCACACGTTGGATTTTTTGTGCTACTAATGACCCTACTAGAAGAATCTGTTTTGTTACTTTCTGCAATGCATTCAAGTGGGTAATATATAAAGGAATTTTGGTATTCGGGGAGGATTAGTGTTTGATTTTTTTTCTTTCAATGATTAGTTGAATATAATTTGAGAGGGCTTGGGTTTTCTTTCTAGATTTTGGTAGATAAATCCAAGGCCACTGCAAGGCGGGGAAGGACCATCTCTCTCCACGTCTGTAACAATGAAGAAATAAAGGGATTAACTTTGCAGCAAGGAAGATTCAGGTTATATTACAAAGAGCTTTTTTCAGAGAAGGCCAGCTTCACACTAGAATAGCTTGCTTTTGAAGGTTTTGAAAAACAGGTTAGACATCTGCCACAAAAGATCATGAACAACTGATTCTACCAAGAGACAGGAGAGTAGATTAGATGACCTCTCAAGAATTTTTTTCCAGTTCTGTTTTCTGCGATTCTGTCAATACCATCGTTATTCATAAAAGGCATGTGCTTTCACACGGAGAGTGAGAATGTGAGGCTGGCCAGACAGGGTCAGGCTGTTTAACCCAGTACGCCATCCTCAGTGGGAGCTGAGAGCAGATGTGTAGGGAAGACTGTACAAACAGGGCAACTACACAGGATGATAATTGTTCTGTATATGGTGTCTGTGTATTGAGTAGCTCTTGGTAGATTCCAGTTCTATGAATTTATCTGGTGCCCCTTGAACAAGCCTGAGCTGTTGGCGTTTGTGGTATCCCACAACCAGAAGTTCCTGCAGCTGAACCACGTGTGTGAAGACCCAACTCTTTCTCTTGGTTTTGAACCTGACTCCCTTCTAGCTTCATTTGGTGCTTTTTGGCTCTTGTTTTTTTGAGAGACATGAAAGACCCACCCTCTCCATTGCCACCAAAGAATTTATGGACCTTTACCTTGTTTAGTCTTAAACATTTCTGTTTCTAGACTCAAGAGTTCTAGCTTACTTAGCTATTTTTTATATGGAAGATGATGCTTGGATTCTCCTTGTTGCCCTGTTTGGAACATTTTCAGCTCTCCTGTATATTCTTTGAGATGGAGGGAACAAACTGCACCCAGTATTTAAGATGCAGGCACTCAATAGGTTGCAAGGAGATGTTCTCTGTTCTATTCTCAATTCCTTTTCCAATAATTGTTTTTCTTTTTTTTCACTGCTGTTGAGCATTAAGCTTATGTTTCCATAATCTATCTGTTATGACCTCAAGGTCTCTCTTCCTGAGTAATACTGTCTGACTCATTGTATATTTGAAATTTGGGCAGTGCATTGGGTTTGCGTGGCAACGTTTTGGGGGGGCGGGGGGGTGGGGTGGGCCACAGGCGTGGCTTCTGTGAGAAGGTGTGAGAAGCTTCTCCCATGTCCGACAGAGCCAATGCCAGCCGGCACCAAGACAGACCCGCTGCTGGCCAAGGCTGAGCCCATCAGTGACAGTGGTAGCGCCTCTGGGATAACAGAGTTAAGGGTAAAACAAACAAACACCAACAGCAATTGCAGCTGGTGAGAGGAGTGAGAAGATGTGAGAGGAACAACTCTGCAGACACCAAGGTCAGTGAAGAAGGAGGGGGAGGAGGTGCTCCAGGCGCCAGAGCAGAGATTCCTCTACAGCAGCCTGTGGTGAAGGCCATGGTGAGGCAGGCTGTCCCCCTGCAGCCCATGGAGGTTAACGGTGGAGCAGATATCCACCTGCAGCCCATGGAGGACCCCACACCGGAGCAGGTGGATGCCCAAAGGAGGCTGTGACTCCGTAGGAAGCCCACATTGAAGCAGGCTCCTGGCAGCACCTGTGGCCCCATGGAGAGAGGAGCCCACGCCAGAGCAGGTTTGCTGGCAGGACTTGTGACCCTGTGGGGGACCCACGCTGGAGCAGTCTGCTCCTGAAGGTCTGCACCCCGTGGGAGAGACCCACACTGGAGCAGTTTGTGAAGAACTGCAGCCCATGGGAGGAAGCCATGTTGGAGAAGTTGGTGGAGGACTTTCTCACGTGGGAGGGACCCCAGGCTGGAGCAGAGGCAGAGTGTGAGGAGTCCTCCCCCTGAGGATGAAGAAGCGGCAGAGATAACATGTGATGAACTGACCACAACCCCCATTCCCCGTCCCCCTGTGCCGCTGAGGGAGGCGGAGGTAGAGAAAATGGGGGGTGAAGTTGAGCCTGGGAAAAAGGGAGAGGTGGGGGGAGGTGTTTTAAGATTTGGTTTTATTTCTCATTATCCTACTCTGATTTGATTGGTAAATAAATTAATTTTCCTGAATTGAGTCTGTTTTGTCCATAATGATAATTGGTGAGTGATCTCTCCCTGTCCTTATCTCAACCCCTGAGCCTTTCATTATATTTTGTCTCTGCTGTCCAGCTGAGGAGGGGAGTGACAGAGCAGCTTTGGTGGGCACCTGGCCTCCAACTAGGGTCAGCCCACCACAGACAGCTTTATTCTCCTGTGCATCTTTTTACATTTATCTATATTGAATTTCCTGTGCTGGTTTATTTCCTAATTACTAAGTCACATAAGGTCTGTGTGTAGTTCTTCATTATGAGCCCTCACCTTCACTACCCTAAATAATGAAGTAGCATCAGCAACTTTTGTCACCTTGCTACACCCCTTTTCTAGCTTTCTTATAAATACAATGAGCAGCACAAGTCCCAGGGCAGATCTCTGTGAGCACTATTTACTTCCCTAACTCTTTCAGGCGATTATATCCTATTTTTTGACAAGGTGTCTATCTATGCAAGAACATTATTTTTTGGTAGGTGCTTAGGTTCCTTAAGCCTTCTGGAAATCCAGATAGATTGTATCAACTGGATTTCTACTGTCCATGTGCTTGTGGGCATAAAAATATGACAGTAGTAGTAAACAATGTGATTCTTTTTTACATGAGAAACTATTCTTTTCACCAAATAGAACTTTGTTAGTTTTATCACAGTATTACATTCCTAGTTCTGATGCAAAGACTTGCTGTGCTTTTTAATGCTCAGAATACAATGATTTCCTAATCTGTGTCTTCACTTTTGGAACACTGGAATTATAAATGGATGCATTTTACTGCTTGAAGAAAGATTTTGATGGAGAACATTAACAGTATGCTGTTGAGTATGTCATGTTATACAGTAAAAAGATTTGCAAACGCATTTGAAGCTTTTCAATAGGCAAGATTAGTATTTAAACAAGTTAGATTCTTTTTCACCACTGTTTAGTGTTATATTATTGCTGAGATTATTGACAAAAGGTAAGTGTGTCAGCCTGTTGTAGTGTCCTTTTTCTTTCCTAATTTGTAGTTGAATACGGCTCAGCAAACTTGAGTGAAAGGAAAAAGAAAAGGTAGCTTCAAGTCAGGGTTATGCTCCCCTGGTCATGTCCTTTGCTCTGAGTTTGACATTAGATGGATATATACAGCCCTGTGCAAACAAGGAATTTTGCTAATAATTTCATTTTCTGAGCAAGCTAAGATCCCTGCTCCTTTAATGGAGAGGAGCCCATAATTAAAAATGTAATGCATGTTTTTGTGTAATTAAAAATGGTGCATCTGAGTACTTTTCAAGGTTTTTCCCTTCCCCCAATTCCTTCCTTCCTCCAACACACTTCTGGCATGGGGGTGTGTTGTTTCCTGTAGCAAATATTAAGGGCTGATATGAACAGAAGATATTGTCTTTATCACCTTTCATCTTTTACTATTGAAAACAAATGTTTTCTGCATGATTTTCATTTAAAAAAAAAACCAACAACCTACAAATATAATTTAAATTCCTCTCCTGAAAGGTTCCAAAGAATCCATCTTCTCCAGCTAAGGATCTGAGAATGCATATAATTATACCTAATAATTTCACCACTGTCGGATTAGATTGATTTTAGTCACTTGTGTGCAGATTAGATTCAACTCAGGTGCTCGCAGTGAAAGAAAGTGCGTTAATCTGCAGTGACATTCTGTCTCTCCCAATTAGCAAGCTCTAAGAGATGTTAGATAATGCAAGTTTGATGGTGTGAAGCATTTTTGTTCTCCCACAGACTTTAGTAAAGTTAACGAGGTTTAGGCCTTCAGAGGCAACTATCAGCAATTTAAGTGTTGGGCCTTAAAAAACAGCGTGAAAAACTAATGGAAATTAAGAATATTCCTGACATTTAAAAACTGGAGACAAATAATGGTGTTTAAACAGAGAATTTGAGGGAGATTTAAAAAAAAAAATCTGCAGTCTAAGCCTGTACTGTATGCATCTTTGTGCAATCAAAATGTGTCTTTCAAAATTTTGATTAGTGTATTGACATTGATAATGTGTGTAAGTTTGCATGTGATGGTTTATCTAATGCTGCATAACCTTGTTGTCTGACATGTATGTGTTTCTGTGTAGTGGTGAAGGTTGTGCACCTATTTCTTCAAACTGCATGTGGCCAGACCATAATTTTAATTATTTTCAAAGCAATAGTACATTAGCATTACAGAAAGAAACAGTGAAGGACAAAGTACTGAGAAATGAAGTGCAAATAAATGACATTGCAATGTGTGCATGTCTTCTGATTTGGCAGAATTAATGCTGGCAAGGCTTTGCTGTAGCTCAAAGTATATGTTTATTGCTTAATTATCTCAGTTACTGAATATGCTTATTGCATAATCTGGGGAAGCAGTAATTGAGTCCATTACTGTAGATAAACAATTGCCAATTTATAGTACTTCAGAAAAAAAATCTTGACTGTAAACAGATGTTACAAAATCTAAAATATTGATGCTATCTTACTTTTACCATGATGAAGCTCTGCCAATGCTTGTTGAAAATTGTCAATATTTTCTTTTTATTTCTTGGAGAAAGGAGTCTCCTCCAATTTTATTAAAATATTTTTTTCCTTTTCACACTTGCCTTAATTTTTTGGATGAGCTATTCATTTTTGTTTATTTGTTTAATGTTGGTATTAGCTAATGTCAAGAAAGCAGTTCTCTTTAATAACTTAAGAAGATTGGCTTTTGATTAAATGAGAACGATATGGGATGTAATTTTAACTGATGGAGCAATGATGATTTTGTAGGCGTGTAGGCAGTTTTCAATCTCCTACTTAAAAAGATATAATAGGTTCATCCTATTTCAGGAATGTTTGCATAAATCCCAATTTAGTGTTAAAACAAACCTGGTAGGAGCTCAGTACTAATACCAGAAACTAGTTGGAATGGCATGGTGAGATGTAGGGGTTTTCCTGCAGATCGTAATCCCTTCTAATTTTTTGGTTTAGTTCCTTATATCTTGCCAGGCTGTTAACCCACCTAATCCAAAGCAGCGGTCAGCATCCACTTTCCCACTTTCATAACGCTCTGATTGCTTAAAACTGTACTATAGGTTGGAAAGAGGGAATTTTGCTACATCTGAAACAATCCGTACAAGAAATAGGTTTGGCTGGGTGTGGGGTTTTTTTTTTGGTGGGGTGTTTTTTCCTTTATTGGTGATTATGAATTATCCAGTGCTTTAAAATATGTAACTACAAGTGCATCAGCATGGAACGCCATCGTCTTGTCTGAACAATTTCTGTTTGGATGAAGCCAGACCTCGGCTGATTCCTCCTGGAAGCAGAGGAAAACTCTCCATTCACCATAGCGGGAGCTAGAATTCCTCCAGAAAAAGGAGTTACTTCACATACTCAAGAAGGTTATGTGACTAAAATTGGAATTGGGACCTTTAATGTCTTATGAGAATGAAGTTGCAACCTGTATGAAAGACTTTCTGTCTTCTAACTGCCCCCTTGCTTTGTTAGCTTACATATCCTCGTATTACAATATATGCTATACAGCAGTGATAGATTGGATTTTCGTATACATGTATATGACTCCAGAGAGATGTAAATATGTATTTATGTAAATAAATACCCAGACACACACATATATAAAGATAAAACTTATATATACCTATATAGAAGTGTGTGTAGAGTGAGTATATGTAAAAAGCGCTCCAGAGGGCTCTCCTGTTATTAAAGTTTTGCTATTGAGTATAGTAAGAGTGAGCACGTGCCTCCTGTTATGCAATTATTTTCCCAGTCTCAGGGGGCAGTTTTGTATCTTATGTCTGCAAAATGAAACTGATCTCACAAATACTTAGTCCAGAAGCGTTCATTTAATCTTGGAAGTAGTCCCACTGCATTTAATGAGCCCTTAGATGGTAAATTCTTTGGGGCTGTTACCTTCCTTTGTGCCTTATTCAATGGTGAGCTCAATTTCCATTAGCTTTTACATTAGCATCTACTGTTACTTACAGCAAAATGCTTTTAGGTTTTGGCTTGAAAATGATAATTCAAACACATAGGCACAAAAACTCTGAGACAAAAGACAACAATTAAATTAGAATTATTCCAAAATTACATTTGAAGAATCTGAGCTGGCTTTGTGAAATTTCAAAAGCTATATTTTTTGAGTGCTGCTGCAAGAGTCATCTGATTTGGCCTGAGTTGGAAAAAGTCTTACAGCCATTGGGGTTTTTGAGAGAGAAAGGATTGTAGACCTCAGATAGTAAACACTCCAACCTGCTGATGAACACCGATAGCCGAGGTAACTCTGCCTTCTAGGTAGCTGGGAGTAAGCGTAGAAAAGCCACAGCTTTTGTGAACTCCGATGCTGACAGCCAAAGGTGCGTGGCTGTTACCCACCGGGGTCCTCTGAAATCCACTCCAGTCAACAGCATTCTTCCAACTGACTGCGCCCTGCACCGGCTCTGGGTCAGCCTGCCCTTCTGCGTGCCTCCCAAACCGCGTGCCTAAAATAAGCTTCCTGCAGGCTGGATTTGCTCAGTAGAATTGATGTTGTCTGACTACATATTTATTAATAAAAGTTATATGTAAAGCACAAGCTCATTTTAGATAATTGACACATCTCTTTTCTTTTTTTTTTTTTTTATTTTCTTCCCAGATGGTTTCAATCTTTAGTTTTGGAGCAGGGGAAAATTCAACCTTGCCAGCAGAGAATTTCTAAACTTCGTAAGTTTATAAACTTTGTAAGCTTTTTGATTTAGTTAGAACAGCATTTCTATTCTGCTGGTGTAAAATGATGTCCCACACTGACCAGACCTCAGTATGAGGCTTACAGTGCATGACCATATTCCTTTAGCAGCATGCTTTGAAAGAATTCATGGGAAATTGTGCATGGTTTTCTAGGTATTTTTATTTTGAGGGTTACTCTGCTAGCCTTTGTTTAGTTTCTGTTTCGGGGGAAAAAAAGAGAGAGGTAGGGAGGAAGAGGGAGCAGTAATAAATACAAATGTAGGCATTGAAACCAAACTAGTCTATCATTGTTATGAGCAAATTAGGTGAGATGAGTTGATTTGTGTATTGGTTTTCACTTTAAAGCTGTGTTTGAAAGGCACATTATCTACTGCATTGGTTTTCATTTTTAAAAAATGGTCTTCTGGCTCAGCAGTGCTGTCAAGAAGTACAATATGTCCCACCTCATTAAGTACCATCTTTTTCCTCTCCATCTGTCTAGAACAGCAGGAAAACTAGTTTTCAAATAGAAAAATAAGCAGTTTTGAATGTTTCCTTTCTTCACCTCTGTATCTATATTCATCTAAAAATTCAATCAAATTTCCAGGGAAGTGCCTCTAGAACAACAATCCTAATAAAGGCGCCATTCAGAACATCAGGGCCTGTTGTTTGGGATGTAGCAAGGTAAGCAATTATGAGAGCCCAAGCAAAAACTATATTGGACACATGAGGGAAGGAAAAATCTGCCTGTTTAATAGGAATATAAATTGTGGTTGATTGACAGCACAGCTAGAAGAAATTTAGAAAGGGAAGCATTTCCTCCTCTGAATATGTGACCAAGAGGTTCATCACTGAGTGTTAGAAGTGCAGCGCTTCGTGCCTAAAAAGCATGATTTATATGGAAGTAAATAACTGTACCATATACAAGAGAAGTGCCCTGGAGGTTATTTGATTCATTAGACAGCACTGTTCAGATCAAGGGCCTGATCCACCATAACAAAAGTGCAACTTTGCCAACCAAGCAACTTGCCGCCGAGTAGACAGCAGCAAACTGCAGACGCTGGCTTTGCTGTTGGAACGAAGAGAAAAACAACTCCAAAAGCCAGGAACAAAAAGGCAACGGCAAAAGCATCAAAACTTTGCCTATGTTATCAGGTAATTGCTTTCATCACTGTTCAGCTTTTGGGAAGTCCAGCATTCTTTAGCTTAAAGTGATTCTCCTGATGGGACTCGTATCAATGCCATCTCCTTATTTTTTACAGCAGCCCCTCGGAGGTCCTGCAAGAAATCAATTTTAAGCCTGCATTGTCTTTCTGAAGAGTGCTCCCAAAGAATGAATGAGGGACTCTGATTAAACCTTGTGCTTTCAGAGGCCTCAGATCCTACTGATACTGTGCAACTAGTTAGTGTAGTGATACTGAATGAATAGAACAGTGTTCATTTCAAAAGGTCACTCCTTTGCAAAGTCAGAGAGAGTGGCTATCAGCAGAAGTTGGCTGCACACAAGGCTGAAGTCCCACATCAAAGGTTGGGTAGCAAATTGTATTTTGCAGCTGAGGTAATACCAGAGGATGTGTAACTGTGTGAATGAGTATTGTTTGCAATACAAAAAGCTGTTTTCAAAAAGTAAATAAATACAGGTTTAGGAAAAAAGCAAATAAGCTAGCATAATTTATTCCCTGCATCCTAAAATATTTACAGCTTTAGTTCTATTGTAGACACAAAAGGTAAGAGACACCAGTGTGTAACAAAAGAAACAAGGATGCAAATCAATTGCAGACAACAGACATCAGTTACCAATTTGCCACTAGGTGATGTTTAACAATCTGAGAGTAATGAAAGGAGTTTTCAGGGAGAATAATTTACTGTGTTCTGGGCTGTGCACGTGCTAAGGATGATGTCATACCCTGAAAGAATAACCATGCAGACCATAAATAGTCTTTCAGCTAGAGAGATTTAACACTTACTTTGCAAGACAGGAGTGTATCTTTGAAGAAATCACTTCTCTCTCTATCCAAAGAAGGATATCTCAAATCATAAAGCAAGTTTTACTGTTAAAACTGGGCTAAACAGTGATGTGCTGTAGTGAAAAGTGAGACGCATGTAACTAAATAGGAGCGTGGCTTAATAATGAAGCACAGGAACGGGAGAGGAGGTAAGACCTTGAATCCTTTTGGCACCATGTCACTGACTTGCTTTGCAACCTCAAGCAAGACCCCAGTTTGCCTCTCAAAAAGCAGAGGTAACCTTACTTGCATTACAGGGTCACGTGAAGTTTATTTAGGGTGTCTCCTGGCCTTGGTGTAAGTGTAGCCATTTGTCCGACAAGAATGGGACTGTGAGACAGTTGCATCAGCAAAAGCTGTGAGAACCTCAGGTAAAAAACGTGGTGGATGTACAACATGTTCACTTACCCAAGACTTGTGCTAACCGAAGCGCCAGTGTTCCCAATATTTAATAATACTCAGATCTCGTCTAAATTCAGATAATTAGAGAAAGAGCAAGACTTTGTTTAGCTGCAAAGGTGCAACTTTAAAACAGTATTTTGGAAATGATGATACTGTGCTTACTCTTGACTTCGATGGAAGTGATTAGCCAAGATGCTGTGGAAATGGCCCAGAATTAGTAACGGGCAAGTGAAATGCAATTTATAACCCCGAGCAGGTACTATTATCTTCCATGCCCACTGCCACACGCTGCACCTTGCTGTTGACTTTGTCAGACTGGCAGGTTCACGCAAAGGTTCAAAAAGGAAATGTCACATTCCTGCGCTGTCTTTGACTTTCTTCCATCGGCTCTTTTCCATAGCAGGCTTCAAGAACCCACTGGGACTTGTGGTATTTGGGCATTGTATTAAGCACTTTGTCTAAGCTCTCTGAAATACCTACTTACTGAGCTCTCTGCTCACGCACATCTGCTGCTCACTTACACTGGAAAGCTCGTAGACTTTTCCCTTTTGCATTATGGAAAGCCATCTCAGAAATGGCACTCTGGAGAGTTAAACTTTTTTTTTTTAGAAAAGACTGGAGGAAAAAAAAGGTATGAAAATGGATTTATATAAAATTAAATACATGAATTTAATGCTGCTGTGCTGGTTCTAGACTATATGCTCCGGCTTTTTCTCATTTCCTCCTAAGTGTATAGCTCATTGCTTGTACAGTCTCTGTGCTTGTTACGTTTAATGAAATAATCTTTCTGTACTATCCACCTCTGCTAGGATTTCTGAGCATATATCCAAAAATAATGTGGCTTATTTTTAATCTAATGACATAATATTGGGGTGAGGCTGGGGGAAAGGGAGGGGAGGTTTCTGTGGCTGTATTGTGCACTAGGGATGAAAACATAGTCTTTCTCCTGGATCCACAAGATTACTCTCCAGGTTGAACTATTTCCACTGCATAAAGGAAGAGTTAAAAAATGCAGGCAAGCCACAAGGTGGGAAGGAGAAGTAGATTGACAGTTCAGGCAGATCTTTATTTTGTCCATTCCAAGCAGCGCTGCTTTGGCTGCGGCAGCTGCTGTAGCTCTAGGGCTGAAACAGCAGCTGCCAAGTAGTACCTGGAGGTGCTGGATTTTTTTTTTTTTTTCCTCTAATCCCTCCATGCTGTGCTCGTCCTCAGCCACAATGTACTCTGTTCCGGTGCAGGATTTGGGAATCAGGCAGTAAGCATTAAAAGAGCTTCAGACAGAGTGGTTTTATCCACCTTGTCTAAAATCAGTGCAATCCTGGAAGGAAGGCAGTGACTATACTAATATCAAAGATCATTGCTATACAGCAACACAGACGAAAACTTGTTAGATTGCCCTTATTACTCAAATATATCCTGGCTAAAATATTTTATACTTGCATATACTTCAACATGGTGGGGTAGAAGGATTTAAGAATAAGAACAGAGCTGCAAGAATGTTAGATAGTTTCATAATACTTGAAAATTGTTAACAAAGAAGTCTGAGAGACAGATTATTCCTTGATTTCACAGAAAAGCCTCTTTATACTTCAGATAAATTATTTGACCTGACACACATGTCATCCAGTGGTTCCAGAAATCAAAACCCTATGGAAAAATATATGAATTCCTATGGTCTGTGCCAGATCATAAGGGAGAAACTGAATTAAGATGTAGAGGTGATAGTTGCCTTTTGCTTTTGCCAGCAGCCCACGTGTCCACAAAGCTCACCTGCAGCAATTACGGATTGCCAGTACATTCCAATTAAACATACGCTTACGTGGAAACCTAGGTGAGGATGATCTACAGGATTATTGCCTCTGCAGGTCATAGAAAATAAGTGAACTGCAAATCACCTTGATGTTGAAAAGAGAAACTAAACCCAAGTATGGCTGGAAGCTAAGGAGGTGCAACCATGTGTTTGTAGTGACCCTTGTAATCTTTTCATGGGTACCCACTTTGGGGGGTGTCAGAGAGAGGATATGAAGCTAGACAGACCTTTAGTCTGACCCAAACCATCCATTCCTGCAGGAATAGCTCATCTGCAATGTCATTTAGGTAAATGGTAAATGTAATTAAATCATTGAATTGCAGTGGGTGTTGACCATTTAAAACCCTTAATTGGGCAATAAAACTGGAATCTAGGTTCTGGGTAGAGTCCTTTGACTGGAAATAATGTGTGGGAATGCTAATCAATGCACGCTTTACTGTAGGAACAGCAGACTAATGGGAAAACCTACCAAATACATATTAAGGTCTTGTCCTACCTGAAAAGTAAGTGGTAAGTAGTGTATTTTTACCACTTCAGTCCACTTCCTTTACCTGCCAGTAATTTCTTCTCATGCTTGTAACTAAAAAGAAATGTTCCTGCTTTCTTCTGCTGCTTGTGCTTCACAAGCCATGTATCTAACAAATAGTGCTTTTCTAACACGACTGTTTATTCAGTTCCAATCATTGCCTCCACTAGAAACCTGCTGAAGGCAAATGGACTATTCAGTTGTCACTGAAGGCATAATTTAATGATGCCGCCTATCTCTACACTGATGAATTCAGCCTTTTTATTGTGGTTAATCTATGATGTGTGGACCAGACGGTACCTTCATTTTGCAGATCTGTCTGTGGGAAGCCCGTTTCCTCTTCTGTATAGGTAAATAGAGCCTATTTATTGTAGAAGCCATCAAGGTACAAAGTTGAAGCCCTCGGGTGCCACTTTCACAGTCCCTTTTCAGAAGGTACCATCCCCTTCAAGTAATTGGTTTCCAAGTGGCCTCTGGCATCCCCTACAAAATTGCCTTGTTTCACATTTGGCAAAAAATTATATTGCTGACCCACTGTGTTAAGAGCGATGGTAAATAGTGAAGGATGGATGGAAGCATTTGGGTGAGAAATCTGTGACAGGGCTTTATATGAAAACATTTAGTATCTGCTCTCGCTTTAATCACTTATTGTTTTTAAGTCAGTGACAAAAACATCCTGCTGAAATAGGAACACTGGGATCCCATCTGCAGGGAGAACGAACGGTGTTAGACAGGCCTTGCTGTCGTGCAGACGCCACAGTATATCAGGCAAACATATTAGTTGCTAGTTTTACTGTTGTTTTTAAGACTGCTTGAGAAAAGTTGTTTTAACCAGGCTTATGAACTTTCAAATGGCTACATAAAATTATATCTTGTCTTTGTTTATCCATAACATAAAGCTACTCTGGTAAAAATAAAATAGAGACTTCATCCTTTAGAGGTTTACTATACCTTTATGTTGCCCTCAGGCCACTTCTGTTTTTCTTGGGAAAAAGCTCATATTTCTTCCAGAATAGGACCGGTCACTTTCACTTTGTAAAGGCTAGGGCTGTTTGTGATAAAACCTCAATCCTTTTGGTCACATGTATATTTGAATGAAGTGTAATAGTTGTTTTTCCTCTGTGGTTTAAACATCCGCATTTTGTAGTTGTGGGTATTCTCACTGGATTGAGCGTTCTGTGATATATTGAAACATGTTGCTGTGACAGAAATATCCTAGAAACACTGGGCTCTTCTTTTTTCCTGTAACAGAACTTAGAAATAAGTATCAAAACAAATTATGACATATGGGAAAACAACAGGCTGTGTAAGAATGATGAATATGCTCCAGGTTTAATGTAGACGGAAATGGAAGCGCTTTCATACCTGCCAAAACCTTTTAACAACGTTTCGAAAAATGGTGTTTACACTCTTTGAAATGTTTATATCTAGAAGCAACCTCCTTCTTTGCAAACTTGGTTTAAATCATCTTGGACCTCTGACAACCAAACTGATGAATATATGGATATGCTCTGATGTTGTCCTAAAGCTTGTTTTCAATAGGAGAGTTAACAGAAGTAAAAATTAAGGACTGGGATTTAAGAAACTAGCTCCCGATGAGGAACTAACACTCTGAAAATGTTAGCCTCCAGTGGTTTGCTCCAGTAGACCTAAGAAGACAAGTATAGTATCAGTCAAGATGAATTTTAGGAACATTGGAAAAAAAAAAAGAAAAGTGCAAGAGTCGCCAACAGCATTCTCTTTTACCAAATACCTTCCTCAAGGATTTGTGGTCTCCTGCAACTCCTGACCCCTCTGTGGTACAATATTGCAGCACAGATGGCGGTAGCACAGTGTGGCTGCTATTCAGCTTGCACGTGGTACTAAATGATTCAATAATTATTAGGTGGTCAAACTCACATGATATCTGTAGGGTTAGGCTTACCCGGTCCAGTTTTGCCGGTCCAGTCTCACCGTTCTTCTGTCCTTAACTTCCTCCTCAGACAGAGGACAGCGCCCTAGTTCCAGTCCAACACAGGAAGAAATGAGGTGGAGGAGACCTGTTCTCCCTCTTACTCCTCCCCAGCAAAGGAGCAAAGCAATCAAGAGCTCTGCACTCAAGGGCTCAGGGAGCATCCATGGGAAGCAAGAGTGCCGGGACCCTCGTAGCCTGGGAGATGAGAAGGTGCTCTACCCTCCCCTCGTGGTACCCACACAGATCCCGCTGTTCCCTCCTTCCACCCTTACAAGTGAGGTGAGATCAGATCAGCTGGGGGGTGGGTGGGATTGGGTTCATGACAGACAGACAAGTTCTTGTGGTGCTCGCTCTTTCTTACTTGCCATTTTACCCAAAGGCATTTTTATCGTTATCAAGAAAAATTCACCCAGCACAGCTGCAGCTCTCTTGGAGCAAATCAGTGGTATAGGTGCGGAGTATCATAGAATCACAGAAAGGCTTGCATTGGAAGGGACCTCAAAGCTCATCTAGTTCCAACCCCCTGCCATGGGCAGGGACACCCTTCACTAGACCAGGTTGCCCAAAGCCCCATTTGGGTTTTTTTTTTTGAGTGCAGAGATTACCTGCTCCTGTTTGCTTGGTTTGAGCAAATGAGTTTTACCCACCTTTATTCATTGTGCATCACTGGAAAAAATAGAGGACATAAAGCGCTTTGTTCTTGCCCAGGCTGGAGGGAAAAAAAGAAGTTGCATTTAATAGACAGAAGTCTTAGACTCTGGAGTAGAAGCCGTGCACGACTACCTCTCAGATGACACTCCAATTCAGGAAAAGTGGTGAAAGGACATCTGTTGGCAAATTGCCTTTTTGGGTTATTGAGAGCAGCAAGCTGAAAAGCAGAAGAGATGAGGATACGTGGGATCCCAGCTGACCATAAGAAATCAAATTGCACTCTTTAAAAGAAAACTGATTACCAGACATATTAAGCTTTAATCTTATTTGCAGTTAGTAGCCCCAAAGAGAATGCTTTGTTGGAGACCTTCCAAGAACAGCGATTGCAGACAGCTTGTAAAACAAACACAATGCGATGGAAATAATGCAAATACAGTTCAACATTTGCTATAATAAAGTTAGTTTATGACGCCCTTTGTAACCACCTCAACAATAAATGCCAATTTCTTCATTGGCAATTATCTCTGGTGGGACAAACGCTTCCCTGAAGTTGACGTGAAGACAGTATTTCCATGTTTCTTTCTTTCTTTTTACAAAGCGGATTGTATCTGGCATGCAAATATACTTTTTATTTCTAAGGTTTTCTTTTAAAAACACCATTGAAATACTGAATGAGTGCAAAATGACCTCCGTCAAGGTACTGCTTGTTTGCATTCAGTTCAAATGGGATGCCGCTTCAGATTCCAATACAGTGAACTGCCAAACCCTGACACGGTGACTTGCTTCAGCTGGGGAACATTTTAATCCCGGTTCTGCGAGGACTCTTTGGCAAGGCTGCGCCTGGCACGCTGCTGACGTGAATTATGGGTACACGTACCCCCGTACCTCATCTGTGGGATCTGGCCCCTGGTACCTCTGTTTTCCTTGCAGGTAGCCTGAACTTCAATTCCTCGTCTGCCCTGAGCCTGGCAGCTTTGGCATTGGGCTTGGTCCGTTCACCTCTCTGCAGCTGTAGGTGGGCGGCACGCGTAGGAATCTGCGCCCGTTAGTGCCTGCTGCAGTACAAACGGCACGGGGTCCCCCCTCTGCACTGCACTAGCTGTTTGCCCCAGACCTGGTATTTTGTGGGGTTCTGGGCACATCTCGGACAAACATGCAACCAAAGCAAGAAAAATCCTTTTCACCATCACCCCCCAGGCATTCTTTAGTATGTATGTTAGAGGAATGTGAGAGTTTCACAAAATCAGAAGGATAGCATTAACTATAACTACAAGCCATCACAAAGATTTTTAAAATCTATTTGTTCTCGTGACTTGAAGAGGTACAATAATTTTACAAAGTTGACTTAGTAATGCTCCGCAATCCATAAACCTGAATCTCAATATACCTCTCAATACAAATGCCATAAACTTAGTAGTTATAGACTGGTCTTGAATGTACACTTACTCCAAAATTACATCTTCTTATCTACATGGTTTAGTGAATTCCTATCACTTCTTAAAGTGTCTTTGGCTGTATCTAGACATCTCACGCTGACTTCTTTTCATGAAATTGATAACATTTTTGCTAAGTGAGTTTCCTGGACTTGGTTGCAATGCAATAGAATAGATAATCGAGGTGTCATAAAGACGTTCCACCAGAGGGATTTGGGATACATCCTACGGCATCATCAATCATAATGGAACAAGTGTTAAGCTGTTTGCATACAACAGATCGTTCTTGCTAAAACTTTTTAGCGTAAATTGAAAACACAGGGTTTTGGCATGGGAAAGCCTGAGACTTCTCATATTATCTGCCTGTGCATACACACACGTATTCAATCCCCAGCCTATAGAATGCTAAATGAAGGCAGCTCTATAGTTCTTGCAGTGGTGTGCGTTACCTCTGACAGGGAAGCTGCCTGTCGTAGCACACAGTCCCTGATGAACGTATCAGCTGAGCAATACAGCAATGCTCAAACATATAAGTTGTTTAAGCACACAAGGAATCCCATTCAGCTCACCGAAGGCGAACATATGTGCGAGCCCTGCGCGAGGCAAAGAATGCCTCCTTGTCCTGCTGTTTATGTGTTGGCTACCTCGGTATTTTTACATGTATGTTTACTCTGTCACCTGACTACAATTTTAAGTATTTTTTCAAAATGTTTTTTATTCAAACTATTCCAGTCAACATTAGTCAAAGCCACTTTTAGTCTAATCCTCAGCTTACCCTGGCTAGATTTCTCCTCAGGAATCCATCGTCCACTTGACTCTCCCCAGTCAAAAGAACAGGCAGCTGCAGTCCAAGTGCAACCACCGTGCTGCTGCCTGCCCTCTCCTGCTTAAAGAGGCTGGGCTTGAAAATCTTCTTTAACGCTTGCAAAAGTAGGCAAGTATACCACTGTCAAAACATGCAAAATATACAGAGAGCCATGAATGCTCTCTACCTAGCAAACTAAGTACTCATCCTTGACAGATCTGTGGGGCATGGAAGGATTCTGAACTCACTGGTTTTGTCTGAAGAAAAAGTATCCCAAATGAACGTTTGGGAAACCTAAATGCCTTTAAAAAAGGCCTAAGTTACTTTTGAGGAAGGCAAGAGCAACACCTGCATATGTGGCAAAGAGAATTAAAAAAACATCAATTTTACGGTTAGAGAAAATAAAAACACTGTAGGGCTAGCGGCAGCTCTAAGCACGTGGTAGGTAAAAGACTAGAACCAGTCAATGTCTGGACAGAAAGATCTTTAAAGAGAGAAATAAATGGAAGCACCAGCAAAATTCCCCACAAAATTGTGGGGCATCAGTATGGCAGTGCTCGGCCCTCACCTAACTTTGTCTGCATGCTTTTTTTTTTTCCCCCTGTTTAAATTCTGTTTAGAATACAGGGTTTCTGCCAAGGAACTTGTTAAATATGCTTAGAATGAGCACAGCATGATTTTGGGGTTCTGTAAACAAATACCTCTTTAGTTATACATTATTTCAGAGGCTAAGATTCACTCATCAAGGAAACCCTGTGTTTTCTTCACTGAAACTTTGCTAGTTAGACTTTTTAAAGAGGGCATACAAACTTTGATCTACAAACTTTAAAAAAACCCTGAATTTAAGAGTAGGGAAAGATAAAACACTTCCCAGAATTCAAGTGTCAAAATATATTTTGTGGCTTTTTTGAAGTAATTTTCTAGCTGTATTAAATAATCTTAGTACACAAACATTGTTATAGGGCACATGTCGAACATCTTGATGCTGCAACGGGCCCCGTACCTACGGCCCACTCGGGGGCTGCCGGTCAGAGGCGGCTTGTTACAGCCTAGTGACCCAGCGCAACGTTTCTTTCAACGATGGGTCCTAAAATCGCTGCTGGCGCGCCACGTTGGTGGCACACGAGTGACGCCAAAGCCATCCGTGGCCCAGCAAGGAGCTAGGAACTGCTGTTGGTGGCGGCCCCCACCAAAAAAGCACGGGAAGGACAGGTGGGTAGGTCACGCAGTTCTCGCACGTCCTCGTAGACCAGACCCGCTTTTAAGGCGCACGTCGGCAGCGGATGCGCGGGTGCCAGCGCACACCGGCTGACTCCCTGCACACCCCGTGCCGCCACAGCAAGCCGCGCATTAAGGGCCGGAGTACCACGCACGGAGCCCGGGTGCCGCACGCCCTGCCCCTCAGGACGGCACGCGGCGCTCCCACCCGCGCGTTTGACTAGTACCGGACAAAACCGAACAGCCGCCCCGCACCCCGGGGGACGGGCGGGCCCGAGGACACCGGTCCCCGCCAGCTTTGCCGTGCCAGGGGAGGCAGCGCCGGGAACGCAGCCCGCCACCCCGACCCCACGGGCACGCGCGCCCCCTGCACATCCGGGGTAGCGGCGGGGCGGGGCGCGCGGGCTCCGCCTAGGGGGCGCGGGCGCGCGGGGGACGTGTCCGCGCGCCTGGACGGTCACCGCCCCTTTCCCAGCGCCCGCCCCCCCCGGCCGCCGCCACCGCCCCCGCGCCGGTGATGGGGACGCGGCGCTGAGAAGGGTTCGGGCGACAGCGGCGCGCGCGGGAGAGCGGGCGGGGCGCCGCCACCGGCAGCAGCAGCAGCAGCGCTGGTGCGCGGAGGACGGGGCATGCGGAGCGGGCGCTGCTGGGGGGCTGCAGCTGCTGGTTCTGAGGCGCTGAGGGAGGCGGCGGCGGCGGCTCCTCCGCGGAGCTCTGTGTGACCGCGCCGCCGCGCCCGGAGCGCGGCTCCCGGCAGCCGCAGGAAGAGGGGGGCTGAGGCGGCGGCGGCGGCGCGGCGCTCTTTCCCCGGCCGCGGTGCGAAGCGGCGAGCGGAGGCGCCGGTTCCCCGTGGCTGTAGCGGCAGCGGCCGCCGTAGGCAGCCCGGCTGCGCAACGGCAACGGCGGCCGCGCCTCAACTTGGTGCGAGGCAGCGGCCGCCGCGACGAGCGGGCGGTGTGCGGCTCGTCCCCGTCCCCGCCGCCGCCCGGAGGATTTACCCGGCGGGACTCTCCTCCCCGGGAGCCCGGTGACAGGCGCAGCAGCGGCGGGGCCGGCGGTGCCCGTTGCCTCCCCCCAACGGCCGGCCGCCCTCCGGCCGCCGGCCGCCCCGCAGCGACAGAGAGGGCCGAGGTGAGTGCGGGCTCCGGGCGCCTCGGGTTCCGCTTTCCCCCCCGCTCCCGCCCCGCGCGGGGGCTCGGGAAAAGGGAAGCGCCAAGTTCAGGCAGCGCCGGGCTTCTCCCCACTCCGGCCGCCGGCGGGGAAGCTGCCCCCTCGGCCGATCGCCGCTTCCTCCCCACCGGGCAGCGGGAGGAGCGAGGCGGCCCCGTCGCGGTGCCTGCTCGGGGAGCAGCCGCCGGGTGGGACTTGGGGGGGGGGGGGGGGCGCGGGGGAGGGACGACACACGACACGGGCACACACAGCCTGTGTGCCGCCTTTTAGCGGCTCCCCACGTGGCTCTTTGCCGGGGGAAGGGACGGGCGGGAGGTCTGGGGGCCGTTCTGTTGCCGCTCCCAGGGGTCGGGGAGCTGCTCTGTGTCAGCAGCCTCCGGGAGCGTGCGTGTGTGTGCGGGGGGGAGTGCCGGGGCAGCATCCCCGGCTCTGCACCGCTGTCACATCAAGTTCGATCAGTTAATGGCTATTACATAACATGTGACTAATATTTTAGACTTTCTCTTATCTGCTGGAATCCGGATCAGCCTTATTTTATTTCCTTTTAATTCGTAAAGCTGAAGAGGGTCGGGGAAGCTAAGGCTCTCATTCCAAGTAGTTGCCTAAAGCAACTTCGTTTTCATGTGACTTTGCCCGTGTTAACAGAGGGTTATTACCTCCTTCCAGTCCAAGAAAGCAGAAGTGTGTGTCGTGCTTCCTTCCCCCCTCCCTCCCCCGTTTATTATTAAGTTTATTATTAAGTATGGCCAAGTTTCTTTTGGTCCTACTTGTTTTTAGCAGTCTCTAGAACCTGCCACTTTGTAAACTAACAGGGTGAGATACTGAAATAGAAACTTGATTTTTGTGTAGCAGCTGCTGAGAGAACTTTTATGGCAATGAACAGGAGTGAACCAGCCTCTTCTGTTTATATAAATGATGTTGGCACTACATGAACTGTAAATGAACATAGCCAACAGCTGTGCAAACCAAAACTATGTAACTAACCATGTATTTTTATACACTACTACTCTCAACTTAGCTCCTTTGCAAAGGCAGTGAAGATCATGCTACTCTGAACACTTGGAACACCACAGAACTCATTTTTCTTGTAAATACAAAGGATTGCTTATATTGGAAAAAGCATTTCATTTTCTAGTGCCAGCTTCATCATTTTCTGTGACTTGGAATTTTATCCATGTCCTCCTGGGATGTTAGCCTTTTTTAAGTGGTATTGCTAGCACTTTGAATTTGAATTTGCTGCATTTTTACAGGCTTATCTGTAAAACATGAATGCACGTCAGAGATAAATGTTCCTCAAATGATTGTCGATAGGGAGATTGTGGCAGCATGGTCATCTTCAGAAAAATGATACAAATGATACCTGGCAAGGACATCACATACAAGCCACCCTTGAGATCAAGGTGATAATGATAACACTTGGACTATTATTGGATGCTGCCTGGCTTTTCAGAATTGTAAGTTGTGTGAATGAGGATGCCTTATTCCTCGTATACTTTGTTCCTGTAGGAATAGAGCAATTCAAAGACACTGATGAAAGTAATGGAAATGTTTTAAAAATACCATGTGACAGTCATTGCGTATCCTAGTGGCGAGGTGGTACTGTTTCACTTTTATAGAAAAATTCCACACCCCCCTCACCCCTCCATCATTTCAAACTGGAGTTAGGAATAAGCTATACAGAGAAAGAATGGAGGTAATTTAAAGTAAATTTCATTGCCAAATTGCTGCTTTAGTGAAATAGTACCCTGCTGTCCTTTTTTTGTTGCATATGTGTTGGTAAAATATGTATTAGCTGTAAACTTGTTAAATATTTTTCTTTATTCTGTCACAGAAAGAGTGTGATGTTTGTCTTTGGGATGAGAACAAAAAGTAGCTCCAGGGACTCTCATCTATAAATAGGGTACTTCCAAATACTTAAAGCATTTGAATGCAATTTACATTATGTTTAGTTCAAGAGATTCTTGACAGATTTTGCATTTTATATTTTGTGATTTTTTTTTTTGTGCACATGATAAGTCTCGGGCTATGCACCTGGCACAAAAGTTTGATTCACAGGACCAAAATGGTGTCGTCTTTGGCTCTGCAGTCCTTCCCCAGTCTGTTTCTTTAAGCATCTTCTGGGTGGGAGTAACCATCTGTAGATGCAAGTTGACCCGTATTGGGAGCCTTCAGTGCTTACAAGGAAAAGGACGGGCCTACAAATTGAAATAGATTTATTTTTTTTTTTAATAAGACACATTAAAACACCTTTTAGCAGTTGGAGTGGTGCTTTTGAGAATGGTGCTGTTTCATACTTACAAGCCAATCACTATGCCAAGAATTTTGGAGTTCTTTTCTTTGTCTTAAATTATTAACCAAAATCTGGAAGGTCTGTAGTGCGGTCTTCTAGGCCAAGTTATAGTGTATGTTTTGCATTCTAGTGTTGCTCTTCAGAGTCTTGATTTTTAAAGTTTGTTCAGAAGGTGATGGTTTTGGTGTGTGTGTCCCTTGCAGGGCCAACGTGGTGATTTTAGCATTGAAATTGTGGCAGTGGAGCTTATTTGGAGTTCGTCTAGATGAATAGCTTGTGGCAGATATGAGATATGTTACAAGAGGCAGACGTCGAATACTTCTGTTATGGATGTGTCTTACACCAGTACTTAATAGAAGTAGACTTGGATCCTTAAGTGTGATGTTCCTCATCTCAGTCCAGTTTTTTATCCTTCTTTGACTATTGGCAGATTCGTTATTACAAAGGCGCACCAGAAATTACTTTGAATATTTAATTATGCATTGTATCAAAAAAGCATACCTCTGAACATAATTTTTGAGGTATAAATTATTTCCCTTCTGTTTATGTAGTTTAGTCTACTTATAACTATGTATTTTTTATATCTGGCTTTGTGATTCTTTGTATTAACAGTATTAACAGTATTAATTTCTAATTCTCTTTATACAAGTTTTTTCAGACACCTAATCTAATACTGCAGCAGCCTTTTTTCAGGTAATGATTAATAATGAAGCACTAGTTTTATAAGAAGATACCACAGTTTTGCTAGTCCTTGCCACTGCTGCTTTTAAATCCTGATACTTTTAATTTTCAACAGCTCTGTTCTCATATTGAACAGAGATCTTCCTTGAGTTCCACAGGGATGCTTGTAATCCTCTTGTTGATACTTGGTCTACTTAATTTAAAATGTTGCTGACCGTACTAATAATTCTGTCTTTAACTTGCAGTGACACTTCTGCATTTATTAACATTGAATTTTATCTGCCACTGTGTTACCTGTACATCATGGTTGATTAGCTCCCAGTTGGTTCCATTTTTGGTCTTCTGTACTTGACTAACCTACATAACTGTTAATTTTTCTACTTTCTTTCCAGATCATGAATTAGTGCCTTTAAATGTTGTTTGCTTTATAGATCTTCGTAGCATCCTGCTTTTAACCTTTTGGCATGTTGAAGTTTGACTACTTATTCATAGTCCAAGCTTCCTGTTTCTTAGCTAGGAATAAAACAAAATACTTGAATTGAAATATAACTGAAATCTGCAAAATATATCCGTAGTGTTGTAATCATGGCTTTTAGTCAACTTTTAGCACCAAATCTATTCTTGAAAGTAGTATTCTAAATTTAACTTCTCCAAATAAAATGTTTTAACTGTATACTTGTCACAAAAGCATTTTGACACCATCTTCCACTATTTCTGGCAAAGCATTTTTCCCCTTCTTACTCTTGTTCTAGCAAGCTTAGTCCATTATATGAAATCAGCCCATCATAAAATCAATGGAATTGATATACTTTTAGCTAATGTATTAAAGAGCTGTCTAACTGCTCTATTACTCACTTTTTGATTGCTTAAATATGGTTTTACACTGTGAAATATGAAGATTCTGAACGGGCATTTACTTTCTGCTAAATTAGAAGCTTGTGACTTTGCGTACTGCATAAATATCTCACGTCTTGCACATGTAGTGTTGTAGTAACTCCCAACTCATTGAGGCATTCTTACCATCAGGTTCACGTAAAGGTCTGGTTATAATCCACTAAAGAGAAATAATTTGAATTCTAAAGCCCTAGTCTATGCAGGGGGTTTGTAGTTTCTGGTAGGAAATATGACTTTGATTTCTCGTGTCTTTGAAAGGCAAATGGAACTGAGCAGTCAAGGTAGAAAGGTGTGTTTAGCTGATATCCTCAGTTGTCACTGAAAGCAAATGTGCTTGGAGACATGGTCAGTTAAGGAAAAGGTACCTTTGGCAAGGCAGTCTCCCTAGATTGTGTCTTGATGTCACTTACCACCCTTGCTTCTGTGATCCAGGACTTTATTTTCAATCATTAAAACCAAAACAAACAAAAACCCAAACCCCACAACTTTTTTTTTTTCTCTCCCTCTTCTCTTCTGCTTTTAAGTGGTAGGTAACTATGATATGGAACTTGGTTGTGAAGTGGCTTCAAAACTTTCTTTTTTACCAAAGTATTTGGTTTTGGTATCGGACTGGTCAGCTTGATTTCTGCGGAATTAAAAAGTTATCCTCGATAGTCAGAGCTTTGTAATGATGCCTTTTCACTGGAATCAGTGTTCAATGACCACTGCAGCTCTCACTGACAGTTTCAGCTCATGTATTTTTCCTTTATTACCAGATCTTTTCCACCATTTGAGAGAGATACAGGTAGGGGTATTGAGCACTATTGTGTTGTGGACTGCTATTCTGCATAATCTGATGGTCCTCAGTGTTTGTGTGTGTTCTCCTCTGAGAAGTTACTGCTAGTGAAGAACAGTATAAAGCAGCAGTAGTTTGCTGCTGTGGAAGTTCAGACAGTGGGACCAGATGACGTACAGCTGCTGTGAAATTCATTCCTAGTTAAGGAGGGAAGTGTTTGAAGTGTTTTATACTTTTCTTTTTTTCTTGTGCCATGCTGGTATCAACTTTGAGAAACTTAACCAAAAGATAAGCCAGTTTAGTGTTCTGCTGTCTAGCTAAAAGAGCATTAGCATCCTTGGGAGGCAGAATGTGTGAACTGCTCTTTTGTTCCATAAGGTTCGCCTTGCTTTTTAAAACTTTGTCCTGTAAATTGCAAGCCAGTTTAATATTGTAAATGTTTTGGAAAGTCTACTTTTTTTTCACTAGTGCTAATATTGGTTAAGCTGTGCAAGTGGTAAAATCTCTAGGATTTTTTTTTTTGTGAGACTTCTTACTGTAGGTAAACTCTTAGTGTTTTTTGTACAAATAGTATTTCTTTGTAATGGGGTGCAGTACTATTTTCATGTTGAGTTCCAATATTTCTTCATCTAAGAGAATTCCTGATGTGTAAATGAAGTCATATGACAAAGTTTGTTATCGCAGTTATGCAGAACAATTGAATTGGTGTGATATTCAACAGCCAAGTTGCCTGTGAGAACTTGTTACAGGCAAGCGAGAGGGTATGTCATGTTCTCTGACTTTTTTTTCACAGTGCATCAGTATAGATTCCAGATCTTCAGCTGGTGCTTCCTGTCAGCCACAGGAATTATCATATCACAGTGCATAAATGTCTCACATTAAGTGGCTCTACAGGAGACAGGAATACTAGCCTCATTTTACAGGCACAACGTGACGAAGGCCAGCAGAACCTGAACAACTCAAATCCAAATCTGTTTACTTTTCTATAGCCACTGGTCATCGTTACCTTATCTTTTTCCATGCTATTTAAGCCGACAGTGTGTATGCTAGTAATGCTTTAGTGCGAATTGTGAATGATAACCAGAATTACACTGAAAATTAAAGGGGAAGTGATAATGCCAGGATTCTTCCAGGGAAAGGGAAACAAATTTTGGAATTTTTTTTTTTGAGGATTCTGTGAGAAACAAACCAGGGGATGGGAATATTGGTAATGAGTTGGAATCAATTCTCAGTGTATAGAGAGAGATTTAGAAGCGCTCATTACAGGTGTGAATGAAGAAGCTGATTGAAAAGCAGAATGAAAAAATGCATCAAATGACCATGGACCTCTATAAAAAGAAAGAGGTATCTAGTACTGGTCTTCATCAGATGTCTCCACAACAGTGTTCTAAAATGAGTTTAGATGGAGTGGCCAGGATGAGCAAGGACTAAGATCAAGCATAAAGCTGTCTCCCACCCCAGCCAAAAATGAGTGACAAGCATGTGTAATTTCATGTGGTCAGTTCTTAACTATGCTAGATAATGCTTTTAAAAAAAGAAAAAAAAAAATAGCAAAACCAACCCACAAGTTCAATAGGCTTCTGAATCTTCAGATGGTCCAAGTGCAAATTAGTTGTACATGGAAAAAATAGCATTGGTCAGAGTTGTGCTTTCACTATGTGTGACATTCATCAGTTTGATTACCGTTATGAATAATTTAGCATAAAGAATAAGCTGGGCTCTTAAGTGCATATCCTGTTGATGATGTTTCTGCCTTAAACACATTGAAGAGAGAACATTCACTGATGGAGCATTTTTAAAATATCTTTAAGGACTCATTTAAGTTAAAATTAAACTAATGGATTTATTTAATTTTCAGTTCATTGTGTACTCAGGGTAATTGGAATTGATACACTTTTCAAACACAGAAGTTGAAATCCTAATTCTAGATGCAAAACTCACCTTTGACTATTTTCTCCAGACAGTACTTCTGGTAAGAAATTACTTCAGTTTCTGCTGATTGGAATACTACTTTGAATGTCCATTTTGTGAGTTAGTGGCTGTGGTAAAAAAGTTAAGGACACATTTCTACAGAACTTTTAAAGATCACTTTGTGGTTTTAAATGCTACTGTCTATAGTATCATGTGAGTGAAGTGAATGTCTCCTATCTTCATCTTTGAAAAATGGTTGAAGACAGCATACCAGAGCAGTCCTTTCCAAAGAGATACTTGGAATAACAGGTATAATTAGAATAGCAAAAAAACCCCACCCCTGCAAGCAGTGTGTGGGTTTGTTCACCCCTTTTCCAATATACTCTTGCACTTTTTCTTCAGGCCTACTGATCAGAAGTTTAAGAAATATAGGTACTTAAATTAGTAATAGTTTAGTAAACCTATTTTATTTCCAGTTTTCAGATTCTGAAGATAGTGCCTACATGTATACATCATACTACAAATATTAAGCTTCCTAAAGTGCAGCAGAGGTACTGCAGTTTAAATACATTTATTTGAAATATATATTTCAAGAAAAACAAAACTTGCCCCTTAAGGCCCTCTGCTTGCAAAGACAGGTTATAAAATTGAAGTCCTTTTTCAAGCTGACATTTCTAAATATTGATTTTTGCAGTTTATTTTCCTGAACTGAGAGTCTCAGAAACAGCATGAAAAATACAAAGTGGTTCAGTAACTTTAGGGAGTAGGAAAGTACAGTACCACCTTCAGGAGCCTTAATGCAGATTAAAAATGATACACTCTTTGTATTTGCTCACAAACTTTGAAAGGCCTTTAGGTTCTTACCACAACTTAGACCTTGCTCCAATGTTGTTCATGTATTAAAAGGGTTACAGATAGGATAGGAAAGTCCAGTAAGTTAAACTTGTGTTTGCTTGAGACTTAGCTTTTATCTAAGTATCCGTCCTCTTTAAAGAACAGACTGGTAAAGTTTTGGAAATGTGGTCTAAGATAGCTGTGGGAAAACAATTCCAAGCTGCTCAGTAGTCCCTTTTCTTCAACTTCTGCTGTGGTTTATTTGGGCACTGAAGTGAATAGGGAGAATAATGTGATGGGAAGGATGCACAGGAATGCTTTATTCTGTGTAAAAGCTCAAGTTCCTTGCTAAAGCAGAACAGAATGGGGCAGCTGCTGCTATGTAAGATGGCATACTCATCAAAAATGGGGTTTTTTCAGCTTCAAATTGGTTTAAACGTATGGCATCATGGGTTTTATGAACATTGGACTAAGATATTTTCAAAGAGTATAGATCAACATCAGCCTTAAGGACTATTCCAGCTGTGCAGAGTTCCAGAAGTAAATGGTCAATAATCTAACCTTTAAAACAACTTTGATATGCTGAGAGCTTAAAAAGTGTTGGTGTTACAGCTTTAGACAAACTAGTGTTCATTACAGATTTTACATGCTGTAAAATCTGTATTTGACTTTCGACTGTGAATAGATTCATTGAATTGCTGGGAGCTGCATTAATATTTAATCAAGTCTAAAATAATTTGTATGTTTGTAGTTGAAATACTACTTTGTTGGACAAAATGTTAAAGAACGAGGCAAAATTTGGTACTGTGACTGTCCAGTAGTGCTAACAGACTCCTGCAGAAAGTATTAAACAATCTATCAACTCCTGTCAAAGTGTGGTTGGAAGAAGGATAGCTAAATGCAGTACAGCAGAATCAGAGTTACTCTGACAAAAGCATCTGAAAAACCTTAACTTATATATTCAAAAGGCATATGGTACAGTTGTTAAAAGTTGAAAGGTTTTTTTGTATTATAAATTCAAGTATTACTTCATAATATTATTCCCAGTATTCTACTATGGTGTCATCTCACAGAAAGAAAAAGGATGTTTAAAAAACATTATGAACAATTCTGGGACTCTAGTGAGTAACCAGAACTGATAAAAACACTTTAAAGCAACATTCACGTTGTGTATGCAGACCTAGTATAAACCTTTTTTCTCTATCAAAATATGCTTGTCAGGCTCTATATCTAATTTTGCACTGCAGTTCTAAATCATAAGAACTTTATATCTGCAGTAGTTAATTTTAAAAAATGTAAGGTAACCAATACCCAAAAGAAACCAAGTAATCTTGCATACTGAATTTGTTAAATCTTTAAAAACGAAACCCTATAAAACCCAGAAAACCAAGTCCCTTGTTTCTAGAAGTTATTTATTTTCTTGCCTTCCTTCCTCATGTTTCTTTTAGTTACTTCTGGATTTTGCAGAGTTGTCAAATCACATCTTTTATTTTGTCTTTCCATGTCCAGGAAAACTAATCACTCTTCTGCAACCACTTAATGCTTTAAATCTGCTGTGTGCAAGAAACCAATTGTCCCAATCTCAGCTGTGATCTGATTCACAGAAGTACAATAACATGTAATTTTCTTGCTTTGGATTATACCAAAGCTTTCTTACGCAGTTTAGGCTATCATGACTCCCTTTTTTCTCCCCAAAATAGTGCTTTCCCAAATACACTAAGAACTTCTTAGGGCGGAAACAATGGGTTTTGTATATTTCATGAGTGTTATGTATATTTGAAAGACATCTAAGGACTCTTTAACCACATTTTCCTCTCTGTTGTAAACTTCATAAAACAACTCAGCTTCTGCCAGGAAAACAGTGCCTTTTATTTTTTCATAGCATACCTCATGCTGTATGCACTAGAGTTGAATAGCACTGAGTTGCGGTCACTAGTTTGCAGTAATCTACTAGTTTGGATCACTAGTGTTTTTAAACAAAGAAACCGCAGTGGGATGGTTTTGAAAATGAGCAGGCTTTCTTTATTGTCACTTCTATGCAGAAGAGCCCAGACTTAAACAGCATGCAAGTCAGGCAGCGATTTCCAGATGAAGTGTTTGACCTTGGGATCCTCGCAGCTAAATTTTCAACTTTGAGGCTGTAAAAATATTTGATACCAACATTCTTATAATCAAACCATCTTTTGTAGTGGAGGCTAATGAAATTATGATTCATTACCGCTTCCGTCTGTGGGGATGAGCTGTACCGTCTATTTCTATGGAGCAGAAACAAGAACAATTTCTCGTTATTCTAAGAGATTGTGTTTGCTTCTGTATCTGTCACTTGTAACATGTTAGCTAATTGTTAGTTTAAAAGAGCTCTTATCAATTACCGTCGTAGCTTACCAGCTTAACAGTTTTCTGTAATTTGTGATTTCTCCATTCTTTCCATTTGTTTGGGTGTGTAACGGGTGGTTGGGTATATCGTTAATTTTTATTTGGAAGGATGTGGTAATGATTCAAGAATGGGAGTGGAGAAATGTATCTGAAAAGTCAAAATAATAGAAATTGCTAGTAATTTGCGGGTTTTGATCTCTAGTATGACACATCTTTGAGACCTGGCTGCCTGAGAATGAAGCTCAACCTTTTTCAGAAAATCATCACTTTTTTTAGTGTAACTTAAGTATTTCAGAAAAAAAAATTACCTCAAAGTCAACTTACTGAGAATGTTCATTTTACCTTGCTGATCCTCGGAGAGTATTCAGAAAAGGTGTGAGGTCTTGTATTTTCTTTTGCATGTGAGTTCTTGACATAACGTAATTTACTAGAGATAGTTCAGTGTATTTTGAATAACTTAACGAGTTCTTCTATGTTGTAACAATGTATTAAGCCATTACATAAAAGGTAAACTAGGATATGTCAGAAGAAGGAGACAATATTTCTTTAGGAGAAAAGTGATGACTGGCATCTTTGAAGTATATTGAAATCTTTTGATGGTCAGGACATATTGAAGAGGAGATGAACATGGTGGCCTAAGGGACAAACACTGGGTTTAAAGTTTTCCAAATCTGAGTCTTCTGGTTTGGAGGAAAGGGGATTAGTTTGGCTCTTTGGTGGCAGCTGGAACTGCTGCTACTTTGGCGTCATGAAACTTGTGGGCTGAGCAATGCCTTTCAGACACAAGGAGGAGAAAGTTTAACCAGTCTTACGCAAACAGTTGTTGAAGAATTATTTTCCTTTTCCAAAAGGGATTTGTTTCAGGTGGAGGGGAAAAAAAAAAGTGTTTGTTTATAAAAGCTTGAATGCTTATGGAGGAGCATTACTGAAAAACCTCCAGTCTTATGAAATCAACTGTATATAGACTAGGGAAATTTTAAGACTTCTATCTTAAAACTCTGTATATGTCTGAAAAATCTTTATATCTACTGTAAATGAAGGTTTATGGGAGAAATCCTTTTTCCTGTTCAGCTTCAAAAATAAAGCTTAATAGTTGTAAATAAACATATTTTTGTATATGGCTGTTTCAGGAGAGAGGAAAGTTAAAGACAAAACTTCAATACACAAAAAGTTTGAAGGGCATTTGGAAAAACTTGAAGGCACTTGCTTTGCCTGCATCTGTATGGATTAAATGTCCAGTCTTAAGTGATGGGAGAGGCATTTCCCTGGCTGTACCAGTACTGGCTGGGGTTTTGTTCTCTGCCTCCAGTTTGTTTTCTCATCGTATGTCAAATTTGACACAGTTTGATCTCCTGCTCTGTTCACCTTCAGTCCTCAATCACTCTTCCCCTGTGCACCCTCCCCCCAATTTGTAGGCTGTTTTTAGTCACACTCAATGGCAAAAACCCTCAAAAATTTAAGTTGGCACAAGTTTGGAGAAAATTGGTGCTGAGGAAGAAGACGGACAACTCATCAGCGCAACAGTTGCCTATTCTTTTTCTAGCCTGCCAGTTCACCAGTGAGCCATGTTTTTGACTGACCAGATAGCATACCTAAACCTTGGAACAAACCCTAGCATGTGATACCTCTTGCTGATTTGGTAATTAAGAGAGCAGAGAAGGTACAATAGTATCATGTGGAGAATGAATATTTTGGGAGTGGAGGAATAAAGGAGAGCTCGTAATGGGCAGCAACAGAAAGGTGTTGAGGTTATTGCTGTTCACTGAAATCTATGGGAGATCAGACCACAAGTTCTGCTTTCCACAAGGCAGGATACCTTGTTTTAGCAAGGTCTGCTTGCACATAGACTGTAATTTATTTCTAAACATCAACACTCCAACAGATATCTTTCAGTGTGCTGTTGCGCCTACTGCAGCCGGTCCTTTTAAATTATAAAAAAGTAGCCAGCTGCTGCTGCAGGGTAGTTTTTTGGAAGAACATAGTGGTAAAAATTAAACCACTTTGCTTGCATTAATGAGTAGTTGGTCATGTTTCTTCTACCCAACACAAAGTTTCCACAGTTTGCTTATGAACTTTTCAGTCTGAATTTACTGAATTTATTTTTTTTAAAGGTAATAGTTTGAAATCTGCTCCTAGAACAGATAATTAGCATATAAAGTGCATATTTTGTAAGTATGCTCTCTCCTGTTCTCCTCTTGAAAAACCAAAGAGAATAGGAGAACAGACGGCAGATAAGACGAAGAGAAAATTAATGTATTGTTCATACATGTGAAGTATGTAAGCTAATGTAATTAGGGAGAGTGATAACCTGATTTATTTACTTTCTGAATACCATGAGGAAAAGGAATGAAAGAAGCTCAATTCACTGTCTTTGTGCTAATATATTCTACACTGAAATTAAACTGGATAACTCACTGCGTTGTGAAAACCGAGGCTTTATGCTTAACTGTGGCAGCTACTTGCATACTACCACTTACCAAGGGTGGTATGAGAAAATTAATATAGTAACTGTTTGCTTAGACTTTCTTCAAATTCAATTGTTGGATATTTAGTTATGACCTAGTTTCTTTGGAGGACGTGTTTTGCACTGTAATGTCAAAAAAACTATTAGGAAAGACTTAGTATACTACAAAAAATAGTATTACTCTTTATAATAATATTCTCTCTCTTTCCTGAATGAATGCTACTAAATGATATGATTTTAAAGACTTGACTGTTTTTAAGAAGTGAAATGTTAGCGTAGACATTTTTAATGTTGTCATCTATACTTTCACTCCTGTTTTTACCTGAAATACCTGCTTTTTCTACATGTAATATGTAACATTATAAAAACTTTCTTGGCATAAAAAAAAAAGATAATCCTCAAAAGAATTGGTTGCTTCAAGCCTTGAATAAATGAATAAATCCCAAGAAAAAGTATAGGTTGTCTTAAGGGGTATTGTAACTATTTTTTCATTTGTTGCTAATGGTATCTGAATTATGTGTTTATGTTGATCTGCCTAATGGGAATTGCTCTGTTTTGTTGTTTGGGTTGGGTTTTTTTTTTTTCTTTTAGCATATTAACAAAAATTTGCAAATTACATTCTCTTACACTCAAACTTCCCTTGTGGTAATGTTCATGGGTCATTGACATTCTTTTCAAAGTGTTATAAGTAAATGACTGGGTCACAGTATTGAAATACTGTACTGTTTGCTCCTCAGCTTGTAATTATTTCAATAAGTAAGCAAGCTGTAATTGTTCAAAGCCTAGACCTCTGCTTAAAAAATAAAAGAAAATCTGATCATAAGACATTGCTTTATTGAAGGCTGTTTCAAAAGAAGTAGATTCCCTCAAAAAGCAAATGTTTGAGACAGGAATATTGGGACTGGGTGACATAAGCGATGTTACCAAACATCTTTTAATGATTAAAAGTGGTTGAGGGTGAGTCAGAATTAGAGGCTTTGGTAGCATCTGAACAGCTTTTGAAATAAGAACCCTGGTACAAGATTGTGTTGATCAGACTAAAGCTGTGTTCTCCAGCCTTCCCTGGACAGCTGCACTGGGTAGTGTGAAGGAAGCAATGACATTCCCCTCTTCCACTTTCTAATTTACTGCAGCTACAAACAGCCTTAGAGAGTCTCCTAGTCAACACTTTGCCTAAAGGATGTGTTGAGAGCTCCAAGTATAGGCAAACACGACTTGGGCAACAGAAAACCAGTGGGAGATGGGAACAGAAGAGTTGGCAAGAGAGAATAAAATGTAAATGTCTTGCTCTAGAAGATAACAACAATATTTAAATGGCTAAATAGTATCTCTCTAGTTCTTTTGTCAAATAGTGACAGTTAGCTGAAGTATAAGAGTTTGCAAATCCAGAACTATTAAGAGAATGTAGAAGTGATGACTGGGGAGAATCTACGTATTTGTAGGTGAAGGTTTTGAGTAACACGATTAGCCTGTCTAGCCAATTTCAGGTAGGAAACAATCAGTTTGACCTTCTTCCTTCCCATCCCTCTTGACTTGGGCATGAGTAAAAAACTTACTCTTGACATAGGACTTAATTTCCTTTTCACGCTTGCTTGCACTTTCTGAAAATGGAAACAAAAATGAGGGGGGGAAGCTTTAAATGCTAGAGATGTTGATATAATTCAGGCAAAAGAGAGTAAGCTATGATTAGCAGGAAAATATCAGTGGGATCTTTGTAAGACATAAGACAGGTTTATATTGCCTGGTAAAATGTAAAGTAGACATACCATCTTCATGCTTTCATTTACAGCACAGGGCACACTGTTATACCCCTGGGGTATGTTGGAATAATTGTTGAGGAGGTAGACAAGACGGTTGATGTATTTGGATAAGACATAATGTTTTGAGCAAAAAATTACATGGTAGTCCAAACCAGACAGACAAGATAGTTATATAAGTAGTTAAATTTACATGCTCTCTAAATTCTTGTAGAATTCTTTTACATACGTGTGCTGAAGATAGCACTGAACTTTAAGTCTTTTGCAGACTTTTTTTTGCCATATTCATTCTTGATGAATAAGAATATTGTTATGGTAGGGAAAATCAAATTGAATTTTCCATTCTGTATATAATTTTTCCAAGAATATGGAAGACTGATAAGGCTTTTGCTGAAAGGGTCATATTTAAGTCATCATCACTTTATTTAGAGTTTATTTAGAACTTAGTTTCTGGAACTGTGGAATGCTTTTTGGTGCAAACCTAAGAGCAATGCTGACAAATCAGTAGTTTGAGCCTACTTGGTCTGTACGCTTCTGAACACTTCAGTTTGCAAAGCAAATAACTGTTCTCAGCATTTGCTATTCTTTTGAAGCTGATGATGCACTTGAGCTGCTACTTATAAGTTGGTTCTTATTAATTTTATATCAAAGTAATTTGAAGCTAAATGTTCATGTATCATACCATGGGAATCCAGCTTAGGTATTTTGACAAATGGGTGCTCTTTTGTTTTGGTGGGGGCCTCACACAGAGGTAATTGCAAGCCCCAAGTTTTCAGTTGCGAGGAAGGTCTTGGAAATGCTTTTTCAGCTGGCACTGCTTCTCTAGTTTAGCTACTAATGATGAATTAGATTTGAGTCTTTAAAAGACATAGTACATTTCCTTACACATACGAAAAAGTTAGTTGATACCTTCCACATGAGCCAATGTTAAGAAGTGGTTTGCTAAGTGTATGACTTTGTCAAACAGTTGAGCTGAAAGCTGAATGAGTTGGGAGGCTTTGTTTTGGCCTATCATGAGGTGCGCAAAAGTGTTGAGAGTTTCCTGCTTGCTTTTCTTTTTTATCGCTTTTTATTTAACTGTATTTTTAAGATATCTTCTTTCATTTTGGTGCTTGCTGAGGTGTTCTATAGTGTAGCATACTTGTAGCAGATAAAATGTTCAGATTTTATTCTTCTGTAAGTCATAGTTCTCTCTATATCCTGACCTTCCTCTCAAAATAGCAAGTACCTAGCCTATTTTATCTTTAGTAACTTTGTTTTTAGGGATTGACTAGAAACTTAAACATTCTGAATGTTTTCATATTGCTACCTATCTTCTGGTGTATGAGTTTCTATATGGAAGATTCCTGTTTCATCACTTTCTAGAATAGTCAAACAAGAATTATTCCTCAACCCTGAACCAGCCAGGTGTTCTAGGGAAGTAAGGGTTTATACTGATGTCTTTCCAGTTACTGAAAATGCTAAATGGTTGAATTTATATCTGAATAGCTGATGGAGATTTTGAGTAGTGAAGGTTTCTTGGACCCTGAAGCAGTCTGCCAGGTATCAGATTAATAATCCTTCCCTCATGATGTTATGATGTAATGCACAATGTTCCTGGTCCACAGCAGCTGCTAAAGAGGTGTTTAAATTGTGATGAAAACAGATACAGAGTAACTGAAAAACAAACAATTAGAGAAAATAGAAGATGCAATTATCATGTAACAGGCCTGTTGAAATTTAGCATAACAACAATGGCAAGTCTCAAAATTTAAGAATTGGTTGGTTAGCTTCATGCGCATGCCAGAAGTAAACAGTCTTTTCCTGGCCATTCTTTCCCTTCCTTAGGCATACATTGTGAAGTAGATTGCAAAATTTTCTGGATTGCAGTACATTTCTGTGCTAAATTAGCTCTAACCTGTACTCAAACGTGGTGGTGTCAGAAAGGAGTGTTGGGATAGAAGCAAATGCTTAGGGACTAGGGGATCTTATTATGCATTCCTAGAGCTGCAGTGCTGATTTTCAGTATTGTTGATCTTTTTTTGTTTTTTCTTTTTTTACTTGATTTTAGGCACGAAGTATATGTAAACTGCATACCTTGTTGCCTGTATATCAAAGTATCTTCTGGGTTTATGCTTGTAAAAAGAAAGGCACTGCAAGCAGCTGACTGGTTCAGCAAATAATAAACTAAGTGAAATGGTGTTTCTAGGAAGAAACCTTAAGATTTGCAGTGATTTAGGAAACTGTATGCTGGATTGCTGCATTGCCAAAGGCTGCATTAAAACAGGAGTGCTTTTTTTAGAAAAGCTAATTCATTGGTTTATTGTCACAGTTTCCTCATCCTTGTTATGACAGTGCTAATAGCTCTCAGTATTCTGTTTCAACTACCTGTTACTGATTTTACAGAAAGGGACAAGAAAGAATTTAGGATTGGTGTTACTAACTGAATCCATTGTTTTGGAAACTGGATAACATTTCCTGTGTTCCTTTGTGGTAAACAAAACTTCCTGAAATAGGGACCATTATCTCACCTGAAGCCAGAAAATGTTTGCCTGACTAATTTTAGGTAAAGAATGGAAGAATTTTTTATTTAATTAAAGCGATCTTCCTACTCTTGCAAATGAGAAATAGTCATTTGTCAGTTCAGCCAAATTTCAGATACTGTTGCAAGCAACAGAGTTTTGCCTGGAGGCAGTTGAAGATATATGAAATGAGAATTTCTGTGGGAGGGTTAGTATCTGTGTATGAAGACATATGCTCACTCAGGCAGTTTGTTGTTTTAGGGTACGTATTCTCCTGTTGACACTGACAGACAGTCTTACTGAAATGCTTTAAATCTGGCAGAAGGCAGCAAACCGTTGCCTCTTCACTTCTGTTTATTTCCCTCACCACAAAATTTTTGTTTTAAATGGAGCATTAAGATTTTCAAAGAACTGAGTCCCCAGGCCAGACTTTTTTCCTGGGGGAGGTTCTACATATTACTTCTGTGCTCTGGGCTAGGTTTTTTCTAAATGTTTGCTTTTATGTGCTGTAAGCTTACTGTTCCCTGAGTTAAAGCCCTCCTAATAAGCAGTGTGTTATTTTGGACTTTGGAGTTATGATATACTTGTTCACCTCTTAAACAGCTGTCTCTAATATTTCCATTACTTACTGGGGGACTAATGTTATAATGTGTGGTAATGTAGGGCTCCGTAAAAGCTTGTGGACACGAATACAATTTTCTCATTTTCCTCTTTGATTAACAAGTGCTAATTACATCTTGCAAGAGGATACTTCCTATTTGGTTTGTGAGGGTTTTTTATGGTTACATTTTATGCCTAAGCAAATATATAAACAGCTATTTTTCGCTCTGTATACAGCCATAAATTATTTGGTTTAAAGTAAGGACACTAATATTTGTATTTCTTTCACAATGAAGGTACAGAGCCGAATAGATGGTAGGCTGTCTCTTATGCCAGAGTGCTGGAAGGAATGATTTCTCAGTGTCTAAACAGACATAATTAGATGTGTGGAGCGGTGGTTTTACTTTGGGGACTTTCTACCACTTAGCACTTTGTTTATTATCTGCATGAGAAGATATTATATCATTGAGATCCTTTGTAAATGTTGAGAAGCATTGTGTAAATTTGACGTTTGCTTTTACAAATGTACCAGTTGATTTATTTCAAGTACTGCCTGTTGTGAATGGCAAGTCTTAGAATCTTGCTTAGATACCTCTTCCTCCTGCTTTTCTCACTTTAAGTAATATGTCGTAGGGCACCCTATAATACTGCGTGTGGTCTCCAAAAATAAGCGAAGTCTCTGCTTAGAAGTAGAGTAATTGTGTAGTTCCGTTTCCCTATGTATAGGGACAGAGTTGCTGTAATTTTATTATCCCACAGTTGCCTGTTGCCACTTGTAAACTGATTTCTTGGCCCATGGAAGGTTGAGATTGTGCTCTTTCAAGCACCATTTAAGCAGCATATTTGAATGTCCATAATTTTGCATCCCTCTGATAATCTCTAAAGTAGTGGGAAATACTTGTAGTTATCTCACTCTCTGCAGTTCCATTAAAAACTGTCAGTGGAAATGGTGAAACTGGGTATGACAATAATTCGAGTACATTTTTTTAAACTGTTTTCTCACACCCTCCCCCTGTAAGCTTTCCTACTGGTTTTGTTTTTTCTTTTTATTTTTTTTTTTCACATCAGAAAATGAGAAGTTACACATTATGCAGTTGAGTATTATACCTGAGAATATAGCAGGCAGCTTTCCTGAAGCTTTCTGCTCACTGTTGAAGAAAACATTGATCATCATAAGGCATGCAATTTTATTGAATGTTTATGAGGGCAGCTGTGATTTATTTTTAATGTAGTTATATATTTAACTATTTTGCATTCATATGAAATAGGACTTTTTTTCCTCAGTAGGTGTGGGAATCTTTACTCTTTTCTGATGAGTCAGGGAAGGCTAGAAAAGGTTAAACAGAAAGCACTGTCTTTCTCAGTTGAAGGGATCCTATGTTTGTTTGCCACTGTTAATGTCACATATACTTTTTCTAGCAAAGAACAGTACTCTGAAAGTGGAAGTTGAGCCATATTCATAACAACTAAGTGAAGAAATCCACTTTGTGCACATACCTATACGCATGTACACATACACACTTCTCCATAGGTAGCTGGGGTTAATGCCAGTTGGCATACTGGAGGGGGTTGATGATTCTGCCTAGTTGCTGCTGCTGGTTTAAGGCTGTTGCCATACTTGCATTTTTTGAAGAAGATGATTACTTGAGCTGGTTACAGTAAGTGATAATTATCTGATGTCTCCTGAGCTTCACGTGACTTGTGGTGAAGAGTTGTGAGTGAGGTCCGCAGTCAGTGCTTTGTATACAGGAAATGCATTGTCTGTAATGTCAGGGGTGTGCAGCTACTGCTGGTCCCGCCTCAGCTCTCAGAAGCAGAGGGAGAGAAGACAGGAATGGAGTTTGAAGCTATTGTGGAATTGGATAGGAAGGTGGAGACTTTGAGAGGGAAGTACAGTTCAGTCTTCTAAGTTTTCAGTAGCCCATTACAATAGAATATTACTGAGAAACTAAATTGCCCACTCTTTATAAACAAACAAAACAAACAGAAAACTTGTAGTTGACACTAAATCTTATTTTCTTGACTTCTGAGTTCCTTCATAGTGAATGCTTTGTCCACTGAAGGAGCAGAGAGGTGTCTAATGCATTTTGAACTGTGGCTCACATCCTCCATATGAATCTGTGCTGGTTGCTTTGCATACTTGTGAAACAATGAGGGTAGTGTTTCCTGGTGGCTGAAGAGAAGGTGCAGAGGGTGTCTGCCAGCCTGCAGCAGTCAACACACAACTCTTTGTTGATAGTCCCACTGAAGGCAAGCATGCCTAGACCATTGATGTTCTATGTTTGTACTGAAGTCTGATGTACATGAATGCTATCAAAATAAACTGGTTTTGCTGATTGCTTTATTAATATTCTTGTATCACAATAGTTAAGAAAGACTTCCATCGTCTTTACAGACTTGTAGTGCTGTTCCTGATTAGCAAATAATTTGGGTTTTGTCTTTCTGGAGAGCAGTTGTGAGGTTATGAAAGATAGCTTTTATCTTTTTCAAGTTGTGCAATTCTATGTAGGTACTGTTTGAATTATGAAAAAGGTATTTCTTGCAGTCCAAAGAGATTTAGTAATGATGCTGAATATGATAGTAGACACTTTACTGTTGAGAGCAGTAGATTGTCTTGTAGTTTTTTTCTTTTTCTTGTGGTTTCCAGCAGTGTAGCGCACTCAAGCAAAGTGAAAATGAGCTTTGCTGTAATATTCATTTGGGGGGTGGGGGGAGAGCATTTTATGGTTGACTTCTAAAAATAATATTTACTTAAAAAACCCCAACCCTATGGGTTCAATCACTCTTGGTCCCTTTCATACACAGCTAGTGTTGGCTTGTGTGGCTTTGAGTCAGTGTCCCCAGAAGACAGAAGGCAGCAGGAGGCCTGTGAGAGGAGGGCGCTGCTGCGTTGTTTGCATGGCTGCGCTTGCCAGAGTTATTGCTTGGTTGGTGAACAGCCTATTGGTGAAGGCCAAGAAAAGTAAGGGCATATACTTTAGATGTCAGCCTGATGGAAATAACTGTACCTTAACGATTTTTTGTAAGTTTTGGGCAGATAGTATGATAGCAGTTTGTACTTTACACCTGTTAAACACATACCTGTGTTTATGGTTTTGCTGATTGTATTATAAATGATGCCTATGAATCTTAATATTTTTCTGACAAATTGGATGGAGGAAAAAAATCTTTGGATTGTCTCCATTAAGAAAGACTTAACTCAAATGATTATTTCCCTTCTTGTCTTTCTGTATAAGATATAACCATGGAGAATTGTGGAATAAAACTGTTGTGGTTTTGTTGTATGCTTTGGGCTTTTGTTATGTATTGTTGGTCACTTCAAGACCAACAGGTAGAAGATGTAGTTTTCTCAGTGTTATAAATCTATTTTCCTCTGTAGTTTCATGGCAGGCTAATAATTTTCTCTCCTTTTCATGCTTTCCTGTTCACTCCCATGCTCTGACCCCTCTATGTGCAGGGTCATACCACTGGACTAAGCTGGTAGAAAAGTAAGCTGAAAAAATGGAGTTGGCTACATACTTTATGGCAGCTGTGTGATTTGGGGGGGGGAGGTGTGTCACTGAATAAACAAAAATTGACTGTACAGACTGGGAAGATAATGCGTGACTAAAAATCATACGGTCACTTAGGAAGAGTTGAAAGTTGTAAGTGGGATAAAGAGTGACAATTAGGAATAGATATTTCATTGTCCATGAGTAGCTCTGCATGATTGTTACAGTTATTAATGTTAAATGTGTCAGAAGGAAGTTCTCTGAATAACAGCAATACAAATATTGAGACTGTTCAGTATAGACATACTTGAATGCAAGACCATTATGTTTTGCACTCTACAAACATTGTGGCTGTGAATCTGGTCAGCATATCAGAATGGCTGGCTAAAATTTGTTAGGTTTAAATAAAAGCTTGGAATAGTAGATTCCCCTGAAAAGTCAAATTTCCAAAACACATTTCTTCATTGTTAGGTGCCGCTTACAAAAACAAAGGCACCCACTATGTAGAGGGTCTGCTGCATGTGATGACAGAACATTTAGCTGGTGGTAATGGAGTATAACAGTACAGTAAAAATGATTGGCAAGGGAGATCTCTGCCTTGAATCATCCTCATCTAACTTTCATCCTGTGAAATACTTGGAGTTGATGTGAGAAATTCTTATTAACAGAAGCTTCTTGGATTCCAAATTACAAAATCCTAGCTCCAACAATTTCATTTGAAGTCTGTAGGCTATTTGTATGTACACTTTAAATTGTGTAGCAGTGTAACATGGTATGAAGCATTGAAAGCTAATGCCTACTGGTAGCCTTACTCTAAGTATTCATAACTGCTATGGCAGTAGATGCTTACTTGTTTTTGTTCACTTAAATATCCTGTTATTGGTGTCCAGGTCTCCTAACCTGCTTGCCTGTCTGCATCAGCAGTGTATATAGGTTATTACTTTTTTCTGGGTTACTTAGGTTTTACATCAAGAAAATGAAAGGACACGGTGCATAATCTTCACCTTGGTTCCTTTTACTTGTTTCTGGCTAAAATAACTTTTCTTTTGAGTCGGAAAAATGAGAAAATCACCAGCTAGTTCTGTGTGTATACTGTGCCTTAATTTTTGTTCTTGATTGGATATAATGGAAAATCCAGCTAGAGTAGAAATGTACTGAAGAGATGTGGTCACAGGTAAGACAGTCCTCTCTTTGAACATGCAGTTTAGGGAAGCAAATTTGGAAGCCTTATTGTGAAGATCAGAAATGCATAATCGAGCCAATCTAACTTCCTCTACAACAGGAAGCTTGTGGACTGGAGAAAGCCACATGTGATAATCTTACAGAGCAAGCTGAGGAAACATGGCCTAGATAAAAAAAGCTATTTTAGGGTGTGTGTAAAATCGTTAGGTTAATAGTAGCCAGAGTTTTATTTTTCAGTAGTTCACTTTCAGTAAGGAAAAGCGTATTGTATGGGATTTTGTGTAGTTGTTTCAGCTTATTGTTCTTGTTCATGAACTGGGTAATGGAATAGCATGTGGTTATGAAATCTGAAGACAAGAGGTGTTTGAGAGTAAATGCAGGTACACGAAGCTGGGATGGCAATTCAGAAGTCTTGAATGTTGGAAAGATAGCTTGAAAGAATCGGATGTGATTTAGAAGAATAAGTGAAATGCTTTATATTTAGGTCAAAATAACATAAACAGTTGCTCTCCATCTTTTATTTTTAAGTTGTTCCTGCCACCCCATTCCCCATCCTGATCTAGGACAAACTGTGGATTATAAAATGAGAGTTAACAATGCAGCATTGTTCAGAAAGGTGTGTGTATCTGTTGGCATGAATCTGGAGGACATGTAGAGTTGAACCTTCTGCTCTGTTCTATATTGTAAGGTTAAAGTACTGTATCAGTTTTGGCCATTGTACTTCAAGAAAAATGTAGGCACAGTTAATTTGCCTCAGGAGGGTAATGGTAATGACCAGCAATTTAGAAAAGATGGTATGTGCAGAAAGAAAGAATTGGTGTTTTTGTAACCCAAAGAAAAGATCAAGGGAAGTGATAAGCTTTTAAGCGTGTGGAAGTTCACTACAAAAAGGTGAACATCTGCCCTTGGAAGATGTGCCTTGCTTACTAATGGAAACATGGACTGTGTGTCCTGCTCTCATTGTGCACTTTTTGCTTGTGTGTTTTATAAGAGTTATTTCTGTCCAGTGTCTGGACAGCACTGAACAAAGAGCATGTCATCTTAGGATTCTCTGAAGAAATACACAAATTAGCAAAATCACTAGAAGATGGATCTTCATCTAACCGGGTAGATGTATAGATAGATACTTCAGTTAAAACTCTTGAGCAGATAGAAGATGACTTGCTCCCAGATTTGCCAGCTGCTTAGCTAGTAATGGACTAGTTTCCCCATCTCTAAAAATGGATCATGTTCTCCACTTCTGTAAGGCATTTGAGTTTTACTGAAAGTAAGTGATATAAAAAAAAAGCTAATTTAACATAAGTAGCACTGATTTTTTTTCTTGCACATTACAGTGCAATGTGTAGAGTCAGATATATCAGAAGTCTGTGTGTTTAACCTTCTTGAAGGCTGTGACTAATTTGCTCTGATAAAGATGATTGGGTCCCTTCAGAACTGTGTCATGATCTCTTAATATTTAATACTTTTCTGAAAGGTAACAATCACGTGATTTATGTTAGGTCTTCTGCTGGGTGTGTCATCTTGTGAATCTGCTTTTCTGGCCCTTTGAAGCTTCCCTATTTTTTTCCAGATTGGGTAAAAATTTGTGTTATTACTGGGAAATCCTTAGTTCTTGTAAAATTCAGAGTGTAAGTCACTTCTGTGGATATAAAACTGCTTACTATTCCTATTCTATCAGTATGCTTTATCAGTATTTTGGTAATCTGTCCTCAAATGGAGAACAAAATTAGAAGTTGAGACATTTTCCCTTTCTACTTTGATATGCAAAAAAATGGGAAACTGCTAAGTATTATACTTCACCTGCCTGAGTAATGGGGTAATAATTTGTTTCAGAATAAGCAGTTGGCAAACATCTCTTCGATCACTGCCCATCTTAGCTTTCCTTACTGCGTATTTCCTCCATACTATCATGTTGTCACAGTATCAGTATCTTAATTTTTTTTCCTCCCTTGTACATAACTCATCTGGACAGGCAATACATAAAGCTAACAGTTTAAACAGGTAAAGTGATAAGCTTGAATATCTTAGTAGGCTCGTGTATAATATAGCAAATACAACACATAAGCTCATAATATATGGCAAATATTACTTAAGTGTAGGCAAGTTACAATTGCATTGCGAATAGAAAAAATTTACTCTTGTCTGTTAAGACATTTTGTTTACTTTTCAGCTGCTTAGTATTTCCTTCAGACATTGCTGTATTAACTGGGTAAAGGAAAAAAAATTAAAGGAATTCATTCAATATTGCTAAAATTTTAACAGATAACACTTGGAGAGGCTCAGGCATCATTTTTCAGGTGTCACTTTTTTTTAGAAGTGAAAAAACATTACTTCTTAAGCATCAGGTCTGTGTTGGTTTAATAACACCTTTTTTTACAAAAGCTGTCACTATAAATGCTAATGTTTAACTTGTGGGTGAGAGATGAAAGAATATAAAAAAACCTCTACACCTAAAAACTGGAATACGTATGGGAAAACTTCATCCAAAAGACTGATCATCTGGGGAGCTGCTCATGTGAATGTGTGCTGTTGAGGAGGCTGTTTTCTAGCCTTATCAAGAACAATTCATCGTTTGTTGTGCTAAGTGTTCATGATTTGGATAGAGGGCGACATATATAGAACTCAAAAATAGATAACTGCTTATTTGGGAGGACAGGCAGTCCTCCCACTTAAATCATATCATCTGAAAGGCTAAAAAATGTTGATGACTTGTTCCACCTCTCCGTTCTACCCTGCATATGTTGTTTTCCTCACTGGTTCAGTTCACTGCCTCTTTTTAGAAGGAGTCTTTTGGCTCCTTCTCCCTTACACAGGGTTTTGGATTTTGAAGTCTTAAATGCTGGGAAACTTTCCTCCCCTTCCCCTTCCACCTCAAGCTCTGCCAGAATTGAGCCTGGAACTTATTTGAATTTCTGTTGTTCTTCTAGGACAGCCATAAGACCTTGTGAATGGAAGACCTCTTTTGCTTCTACGTTCATGTCAGAATGGCCTAGGCCAGTCTGTTGCCCTATGGTTCCTACCACAGGCACTCTACAGCAATGTATTGGGATTTTGCCACCAGTGTTACTGCACCATCCAGATGGCTGTAAACCTGCAGAGGAGGTTAGTACAAAATGTGATCCAGGAATTCTTGACACTTTGGTCAGGCCTGTCTGCTTTGGATGTATCATAGAACAAAGGGAGCACTTAGAGACTGCATGTATGCTACTACTTTGTCATTGCATATTCTGTATTTTTCTGTTCCATCAGAGTCCTGGTGGACCAGTTCAGTTGTCTGCAGCTATTAAACAGGTATCCATAAGAATCCCTTGAGATATTAGCACAAGCCTAATTTATTGGTTACTGTGGTTGTCTCTGTGTATTGGAAAGTACAATATCCAGGTGGGTAAAGCATCCCATTTTTAGTTCTCCTAAACTTACCTTTACTATCTCAGTATGATATCATCTTGAAAAGAGTGATCTAGGCCAATGAGCTGGAATTCAGATCAATTTTCCATCCAGCTGAACTAAGAAAGCCTGGTTTTTATTTTCAGTGTTTCTACAGTAAACAATTCCCTTAAAGCATCCTTCTCAGACAAGAGATGACTTATTAAACTACCACTGTGTAGTCACTGGCTGCCCAGTAAGGTGTTTAACTAAGTTCTTGTCAAGCCTTCTCTCTGTGTGCATCTCCTACTTGCAACTGTTTTTTTTAAGCGTGATTGAAACAAGATGGATAACCAAAGTTTAATGGGACAGATGGGCAAAGATGTGGTATGACAAGTCTGTCTCCTTTGGCAGAAAAGGTTAACCAGTTCAGTTGTATTTAGTGTGTTAAATGTTGTCCTCTGCTTGATATCTTTGGTGTGCTTATTTTTTGTCTTGATTTTTTTTTCTTTTCTTTCCTTCAAACCTGTTAGCACCTTCCCTAGGGTTAGTTTTCACAGACTGAGTTCTGAAGAACTCATTGGGGCCAACTTTGAAGTTCAGGGTCAGCGAGGTAAAAAGGGAAAAGCCTGTTTCAGGTCTAAGTGGCCCCTTTCCCAGTCAGTTTCAAAAGATCTTAATCTGGCATGTACTCTTACATTCAGTGCTTTAAAAGTATAGCTTGAACAAGCATCAGTTTAGGGGAGAGGGAAAAATATGTCCAAAATTACTAGCTAATACTGTTAAATAATAGTAGAGGCCACTCAGAATAAAAAAATGTAGGGTCAAAAAAAACCAGAGCAATCTTTTTATTTCTGGATCTACTGCTTATGGCCTCTCAAGCTGTAGCTCCATTGATACTTCTTTCGCTGTAGCCAAGCCATATCTTCTGTGGTTGTTGACTCCAATTGTGAGTTTAATGAGGTAACAGATTTGATTGGAAATAAGTGCTGTTGGAGGGGATACCTCATTGATTTGCATTCTTTGGTCTGGGTCTGCGCTGGGAGACTGACGTGGTTGAAAACCCAGAATTGTTCTTGGTTATTTTTCAGTCGTATCAGTTCCCGCATTGAGTTTCTTTATTGCTGTGTAAATTTTTGCTAGCAAAGCAGAAGGCTGGCATATTGGAATGTGAGAGAAGATGGAGTAGCAACTACTTACACAGTAGTGTGTTGGTGAATCTTTAACCCTGGTGTAACCATGTGATACAGCTTCTCAGGCATGTCTACTCTCTCTCGTAAAAATTCTAGTATTTTCAGAAAAGTTACTGAAAAGTAGTTTGAAATGCATTGGAGAACAGAAGTTTAAAGGAGGCTTTAAAAAGTATCTGATTTAAATTAAAAAAGTGATTGTATTACTCAAATGCTGCACTCTCCAATTAATGTATAGCTGAATTTGCAAAACAGTTCTATCATATTCCCTTTTTTAATGTTTTCTGACAGATTAATCCTTTTTTATGGTGACCTGTTTCTCTCTTGGCTTCTAGTCAGATGTGAATTTTGAATTGTAAAAAAGCTTAAGTTGCTACCAGCTTTATACCTTCAAAAATGATGTGTCAATTTAAATACATTAGCTGGTTTTTACAAAGTGCCTGACAACTTCTGGAAAAAAATTGGCAAAGTAATAAGCACCTAAGTATTTGAAGAAACTTAAGTAATTTAGTGAAGTCTAATACATCTCTGCCATACCTAATGTTGTACTGATTGTTTTCTCTATGCAACTCTAGAAAATTGTTCGCATCAACCTTATAGGTAACTGGGGGGAAAAAGTGAACTCTCAAGAAATAATCTTTATGCCCTAAATTACATATCACACCTTCAGATTTCTCTGGACTGCTGTACAGTGCAACAAATAACAAATTCTAAATTTTATTTACTTTTTTCTCTTACCAATGCAATGCCTATATCTTGATATGGCTATTTTATTTAAATTTGCCAAACCTTTTTCATATTAGGATGAAAGCTTACAAGTTAAGCCAGATGGGAAAACTTTTTTTTTGGAATCATTAGCTGTAAGAGTATAGTCTCGAAATTTAACATGTTAGTGAATCTGCCATTTTTCTTCTAGAGTATTAGGAAATAAAATCAAGCAACCTTTGAAAAGCATTTATTACACAATGATGAAAATGTAGCATCTTCCTGTGAAAATGGCTTTGTTTAAAACTTTCCATGATTGAAGTGAAAACTAATTTTTTGCAGTTTTATTGATTTTTGGTTTTCTAGCAGTTTTTTACAAATGAGCTCAAAAGACGATAGGTTTGTTCTTGTTTTAAAAAAAAAAAAGTACAGATTTTTGAAGCAGTTAACAAAACAGCATTGCTGTTTTCTGTAGAACTCAACTTATCGTTTCCATACTACTGCTTTTAATCAAATGTGTACTTGAATGTCAACTTTTTTGTTTTCAGTGAAGTTGAAAGTTGGGAAGAGTGCTCAGTGGTTCTCTTTAACCTTTGGAAATCTAACCCGTGCATCCAATCCTGCACAAATGCTATGATTACAATGACTTGATAGGACTAGCCAACAGCTTCTTTAAATTTATATCTGCCTGTTTGATGTGACCTCTTACTTTCTCATTACATTTTCTGTCATTAATAATGGTGTGCTTTTTGTAATGGTATGTCCAGAGTGCAGAAGAAAGTTCATTCTGAAAAAATATAAAACCTAGATGTTCTTTGTCACGCTTGGCTGGATTTAAATGCAACATGCTCTTGGTCTCAGTGTTCATACTTTGTATTTTTCAGTCTCAGCAACCCAAGTTTAACTAGTGGATTTTTTTTTTTGCTTAATTGTTTGGAAGTACTACTCTAGTGAATATGAAAACATTTAAAATGTTTGCTGTAGTATCAGAGGTGAGTCTAAGAAAAGTCTTAATTGTAGCCAGTGTTTAGTTTGTCTGGAAATACTGGCAAATGAAGTCTTATTTGGTTTGGGGAAGCAGCAACAGGACAAAGCTGTTCACAATGAAATTAATAGGCTGGATTTCTTGTCCTTTTTAGTTTTGTTTTGTTTTTTTTTTTTTCTAGATAGTCTCAGTATTCTGCCATTAAAAGTGATTTTGTTCTACTGTCCATAGATTGTCTTGTTTGTTTATTTTGCCATCAAACTTCTGCCAATCTTTTATGACTGTTCAGTTGGGCTTTTTGTTTTGTTTGTCTACCAATCTACCTTTTTCATGTATTCATACTTGTAGGGACTGCTAATGTAAAAATGGCTTCATTTATTTGCATTAGGACTGGTGTATGACCTGGGTGGATGAAACTGAGTTCTCTCCTCTCCACTTAATGGCATGTGGAAGCTCTGCCTCCTCATAACTTATAATGAGCTAGGCATATGTCCATTGTCAATTACAATTTCTATGCTTAGGTCCATCACTTATAATTGTCTGCTTTTACAGTTACAGAAAGACATTTGGTGGATAGGTGAATACTGCGTGCTTCAGGTTTTTTGAATCATATGGGCAGCTGTATATTTCTTAGACAGGTGGGGTCTTAATTTCTCCTCCCCCTTCCTCCTCTTCCTTTTGTTATATAGTCTTGGTTCCAGTAGCAGCAGCAGATCACTTTTTCATTCTGTCTCTGCTTCACCTGTTATCTTAATTTTTGTTTGTATGGTAGCAACCTAGGAGATGCAGATGTAAGAGCAATGGGGGAAGGAGAGTGCATCTGCTAGCATGGAACAGAATTGGTCAGAGCTGCTCCCTGCCTGAGAGTTAAGGATCATTTGCTTGCTTGAATATGAAAGAGGAAAATGTGGTGAACAGGAAAGGGAGAGTAGACTTCTGTTGTGAGAATGTCCCAAGATGTCAAATCAGCCTTTGCAACAGTTTAAAATGAACAGTACTGATACTTCTGTGAATTCTCTTGTACTGTTGGGCATCACTGGTGCTTCAGCATATAAACCTCTGTAGCTCACATGAAGTCTGAATTCTAGAGTTTAAGCTCTAGTCCTGTGGAAATATCAGTACCAGTGCTGAAGGTCAAGATGCCATAGGGACAAAGTATCCAGGACTCTAGTCCTGAAGAAAAGCCATTGCTATATTGGGCTGTTTGCAAACTATTCTAGGAACTTCTCCCTTTCAGTTTCTCCTTTCCTTGTCCAGTCTTGCAAGTAATCCCAAGTTCTAAAGGATTAACAGAACTCTGTTTTATTAGTCTGCCTATTTAGCTTTTAATCTGACAGTTCTTTTCTCATTTACCTATTCAAAGCAGAACCCAAATACAAACATTGCCTACTTTAGAAATAGACTTTACATGGACAAATTTATGGGTCCTTGAAGAAAATCTCATGGTTGTTCTTTTTATACCATGTGTACATGGATTGACAGTGGAAATAACTTAAAAGTATGGTATTTCTCAAGCTTGTGTTGTCTTAGATCTCTGGGAAGACAGAATTAAGAAACTAAATCTAAAGCAAGTAAGTAAAAGTGGGAAAGTGAAGGATGGATGTGAAGAATCTTATCCTTAGCGCAATACTGTGCGTGTTAATTAAGTACAAAACAGTTGTTAGCAGCAGAAGTTACTTTCTGAGCAGACAGCTTTACGATGTGAAAACAGACTTTATGTGTGAATGTATGCTTAAGAGCTATATGGCCTGTCTGTATAAATGCAGCCATTTGCTTTCTATGTAGAATTTATATTTGCGTATGGATATGGCAAAGGGGCACAAGTTTTTGTGAGAAACATTGCAATTATTTCATCATGAAATTCTTTTTTCCCCTTCATATGATCAGGCTTTTCTTTTTAGAGAAACAAGCATATGTTCTGATTTTTTTTTTGGGGGGTGCTAGGTTTTTTTTGATATCCGATGTTTCTCTGTATTTCAAAAAGCTTTAGCCCTGCAAAACTGCTAAGCTAAATTTGGTTAGAATTTTGGTGTTTCTCTATATGTGCTGGAGTGTGTGTGGTATTTTCAATTTTTTTAAACTATCTGCAGCGTCACAGTTAAAGGTTTGGGAAGTACAACTTGTTAACAAAACCTTTGAATTCTTTACCATTCTTCATTTTATTTGAGATAACATAACCCACCATGATTGTCACCCTTATTTTGTCAAATTATATTTCCTAATTCTTTAGGTCTTCATGTTTAGTCGCATGCATTATCCTATTCAGCAGTTTTTAACTTGAAATCTGCTTGTATCTGATTTGTCAGCAAGTTCTGCAGTTACTCTAGGCAGAATTCAGCCAGCTTCTCTAGGATGAACACCCTGTGGCCCCAGCATGTAACATCAATTTTTCTTTACCTGTATTGTTTTCAAAGCTTTTCTTCTAGAACACTTACAATTTTTTGACTATTTTCCATATACATTGAAGAGAGAGAAAAAATGTTCTTGTAATGTTTTTTGTATTTCAATTTCCCCTTCTGGATTTTTAATCTACAATACAAAGGTTTCAAGATTAGAGGTTTCTGCAGTTACTCACATAAGGATGGTTGAATCTGTTCACTGCAATTTACCCTATGTTTCCAGAAATCTCCTTTATAATCGTTTTCTAATTAGCTGACTCAGCTTTTCTTTCATCAAATTCTTGTCCGTTAGTGAGTCATCCTTAACGATGACTATTTGCCTATGCAATTTTCTGCTGTCTTTAAAAGTGTTTGAAGAATTAATGAACAATTTTATTCCACTCTAGCTTTTGGCTTTAGATATATATCTAAAGAATAATCAGAACCTTTATGGAGTTTGGATGTTTTAGAACATTTGAGACTTAGCTTGCAACATTTAACAATTTCTAGCATATGAGAGAGGTTTCAGGAATTGTATCATAGAATGGCCTGGTTTGGAAGGGACCTTAAAGATCACCTAGTTCCACCTCCCCTGCCATGGGCAGGGACACCCTCCACTAGACCAGGTTCCTCAAAGCCACATCCAACTTGGCCTTGAGCACTTCCAGGGATGGGGCATCCACAACCTCTCTGGGCAACCTGTTCCAGTGCCTCACCACCCTCACAGTGAAGAATTTCTTCTTATATCCAATCTAAATCTACCCTCCTTCAGCTTAAGGCCATTACCCCTTATCCTATCACTCCCTGCCCTTGTAAACAGTCCCTCTCCAGCTTTCCTGTAGGGCCCTCTATAGGTACTGGAAGGCTTCTGGAAGGTCTCCCTGGAGCCTTCTCTTCTCCAGGCTGAACAACCCCAACTCTCTCAGCCTGTCCTCACAGGAGAGGTGCTCCAGCTCTCTCATCATCTTTGTGGCCCTCCTCTGGACTCACTCCAACAGCTCAATGTCTTTCTTGTACTGGAGGCCCCAGAGCTGGTCGCAGTCCTCCAGGTGGAGTCTCATGAGAGCAGAGTAGAGGGGCAGAATCACCTCCCTCAACCTGCTGGCCACACTTCTTCTGATGCAGCCCAGGATATGGTTGGCTTTTTGGGCTGCAAGCACACATTGCCAAGTGTTGTTGAGCTTCTCGTCCACCAACAGCCCCAAGTCCTTCTCCTCAGGGCTGCTCTCAATCCACTCTCTGCCCAGCCTGTAATTGTGCTTGAGATTGCCCTGACCCATGTGCAGGATCTTGCCCTTGGCGAACTTCATGTGGTTCGCACAGGCCCACCTTTCCAGCTTGTCAGGGTTCCTCTCGATGGTGTCTCTTCCCTCCAGCATGTGGACCACACCACACAGCTTGGTGTCGTCAGCAAACTTGCTGAGGCTGCACTTGATCCCATTGTCCATGTCGCCGACAAAGATGCTAAATAGTGCCAGTCCCAGTAGCGACCCCTGAGGAACACCACTCGTCACTGGTCTCCACTTGGGTTGACTGTAACTCTTTGCAACCACCCAGACAATTCCTTATCCACCGAGTTGTCCATCCATCGAATCCATGTCTCTCCAATTTAAAGACAAGGATGTTGTGTGGGACAGTGTCAAATGTTTTGCACGAGTCCAGGCAGATGATGTCAATTGCTCTTCCTTTATTCACCAATGTGGTAACCCCACAGAAGGCCACCAAATTTGTCAGGCACGATTTGCCCTTAGTGAAGCCATGCTGGCTGTCACTGATCACCTCCTTATTCTCCATGTGCCTTTATTCCCTTGTTTGTTCATAGTTGCTTAGGTCTTTGTCTATGAAAAATGTGTAACTAGCTTGGTGACAGTGAATTCTTCTGACCTTTTAAGTAGTCAGAGATTTCTCCTTGAGGCTTGTGATTCTTTAATATTGACACCTGAGTTGCTAGTTTTTTCCTCTTCTAACTTCTATCTTAATAGCAGAATAGAGAGTAAATTCCAACCCGCTTTGTTCATCAGTGTTTTCAAGAAGCATCTGCTTATTTCCTCAAAATACTTTAAAAGCAAATGCTGCCTGATGTTTGTAAGTGTTGACATGTGCAGACTGAAGAAAGCATCTTCTGCAGAAAATTCTATTATTTGTCACATCTGTATGAAGAGTGATCTATTGATAAGGATAGTATTCATTTTAGTTCAGTCTCAGCTGGTAAAAACTGAGTTTGCAGTTTGACATTTTAATGTAGAACTTTTTAAAAATTTTGGAAGTAAATTTGATTTTCTGGACTGTGTAAAAACATTATAAAGGGAGATGGAAAATCTGAGCATTGAGAACATGGAACAGCTTACTGTGTTTTTACTTCCACATAGTCTAATCTAGTGCATATGATTTCTTAAAGAAAATTGCTTGCAATAGTAAATCTGATTTTTTTTCAGCAGGAATTTTAACTTTAAAAGAAGTCCTGTTAGCTAGCTTGTTCTACTTATAGCTCATCTTGCACCTGTCAGATGATTTAAAATAGTATTTGGAATCTGTGACTTCTTGATTATTAGTGAATCTTGACTGCTTGTGCGCATTTGGTCTCAGTGAACATATGCCTTCTAAAGCCAAGTGATGCTGCTCTTGCCTAGAAGCCTTCATGCTGTGTTATATCACATCACCGGCTCGAATATCTAAAATATGTGGAGGTATTTACAGGTTTTTGTTGCAGACAGCAAATAATATACTAATATCTCTACTACCGTGACACTACCCTGTGGTAATATAAATTTTGGGTAGTTCAACTTTTTATTTCTTAAAAGAGCCTTGAAACTGGCATTTGCCTTTGATAGAGAAGCTAAAATTACTTAGTTTTAAAAAAAAAACCCACCCTGTTTCTTCTGAGTAGTGGTGAACTTGCAAGGTCTGTAGCTTATGTGACAAAATTGTTTTTCTTGAGGAAATGGATGTCTTCACCTAGAACATCTGTCCTGATGTTACCTGAATTTTCCTTTTCCAGTCCTGTAGTTTTGGGGTTGGAAGACCAGCTAGCACAGTTCTTCAGGAGTTTATTAAAGATTGGAGTCAGTTTATGGCTCTGGGATATCTGACTGGCAGGACTGGTGCTGTACTGAAAGAGCTAAGTGCTGGGTCACCAACTGTGTATCTTTCAAAAAAGGAAAAACCAAAGAAAATCCTGCCTCAGGCCTCTGAAGGGTAGCAGAAGGCTCAAATAGGTCTTACTGATGGATCTTCAGGCATTAATTATTGCATATCAGGTATTTATGAGCTTGGTGCATTGCTAGCACTGACATTAAATCCTCTCTTGCTGCTGTTAATAACAAAAGCTTTTCACTTGTGAATTGCTCATTGTGTTCATGCTGCCTGTGATATTCACTGATGAAAATACTGTCTGTATTCTCTAGCTGGCTGTTACTCTAAGTCAAGCACACTCAGTAGCCCTCCCAGAGTGTGTATGTGAAGTAGCTACGGCTTTGAAGAAGAATGTTTGCTCTCTGTCAGCATCTGAGGTGTCAGTAGCCCAATTTAAGATTGCAGTTGTTTCAGGAAAAGAACTATCTTATTGATTTATAAACCTGCTTTCCTAAAAGGACTGCCTATTCCATAGCTGTCAGGAGAGGCAGTGTCTGCTGTTCGGTGTAAGAAGGAAAAGATTTGAATAACTGTGGTTTGAACTTACCTGCCAGTACTGTAATATCAAATAACTGAATGCCTATGCAAAGACTTACTGCTTTTAGTTTCAAGGTACTATATATCTGTGTATTCATTTTGTTATGTGTTGTAATTAAATTGAACTAATGATATACTCCTAATATTTGAAGCAGTACTATAAGATAATGTATAGGTTTTTTGTATAGGATTGGCAATATTAAGTAATGCATACTGATTGTTCACTTGGCATAATAGAAGTATATTTTAAATCTCAAAGCAGTTGAGAGAATGGAAATGTCTGAAGGATCCCTGAATAAGTCTGTCTATTTTTAGATAATTTTCATTCAACCTGAAAAGCAGACGGAAGAATGAAATTGTTGCCTCAGTCATTGGAAAGCTACTTTAAAGTCATGGAATAGGAGTCTAGTGAATCTCAGTTGTTTGTATGACAGCAGTAGCCTTTGTACTTTCATCGTATTCTTGTTTTCCAAGCTATCCTCTTGAGCTCTTGTAATATTTACAGTGATATTCTGATAGGGAATATTTTGTCTCCCTGCTGGATCAATTTATTCTTTTTCTTGTATAGCAAAAATTGTTGTAAAAAAGAATGTAAACCCAAAATCTGTGGATTAAATTGGTTTTGAACTTTTATTATTTGATTAAAATATTGTTTGTGTGGTCCTTTGAAACCTTGCCCATTGCAATTTCTTCCTGCAAGCAAGGTAAGGCTTTCTTAAAATCAGTCTAAAAAGTATTGGATATGGCTGGGGAGAAGTAGTAACTTAAGAAAGCCTTTCAAAGAGTCTTATTTGAGGACCTCTGTAAATAATCTTTTATTTTATTCTCAAAACCAATCTACTGGGAGAATTTGGCATTAGGAGAATCCATGAGTGTGGATATTTGTTCCTGGGTTTTTTTCCCCTCTAAAAGACCAATTTTTAAAAACAAAAAAGCCCACTCACCCCAAACACTGAGCTGGTATGGAGGAGTTTTATGACAAAGATTTGGCATCCGTGTTTGCTTCTGGAAGCAACTAATTTAGGCCTCTTCATTTGTATTTATTACTCCTCTATGAATTCCAGGGTGGAAGAGTGGGAGTAGAAAGGACCACTTGGATCACTGCGTCGAGTCCCCTACAGTGGTCTCTTAGAAATCCACAGGGCTCTGCTTTGAAACATCTTCTTTGCCAAATACCTAGCTCTCCCTCAGCCCTTCCCTTGTGAAATACTGATGCATCATACGATTGTTTCTGGTTTTATGTCTAAAGAGAATATTTAAGTGATGCATCCAAAAATCTCACTGGCCTTTTATCCATGACGGGGTGACAGTGGGAGTGCACAGTGTCATCCTTATAAGCCTTTGCTTTATTGAAACTCCTCAGCTGATAGTGAAGTTACATACTCCAATGCATACTATTGAACTTATTTTATTAAATATCATCTTGATTCTATTATTCCAGTCCACAAACCCATCTTTTTCCCAACCTTATCACTTGTTCCTTTTTCACAGCAACAGGTCTCAAGATCGCCCATCTAGGTCTAGCACCAAGATTATGAAAGAAAATAGTTGCCAGATAATTGAAGGTGCCCTCTTGTCAGCCTACTAATTTTTTTTATAAGCCTTTAGACTTTCTTGTAATCATCTTGTTTATCCACATTATTTTTTTTGTATTAATTCTGATCTTTAAATAACAATTTTCCTTGTGGGAGCTATATTTAAAATGTTTTGCACTAGCTGACAGCAGTCAGTTATAGATTGAATGTAATTTAGGCTATTATAATTTTATCAAAATTGTATTGCTTTTTATTCAACTTCTGAAACTATTTATATCCCTGATCATTCACTCAGTCTGTTCTAGAAACATTTGCAGCATTTATATACTATACTGTATTAATTACTACATTAATGTATACTATGTTAATGCAGTATCAATATACTTTATTATATTAAACTAACCATATATGTCTGGACAACTTGCTGTCCTGAATGTCCTTGCATTTATGCCTGTTTCAGGTAGTATGTGTAGTAAATTACCAGAGTTTTCTGCTATCGCACTTTGAAATTTCACATGGCAGTTCTTTCTGAAGGGATTATACAGACCATCCTGGTTTTACCAGAGTAGCTAATCTCAGTTGGTTTTATAGAATCATAGAATGGTTTGGGTTGGAAGGGACCTCAAAGATCATCTAGTTCCAACCCCCCTGCTGCGGGCAGGGACACCCTCCACTAGACCACATTGCCCAAAGCCTCATCCAGCCTGGTCTTAAACACTTCCAGGGATGGGGCAGCCACAACCTCTCTGGGCAACCTGTTCCAGTGCCTCACCACTCTCACAGTGAAGAATTTCTTTCTAACATCTAATCTAAATCGACCCTCCTTCAGCTTAAACCCATTACCCCTGGTCCTGTCACTACACTCCCTCATAAACAGTCCCTTACCATCTTTCCTGTAGGCCCCTTCAGGTACTGGTAAGCTGCAATTAGATCTCCCCCGAGCCGCCTTTTCTCCAGGCTGAACAACCCCAACTCTCTCAGCCTGTCCTCATAGGAGAGGTGCTCCATCCCTCCAGTCAGCTTCATGGCCCTCCTCTGGACTTGCTCCAACAGCTCCATGTCTCTCCTGTACTGGGGCCCCCAGAGCTGGACGCAGTACTCCAGGTGGGGTCTCACCAGAGCGGAGTAGAGGGGCAGGATCACCTCCCTCAACCTGCTGGTCACACCTCTTTTGATGCAGCCCAGGACATGGTTGGCTTTCTGGGCTGCAAGCGCACACTGCCAGCCCATGTTGAGCTTCCCATCAGTCAATACCCCCAAGTCCTTCTCCTTGGGGCTGCTTTCAATCCATTCCTCGCCCAGCCTATAGTCATGCTTGGGATTGCACCAACCCACGTGCAGGACCTTGCACTTGGCCTTGTTGAACTTTATGCAGTTTGCATGGGCCCACCTCTCCAGCCTGTCAAGGTCCCTCTGGATGGCATTCCTTCCCTCCAGCATGTGGACCACACCACACAGCTTGGTGTCGTCGGCAAACTTGCTGAGGGTGCACTCGATCCCGTTGTCCATGTCGCCGACAAAGATGTTGAGCAGTGGCGGTCCCAGTACCGACCCCTGAGGGACGCCACTCGTCACCATTCTCCACTTGGACATTGAGCTGTTGACCACAACTCTTTGAGTGCGACCATCCAGCCAATTCCTTATCCACCGAGCGGTCCATCCATCGAACCCATGTCTCTCCAATTTAGAGACAAGAATGTCGTGCGGGACAGTGTCAAATGCCTTGCGCAAGTCCAGGCAGATGACGTCAGTTGCCCTTCCCTTACCCACGGACGCTGTAACCCCATCATAGAAGGTCACCAAGTTTGTCAGGCATGATTTGCCCCCAGTAAAGCTGTGTTGGCTGTCACCAATCACCTCCTTATTTTCCATGTGCCTGAGCATGGTCTCCAGGAGGGTCTGCTCCATGATCTTGCCAGGCATGGAGGTGAGACTGACCGGCCTGTAGTTCCCTGGGTCTTCCTTTTTACCCTTTTTAAAAATGGGGGTTATGTTCCCTCTCTTCCAGTCAGTGGGAACTTCACCAGACTGCCAGGACTTCTCAAATAGGATGGTGAGTGGCCTGGCCACTTCATCCGCCAGTTCCCTCAAGACCCGTGGATGCAACTCATCAGGTCCCATGGACTTGTGCACCTTCAGGTTCCTTAGATACTCTCGAATGTGATCTTCTCCTACAGTGGGCGGTTCTGCATTCTCCCAGTCCCTGCCTTCTGTGCCCTGGGCAGTGTGGCTCAAGCATTTGCCAGTGAAGACTGAGGCAAAGAAGTCATTGAGTACCTCAGCCTTCTCCATATCCTGGGTAACCAGCTCGCCTGCTTCATTTCGGGGGGGACCCACATTTTCCCTCGTCCTCCTCTTATCACTAACATACCTATAGAAGCTTTTTTTGTTGTCCTTGACATCCCTGGCCAGACTAATTTCTGTCAGGGCTTTGGCTTTCCTAACCTGCTCCCAGGCTGCTCGGACAGTTCCTCTGTATTCTTCCCAGGTTACCTGCCCTTGCTTCCACCCTCTGTAGGCTTCCTTTTTTGTCTGACATTGCCCAGGAGCTCCTTGTTCATCCATGGGGGCCTCTTGGTGTTTTTGCCTGACTTCTTCTTTGTTGGGATGCATTGCTCCTGAGCTTGGAGGAGGTGACCCTTGAATATTAGCCAGCTGTCTTATTTCATCTTGTATTTGATAATTTCCATTTTCTTGTCCCTGTTGCAATTAATTTTCACATATTTCATCTTTCTTAAATGGAGGTAAACTATGTTTCTAGTATAATTAACATTTGGGCCATACTAGGTAGTTACTAATCTGCAAATGATCACTTATATTTGAATAGTGCTGATTAGGAAGAGGATCAAGAAGGACTGTGTAGTGGTGGGAACTGCTTGAAAGTGTTGACCAAATGCTTGCTTGATTTCTTGGAAAATTTTGAGGAGATTTAATCAAGATAGTATATGCTGCTTACAAACTCCTTTGAGAAATTAAGCACTCTAATTTGCAAAATGATAAACTGTTTTCAGAAGTTAAATAAATGTAGTTAAGATGTTTCTGAAAAGTATAGGTACCAAAATAGCAATGTCTTTTAAATAATTTTCTTGCAGTAACCGAAAGAGCTTGGTTTTGCAAGCGTTTCTACTCAGTTTAGAAATGTTATTTCCTTACTATGTATCTGTAGAAGTAATTAGAAATAATCATAAAAGTTTATACGTTAAGTAAAGACTACTTAGATAAGTAAATCAGGAGAATTAGAGGTTCAAGTGCACAGTGACTTAGGTCCATACAGTTAGAAACATCTATGTGATGAGCCAGATTTTCATCTCACAAGAGCTTCTACTTTTATAAGCATATTTATGCATTCTAATTTATCTGTAGGAAAGCCTTTATGAAGGCTTTCATTACTTCTGCCTTTGTGTATTAAGTTCATCCTTGTTTTTTCAAGTGTAGTCAGCTACTCATGTTTCCGTTTTATTCCTCCTTCATTCCAAGGCCTACCAGTTTTAGAAACATAATTGATAGTTTTTTCAAATGGTCAATTTAAAAAATTGACTTATAATTGAAAATTCACTTCTGATGAATTGAAAGTGTAGCCTTCCTGCACAGAGCAAGAAGAGGAGAAATTGATTTTACTGACCTACATTTCTCAGATTTTTCTGAATAATAGGTTTGTTTTTAATGAATTGTTCTCATACCACTCAGACTAGTATGATTCGTTTGCTCTCATCACTTCTTCAGAACTTACTGTTGCTGAATTGTACTGAACAGATGACTTGAATACTGAAACCTTTCAAAATCTGTCAAAGAAGTGCAGCTCAGTGAAGACTACTTCTCCCTGTGTTAACTTCTGAGGAGAAGAGTACTGGCATCCTTGAGCTCATTAATATTTTTTAATTTACAAAATGCATTTAGGTTTCTGTGAAGAAAACAGAGAATACACCTGTTTTCCACAGGTGATGGGTTGACCCTCTCATATGAATGGGTTTTTTACATTTGCTTTTTTAACACTGAAACTAGATAATACTTTGTTTATCCTCGAACTGACTTATTACTGATGAGCTGATCGTAATGAGGTCTCTGCAAACAAGCACTAAAACCAGTTTAACAGTGTGGGCCAGTAAAAAGAAAAAAAACCACATTGGCACAGTAGTTCTGAAACCTGAATCTAGTATTGGCATCACTTCTGTTTTCAACTGGATAGATCTCATTAATAGTTCAGATATATGGAGTTTTGGACAATGCTCATATTGACAATTTGCTTTTTTCATTTTTTAGAAGTTTGCTCAAAAATCCATACGTATGCCTAATATGTTACCTTAAAGTATGCCAGTCTTTTCTCCCACATTACCAAATAGACTGAGAAGCTGAAAATTCAGTTTTGTGTAGGCCATCAATCTTTCGTTAGATGCTGTTCAGTTAATCACTTTCCATTTGGTTTCAATTGATATTAATAGCTTAGAAACAGCAAATGTTGTGTCGGGATTTTGATGAGCCCATACTTTGTGCCAACTTCTATTTATTCATATCTGAAAGTTTGGAAAACAAACTTTACATCAGCTTTGTCTGTTTAGGTACCACATCCAGTGTAGAATCCTGATTTAGTTGAATAACGGCAATTAGGTCCTTTGTTAAGTCTGTTAAAGTCGTATTGAAGACTGATCACTAGTATAAACAAAGATGAAGTTGGTCTGAAGATAAAAATGACTGCACTGTGTCATGCTGAAAGGAGTAAGCATTCTTTCCCATGCCAACTGTGTTGGTAAAAAAGGTGGTAAAGTGAAACAATGCACTTTACGTGAGCAGTAATTTTAAAGATGACCTTTTTCTATAGTGTCAAGTGTATCATGGATTTTCTGTGTGTGTGTGGAAATCACTTGACCTTCAGAAGTAACAAGACTTGAACGTACCCCTTTTTCCTCTTTTCACTTAATTCTTGATAAGTCACAGCCTCTGTTTCTACTCTTTCCAAGGAAGGTGTTTTTAATACTTGTGGTGGGTTGACCCTGGCTGGGGGCCAGGTGCCCACCAGAGCCACTCTCTCACTCCCCTCATTCACTAAACAGGGGAGAAAAGGCATAACGAAATGCTTATGGGTCAAGATAAGGACAAGGAGAGATCAGTCACTAATTACCGTCATGAGCAAAGCAGACTGAACTTAGAGAGAAAATTCATCTAATTTATTACTAAGCAAAACAGAGTAGAGGAATGAGAAATAAAATCAAATCTTAAAACACCTCCCCCCACCCCTCCCATCTTCCCGGGCTCAGCTTCACTCCTGGCTTCAACCTCCTCCCCTCAACGGCACAGGTGGACGGGGAATGGGGGTTATGGTCAATTCATCTCACGTTGTTTCTGCCACTTCTTCATCCTCAGGGGGAGGACTCCTCTCATTGATCCCCTGCTCCAACATGGAGTCCCTCTCATGGGAGACAGTCCTTCACGAACTTCTCCAACGTGAGTCTCTCCCACAGGCTACAGTCCTTCACAAACTGCTCCAGCGTGGGTCTCTCCCACGGGGTGCAGACCTTCAGGAGCAGACTGCTCCAGCGTGGGGTCCCCCACGGGGTCACAAGTCCTGCCAGCAAACCTGCCCTGGCGTGGGCTCCTCTTTCCATGGGGTCACAGGTCCGGTCAGGAGCTTACTCCAGCGCGGGCTTCCCACAGGGTCACAGCCTCCTTAGGTGCCTCCACCTGCTCTGGTGTGGGGTTCTCCACGGGCTGCCGGTGGAATCTCTACACCCCCTCATCCTTCCTCCATGGGCTGCAGGGGGACAGCCTGCTTCACCATGGCCTTCACCACGGGCTGCAGGGGGATCTCTGCTCCGGCGCCTGGAGCTCCTCCTCCCCCTCCTTCTGCACTGACCTTGGTGTCTGCAGTTTTTCTTACATCATCTCACTCCTCTCTCTGGTTGCAAAAGCTTTCTCTCACTGGTTTTTCCCTTCTTAAATATGTTATCACAGAGGCGCTGATTGGCTTGGCCTTGGCCAGCGGCGGGTCCGTCTCAGAGCCAGCTGGCATTGGCTCTTATCAGACACAGGGGGAGCTTTTAGCAGCTTCTCACAGAAGCCACCCCTGTAGCCCCCGCTGCTACCAAAACCTTGCCATGCAAACCCAACACAATACTCCTTTTACTTCCATGGCATAAAGGCTTTGTTATCTATTATTCAGTATTTTGAAGGGAGGAAAAATACCTGGTTTTGCAAAAATCTTCAGTTTTATTACATTACTCAGTAGCAAAGGCAATTATTAAACCTATGCATTTTGGGATTATTGCTGTGGTTACCGGACTTGTTTATAGGAGTATTTGCTGTAAGGGCACATTGCTGATTCATGTTAAAGTTGCTAGCATGCTCCAAAGGTTTCTTTCTGCATAGCAGCTTCCTACCCTGTTGACGCCCAGCCTATATGGATAATATGGTTATTCCATGCTGGGTACCGGACTTTGTACTTGCATTTATTGAACTTCTTGAGGTTTTCAGCCTGCCTGTTTCAGGGTATTGCCTGCATGCTCCACCCCCAGTTGGGTGTCACCAGCAGCCTTGCTGAGTGTGGATTCGGTCCCATCCCCCAGGTTCTTAGTAAAGACACTAACCAGTATCAGCTCTAGTTTTGACCTCTGAAAGACACCACTGGTGACTGTCTGTTAGCTGGACTTTGTACTGCTGGTGAAAACCCAGAGAGCCTGCTGGTCCAGCTAGCAGACCACCCACCTGGTAGCCCACTTGTTCAGGTCATGTCTCAGTTCTGGCAAAGTACTCTGGAAGACTGTCACAGTCCCTGTTAAAGTCAAGGTAAGCAACACTCACTGCTCTTCCCTTGCTCACCAGACCAGTCCTTTCCTTAAAGCAAGCTGCCAGGTTGGTTAAGTATGCTGTGCCCTCAGTAAGTCTGTACTGTCTGTTCCCAGTCACTTTCTATTTATTAATTGATTTATTTTTATTGTGTGTGTGTGTATGTAGATTCCAGGAAGATTTGTTTCATAATCTTCGCAGGGCCTTAAATGAGACTGAATAGCAGTTGGTTTTCCACATCCTCCTTTTTCTTCTTGATGATAGCTTTTTTCCTAGTCCTGAGGCAACTCTCTGGTTCACCATGACCTTTCAGACATGACCCTGCAATAAGATCAGTCTGCTCCTTCAGCATCCTCAGATGCCTCCTGTCTGGTGCCATGGAGTTGCACATGTCCAAGTGGCTTGAGATCCCTGACTCAGTCTGTACTGCATGTGAAGTTTCACTTCCACATACAGTGACTTGACGGTCACAGTCAGGGCTACCTGAGGTAGGGGTGAGGACTTGGTGTGTAATAGCTGATGAATAGACTTGCAGCACTGGCAGTGTACTGTGGCAGGCAGTTCCCTTCCATAACTACATATCATGGGGAATACCTTCCTTTTGTTTTTTAACCTCTTGCTGCTAAATTCACTTGATTACTCCTAAGTATTTGTATTGGCAGAAACAAGCAACAGTTTTTCTTGACCATCTCCATGCAGCTTTTGATTTTATAGACCTGCCAGCTGATTTAGATTACATCTTTTCCAGCCAGGAAGAATGCTGCTCTCTTCACTTACACCTTATAATGAAGCTATTTCTTGTTGTCTTCATCCTTTTGCCCTTCTTGCTTGTTCTTTCTAATCCTTCTATATCCTTTTTGAAATGGCAAGACTGAATGTTCATACACTGCTCAAGATGAGAAAGCAGATACTGTGTAATGGCATAGTGATGGTTTGTTTTCTGTTCTTCTCTTAGTAGTCTAGTAACAAATTCTTTCTCTTTCACTCCTGCTGATCACCCAGCTGATGGTTTTATAGAGCTTTCTAGTGCAAATCCAAGATCCAGAGTTCAGGCCCATCCTTGTGTCTACTTAAAAAACAAAACAAAACAAAAAAAACCCCAAAAACCAAAACCAAAAGCCCACCAAAAAAAACCAACACCAAAAACCCAACCAAAAAACCCAAACAAATAATCCCTAGGATTTTTTTCCTTTACTTAATGTTGTGGTAATTTCACCTGCTATTTTATCATCGAGTTGTTAATTACAGATACTTTTGTAGTTCTTCATTTTATATAGTCATCCCTGTATAACAAAATGATATAGGTGCAAACTGAGATTACCCCAAACAGAACTATTTCCTGGCGTTTGATGTGCACCTACGCAGGAAGCAGAGGGATGTACACCCTTCTAGTCATGCACAAGTGGAAGGCTACAGGCTCCTACGTTGCCTTACCATCCAAAGCTATGCCACTTAAATGTATAGGGATGCATGGAGTCATGAATATGTCTGCTGCCAGTAAGAAGAAATAAGCTGTATTTAGAAGAAGGATGTTGTAGTAATTTCCTGCAATAAGAGGGGGAAAGGCAGGAATCAAATTATGACGGTGAAATACTGAAGGAAGGGTAGTCTTAATGATACAGGGTTTTCTGTGAGGTTTTTGCATAATCATGGCTTATGATTAAAGTTCTCCTTTCCAATAAATTCCTCAGTTTAGGCTGAAAGCATGTAAAAGAAACTGTGCATATATCAATTTTAAAATTCTAGTGTGTTTTTGAAAAGTCTTATTTTCCATTTATTTTATAAATGTCTGCAATTCTGGTTTTAACTAGTAAGCTATTCCCACTGGGAAATACTTTGGGAGTACTTTGTGTTGAAATGTGTCAGTAGTGGTGGGGAACCTGTTGGTAATAAAAAAAAAAAATCATATTTTAGTGTAAGTGAACAAGCCCAAAGCTGTTCTTGATTCTGCCCTACCCAAATGTCAGTCATGGATATAAGCAGTCCTTGTAACAAGATTTGCTTGTAATTTGAGTAGGACAGAGGTGCATTTCAAAGCTTGGCATTCTAAAATTTTAATGTATACGTGTTGAAAAATGTATAAAATGTATAAAACTATTAAAGCCACTTGAAGCATCAAAATTATTAATTGATACCTTTAGCTTTAAATGCCTAGTAAGTGATCACAGTGGCTTGTGCTAGTTTCTTCACTTTGCCTTTTGTTTAACTTTACCAAAAGGAATGTTTATTTTTGGTTTGCTGAAAGCAAAAGTGTAATGAAGGTGTAATGTGCCATTGGACTCTGTAAAATGCAGGCATTTGTGGATTTGCATTCCTAGTGATGGGCCTGTTAATAGACGCTGTTCCCTTAATCTTGTTGGAGTGCATAGAGCATTCATTTTGATACATATAATATTTGGTAATTAAATTGTTACCTTTAAAATGTAGTTAAAATTTCTGCTTTTAGCCGCTGTCCTTAGGTAACTTTTTGTGACTTTTTCTTTTTTTCTTTTTTTCCCCCAGATATAGAACGTGGTGTCTCAAACTGGATTGAAGCAACCTGTTGATGTTTTTATTTATACTTTTTTATTTTTGTATTTGACTTGAAGTGCCATGAAAAAATTTGCATATTGCAAGGTGGTCCTTGCCACCTCTTTGGTTTGGGTCCTTCTGGATATGTTTCTATTGCTGTACTTCAGTGAATGCAACAAATGTGATGAGAAAAAAGAACGAGGCCTTCCTGCTGGAGATGGTAAGTTTTCTGCCTAAGTAATGTTTAAATTATACTCATTTAAAATTGCACTCCTTTTAAACATTTAATCCTGCCCCCCCTCCAAGATAGTATTGCATCAATATTAAGGTGTTGCAGAATGTTCAGTGTTTCTTTGAATGACTAGGGCATAAGCACATTGCCTGGGATATATATTGCAGACTTAAATGCTTGCTTAAAATATAGAATTTTAAGCACTAATGTATATAGTAAAATAATAAAACTACGCAACAAGCAGTTCAGGAATGTAAGCTATGTTAATATAGTCTAAAGCATGTTCTAAATTTCCACCAGTGAGGAAGCAAAGGTACTGTTAACTTCACTGGACTTGGTGGTAAAACAAACCAAACCAACAACCAACCTTACTTCTCCACCTGCCCCTGCAAAAAAACAAAAACAAGCAAAAAACCCCCCCCAAACTAAGCAAAAATTTGGCCAGTGACTATAACAGTAAGGGATGGTGAATGTTGTAATGAAAATAAATAGAATAAACCTGGCTGCAAAAGTGACAAATATGAGGGGAGTGTCTCTCTCGTGCGCGCGCGCGCTCTCTCTCTCTGTGTATATATATATACACACACACAAGCATACAGATATACATATGGATATGCTTATGTAGGTAACTTTTTCTTTGAAGTGAGAGCTTGTTATTCAATACTAAAGGTCTTCAGATAAGCTTTCTGTTTTGTTACTGCTATCTTAGTTTTTGGGTACCAGTTAGATGAGCTGAGTGGTTTTTTGAAAGTCGGTACTATTCATGTTGCCAGCTTTTTTTTAGGAAGGTCATCATAGTTGATCACATGTGGAAAAAGGGTTGGTGCAGTGAGAATTCACCCCTGCAACATCTCGGCACAGGCATTTAGAACTGCAGACAGCTGCTGCTTCCACTTCATTTGTGAAACATCTAATTTTGTAGTATGGTGTCTCCCACCTGAAAGGCTGTGTCTGTATGTTTCACTGCTGCTACAGGAAACTTATGGAGTGATGATCAATGTTAAGTCCTATCAGCCAAATGTATTCAAGATTGATTAATGCTTTCTGTCACAAAAAACTTTTTCACCTGTTGACATCTGGTATGGACAACTTTGACATCCCTGGGAAATTTTCTGAAATGTTTTAAGAATAGTGTTGCTGTTTTACAGAATAACACTGGGCAGATGTTTAGGAAATGTTAGTTTTGTTTTGTTGTAATTTCCCCCTCCCCCTGGTGAAAACAGGCTGATAAATCTCCACAGAGAACAACTATGTATAGGAATGTAGAATTTCTGCACGTCGTACATCTCAATGGTTGTTGGTTGTTTCCACAACTGCATGTAAACGTTATAGAGGGGTTCTAGTTCACCTGAGTTTTGCAGAAGGGACTTAAATTTTCAGTTGCTTGCATTTCATCTTTTGGGTTTCTTTTTCAATAAGCAGAAAAGAAAGTGATGAGAAAATGAATTAGGATTATGTAGAAAGTATGTCTTTTATAGGAACTCAGGCTTTTTCTTTTTAGAAGTTGGGAGATTTTCTTGAGGATGACTAATATTGCATTAAGGAATGGATCCACTTTTTGGATTCCCACAAAGCTTTTACATGATGCGACGCAGATAACTTATGCCAGGCTTCTTTAGAGCTGTCTCGCAAACAGTTGTTTGGTTTTGGTTTTGGTTTGTTGGGAGTTTTTTTGCTGTTGGCAAACAGCAATTGAAGTCAATATATAGCAAACTTGATATATTGATGATGTTGAAAGTTCAGATGACTTTATGTGTAAAGTCATTGGGAGATCCTTCAGGTGAGGGGAAAATCTGCAGTTTCTAAAGATTGGTATTATGATTCTTCCTATGCAACATTAGTTTTACTTAGTTGAGTACAGTCTTCAGTCTGGTCTTTCCCTAACCTGTGTGTGTTAAAATCCCTGATTATCTTTTTAGTATCTTATTGGCTTGTAAACAAACAAACCAACATCAAACAGATCAACAAGACAAAACTTTGTGTATAGTTTTGTACATTTTTCTTGTTCTTTTAAACAGCTGACTTGTCGTAAGGTATGTGAAGAAATATGTCTGCTAGAAACCATGGTCGTAGCTGACAGTGTGACACTTCCTTTTAACCTAGTTGTATGCCTGATCTTAGATGTTCTTACTCATTCCTGTAGTTTGCTGATGTGGAGTCTGTAGTGGATTTATTCCCAATTATAATACCTAGAATATCCTCAGATAACATTGAGGCTATTTTTTCTGTGAAGCTTTTATCAAAATCTTCTTTTCCACTTCACTTCCCCCCCTCCATTCATTTCCATAATCTAGTTTTCTTGATTCAGCGTAAATTATGTAAGTGTTCTGAATTTAATAGTCTCTTTGTCCATGTAACTCTGGTATATAGCTTCTCTTTGCAATTTGTAGAAGAATTCCATGGCATTTAATGAACCTACTTGACATATGAGTAAATTTTTCTGAAGAGTTTGTAAGTTTATTTTAGGCAGTGCTTGCCTAGTTGGAAAAATTAGTCTTTAGATATTTCAGCAGGAGCAAAAGATTTTGAGGATAATTTTGGACAGTTCAGGCTTTTATGAAGTTGGAAGGGTGTTTGTCCTGGCTGATACTGCTTCTCTTCTCCCCACCATGACCACTCCAGAGAGGGGCGAATAGGTCAGGGGGAAGCTCTCTCCGGTGCTCAGCTCTGAGGTTGTCTCATCTATTCTGAGCTACCCAGCTGACCTGGATAGTGTACACCCCTTGCCCAAACTGTCGCAGCTGTTCTTTCTATTGGCACATCTTCTGGGTGGTGGTTCCCTTTTTGTAATCGCTGATTGTTCATCAGTCAAATTCATGAAGAGTAGTAGCTGATAATGGAGGGCTGTTGCTGTAAGTTTAAAGGTTGTTAAGAGTTGGAAGGAAAATCACTGAACCTTAGTAAGCATCATCCATGTTATGTGGTAGTTTTTTCCAAGCCTGAAATTCATAGGATATCTACTTGAGCACTATCGTTTCCAGATGGAGATTTGGCATTACAATTTAGATTTCACAGCCTGGAATAGAACTTACTGATAAGTGTAAACAAGTTGTAGACTTAAAGAAAGAGTTCAATCGTTCTCTTAACAATACAAAAAGGTACCATTGCTGTAAACAAAAAAGGGCTAGGTAGTACTGTGGTTTTACTACTAAAGATTTTTTTTGTGTGTGTAACTGTCTTATTTCTGTAAGAATCCTGTATGTAAGCTCTAAGTTCTTGACTTAAATGAACATCAAATGAGTCCTTCCTTACCCGCAGTTACAGGCTTCTTAAAGGTATAACTTCAAAGGAATTTCCAGCTTTGGCACTTGATGCAGTTTCTAAATGTCCAAACTCATCCTTTTTACCTCTTCCCCCCTCTCCCCCCTTTTTTGTTTTTCTTCAAGGGGCATTCTACTTGTGTAATGATTAGAAGCCCTGCAAAAAAAATAATAATTCTTTCAGACTTAGGATTGGTATTACAAGAGTCTTGTGATCTCAGCTACTTGCTATTTAAACTCTTTTATTGGGGCAATGACAGATTTAAACTAGGACCAGTCGTTTTTGTCAAGTGCCAATCAAGGCCTTGTGCTCTGAATTTTGAGCTCTTTGGTAAAGATAAAAGTCTTAAGTTGTGACTTGGTTCTGAATATTCTCATCTGCATATAAATTCCTAAGTGAGCAGGTTCAAGATATATAAACCACAGATTTACAGGAACTGTTCATCATAAATCAGTCTTGTTCTGTTAAAGCTGAGGTGTGTCTAAGACAAAACTTCTCTGAATTTTTACCTGTCCACACAGCTTTCGTGTAACTGTGGTGGTTCTTTCAAAGGTGACTGGACTTAGTGTTTTGGTCAGTTTAGCATTGTTGTGGCCCCTAAAGACATGTCAGGGGAGAATCCATCCCTTTTTCTGGCTTTAGATGATCTTAGATTTTGAAGTATCTGTTTTTCATCAGGGATATTGCCTGGTAAAAAGGAATTTGTAGTCCATACACATAAAGAGTTCCTGATTTTTAATGAAGATCTGGAAGATATCAAGCCCTCTTTGAAACTAATGGTTTACTGATACAAATGAGAAATGTCTGGAAAAACATTACTAGATTTCCGATCAGATCAGGTGATGATTAAGTAATTTATTTTTCCCTGAAACTTGTAGCTGTAAATTAAATTTCTATTTGTTGGAAGTATGTCATCAGTATGTGTCTACAGTCCTTCAAAGGAAACATTTTGTTTCATAGTTAACTGACAAAAGAGCACTGTGGTTTGAATTTTTAACAATGTGTATTAGTCATTTTCAGAGAATGTTGTTGGTTTGTGTTTATATGAAAACTACATGCTTTTGTGGGAAAACAGACTACTGTAAATGCAGAAATCTGAGAGAAGATGCTTAGTTTCTCTGTGCTTGCACATCAAGCTTGCCTATCTTTGCATTTAGTGAGTTCCATAAAATATCTGTGGATCTAGTTAGCTGTTGCTGGATTTCTCTGCTGGAGAAAGGAGTACTTTATTTAGGTAAAATGTGTAATAAAGTAGTATATATTTGCTAATGAAATTTAAGAATTCAGCTGGTGAATGTGTGGAATTGTACACCTGGATCCAACTCACTGATGTGCTAAACTAGCATCTAACAGCAGGATCTTCAAATGGGAAAGATGAGTTTTCAGTTAATTTAACTATTCAGTTTAACTGGTTTAATCAAGGTTAAGAAAAAACTAGAAGTATAAATGAGACAGGAAATTATTTTTTTCTTTTAAATACCAAATATGGTAGGATAAGACATTCACTCTTAAGAATGAAGGAAATATATTATGATAGCTTTTGTTTAATCATTTTAGGTACCTATATACTCATTGCTATACTCTTAATAAAAATAGTTATGATAGCTCACGTAATAAAACCAAGCTGAATATATAAAATTAAACCCAAATAATTGCCTTATTGTATACCATAATTTTATGTTGATTACTCCCCCCCTCCCCCCCCCCCCCCCCTCAAAGGCACAAATTTTATTTTAAAAGGTTATGGAATTGCAAGTCAGCAGGTTTGATGAGGTTCAACTGTACTTAGGAGGCAAAGATGCAAAGCAAACCGCTTGCTCATTTTAGCCCATGGTTAAAACAAGTGCCTAAATTGGTCTGCTTAGGATCTGCTTGGACTTACTTATTCTATAAATTTTTAGTGGATGAGTGGCTGGCTGGCAACTTCTAGTATTATATGGCTCAACTTGCAGTGAATGGGAGTTTGGTAAAAAGAAAGCATCTCTGTGGTGGGAGGATTTTCTCTGCTAAATGTTACTGCGGTAATGCAACTAGTGCAGTTGCTTCAGGTACTTGAAAATGAAAGTTTCTCAAGGAACACATTGTGCTTGTAACCGATTAATGCTGTCTGCAAACTAGCAAAATGTTTCAGTTCTTAGTAAGTATTTATTGTAAGTCTTAGTGTTTCAGCAAAGATGGAAGGCTTGGGCTTTTTAAAAAAATTGTATTTTTATTCTTTATATGGCTATTTGCTCTTGGCATAAGCTTTAATTACACTGTACTGTTCTAGATGCAAATTAAAGTTCATTTGAAGCTAGCTTATACTGAGGGCTTTGGTGCCTTTATTTTAAAATACTTCCTGTTCCTCTGTTTAGATCTTAAATTACTATTTTTTTAATTAAAATTTGTATTGAATTCGTAAAGTATTAATATATTTAAAATTCAGTATTTCAGCATTTAAAAAACCTTCAGCGCAGGAGAAAAGTAACTGGGTATTTTGTGAAGAAAATTAACGTAGGGGGTTTTTTAATCTTTTGACTTTTTGCTTATTTTGTTTTAAAAAAAAACCCAAATAATTCAAGAGTCTGGATTCCTTTCTCTTCCCTTTCTCCTTCATCAGTGCGATCAGATATTTGATATTTAAGATTTCTTTGGTTTAAACATGTCAAGTGTTACTGTTTCTGTTTCAAGTACTAACGTTAAACTTCAAAATGTAATTATGGTCACTAAAAATAATGTTAGTAAAACCAAGAGAAATTATTTCTAAACTGTAAGTGCCAATGTCATTCTGTCAAAATAAAAATGTGGATAAAAATGTAAAGCTACGATTTTACTTTAATCTTTACTAAAATCCCTGTAAAGGAAAATTCAACTTTTCCTGAAAAGCTTGTGTGTGGAAGAACAATTTGGGATAGAAATATCTGTTGTTCCAGAACTTTAACAGTAAGGTCAATTAGGACATGATGATGGATAGATATAAACCTTTACTGTTTTTTTCAAATTAATTGTGGTGTCTGAGTAGCACTTAACTACCTTTGTTAAACTCCCAAATGTGAAGATTTGTTTTCACTTCCAAAATCTGTTGGTTTTAGAACTCTATTTTAAACAGGAACACTCCTACAGTGTAAAATAAAGTATAAACAAACAAAAGCAAGCATAAAAGTGGTTACCAACATTTTATTTATTTTTAGTTCCAGAACCCATACAAAAACCACATGAAGGACCTGGAGAGATGGGGAAGCCTGTGGTCATTCCGAAAGAGGAGCAAGAAAAAATGAAAGAAATGTTTAAAATAAATCAATTTAATTTAATGGCAAGTGAAATGATTGCACTCAACAGATCATTACCTGATGTCAGGTTAGAAGGGTAAGTGCTTTATTTTGTATTAAAAATGTACTTTAATTAAATGACGAATGTGCAAAGAGTCATTCAGAACTGGAGTTCTGTTCTGTAAGATATTACTGTTGAAGTGGAAAATAGAATGATTTCCTTTATATATGGTACTTATTTGTAAAATAAGATTGAACAGCAGAAAACAGTTTTCTTCAGTGTTGTTTAACTTTGAATCTGATTACAAGTATGAAGCCTGTTCACGGAACAGAAATTTGTTTGGTCGAAGGAAAACAAAGTTAACTTAAGACTTGGCATTTCAGGAAAAAATTACTTACTTGAAAAATTAATGCACTGCTTGTAATGAGGCAGACTGAAATTCTGCATTATATGAAATAAAAAAGATTCAATGATGAGAAATAAATACTTTAAAAATTTCTTACCTAATGAAATGTGCAAAGCCTCATCTAGATTGCATTATAATGTTTTCTAATATCCATCTAGTTTGGTTTTATTCTTGCCTGTGAAATATTGATCCTTTCAGAGCTATTTGGGTCTTAACTAATTAAAAAGAAAATTGTAGCCTTGTTTTAAATAAAACTAAGATTGCTTTACTCTCCTGGGGCTACTCTGGCAGGGTAGCTGATGACTCCCCCAACCCCTCTTGTTTATGAAAGGGACTCTCAAGTTAAGTAAAGCTCATGAAACAAGATTTTCCCAGTTAATTATCTGCATTCTCCAGCAAGAATCAGATGCTATGGAAACCCCATTTCTTTGGAGGCTCTGCTGTTGCTTCTGTATATACAAGGCCTACCTGCTGGATTAATTTGTTTTCATCTCCTACCTCAGAAGCTAATACTAGAAGAATGACGTGAAGCTCTGACCACTTTTCATTGTTAATGAGTGATAAAAAGCTGGTTTGTAGGTACCTTCATCTACTGTAATGAATGCGATTCTATGTAGCATGTGAGTTCCTGGTAGTGTTGGTGTTCTTATTAATTGACCCATATATTTTTCAAAATACGATTTCATAAGTTTGAATTAATGTAACTTTTCAATTAATTTTTAGATATATTGTTAGTCAGATTTTATGGTCACTACTTGCGTGTTTCTCAGTATAGTGGAACAATATAAATCATGAGAACTTGCAGGGCTTTCTTTCAAAACTGACAGACGTTTTGAGGGAGTTATAATCTTTTCTCTCACGTTATTGCTCTGATTGTAGTTGTAACTTGGCTATGGAATCTCTTGGAATTCATGCAGATTCATATGTAGTGTCTGCCGCTTCTATCACACTCTATAGGATAAGAAATTGCCTCACTGTAAAATGGTGGCTTCCACCAGTTAAGAACTTGCAGATAGCATTCTCAACTTGCTTTAGCTGCGAGAAAAATCATGAGTTTTGTTGGAGACTTTTGTCAAAGCTAGGATGCTAATTTGGGGTGATTTCTGTATGTTGTTTTCTGGAAGAGCTGAATGGAAGGAATTAACAAAACTTTGGGGAAATGATGGTTGCAATAGTTGCTGATTTGGAAGGTAAACATGAGTAATTTGTCATAATGACCCTGGAGTTATGGAAGAAAGAAATAACATCATCTGTTTATCAGCATTCATCTTGGAAAACTTGCATGTAAATATTCTACCATTTTTATAGTGTAAGTACAAAGATAAGAAAATAAATCTGTAGATCTAAAAAGTTGACTTCATTGTAAGCTTTGTGAAGTCTAGACTTTGAATTGACAAAAATGGAAAGAGAAATTATTATAAATTATTAAAAATGTATTACTATCACTCAAACCTTTGCAGACAAATGAAATTACAATTTTAAAATCAAGTTGAGCTATAGGAATTTTTTGGCTTGGACAGTTGGCTATGCTCTGCAGTTACTGTGTTTCGCAGTAAGATATGCATTATAAATTTAGTAATGTTGCATTTGTTTCTCTTTTCCATTTGTATGGACACAAATACTGTCGCTATACTATGTGTGTGAAAGTGGAATCTTAGAATATAATTTTAGTTAAGGTCTCAGGGCAGAGTTGGATTTTCTGTTTTTGTAAATTGCCGCCCTCAATTTTAATATTTATTTGCTGTGTGCATTTTTAGTAGATTATGAGAGAAAAATGGCCCCCCAAAACCTCCTCCTTTTGTCATCTTTTCAGTATGTACTTTATAAGGTCATGCTAATTAAGAAGTTGGGGAATGTGTTAACATTTCCCAGGCAAATTTGAGAACAATACTGTGTTTACAGTGCAAGGGTATCTTAATCTGCATGTGTGGATTAATGTTACTTTTCAAAAACACTATAGCCATTTTCCGAATTGTGAAAACTATAAATAGGCTCAGGTGTTGTATTTTTGTCTTATGAAAGTATTTATCTGATTAGTTAAAATAATCACATGGTCAGGTATACTTTCTGTAGCATTAGTGAGTTGCTTCTGTTACAACTTGTTCTATCTATATCCCTGCTAATATGGAAATAGTTTGGGGAGAAGGAGAATGGGTAATTTCTAATCATTCCTTACCACTTTTATGTGCTTACAGTGCAGCTGCTAGTAGCACTTTCAATCAAGGTTTTGAGAAAGCAGGATATGTTCAAAGGCACGCTTAGCTGTTCAACCATGTAATTATTTTCTTTACAGGTTTTGTGAGTTGCTTCCTTTATGTGGTGTGGGGGGAAGATGTGACTATTTCAAGTCCTGTAATTCTCTGGCATGTCAGTTCTTCTGAAATACAGATGTCTTTAAAAGTTTTGCCTGACGGTTAATCATTGAAAAGCTGGTGGATTTAGGTGTGCTAGGACCAATTTGCCACATGTATTTAATGGGGATGGCATAACCTGTCATCTGGAGAGCAGCTTTTGAAGTAGTCTACATTACCCTTCAGACTAATTTCTAGTTCTGCCAAACCCCCCCATCATCTGTGCGAAGGCAACCATATTTGTGTGCCTGCTCCGTCCTCAGGTGCTCATAGGTTAATCTCTATAGATGACCCACTCCGTGCATCATGTTTATGTTTTGGCCAAGAAATTTTGTTTCCTTACTAGAAGACGAAAAATGTGAGCTGTTTTAATAACTTCTAGGCACTTCTCCAGCTCGGGGTACTCCTCAGTACGAGACACCTACAGAAGTGGAAAACTGTGTTCTGCTGAGCTGTGTTGCAGTCTTATTAACAAGTTTATTATTTGCCACAAAATTATCGAGGCACATAGATGCCTTTAAAATCATTGACATATGCCTGAATTGCTAGTCATTTTGTGTCTGTAAGTGGGAACATTATTCTACTTATTCTCGTTATCGCAACTGAGTGATTTGCTTAACAGAAAAAGATAAACCAGAAGTAATTATTTTTTTTTTAGCCTGGATACTTCCCCAAATCTGGACTGAGGCATGTTAGTGTAACTAACTAATATAACTGACAGGGCCACAACCTCTGGAGGGATGTTGTTGCGGGGGAACAAGCAGCAGGGGTTGGCAGATTGGTTTTGAGTTGTTAATAGAATAATTCTTGTAAGCATGTCTTATTCTGGTCTGAATCAGTCATCAAAGTGGGAGTTGATTCACAGTTGCCAGGAAAATATGCAGCAGCTGTGGGCTTGACATGACAGCAAAGAGTAAAAGATGGGTGATTAGAGTCATGCCTTGATTTTACTGAAGATGAGGGAGGCAATGAATAAAAGGTGTCAATGACTGAAATAGGTGTTCAGCTGTGCCTGTGTGTCTTAGACAGGTATTCAGGCTGGACAGTGGTGTGGTTAAATGCATGAAATTTGTATGTGTTGTACGACTTGGTTTTGCTCTCAGTACTGTTTGAGGTGACTTGGAAGCTGCTTTGCAAAATAAAGAATGAATACTATGTTCTAAGGCTGAGCTTTCCAGGCTATATTCATTATTTAATAATTTGTGGAATATATAAAACATTTAAGGAGACATTTGGGTCCCTGGTCTGAGAGTTTAGACCCAATTGTGACTTTTTTTACACTCAAAAAGAGCATCTTAAAACACTCTTCCAGGCACAAGTGGTCAAGGCTGGAAACAATGCAGGCATAGCTGGGACAGAATTACGTTGTTCATGTAAGCTCTGGTCCCCACTGGAGCTTATGATGCAGCGCTAGGAGGGTGTCATATTTTGCAGGTTGAGATTTCTTGGAAAGGTGATGCGCTTCCCCAAGCAGAGCTGCAGCAAGGAGGGGTGTGGATAGCTTTGAGAAACCTTAGCAACCTTTTCTCCAAGGCTGCAGGTTCTGTAGAACTTGGCATAAAAGATCTTCCTTGTAATTTTGTTCCTTAGTTGGTAGGATTTTGCCACAATTAAGGATATCAAACGTCTTATTATACCCCAGTTAGTTCTGTATAACATTTGGGATCTTTTAACTGTCCTTTTCTCAAATTGTCTCTGTTAAGGAAGTAGGTATGCTGGATTTTGAGTGGTATAGATAGTCCTAGGGTATAAGCAGAGTTTTTAGCCAGATGGCCCTACATATTTGAGTGCACTGGGTTTAAATTCATGTGAACTATGGCTTCAGCCACTTAATAGAAGAATAAGATGCAGATCTCTAAGACCTTAATGTTTAACTAGTACAGTAATGTGGTCAGTTTAAGTTGTTATTGTGTGTTGGGTTTGTGTGGCAAGGTTTTGGTAGCAGGGGGGGCTACAGGGGTGGCTTCTGTGAGAAGCTGCTAGAAGCTCCCCCTGTGTCTGACAGAGCCAATGCCAGCCGGCTCCAAGACGGACCCACCCCTGGCCAAGGCCAAGCCAATCAGCCCCTCTGTGATAACATATTTAAGAAGGAAAACAAAACAGTTAGAAAAAGCTTTTGCAGCCGGAGAGAGGAGTGAGAAGATGTAAGAAACTCTGCAGACACCAAGGTCAGTGCAGAAGGAGGGGCAGGAGGTGCTCCAGGCACCGGAGCAGAGATCCCCCTGCAGCCCATGGTGAAGACCATGGTGAAGCAGGCTGTCCCCCTGCAGCCCATGGAGGAAGGATGAGGGGGTGTAGCGATTCCACCTGCAGCCTGTGGAGGACCCCACGCCGGAGCAGGTGGAGGCACCTGAAGGAGGCTGTGGCCCGTGGGAAGCCCACGCTGGAGCAAGTTCCTGACCCGACCGGTGGACCCGTGCAGAGGGGAGCCCACGCCAGGGCAGGTTTGCTGGCAGGACTTGTGACCCCGTGGGGGACCCCACGCTGGAGCAGTTTGCTCCTGAAGGTCTGCACCCCGTGAGAGGGACTCCATGCTGGAGCAGGGGAACGATGAGAGGAGTCCTCCCCCTGAGGATGAAGAAGCAGCAGAAACACCGTGTGATGAACTGACCGTAACCCCCATTCCCCGTCCCCCTGTGCCGCTGAGGGGGGGAAGGTTGAAGCCGGGAATGAAGTTGAGCCTGGGAAGATGGGAGGGGTGGGGGGGAGGTGTTTTAAGAGTTGATTTTATTTCTCATTACTCTGTTTTGCCTAGTAATAAATTAGATGAATTCCCTCTCTAAGTTCAGTCTGTTTTGCTCGTGACAACAATTAGTGAGTGATCTCTCCCTGTCCTTATCTCGACTTACAAGCGTTTCGTTATACCTTTTCTCCCCTGTTTGGTGAATGAGGGGAGTGATAGAGCAGCTTGGTGGGCACCTGGCCTCCAGCCAGGGTCAACCCACCACATATTGAAGATTATTTTGCTGAATCAAACTAACCTGCTCAGTTTCTTCTGCCAAGCTTACTTTCACACTTGCGAGGAAGTAGACAATTTTTTTTTTTCTGGGGTTAAAAGCCATTCTCCTAAGTCTAACTTACATGAATATTGTGGAGATTATAGCAATTATGCTGAGCTCCTTTCCGAGTAAGTTCTTCATATGACTAATTCTGTCATTCTTTTGCTTAGAAAGAACTGTATTTAGATTTAGATTTTAGATTTAGGCACCATTAATTATATGATACAATATAATGCCTTTCAGTTACGGGACTGCAATCTGGTTTTCATATGTGTGCTTTAAAAATGTATTGTTTAAGCCTGAAGTATACATGTGAGAATACGCTGGAATTTGGTTTTTTGACTTCTCAAAATAAATTGAGTTGCTGTATACTTTAAGATACTACAGTTGAATATGACACATTCATAAAATTTACACAATCCCTGTGTGAGGAAAATAGTTTGAGTAAAACTATTCATAGTAAAACTAGTAAAGGCACACATGCAAGAGAATGCTCTTGAAATTCAAATGTGTGACATTTTATGGATTTTTTTAAAAGGCAACACTTGAGATATTTACTTCTATGTGAGGCTTGTGTAGGTGTGCTCTCTTTTAATTATTTTAATTCAGTAGAAGAGATAAGGGGGTAGTTTTATATTACATATAATCTGGTGTAAATGTGGACTGCAGCCAAAAGAAATCGTCTTACTGCTTCCCAGCAAAGAGGAAGTCAAGCAAAAACACCAAGAGGCCCCCATGGATGAACAAGGAGCTCCTGGGCAATGTCAGACAAAAAAGGAAGCCTACAGAGGGTGGAAGCAAGGGCAGGTAACCTGGGAAGAATACAGAGGAACTGTCCGAGCAGCCTGGGAGCAGGTTAGGAAAGCCAAAGCCCTGACAGAAATTAGTCTGGCCAGGGATGTCAAGGACAACAAAAAAAGCTTCTATAGGTATGTTAGTGATAAGAGGAGGATGAGGGAAAATGTGGGTCCCCCCCGAAATGAAGCAGGCGAGCTGGTTACCCAGGATATGGAGAAGGCTGAGGTACTCAATGACTTCTTTGCCTCAGTCTTCACTGGCAAATGCTTGAGCCACACTGCCCAGGGCACAGAAGGCAGGGACTGGGAGAATGCAGAACCGCCCACTGTAGGAGAAGATCACATTCGAGAGTATCTAAGGAACCTGAAGGTGCACAAGTCCATGGGACCTGATGAGTTGCATCCACGGGTCTTGAGGGAACTGGCGGATGAAGTGGCCAGGCCACTCACCATCCTATTTGAGAAGTCCTGGCAGTCTGGTGAAGTTCCCACTGACTGGAAGAGAGGGAACATAACCCCCATTTTTAAAAAGGGTAAAAAGGAAGACCCAGGGAACTACAGGCCGGTCAGTCTCACCTCCATGCCTGGCAAGATCATGGAGCAGACCCTCCTGGAGACCATGCTCAGGCACATGGAAAATAAGGAGGTGATTGGTGACAGCCAACACAGCTTTACTGGGGGCAAATCATGCCTGACAAACTTGGTGACCTTCTATGATGGGGTTACAGCGTCCGTGGGTAAGGGAAGGGCAACTGACGTCATCTGCCTGGACTTGCGCAAGGCATTTGACACTGTCCCGCACGACATCCCTGTCTCTAAATTGGAGAGACATGGGTTCGATGGATGGACCGCTCGGTGGATAAGGAATTGGCTGGATGGTCGCACTCAAAGAGTTGTGGTCAATGGCTCAATGTCCAAGTGGAGAATGGTGACGAGTGGCGTCCCTCAGGGGTCGGTACTGGGACCGCCACTGCTCAACATCTTTGTCGGCGACATGGACAACGGGATCGAGTGCACCCTCAGCAAGTTTGCCGACGACACCAAGCTGTGTGGTGTGGTCCACATGCTGGAGGGAAGGAATGCCATCCAGAGGGACCTTGACAGGCTGGAGAGGTGGGCCCGTGCGAACCGCATGAAGTTCAGCAAGGCCAAGTGCAAGGTCCTGCACGTGGGTTGGTGCAATCCCAAGCATGACTATAGGCTGGGCGAGGAATGGATTGAAAGCAGCCCCGAGGAGAAGGACTTGGGGGTATTGACTGATGGGAAGCTCAACATGGGCTGGCAGTGTGCGCTTGCAGCCCAGAAAGCCAACCATGTCCTGGGCTGCATCAAAAGAGGTGTGACCAGCAGGTTGAGGGAGGTGATCCTGCCTCTCTACTCCGCTCTGGTGAGACCCCACCTGGAGTACTGCGTCCAGCTCTGGGGGCCCCAGTACAGGAGAGACATGGAGCTGTTGGAGCGAGTCCAGAGGAGGGCCATGAAGCTGACTGGAGGGATGGAGTACCTCTCCTATGAGGACAGGCTGAGAGAGTTGGGGTTGTTCAGCCTGGAGAAAAGGTGGCTCGGGGGAGATCTTATTGTGTCTTACCAGTACCTGAAGGGGGCCTACAGGAAAGATGGTGAGGGACTGTTTATGAGGGAGTGTAGTGACAGGACAAGGGGTAATGGGTTTAAGCTGAAGGAGGGTCGATTTAGATTAGATGTTAGAAAGAAATTCTTTCCTGTGAGAGCAGTGAGGTACTGGAACAGGTTGCCCAGAGAGGTTGTGGCTGCCCCATCCCTGGAAGTGTTTAAGACCAGGCTAGATGAGGCTTTGGGCAATGTGGTCTAGTGGAGGGTGTCCCTGCCCGCAGCAGGGGGGTTGGAACTAGATGATCTTTGAGGTCCCTTCCAACCCAAACCATTCTATCATTCTGTTTATATTGATCTGATGATTGTGTGGCCTTGGTGTTCACTGACTAGATGGAGGATTCCACACCAAAAAGGGGAAAAATGTATATTTTTTTGTATCAGCAAACTGAAGGAACAAACCCAGCAGCTGAATGATCAACAGATCTACTGCAAAGAAAGGGATGGGACAAAACTGTAGTGGTGAAAAGTGGGATTATTGCTTTTGCCAGCAGTGTGCAGTTGTACCAGGCTAGGTGGAACGCGAGGGGAAAAACCCACTTCCTTACAGAAAGTGTGTATTAAAATTCACATAAGGTCATGGGGATTTAAATAGTTTCAGAAGTTGTGATGTGCTTTGTGAACTTTTGGGATTCGTTTAGCTTAGGTCATAGTGATGTAAAAGATAATAAAAAAGAGCAAAGTTGTCAGCATAGGTGGCGGAAGACTTCAGGAGTTTATTCAACGTTTTGTTACAAGCTAGAAGTCCAGGCTGTTAATTAACCTGGCATCTGTAAAGGAAGTCTGCTGATCTGATGACCAGAAATGTCACGCTGGAAGTCTGAAAGCCTGGGAGGTATTAAAGACTATAATTCTCTTAGCAGGAGTATTTTTTTCATCTGGCTTTTGTGGTGCATATAGCTTGTTACTGGCCCATTGTACAGTCAACATTTGGAAATGTTCTCGTTCATGTTGACTTAATGAGTTAGTTGGAAGAAATTACCTATAAATCTTCTTCCTAGAGAAAGCTTAGAGGGGGGGCAAAAAAGTCACTTTTAAAATCAGCTTGCTTCCTGTAAAACTTTTTTTATATATATATAGATGTATATATACACATGTATACATGCATGCTTATATACATGAGTGTGTCTGTATATACACACAAACACTTGGCAATCTCATTCTTACTTATGAGTGTCTTCCATTTTGGATGAGCAGCCATATCCTGAATTTCATTCAAATTGATAGGTCAAGTATGGAAAATAATTTGGCTAGAGAACTTAAGGTGCAATTTCAGTCTTTGAGGAAAGAATTGGTTTTGCTTTTGTCAAGAGATGCTTTCCTGTGGTTACTTTCAGGATAAGGAAAAGAGTCAATTGCAGCTAATTATTTTTGTGAAATTCTGTTTGAATTCTGTAACCACAATGGTTTTAAGGACCATTTTGGATTTTGTTTCCAGGGTCTAAAGAAGATTGCTACTTGACTCATGAGATAATGCGACCTTTCTTATATCCAAATCTTTGAGATCAGAAGAAAGGAAAATTTCATACTCTTGATGTCAGGTAAATTACATAATACTATTGAAGGCAGACATTAAGCAGGCTGGATGGAAATCTTTAAATAAGAATAAGGGATTTGCCTGCAATCAGGTCACCTGTTCAGGAAGATTAATTGGAGTTGTGATATGAATTACAGAAATGAAGACCTCTTTCTAAATCGAATTGTTCTGATTTGATTGGAGGAAGCAGCTTCAGGGGTAGCTTGAAGTTTTGTTGCAACCTTATCTGCAGTGCTTTCTCTTTGTGCGGCCACAAGTTAAAACTGTGGTTGCATGCAAAGTCTGTGTAGTGAAAAGTGGTTTGGCATGTTATGACAGTCAGTGATTCCATCTTTCTCAGAAGTATTGCTTTTAGCCCTTTCAGCTGTGTTGTTTCTGTGTGAAAATTACACTGTTATCCAGCTTGATTGTTTTCAATCTGGGGGCTTGGGTATTCTTAAAATTCAAGTCAGCAGCAGATTTATTAATGCTCTTGTTCGTAATGATATCATGAGGCTGCTGCTCGTATTCAGGAAAGACTAAGTCAGCTTTTACCAGAAACACACCACTTGACTTGAGGGCTGGTGATTCTTGCTGTAGTGTTTTGAGACCTTCTCTGCCACCCCTGCTACAGGGCGTTACCCTCCAATGGAAATGTAGGTCAGTCTCAGCAGCTTCAGGGTGACTCTGAGTCAAAACTGATTTCATCCATGATTTAAGCAGAGAGGAGTTTTTGCATTGGCTGTAGCTGTGCCTCAGCTTTGTTACATTGACTTTATTGCAGGCTATAACTTTTGCCAAATAGGCAGGTAAACAGCAGAATACTGATGTTTTTTGGCACTGCAGCGATATTCGTTAGATATCAGTAATTAAAGCCTGAGATGTCCTGAGAAGAGTTCAGATTTTCTGATTTTTTTTTTCCTCTTATCAATACAGCATTAACTTCGGTAACCCCATTAGAAAATAAATGTGTATTTTCAAGTCTAAGGATACTGATGCTTACTTCCCAGAGGTTCCAATATACTTTAATACTGAAGAATATGCTGTTTGTACTGCATCAGTAATATTAAACAGGTTTATTGCAGGGGCTGTGCTGTGTAGCATTTCCTCAAAACTTCAAGTCTAACCTGATTTTCAGCAAGACTTCGATTATTCCTTTGCCAAATTTAAATTCTGGGATGCAGTTTATTTATAACTGCAGCTTTTATTTATAACTGGTTTTTGTAGTATGCAAGATAAAAGATTGTACTGAATTTGTAAGATAACTAAATACATTTACTCCCCTGCCCCAATCTGTTGCTTTCAGAAATGCATCAGTACTGCATTATCATACTGCATCAGTCTGAGCTCTAGTGCCATTTCCCAACTGAGCTGCTTAGCGCACAGGAGACACTTTTGCTTGCGTTCCATCTCTGTCCTTTATCAGAGTGCTCTGGGTTGTGCGCACTGGGCTAGAAAACAAGGATTGCATGCATGTTTTGCTGCTGTTCATGTCTTTGAGCCACTGGAAATTATTGGTCATGCCTTGTTCCTGTGAAAGGCTGGTGGAATCTGGGAATAAAATTGCTATCAAGTATAGCAAATATGGCTCAGGTAATGTCTAAGTCTGCTGATTTTAGTGTTTAGGTAGGCATGAGTGGCCTCATTTTGAAAATTTCATATTTTGAAAAGAATACTCCCATGTTACTTGTCCTCTCATTGCTCCTCTGTGGTGAATAACCTGTTGGCAGCATCGCAAGAGGTAGAGATTTACTCTGTAGTATTTAGAAATGTAACGTCTATTTCTAATGCAAAATATAAATATGACATCATCTTTCTAGAAAATTACATACTTTTTTTTTATGTTTTGCCTCAATGAAGGCTTTCCTCGTTGTGTCTCACTGCATAAACATTAGGGTAGCATATAATTGATTTCCTACAAGACCTCTACCTTGTTTGTAGCTTTTTTGAGGTGTAATTTTTTAGCCTATGAAACAAAAGTATGTAAGAGCTGTCAAGATATTAAATCCCATTTTATTACATTACTTTCAGAAATTATTTAGCATGACCTTGAAGGGTGTGCAAACAGATCACTGCTAACATTGTAAATATTTGTCTTTCAAGGTATGACAGTATTACACATGTAGCACTCAATCTTGGGTTTTAGGAATAATTTCTAAGTAAATTGATCCATGAATACAATTTCATAGTATTGATAAAATGCCAAGTGCTATTATGTAATAAGATGGCTGCACAGTTGCATTTTCTTAAGGTAATATTTGAAGTGTTTGTGAAAGTCCCAACAGTATCCTGAAAGAGGTAACATCAGGGTAGTGAAGGGACAGTGTCCTGAGTTCCTGGTGCCTCTGCGTCACGGGTGCCAATGGTTAGAGTGGGTAACCCTTGTGGATCTCAGAGTTGGGCACTGAGCGGAGCAGATAGGTATCAGAATAATTTTACCTTCTGAGGAATTCAAATGAAGAATCTTGTAAGATCACCTAGTAGATTTCTTCTGTCCCTGCAGCGGTGAAGTAAGTTTTTCTCATTCCTTTGCTGGCATGAGAGAAGAGAGAGGCTTCCAGTTCTGCCAGAGGTGAAGGAGAGTTGAGGGTATATGGTTGTGCTGATGTAGGAAGCGCAAAATGAAGAGTTGTCTTCTTTCCTTGCAAGATTGTGCTGAAGCAGCACTTAAACTCTGAGATTTAATGGCTTAATTTTATTTGGACAGAATTGCTTTACTTGATGTCTCTTCTAGATTGTTTTTGTAATGTCTCCTGTGGACTATTTGTACCCTGGGCTGAAAGAGAAAAGAGGAAAGCAGTTTATTCAGAGGCTCTTCAGGTGCGTTTGAAGTAGCATCAGGTAGTTTTCAAGTGACTATACATAATCCATTTAATAAAATTGTCCTTGAGATTTTTTTTTAAACATCTCCCTATCTAAAATGTGCAGAGCTTCTGTATAAGATTCGATTAATATCTTCACAAGAAGTCACAATAATGGAGAAGCATAACACAAGTCATGGTTGCTTCTGGCCTTCCATTTTAAAAACTTTTGTAATGGAACTTTAAAATCAGGCTACAGACAGCAGCACATATTTGTTTTGCTGTCGCTGTTCTTCTGTAGCAATGTTACACACGTATATGCTAGGATATGTCCTCCTTCCTTTGCTTGTAGTTCACTAAACTTAAATTCAGCTTTTGAAGGATTTGGACTTGTTACGCTACCTTGTGCTCTTGGGGACACACGGACCTACGACTAACCATGTAATTATAAGGGACCAGGCCAAAGTATTTTGAATATATAGTGCAAAATTGCAAAAAGGTGAAATTCTGTGAAGAATGTGCATCTTACAGAAGTCTGAGCAGAGTTGTGTCTTTATAGTCACACGGCTCCTTTGTAAAACAACTTTTAAAAGCACAGCTCATAAACTTAATTTTTTTCTGAAATCTGACTTTGGGTCATTAAAGATCTTGGATAACTTTAATTTTATTTCCTAATTACATTAAACCAAGAAATCAAATATTGGGGAATAATACAAGGCTAATGCAGCTGAAGTTGGGGATTTCCGTGCATGAGAGGGAGACTTGCTATGAAATAAAGAGCATTACTGTTCTGAGCATTGGAATGTGTACATTGAGAAATGTAGACTAATTGGGCTTTTTATCTTGATCATATTTTAACAATCTGGCGTATTCTTTTTCTGTGTCTTTAGGTAATAGGGCAGTAAGTCTCTGCTTGCATTTAAAATGTCTGACATTTTGTGGGAGTTTCTACAATCTAAATAATACATGGCGTCACATTAGCCAAGAGTTTGCATGGTGAATGCCATAGATTAAGGAAAGGATGATGCATTCCATGTGAAGTAGATACTCAGCTGCTGTTTGGAGTCTTCATTAAATTACTGGAGATAGTATGCCTTCCTAATATTATGCACTCAATTTTAAAACTGTTTGAGGCATGATCCAACAAAAGGAACATAATGTATTAGTAGTGAATGAAAATTCAAATTGTCCTTAATTCATACCCTGTGTGTCATACCCCTCATGGTTATATTCTGCTACTAATGTTGCATAACTGTTCGTTTAAACTAATGCTGTTTTTTAAATTCTCTAGTAATACCTTTCTGGCATAATTTGCTTTCAAATGAAAGACAAAAAGGATTCTTAATTTAAATGTTTGTTAGTAAGGATAAAACATGAGGTTTACATAGAAGGCTAATACCCTAATCACAGGTGTCAACTGTTCTAGATTTTATCTGTGTTATGTTCTCAGCTATATGTTCCTGGGGGGATGGGAGGAGGAAGGAGTGTATGTCAGTGTTTTCAGAATTAAAGATGGGGCTTTATTTGTACATGTTTGCAAAAAATTTGTACAAATAAAGCCAAAAGGTGTATATAGAAAGGCAGGTGAAGGCAGTATTAAAAATCAGATATCGTACTATTAATTCTTTCCTTTATTGTGCCTGCCTCAATGAATCTTTCCAGAAGAACTTCACACCAAACACTTTAAGAATAGCATTCAAAAATTTCCAAGCCAGTTTTGCTATGAAACACCCTTGTGTTTTGCATGGCAGCCTTTGATGTATTGGTAAAGAAGCGAGTCTAGGGTTGCTCTTAAATTGTTACCCCAGAAAGGGTTGATCTCTGCAGCTGAGAATAGGATTGTCTCGTTATAGAAAGGAGGATGTTCACCTTCTGCAGGACAGGGTGGTGGGAATGCTGCGGGGAAGGAGGAGGGTCCCAGAAAATTCCTGTAAGCCTTCCTCTTAGTGCTAACAAGTTTCCCTTCAAAGGTGGATCTTCAATGTTTTGATATATTTATACTTTGGTCACTATAATGGTCTATAAACATGGTAGTTCCTGATCACTTGGCTGGCTTTTATTATACCAATTAATTGATTTGAGCTCAGTAAAATAAAATCTTCTGTAAAACCATAAAAAAAGGAAAGGCTGGAGATGAGAGATTTCATATTACAATAGTAGATCTTGTGGCCACCCCAGCAAGATATTCCTGGTGAATGACACATTGTTACTGCTTTTCACAGAGAACTGTTAACAGGCTTCTCTCAACTTTTTTACAGATACTTTGCCAAAAAGTAGAGGAACAATTAGTGGATTTGTATAACTACTGTAGCTGAAGGTCTACAATCAGACACTTATTTTCTGGTCTAGGGAGCAGTGCAGCAGAAGGAATAAAACATTGAGAATTTGGGTTTAAGGCAGCAAAATAGGCTGAACAAATGACAAACATGGGCGAAAAATTATTTGGCTTGTGTATTGAATTTTTCATCTGAAATTCATAGCATCTTTGTGAAAAGCTATTTTATTTTTCACGTGATACCACAGAAATAACTTTATCACTTGGCATACTTAACAGATTTTGTTTATATGTGAATTAAATCGGAAAAGACAGGGATATATGTCTGCTTTCCCTAAAGATTTTATGTTGTTCACTTCAGTGTGGTGAATAATTAAATTTGGCTATAATTGTAGATAAGTATAATATTGAAGACAGATAGTGCCTGCAGCTGCAAAGATAGGCTTCAGAAATGAAACATGATTCCACAGGAGCTCTTCCAGATATTTCTTGAATTGTACCTGGACTTACTGATCTTTTCTGGGATCTCGGTGCACACTGGGCTTTTGTCAGAGCTGAAACGCCTATGTGTTATGAGAGCTACTCTCACTTGGAAGAGCTCTGGCTAACCAAGTTATCCAGCAAATAAAGTATTCATGCTGGGAGCCCAGTTTTGGCTGATGTTCCTGGTGTCACTGGTTGGGGTGGGATTAGATGCTGACACCACGATCCTGCATTGGCAGGCTGTTCCTTCAGTAGTGTTCTCGTATGCTTAGGGCAGAGGATATGCACTGCGCACTTCTAAAGTCCTCAGCACTGCTGTTAAGGTGATAGTCATGAGTACTTGTTAGCATATTTTAATTGCATTTAGATCAGGTTATATTACAGTGAATTGACTCAAGAATTTGGGATCTAATAAAAGCTTTTTTGTTGGAATGAAGCTCCATTGAATATATTTCTTTTTCCACTTCAGTGTTTTCCTTGTGTTTGAGATCTGCATATATCTCTAGCTTTGATTCTTAAAGGATTTAGTACCGTAAAATCTTACGTAAGTTTCTATGTGTAATTTTGAATATACAGCAGGAACAGATCTGTGCAGAGAACACTTAAATTTGCATGGTTATTTTTTTAGAGCAGAATGGTTAAGAGTATGTACATTGTATTGGTTTTTGTAGGAGGTACTGGTAATATTACTTGTTTTAAAATAGTGTTGTGGAGTGTAAAAATGTTGGCTGTGTGTGGGGTTACTCGGAGCGTTTGTCCTATTTTGCATGAATGTCCTCTTCGGTTTTGTTCATTATATACTTTCCACTGCATTTACTTCCTCGTTTGTTTGCCACTTCTTATCTTGTGTGTGTCTCTGCATTCCCCCTTTGTCCCTATTATAGTACTAGGGGTTTCCCCCTTGCTGTCTGAGGGAATGCAAGCCTAAATTAGGGGCTTGCATGATCTGGACATGCGACTCTTCACAAAACAGGAGTAGTAGAAATAAATAATCTGTTATCTCTCTGTGTTAGCAGTATGGAAGTCAGTTTCATTTCTAGAATTGGTTATTGAATTGAGGTTCTCCGTTCCTAGTGGTAGGATGGAATACATTGATGTAGACATAAAAGTCAGGTGTTTCTTAGGTAAAAATACATATCTGTACACAGTTTGCTCCTTTGTCATACTTTGCATACAATTGATATACCATGAATATTAGTATTGATACCCAGAAATAAACCTCAAAATTGCAGTTCTAACTGAAGGCTTGACCTTTGTAAATATATGCCTTATTTTTGTTTATAGGTGTAAAACGAAGGTGTATGTAGACAACCTTCCCACGACAAGCGTTGTCATTGTTTTTCACAATGAGGCTTGGAGCACACTTCTACGAACTGTTCATAGTGTGATAAACAGGTCGCCACGACACATGCTGGAAGAAATCGTCCTCGTCGATGATGCCAGTGAAAGAGGTAATGATAACGTCGATGCCTTAGCTTGCTGCTCTTTTTACTTCAAAAATTGAGACTGGCTTTCTGCGGGCTTAGCTCTCCTCAGCAAAACACAGTAGCTGAGGCAAGGGAAGGCAGAGTGAGCAATACCCATTTTGAAATACAGGTGGGTCATTCTCCAGTGTAAACTAGTGGAAGTTTATCTGTCTGTTTACTTTTCTGTTGATAGTATAGAGTTTGTGTTTGTTAGTGGTTTTATACCATTACAGCTTTCATGTTTTGCATTTCAACATATTCGTAAAGCTTGAAGGCATTTAGTACTTGAATCACCCAGTGAATAATAGCAAAGGTGACTCTGTTCCTCACACACATCCAAATTTACTGTCAGTACCACCATTAAACTTGGTGCTCGGAGGGATTAATTTTGATTATTCGGTTCCTGGGAAGTTGAAATTCAGTGTCTATTCTGTGAGAGGTTCCACTTTTTAATAACTAGTGCTCAAAATGAAAACTCTGTGCTATGTAATGAAACTTTCCATGTGTAACAAAATTAATAGACAAAACTTGAAGCTGATTTTTTTTCTTAAAATAAAATCACTTTATTTAGCTTTTATTCTTTTTGTATTTTTTGTAAATTACAATATAGTAGAAATAATAAAAACAATATTCTAGTCAATACTTGATATTTCATTTTGGTTAATAGTTTATATTTGGCTTGTTCCTTGCTTAATCTTCCTCAGTGGTATGGGTTATAAAGTTGAGGGTTTTTTTTTTTGTGTGTTTGCAAATGGAGATGAGAGGGTATTATGTTTTTTATCTAAAACACTTTTGTACTTTTATATTGAATCACCCTTTTTTCTATATTTCTACACTGAAAGTTTCTCACTACGACTAATAGGTAGTAGACCACTAGAAAAAAGTCTTGGCAGCCACCAGTTGTAGGCTGTTATCTGTATCAGCAGGAATTCCCATGCTTTAGTCATGGAAGGGTTTTACACCCAGCATGCTGACATCTCTGCCTTATGCTTCTGATGCCAGTGCTGCAAAATCAATTTTCTGCTGCTTATGGTAATTCCAACTTCAGAGTAAGATGAGTGACTGTTGTCCAAACAATAAGATCTGTCCAAACAAGATCTACGCGTGAAGACAGATGCTGGATTTCAGATCTTATGGTGCATGGATCGCGATGGTTAACAGGAGGTTTTACAATAGTTAGTAACCATTACAATGGCTTTTGTAGCTGAAGAACTTCAGGAGTCAATTTTTGCACTTTATATCTAATGCGGTAGAAGGTATGAGTTTCGTCTTCGGGTTGCATGTGTGCATGAAGCCTTAGCATATTAACTAACCTATTCCTAACTGCGTAGGTCTAGAGTACAGCTGGTTGTGGAGTAGCTGAGTAGACTAAAGAAAGATGGTACCAGCTAACTGAGCTCTGACCAACCTGTTTTCCTAAGGAAGCATAGCTCAAGTGCGCAGGTTGTGCTTGCACTTGTCTGTGTTCCTGTCTTCTCTCTGCCACCCTCACTTGCTTTTGCTTTCTTACCTGATACTAACTTTAAACTGCTTCAGCCAATTTCAGCGCAATTTGCAAGAAGGGACAGAGACCTCAAATACAATTACGCTCTGGCAGCAGAGGAGGAATGCTCATGCAAAGGGAAAGGCTACCACATAAATGTGTTCCACATTAGATATGTGATTAACTTTTGCTCTTAGAAAGGCACAAGATCAAATTTTCACTGTTTTCACTTGTGGGGAATTGGTAATTACACCCCACAATTTTTTGTAGTTTTTCAACTTTATATAAAAATTCCGGATTTTTTTTTGCTTCTAATGCATGTGAAACTGGCTCACCTCTCTTTGCGTTGTTCCCATGGAACAATCCTCTTTTTAACATGGATGATGGTATTTGGATTCTGAGTGCCTATACTGGGTTATTGTACAGGTATATGTTTCCTTAATGGAACAGAGATAGTAAATTTGTGTTGTTTGGCTTTTGTGCATAGACTCTTGCTAGGAAAACAAAGGTTATTGCAAGTGTGCTCTGTTTTGTTTGTCAAAACAGTCCTTGGCACTGATGCAAATCAGTGCTAAGGATTAATTGTGACAGGTCAGCTTTCAATGTAACCTAGAAATGGAGAGCAAGCTAATATTAAAATAATGTAGACATAACATTTCTTATGTTTTGCCTCTTCAATTTCTGTTTTAGAAAAAATCATTTTAACATAGCAATAGCCATGTCCTCACTATGAAGTAGAATTTTAGTCCAGTTAAAAAAGCATGTGGCTTTCTCTAGATAACTTTTCTGTTTCTGGGTTTGAGTTAGGTAATAAAAAGAAGGTAATTTAATTCCAGGCTGAAATATAAAGCATTTCAGACTTTTTTGGTGGTGGTGTTAAACCTGTTCCAATATTTAGTTTTGAAATCTGTGATCTTCATTTCAGATCACTCAGGCATCTTTCATTTGTAGTTATTTTCAACAGTTACTGAAAGAGGTTTTTTTGTGTTTTGTTTTCAAAAAAATTGTTATGGTTTCAGCAAGCATGCTTTTACATTAAACAAAATGGAAGGGTATGATGCCTGAAAATTTGAAGGGTATGCTACTTAAGCATTCTGTTTGTGCTGAACTAAAACAGCAGACTTTTCCAGAAAAAGAAAAGCCCAAGTAGTGTATTTTGAGTTCTAGCATCAGAGTCAAATTAATTGAAATAAAGTAAGCATTCAGTCTGCCTGAAGCACGCTTTGTACCTGCTAGTGTCATGCTCTTAGAAGAATGAATTTGCATAATATCAAGCACTTATTTACGCTGAAAAGAAAAGCTTTGGAGAAACAAGATGCATCTGTAACACTGTTCTCTAGCTACTGATTACAATTGTGTGGGGGTTTTTTAAGTATTGATCTTTGGTAACTATTTAAAAAAAAAAATTAACAGGAAAATCAGGATTAGTCAGTACTTAAAACTAGGTCAACACTGAATGGCCAAGCATGGTAGGCAGCTTGCATCAGGATAGGATACACGTACAGAAGTTAGTTATACAGATCAAAGCAATGTAACCAAAACTAAATTACTGCCAATAATATCTTATAAAAGTATTCACACTTCTTAAAACTGAGTTTGCATGCTTATGTGATAAATCTGTGTTTTATTGTACTTTAATTAAAAATTGTTTGAAACTGAATTTTTCATTTATATTGATGTAAATGTGACTCAGTAATAGAACTGGCAAGGTATTTTTCAACTTATGCACTTACTTGACTTGAACTGAATATATTTGCTTTTTTGGCTTGCTTAGTTCTCTTAGTGCCACCGAAGACGCTCTTTAAACTGTCCATAGTCCTACTTAAAATGATGCGTCCTTTTGATACAGAAAAAGTTTGAAAGGAATATCCAGCAGAAAGAATTAAATGAAACTAAAGTTGCGTCTCTGAAAATACACGAATTATTATTATTCCCAAGTAGAAGTATTTGTTTTGTTTTGTGTGGGGTTTTGTTGGTTTTTTGGTTTTTGTTTGGTTTTTTTTTTAATATTATCAAAACCTCACACTCTGTTTGAAGCGTATGAGGCAATGCTAAAACTTTACTTAGCTGTCATCCTGGGTCACTCATAAACAACTGACTCTGTAATGCATACAACCTCTCATTTGGGTGTATAATATAGGATTTAGTATAAATATGACCAATAGGTTTGTAGAGAAAATAATCTCTACAGCTTGATTCTGGCACTTCTTGTAGGCCAAAATGTATTAATGCATTAAAAGACTATTCAACTACTCTTTTTTTAAAGAAAAAAATCAAGTCTCGCCTTACACGAAACATCCAGTTTCTAGATGGATGACTAGTCCAAAACTCCAGACACTTTGCTGTTTGAACAAAGGGAGCAGTTTGTGAGGGATGCGTATTGCTCTGGAGACAGTGCTCTGGGGGGAAAACGCACTGCTTAGATTTGAGCACTTAACCCAAACTCCCAAACTGCTGGTAGCAGAGGAACATCAGAAATCTTGATGCCTGAGTTTATTTTTCATGCTTTTGCAGGGAAGAGACATCAAGCTTTGCCTTTTTGCTTATTTTGCTGAAATTCTAGTAATATTTTAAGGGCACAGTTACTGAATGTCTGGCACAGTGTTTTGTTTCTGGGAATACCCCCTTCTGAAGTTTTGAACAATGTGGTAATTCATAAGAATATTTTTATGGACATGGTTAAACATGGGAGGAGGACTGTTCTCAACTCTGTTCCCTCCATAGTGAAAACACTGCACACATCTCTTTATTTGTTTCTTAAAGAAAAAAAATTGAAAAGTAGTTTAAAAGATAAATTGAAATTTGAAATGCTTTACAGGGAAAATGTAGATAGGACTGAAGATTTTTATATACAATGTGTTGATCCTGACTTTCTGTAATGTAACTTCCTGTTTTATGCTAGTTCTTGACTGGCTGCAGTCGTATTATTGAAATCTTTCTCTCTTTCGCTTTTCCTCCTGGCAAAATTTTACCATTCTGTTAATGTAAGTGTGCATTCAAGGACCAATGTCACAGCCCGTATTCATTCAGGTTTAAGTGGTTAGAACTACTTTAAAATTTTACCAGCACTGCACCTGAAATGTGCAGAGGAACACGTTAATTTGTGTGACTTGCTCATGAGAGAAATGCTTCACTGTTGTATTCTCTTTGTGTATATCATGGAAGCCATATACAGTAAAACTATAAATGTTACCATGATACTAGTTCTTTTAAATTAGTGTCTTTGGAAAGCTACACTGTAGAGGATGAGATTATATTTGCTACAGACTCAGTTAGCCAAGTGATCTCTGTGCTCAACCCCAAAAGACCTGTAAAATGTTCAGACATGTACACTTGGTTTGTACTAATAAACATTTATTCATTTGAGTCTCTGTTAATATGCAAAATAAGAATTAACTTGCTTTGAGTTTCTCTGGAGACAAACATTTAAGATCTATCAAACTCAGGCTCTTCTAGCACAGTTCAGCTTTCAAGATGTGTCAGAGCTCATTTCTGTGGGTTTTAGTGACAGTCCAACACTGCACAAAAAAAACCCGAGGAGGCAATTAGAACTCATTCATCCGGAGCAGTGGTAAGGAATGGCAATCACCCTCAGGTCAGCTCTGCCTCTCGAGATTTACAAAACAGCCACTAAGAGTTCATGACGTGCTTTTTTTACCCCCTCCAGTGTCACGCTTATCCTTGTTTGAGGTACTTACTATCTTACGCTAAATCCTACTACAGGCTTTGCACTGTTGTAGTACAACTCCCATGTGCCTTAAGTGTATAATCTAATGTATTCCATAGCGGTGTTATAAGCTTATTTTGCCTCTTTTACATATTTGACATCTGCAAGTTATTGCAGAAGTCTGTTTCTGTGACTGTCAATTGCATTTTCCCTCAATTCTTTGTTCTTCCTTTGGCATCATCCATCATAGTCTAATTTTTCATGACGGACAAAAACTGTGCCTGGCAATGGGAAATTTGTTAATTTGGCAGCTCTTTGCAATGCAAGTAATGTTGAGTCTCTAGGCATATGGTAGTCAGTTATGGCTGTTCTATTTTGAATAATTTGTTCCTTAGCTAAGCTGAGGTTTGTTGGCGTTACAGATATTCATTGGTATGTATAGCTGATTTTGTCTTCATTTTTGGTTTTAGGTGTTATAGTGATAATTTAATTGAAAAAATATTAGCCAGAAAAATCTAGAGAAAGCACAATTGAAAAATGGATTTGATCATGTTTTAAACTGCTTGCAAAGAAATTATCTTTAAGTTACATTCTTATAGTAGATAATTCATTATGTTCAGCTAGTAGGATGATTTTCTCAGTAGAGAAGTGTTATGTCCAAGAACACTTCTGCATATGTTTTTAAAAGTAAGAGTCACATCTACTCTGTAATGAAAACTTGCCTATTCCATCTGGTTTCTGTGTAAGCATTCTACACTCTTCATTTTTGTTTTACCTGCAATGAAGAGGAGGAGAAACTTCCTGCTCTAGCAAGTAAAACACATGGAGATTTAGAAGGGCATATTGTGAAGTGTAGAAGAGGCAGCAGAGGAAACTAGCTGAGAAAGTAGGAAAAGGGTAGAAAAGAAATGAGAAAATATCTCTTCAAGTCTCTTAATAAAAAAAAAAAAAAAAAGCTGAACTATGTATCTGACAGTTTCCATTGTTTTGATCATTCTTTGCAGACTTCTTGAAAAGACCACTGGAGAATTATGTGAAAAAATTAAAAGTACCTGTTCATGTGATTCGAATGGAACAGCGTTCTGGATTGATTAGAGCCAGATTAAAGGGGGCTGCTGCTTCTAAAGGCCAGGTCATCACCTTCTTAGATGCACATTGTGAATGTACAGTAGGCTGGCTTGAACCTCTGCTGGCAAGGATCAAAGCTGACAGGTAATTTTCCATCTATTGGTTCATGTTGGTTTTTTCTGTTATTAAGAAACGTTCCAAGAATTACAGTATAGCCTACAAGCAAATATCTACTATCTGAAGGCGTGGATAAATTATGTACTTCTCATTTGTGTAAAGATAAAAGGCTAATTCAGTACAACTTTTAAAAAGTAAAACTTGGTTTAAAATGAAGCTTATATTAGGATGCATAGGATAATGTGTTAAATAGCAAGAGATCTGAGCATGAATGGAGTTGAGAGCAGTGGAATTTGAGTTCTTACGTCTGCAGCCTGGCCCATTCCTTCATGAATTTGGGAAGATATTCTTGCGGAAGAAATGGAGCCCTGATCCCATGTAACACCAACGCTGTGAGCAAGAGCTGTCAGGCTTACTGTTTTCAGGTTCTCATTATGATTTCTTTATTTCATAATGTAGTTGTATTGTGGAATTCTGTGCTGTGACTTGGTCTTCTGGGATATATTTTCTAAAGTTAGAGTGGTTACTGGAATCACACTCATCTACGCTGCAGTAACGTAGCTTTGTATTTCTATCAAAAGTCAATATTCACAACACTTATATCCATGACAGTGTGATGGAAATTGTATTGAGAGAAAAAAAAAAAAAAAGCAAGTGAGAGAATGGTCTGCTTTATAAACCATTCATACAGCTGAGCAGTAACTCTGTAGTTGCACACTAGCCTGTTAGTAAACAGGATATTAAATAGACTAGATATCAAGTATGTTGTTACAGATCTCTGTTTTGTTTTTATGGTTATAGATAAAACCACTTTTAATGTTACAAAACTGTCAAAAAAGCATTACATGATGAAAAAGCTGCAAGTAGTAAAGACTCTCTGTTCAGAAATGTGCTAAGACATAATACTAGCCTTTAAGTTATCATTAATACAAATTTTTGTGACACTTTGATACATAAGTTGTTACAATTTGTGCAAATGGCCCAGCTAAATAAGTCCTTTGAATTTAGTTGCAACCCTTCAGTCTTTTTCCAGAGCTTTCTGTGAGAGGAAGCCTGCTTGAGGATGGTTATTTAAGTGTCTTTAAGATGATTAGAATTAGTTTCTGTGAGTATATGCCTTAATAATGCCAGGACAGGGACAAGGAGGCCTCTTTCTGTCGACTTTGATGCAGTAGTTATACTTTGTTAACAACGACTATTGTTTCTTAGTCCTGAGGGCACATAAGAATACTTCCGCAGGGCTAATGACCAAGTTTTAATTTCAAAACATGCAAGTTACTTTGACCGCTTAACTAGAAATGAAAGCTCTTATTTTCTGTACAAGCACTGTGTAGCGTTGAGAAAGCTGTGATCAATTTTTCCACCTGCAGAGGGATGAATATTTATTACTGGTAATAATGCAAATGCTATTTAAAAAAAGAGCTAGTATTGCCAAAATTGCATCAGAAAAACACATTTTGCTTTAGATGAATTAACTCTAATTAGCAAGACAGAATTTGAATATGTTTCATGGTAACAATCCATTGAGTACTGTTGTTAAGAGATGGCATTTGAAAATTAAAATTGAAAATTTGTATATGTTTAAAAAAATGAAAAAACCTCAAACCCAACCTTTTTTGACACTTAACTAATAGGTTTTCATTCTTTTCTCTTTCTAGGAGAACAGTAGTGTGTCCCATCATTGATGTAATTAGCGATGACACCTTTGAATATATGGCAGGTTCTGACATGACCTATGGTGGATTCAACTGGAAGCTGAATTTTCGTTGGTATCCTGTTCCTCAGAGAGAGATGGATCGGCGGAAAGGAGATCGAACCCTTCCTGTTAGGTAATGAGAAATTATTAAATTGGTTAAAATGTTCACCTGATGTTTACTCATATCTTTTCTAGGTTAATTGTGTAAGTCATTAATTAATTGTGTTGTAGCACCATTTTTGTCTGGTTGAAGGAACAGCGTAGAAGTTCTTTTACATGGATTGGTTATTGGTAACTTTTGGTGGCACTGAAGGAAGCAACCAGCTTGTCACTTTAGAAATATTTTTATGTCAATTACTGGTGAATTACTAGCTTTTACTAGTTCTTATACTAATGCACAGGTTTTTATTGGAGATTATTTTTATCTCTTTTATTGAGCCTTATTTTTATCTTTTAACAAAGTAAACAATATTTTGAACAGATCTATTGAGTTTTGGCATACATGTGTATGTATGTGTGTGCATACATGTATAAACTTAATGTCTTCAAAGTGCATGGATGGGAGGTGAATATATGCTTGCCTGTCATATAGATATTATAACAAAGGTAATGAGAAACACAGATAATAGTGTGTAATGTGTATTTTTTAACAATTGCAAACTTAAATTTTCTGGCCTCACTCTTCTGAGAAGTGAGCAATATTTACATACTATAAAGTTGCGGATATGGCCTTTACTCTTTTTTGTTTGCTTTTCATTTAAGAAATCCAGAGGTCATCTTAGGATATGGCCAATTGTATTCCCTGCCCCACATCCCACCCTGCCCCCTGCATTCCCCTGTCCGTCCTGCCCAGTTTCCTTTTTAGGGGAAAAAAGCCACATAAATGTTTAGTTAGATTGTGACCTAGCTTGTGTTTTATGTGTCCTTCAGAAAAAGCCCAGACTGTTTCAGGAAAATGATAAAACAATAATTTATTCTAAAAGTGTAACTAATTTGTATACTTGAACTACAAAATTATATCGTCAGCCTAATATGGAATTAACCTATTGTATACTTGTTGACTAAAAAAATGGAAATCTGGGAGATGTTGCTAAAGTTAGGATGAACTAGCACAGTTGGCTTTTTTTTTCCTAGCAATAAGGGATTTGTAAAGAAAATCTGTATGTAAGCCTGACTGTACAATTTTCTTGTATGAAGCAATAACAGGGAAAGCAAGAAGGCCGTTTCATGGCCTCTCATAATTTTCTTTCAAGAATAGTTGCTAGGAATATAAATTTCCTCTAAGAAACTGGTTTCTCTTTTGTGAGTTACCAGCACTGGAGGCAGAAGTTGTCTTTGCAGGAACGGCAGCAGCTTTAGGGGCTTTTTCTCTGTCCAGATTCCAATCTGAAGTGAGAAAAGAAGAACTGTCACTAACTGGTTCCATCTCTGGAAAATTTTGAGCTAGCAAGTACATCAATGGTAACTGAATTTGGATGGAAGCCTACTGAGAAGGAACATGTTAGGAACTTGGGAAACACACTGACAAAATGGATTTTTAAGTGTGAAATGTATTTAAGTATATGTTTTCATAGTGACTGGCACTTATTTTTTGTCTTTGTTTTATTTTTGTTTTGTTTTCTTTCCAGGACACCTACAATGGCAGGAGGTCTTTTTTCAATAGACAGAGATTACTTTCAGGAAATTGGAACATACGATGCTGGAATGGACATTTGGGGTGGAGAAAACTTAGAAATTTCTTTCAGGGTAGGTAAAACTCTTCTCTTTTCAGTGTTTTATGATTTAGGACAGTGCATCCTGAGTTCTGTAAAATACGTTTTATCTGCTGCCTGCTTCAGTGTCCTCTCCTGTTGCAGTTAGCACTTTGCTTCCCGTCAAGTTCCTCCAGTGGAGATACCCAAAGACTGTATCTGTCAGTGAAAAGTGCATGGTGAATAGTTGGCAGAGCCTTGTGCTTAAAAGACTGGGATGGTCATTCTGAAGAATGAATGCATGTGTGCTAAAAGCAGTTCAGTTCGAAAAGCTAACTGGGGAGCATAAGTTAAGGATGATGTCATCAGCGTGTCAGTGAAATGTGAGCAGCTTTGTTACAAAACTCTCTCTTCTTGCTGCTAGCTTAATGATTGCATGTGTTCATTTGGAGGTGGACCTAACCAGCACAGTTCTCGCTTTCTCTCCTACCAAATAGCGCTACTTCCTTTTGTTTTACTTACCGGCTCAGAGTATATAGGTGGATACTTCTGAGGTAGCTCAGCTTTCTGAATCTGCACTTTTTAGAGTTCCAAAATAAAATTGAAAATATCTTCAGAAACTTTTGCTTGGGAAGTGAGTGGGGTTTTTACATGGAGATTCTGTTTTGTAACGGACTTTATTGGACAGATCACCACCTGTTACTTCTGTGCGATTCATGTGAGCCTTTTCCTTCCTTCGCTGTCAGCTTGCCCAGTTCTCTAAAGTAATCTCTTGCTGATGCAATATTGCTGCGAGGCCTGACATACACTTTCTTATGCTACCTTACTCAGGCTTGTGAGCATCTTTATCTGTTGAGCAGGAAACAGACATACATTTCTCTTCCGTACAGTATGTTTTTGTTCTAGACCTCAACTAATGTTGTTTCTCCAACTTGAACGGGAGCAAGTGATTAACATTTTAAAACTTTAACTACTTGAAGCTATGCAATAATTGTCCTATCACTTTCAGATTTGGCAGTGTGGTGGCACTTTGGAAATTGTAACTTGTTCACATGTTGGGCATGTGTTCAGAAAAGCAACACCGTACACTTTTCCAGGAGGTACAGGGCAGATAATCAACAAAAATAACAGGCGGCTTGCAGAAGTCTGGATGGATGAATTCAAAAACTTTTTTTACATCATTTCCCCAGGTAAACAAGTTTTTGGTTATAAGAAATACCTATTAAAAATGAAAATGTTATTACTACTGGGAAAGAACATGAGTATTTAAATAAAAATGTTATCTCTTTGAAGTTTGTAACACAAAGCTCATGTAAAATGTAAAAAAAGGAAGGTCTTAATTGAAAAATAATTTTGCTAGCCAGAGATGTACCCTGAAGGTTTTTTCTTTTTTTTTTTTTCCTTTTTTAATTTTTTTTTTTAATTTTTAGACATGAACATGATTGCTGAATGAGCTTCATGTGCAATTGACGTTACACTGAGCCTTAATTCTAAGAGCTCAATTGTAGTGCGGAAAACTGGCCATCCAATTACATCTCAATGTGCTGGAGTTTGGCCTCTGGCTTCTGTGTTGTAGGCATTCCAGGTTGAATACATCAGAAGTGATTTAAGTGAAACCCTTTAGCAGGAGGGGCAAAAGTTAATATCTCTTGGCTTGGTCGAGTTTGCACTTCACTATGCAGAGTATAGGGGCAAGTTGCCAATATACTTGACTGTGATGATATTTATTATGTTTCTTAAAATGGATGTTAACAAAACAAGAGGATGTAAAATATGAGAGCAAATTTCCTATGCACTCAAACTTTCTGAAAAAAAAATTCAGGAAAAGAAAGGAAGCCTGGGAAACACTGAATTATCACTTTCCACTACAGGATATTTTTGTTGTTTAAAAAAAAAAAGAGAGACACAAACTTTGTGTAGCAACAGACATCATCTCTGAATACTTGAGACATTAGAGACATTCAACTGTAAATACTAAGTGATGGTTCTACGTGCCATGTCTGCTTTTCCAAAGATCTGTCTTTAAAACAAGTATTTCCTTATGACTTGCTTATTTAGCCTCCATTAGTTTTGAAATTTAAAAGCTGTAATACAATGTAGTATGGGTCTGAACAGTGTTAAATTTTAGATTACAGGTTTTAAGAATACTTGTGAGAACAAATGACTGTGCAGACTTATGGTGGTTTTCTGTCTTAAAAAAATCCTACACAGTCTTGAGTAATACGTTCTCTTAATTAAAAAAATTTTGCTACTACTCAAAGCTTTTTAGGTGAAATCAGAAGCTAACAGCTTACCTTACTGCCCTGTATTGTTATTATTGAAGCATTATGAATTCAAACCTGCCATGTATGGATATATCATTCAGAAAAGTTGTATATCATTTTTGGTTAATGTTTTTGCTTTTATTCATCCATGTCAAGCTAGATTTTAAAATGTACTAAATAGCTGGAATACCTAATTATAAAAATGACCCAATTCTTAAAAACAAATATGAATTACTGAACACCATGATAAGGCTCTGTAACTTTATATATAAATCTCTATGGTCCTTCCATTTCATGTGGTAACCGTAAGCGACCAAAGGAGCTACACTGTTTGAATTTTGTAGGATTGTTGTTTGGATGGGACTTTCTTTCATAGCTTTGCAATATTGTGGAATATGCATGCGTTCTCCCGTTGGAGAAAAGCAATGGAAGTATTTAATTTAAAATAGAATACAGTAAAAATTTTGAAATGGTGAAAGTAACTTAAGCAGTTCTCTAACTGCACTGTATATTTTCTTTCCTTTCAAAACATGCATGTCTGCATAGTTTATACGCTAATAGTCTAAATGATGGGTGGATAGGGATGTGCTCTTGTCAAGCTTCTCTTAGAGCATCTGCACCTGCTGACTGGCACACAATCTCGTTTGTGTACCCAGATCCCTATTGATGCTAGTTTGATACTAGAATTTCAAAGTGTTTCAAGAACAGGGTCATGTAGTACCTGAATAAGTTAAGCTGTTCTGAAATTGGTGTGTTGCCTGGGGCTGTGAAGAGAGTGGTTGGTACATTCTTAGCTATGATATAATACCTGTTGTTCAGAGAATGAACACGAATGTACTCAGTGCCGCTCACGCATCTCAACCCCAAATCCATGTAAGTTGTGAGAACCAGTAGGTATTAACTAGAAAGGATTACTATTTTGAGAAGTTCACAAACACCTTACTGTTGTTGTTCTGGTATCTACAATCTTATCTGAGTTTTACAGACCCTCATTTTACCTGTTGACAGCAAATAACATCAGCATAAATTTCAGGAGTCTTTCTGGCCCATGTTTGTCTTAGGAACTCGGTGAATCTCTGCTACATTGGCTCACTTACCTGGAAAAGCAGAGTATGGCTATCCTTCTGATATAAAAGTTTAAATGTTTAGCTGTTGCAGAATGATGTAGTGACCCTCTGTCAGACTACAGTATGCATCCGGTGAAACTCTTTGCTTGTACAGTGTGTACTTTCAATATTACTGTGACAGTGTCACAAGTTCTTGCAAGGAGTGAGGTGAGAGTTTTTAAGCTGGTGCTGGTTTGCAAACCTGCGTGCAGATGAGCAAGGAAAAGAGGCAATCCTCTGTGCACCCAGTTTGTTTTTTTTTCCTCATTAGTTGACATGGATGAGAAAATTGGATTTTGAAGGAGATAATATACTGACAGGCATTGTTGAGCCTAGCTAACAAGAAATTTGTTTCCTCTTTTATATTCCTGTTCTTCTGCTCCCCTAAGATAGTGCATCTCAGAGGGATCAGTCCAGGAAAGCAAACCTAAGTTTCTCAGGTAGTTTTCCTACTTCATGTAATCTCTGTTGTCTGGAAAAAAAGGGCTTACTGCTTGAATGATAGGAACTCAAGAGACTTTTTACCATTGATGTAATGTAGTGAAATGGAAAGCCACCCTCTTGAACAGTAAGCCTGTAATCCTTTTTTCTTTAATAAGTACAGTGTAGTAGAAATTGTTACTTGTCTCTCTTAAGCTTTCATGCATTTCAGAAGTCACCTCTCTGCTCAGAAGTGGTTAGGTACAGGTGGAGGTTGGGCAGGAAAGTGTTGCAGCAGATACTGTTCAGCCAAAATCAAGCCTATCTCATTGCACGCACCAGCTATTCTCCACGGCAGTAGCGGCACTAGCTGTAGTCTTTTCTTGCGTTACAGCAGGGCACTGTCTCCCAGACTGTCTCCTTTTAGGCTTTCAGAAAACAGATCCAGCATGTGCAGGTGAATAGTCTGATTTCTGGCTCCCAGTCGCTCTGTTCTGCAGACTCTGTGTGGTGGGTTGACCCTGGCTGGAAGCCAGGTGCCCACCAGAGCCGCTCTCTCACTCCCCTCCTTCACTAGACAGGGGAGAAAAGGCATAACGAAAAGTTTGTGGGTCGAGATAAGGACAGGGAGAGATCACTCACTAATTGTTGTCATGAGCAAAACAGACCGAACTTAGAGAGGGAATTCATCTAATTTATTACTAGGCAAAACAGAGTAGAGGAATGAGAAATAAAATCAACTCTTAAAACACCTCCCCCCACCCCTCCCATCTTCCCGGGCTCAACTTCACTCCCGGCTTCAACCTTCCCCCCCTCAGCGGCACAGGGGGACGGGGAATGGGGGTTACGGTCAGTTCATCTCACGGTGTTTCTGCTGCTTCTTCATCCTCAGGGGGAGGACTCCTCTCATCGTTCCCCTGCTCCAGCATGGAGTCCCTCTCACGGGGTGCAGACCTTCAGGAGCAAACTGCTCCAGCATGGGATCCCCCACGAGGTCACAAGTCCTGCCAGCAAACCTGCCCTGGCGTGGGCTCCCCTCTGCACGGGTCCACCGGTCTGGCCAGGAACTTGCTCCAGCGTGGGCTTCCCACAGGCCACAGCCTCCTTCAGGTGCCTCCACCTGCTCCAGTGTGGGGTCCTCCATGGGCTGCCGGTGGAATCGCTACACCCCCTCATCCTTCCTCCATGGGCTGCAGGGGGACAGCCTGCTTCACCATGGCCTTCACCACAGGCTGCCAGGGGGATCTCTGCTCCGGTGCCTGGAGCACCTCCTGCCCCTCCTTCTGCACTGACCTTGGTGTCTGCAGAGTTTCTTACATCTTCTCACTCCTCTCTCCAGCTGCAAAAGCTCTCTCTAGCTTGGTTTTTTTCCCTTCTTAAATATGTTATCACAGAGGCGCTGATTGGCTTGGCCTTGGCCAGGGGTGGGTCCGTCTTGGAGCCGGCTGGCATTGGCTCTGTCAGACACAGGGGGAGCTTCTAGCAGCTTCTCACAGAAGCCACCCCTGTAGCCCCCGCTGCTACCAAAACCTTGCCATGCAAACCCAACACACTCTGCCACTTCATTTCTAGTGCTGGCCTTTCATCACTTTCTCCAGTCTTAAATACTAGGACTGGATTGTCTAAGGTGAGGCTTCATGAGATGGCAATGTCAGTCTAACAGCTTGCTGTCAGGAGAGTGCCCTGCCTTTCATGGCAAGTGGTAGGGCTTCACCTCCCCTCACTTATTGGTTGTTCATCTGTGTTGACTGATTCGACTTGCCAAACTTGTCAGGATTATTTGCCTTGTGGGCTGGCTCTCTACTGATTGGGTCAGCAGCCATGTCAGCACAGGAGGTGCAGCAGGAATCTAAAGCTGAGCAAGGGAAAGCTGCCCCTTTCCACAGCAGCAGCTGCAAAGCATTAGGCTGGCTGACCATAGCTACCTCCCCCATACCTTCTCCTAACTACTACTTAATGATAAACTGACAGTTATAGAATTTGTTGGTATTCTTATTCTAAAGGTGAAGCATGGATACTTTCAGACAGTGTGTTTTCCCCATGCTGCATGTGAGTCTGGGTTCCGGCTTCCACATGTGGCCCCCTGCTCCTTGTCCATCGTGCATCCTTGTCATTCAGCAGCCTCTCTCATCCCAGTTGGTGAGCTGAAGGCATCCCGAAATGCAGCTTCAGTGAGCTTGAGTAGAGCCTCGTCTAGCTTGTATGGAAATTAATTTTATGGTTGATCAAAAGTTTGCCCCAGAAGGTATCTTCCGTTGCACTGGGACTAAGTGGACAGGCAGAAGGCCTGAAAAGACAGCATTGCAGAATTACCTGAGCAAGAGCCATCTAGACAGATACATAGATGTGTTATTCTTAAAACTGGATCAGTAGGCCTGGTTTCTAATCGCTGCATGAACTTGTCTCTAGCCAGGCATGGTAAGTCAAGGTTCACTATGTACATGGATAACGCTTTTATTTATGGGTGATGGGGAGGACAGAGAAGGGGCTGAGTCCACGATCTTGCAATGTAGCTAAGCCTGCGTTAAAAATATGTACTGAGCGATTCCATGTGTTCTTGTTCTCAGCTCGTATTCCCTATTAGCTTTAATTCGGAATGCAAATAATGTAGCTATTCTAATTGGTTTTAAATTATTATTGCTTATTGAGTTTCATACTCCTAAATAAAAACAAGTTGTATGATTTTTAACAGAAGACTAGTTTTCATACTGTGCTTTTGAAAATGATTGAGCAATTCATAACCATGATGAAAACATCATACTTTTTTTTTTTTAAAGCAGTTTAGCATAAATATATTGCCACACATTGAACTTGGCAAGCAAATCTTCAGCTCTTTTGAAATTTTGAGGGTGGCAGAACTGTTGCAACACAGCTGATGGGAAGCTTAAATACAAGGTGGCAAAAAAAGTTAAACTGAAGAAGGGGTGTTCTACTGATAGACATCATTATATGTATGTTTTTGTAAAGGTATAAGGAAAGACCATTATGTATTACTAATCAGAGTACTTCGGTACAGCATACCAAACTTCTTTTAGTGACAGCACAAGCAAGTGCTGAGATGAATCTTACATTTGTCCCAAAGAACTGGTGATGGTGTGATTTTACTTTACATTTTACTATCAATATTTATTTTTTAGTACATTTTTAAGCATATGTGTGGAGAAAAAAAGCATGTGATTGTCCCACAGCAAACAGCAAGCCATGTGACAAATAGAATCATCAGGGAGGTCCACGCTTTTAATGTAATTAGGGTTTTGGGGGGCAGGATATATGTATTGCATGGTTGAGTAAAGACAACAGTGGCAAGTATTGTTAAATACTACTTCTGATTTTTTTTAATTTGTTTTTTTAAATGAACCAAATACTTGAAAAAAAAACTAGTGGACACGGATGTCTTCCTCATGATTCACATATCTGTAGAGTCTGGCGTAACTGTCCTCTGGGAGGAAGGTTTGGCCTAATTCTGGTTTTGTGGTTTGTTTTGATTTTTTTAGCTGAGCCTTTAAAAAGTACAAAACCACTGAAAGGTGTATATCACTGTTATGTGTATATACATTTTATCAGTATGTGGAGGAAATAATAATTTAGACATGTACTTAATTTTTTATATACTTTATATTTTACAGTTTTCCTAGTTTGCATCCTTTTTTTTTTCCCCCAAAAAGAACTGTTACCCATAAGTAACTGCCGCTGCACTGTATAGTGCAAATGTATAGGAGCACTCAAGCTAGTTTTGAGTAATATAAATAACATACCAGGAACCAGGAAATAGAGTAATTCAACCCCTAAAGGCAACTATACCGGTTCTGCTATTCAGTCCATCTGCTCACCTGATGCTAACTGTAGTCTGCGTGCCAGTGTACGGTTTGGTACAGACCTAACTTCAGAGAGGATTTTTAAAAAAGTCTTTCAGACTAAAAATGGTTAAATGGAATACAATACACACCTTTTATTTCATTGTAATGGAGGGAAAATCAGCTGGCACTTTTCTTTCTACATGGTGACTTTATAAACTATAAGAAACAGCATGCTTGTATGCTATCAAGTATCACTTTGCATTTAATTCTTTATGGTTGTGACTTTAATTCTTATTGCTGTTCAGTGATGAGGCAAAGCCTTACAGTGTTGTTTTCTGAAGGTCACTGTAGCAAACTCTGATGAATGAGTTTTGAGTACGCTAAGGTAGTTGTAAGGTTGGCATGAGAACTGTTTCATCCACCACCTGCTTTTTCATCACTCAAGAATGAAGAACTCCATACTTAACTGTGGCTGGTACAGCCTTCCTCTTACTTCTTCATCTCTTGAGAGAGTGCTCCTGTTGGTGTAGAAGAAATATTTGTTTTGGCAAAGATAAGGCAGTGTTTCGGGGTGGGGTTTGTTTTTTTTTTTTTCTTGCGTGTTCTTGGTTTTGGGATTTCTTTTGTGACTCGAAAGCCCAGAGTGAAATTTTCTGGGGTTCTATCCCAGGAGATTTTAAAATTTAATTCACGCTATTCAAAATTTCATTAAAAAACAAGCTTTCCTTTGCTTTCATTCCCTTACCAGTATAGTTCTCCAGCATTTTTTTTAAAAAAAGTCTTTCGCTTAAAAAAAAAAACACCCCACAAACAAAAAAACAAACAAAAAAGCCCCAGCCTAAAAGCCTGGCTAGCATTTTCTTCTTTATGGAATATTGAAAATACTAATGTTTTTATTGATATTTACAAACATTTAGCTGAAATTATGCAGTTATGTGTCTTAATTGAGTAGAAATACACCATCTGCTGGCAGGTTGATTTAATAACACAGTATGCCAACTTAGAAATGTCTCAAACTCAGTTTCAAAAGGTCAACAATTTTAGAGGTAATTTACAGTCCTCTAAGTGGAGGGATTTCTGAAAATTGTAGGCAGCTGGAGGACTATAGGTGTGGTGGCCAGTTGAGCCATATTTGTGGTCTGTGTGGGGAATTTAAATTGCTAGGACTTGGTTTTGTTCTTTCTTGGTTTGGGTTTTTGTTTGTTTTGGGGTTGGTTTTGTTTAGTGTATTACTTTTGGCCTGTGTGGTATGGAGTGTAGTGTGGAAAATAAGAATAGAATGTGATGCCTGAAAACGAAAAATTATCCCACCCTTAATTAATATTATTGGAATATTAATGACAACAGTGCTTAATTCTCATGAGGCAAAAATATCTACTGATGATGCACACCTTCCTCAGCCCATTTGTAGAGGTGACTTGCACAAATTAATTTTTAGAAGGAATTAAAACAACCATAAAGAGGTGGGAAGATACAGGAAGAACGACCACTTTGATAAATGAGAAGCAAAGGAGAAAAAGGCAAGCAAAATACCACAAAAAATGATAACAGTCCTAATGGTGAACATACTTCCTGCAAATGCTGCAGTTATATTGAACAAATACTGAATTATTAAAGGATTAGTTCCCTGTACGAAGGCTGCTTTCCGACTGTTTCTTTGTGCAGTTAGACAGATGATGAAGGGTCCAGCAGGTGGTACCTGGCTTGCAGAATTAAATTAAAATGGAATTCTCCTTACTCCACAGAAGGAGACTGCTATGTTATGCTGCATAGATACGCACCCCAGTTGCCATTGGGGATAGAATGGCATTAGTGACTGTAATGGTTTCGGCCTTTCTCCTGTGATGACTTAGTAAGCAATTGCATTAAAATTGTTCCACAAACCACAGGTAAGAAATTGGCATGCATAGCACAGATGTAATGATTCCATCTCTTGTATAATTATTTGGAACAGAAGTCACAGGTACCGACTGCCATGTCCTCTCTGAGAATATAAACCACATAATGCTATATTAAAAAAATAAATATAATTTTTTTGTGTAGAGATGACTTTCTAAAAAGAAAGTCTTTCATGCAAGTATGAAGTATTATACTAATCACTTTTGTAGTAAGTGGAATTATATAAAGTTTACTAGCAGCCAATAAATAAAACTTTTTTGTTTCTACAGGAGTTACTAAAGTTGATTATGGGGACATATCATCCCGACTTGGACTAAGACGCAAGCTCCAGTGCAAACCTTTCTCCTGGTACCTGGAAAATGTTTATCCTGATTCCCAAATTCCACGCCATTACTTTTCTCTGGGAGAGGTAAGATTTTATCCTACGTATTTATCTACTCTGTGTAGAGTACATTGCACAGTGAGTTGTTTGTATTCTGAGTAGTGCAAACAAGTTATCTCCAGCAAAGTTCAAATATCTTGCACCTGGCTGCGTATATCTGGCTTCAGTGGGGCAGAAAACTGGACTTTGGTATACAGTACTGTAATTTGAATGTTTTCCTTTTTTTACTATAGTATTAATCACATAGAAGGGCTTTAGAAATACTCCTTCAGTAATATATAGTTATAGCTAACTTTCTGTCTAACATTCTCTGTGTAGAGTATGAGCAGAGTTTTGCTTTAAAAAAAACCTAGACCAGGTCCAGCAAAGATTTGGCCTAAAAACTGCTCTGAACTTTAACCCCAGAACTCTCTTCAGTAACCAGCAAATTCCAGTGATTCCTAAGCCTTGCTGGTCACATCTCTGTTTTTACTTAAAGTTTCTGAAGTGACTGCAGAGGTAGTACAGATGATGCTGTCCTAAAATAGTAGGCACCTACTCTCCCCTACAAGTCATGTTGAGCCAAATATTGAGCCTGTTGTAGGGTGATTTTGTACTGTTTGTTTTTAACAGAAAAGTTTTAACAAAACAGAGAAGGTATTTGTGCTACTGCATGAATATCAGGAGACTGATATTAATGTCTGCTTACTATATAGTAATACTATAGATAATATTAGATATATTATAGATTAAGGCTATATATATTATAGATTAAGGCTGTAACTCAAGAAGTGATGAAATTGAACCCAGTCACTCGTGATTTCAAATGGAATTAAACCCACCATGCCTAGGAGAGTGCTTTAAAACTTTTGGCAGTTTGGGGATGGAGATTCAATTGTGTCTGCTCTTGTAGGTGAGTCTTTGAGCAAAAAGAGTCCTCAGGATGGAAGGATCCCCGAAAGAAAGCAAAGAAACAAATATGATTCTGTAACCTGGTAGCTTGAACATTCGCTTTGGAGTTTGAGGCTCAAATAGTGATCTCTCATTGTAGTATGACTCCTATATTTTACATTTCATTTGCATAACCTCTGGTTGTATAGCAGAGAGAACTGATGCTGGTTTGGTTTGAGATGAGCATAGTTCTCTTCCCAAAACAACAGCCTTTGGTGATGTGCTCTTTTTCACTCCCAGATAAGAAACGTGGAGACAAATCAATGTCTGGATAACATGGCAAGAAAAGAAAACGAGAAAGTTGGAATCTTTAACTGCCATGGGATGGGTGGCAATCAGGTGACAATTTTTTTTATGATCTTAATGTATTGAATTATTTGGAATGCTACTTCTCATCAGAATAGTTTTCTGATTATTTCAGTAGTTATCTTAAAAATATACTTAAGTTGTAAAGTTTAGGAAACCCTCATTGAAGAAGATGCCTGCAAGAGGAAATGCATGAGAAGATTCGTTGGTTGGTTGTCATTTCTAGGTTTTTGAGACCTAATTGCGATAGAGTTTGGATCAACTTTCAAGCAAAAAATGAAATGAGGGGAGGATGAGACTGTTATAAGCTAGGCTTCACCTCCTGTAGGTTTTCTGGAACTGTCTCCTGATTAGACCTCCTGATAGGCATTGTTACTTTCAAAAAAAACATGCCCGTACCAGAAATGGTTGTTTTAGTGAACATTTTTCTGAGTGTCAGTTCTGGAATTTTACTTCTGTTTTTTCATTCTACTTTGATAATTTTTGTTTAATTGTTTTCCGGTATATGAAGATTGCCTGTGTTGGGGATCCTCCTGTTTCTATGCAGGAAGCAGTCTGCAATTCTAGAATGTCAGTTTTGTCTGAAGAGCTTTTTCATTTAGTGTTTATATTTATTCCCTAAAACCCCAAAAATTCTTTTTATACATGCTGAAGGAGATGGGGGGGGGGGAAATTAGTGGATATTAATGAAATAATGCACAAATATTCCCTCTTCCCCCTGCCCCAGGAATCTTTTAGTTGAAGGTTTTTTTCAGTTCCCCTCATTCCTCTCATTCTGTCTAGGTCTTCTCATATACTGCCAACAAAGAAATTCGAACAGATGATTTGTGTTTAGATGTATCCAAACTAAATGGCCCAGTAACGATGCTCAAGTGCCACCATCTAAAAGGAAATCAGCTTTGGGAATATGATCCAGTGGTAAGTCTTCTAATGACTTGTGACAATAAAATGAGACAACTTGTGTTTTTATGTGAGCCTACAGAGCAGCATATTCCAGTGTGGGACCCCTATTTGACAGTCAAAACAGGAAGTAAAGTCAGGATTCTGTTCCCTCTGTCATTAATCCATGGTGCAGTCACTCAGTGGGCATCTGTAATGATGTAATGGGCTGGTGAGCTTTGGGGGAGATTTTAGAAGAATATTTTAAATGTGTTTTGGATCCTTTGGAGAAAGATAGTCTGCTAGTGTAGTGTTGTGTTACGATGAGATCAACAATGGAAACGTATTCCAGGTATCTACTGGACCAGTAAAAGATAATGCTGGTGATCCTGTGACAAATTCAGCACCTGGTGTCTTATGTTCAAGGAAATACTTTTCTAATTAAAAAAATAAGCATCCCAAAATTATAAGGAAGATTTTACATTTCTAATTGTGGTATGTTTAAGGTAGACATGCTTACAACAGCTTTATTTTAATCATTCTCTTTTGTGTACATGATGTTCAAATTTATTTTGAAGTTCATATGTTGAACTGCCAGACCTAGAAATCATTGACCGTTGATCCATTCATCATTAATTTGATTTACAAGCTCTAAAAACAATGTTGTGACTGAGTAGTGCAGTCAAGAACTCTGATTTACAGCATGGCTAGTTAGAAATAAATAGCTTGTTAATTTAAAATCACTTATTGCAAAAAACAGTTGTGAGACAATTTGTGGAAGAAGAATCTTGCCAGTGTAATCAGGATGACTCTTTTATAAAGAGAACATGTAGATATTTAGCTACTAACAAGTCATTTCACTGATTTAAAAGGGGAAAAAGACCAAAAAAAAAAAAAAAAAGGGGGTGGGGGAGGTATTTCTAACTAACTAGAGTTGCTATGGATTTTAGTAGCTGAGGTGTTAACGAAACCTACAGCCTTTAAGACTAAAAGGAAATATGTATGAACGATGATTTTTTTGATTAGGATGGTAGTTAACATGGAAGACAGTGGATCTCTACTAGGATTTCTGCACACTGCTAGCAGCTGCTGATAGGAGACATAAGAAAGCTCTTGAAGGCTTTCAGGACTAAATGTTAATTGAAATGATTAAGTTTGAGGCTTGGGAACCATTCATTCTTGTATTTAATGTAGTTAGTTTACCTGACTTAAGTCACTACATGCAGTGATTCACCAAACAGCAAGTGCTTTTTATTTTCTTTCTACCTTATCAATGGTAAGAACATTGCATCTTTAGACACCCAATTGCAATAGTCAGTCTTGCAGTGATTGCCACAGACTGTAAAACAGATTTCCCCTGTGTCGATCCTCAGCCATAAATTTGGTCATATGTGTTTTTTCTCTTTATTCTGTCAATGGAAAATCTAGATATAATCTTCAGAACTTTACTGAAAGCTGGCTATTGAAAAACAAAAATAAGTTAGAGAATATTTAGCTAGAACTCCTGCCCACATAGTTGGGTGATTTTTCTGTACCTTTTTTTTCCTTCTGCCTCTGTTCAGGAGGCATGTAAGAAGCCCCTTGTCTACCAGGAAGAAAAAGAAGAAGGGAGGGGGGTGTTGAAGCTTTGTGTTAGTTATTTGTCTACTTAAGTCTGTTCCAACTCCCTTCTTCATTTGTCAGCTGCTGTATGAGTACAGGAGATTGATGTGCTCAGGGGGTTTTTTGGGGTTTTTGTTTTGGTTGGGTTTTTGTTGTTTTTGTTTGTTTGGGATGTTTTTGTTTGTTTTGGTTTTTTTATTCTTTGCTGCTTGTGCACATAAGGCCTGCCTGTTCTGCCACTTTTCAGTCATTCCAGTGTCCTGCTTGTGCTGCCGAGTAAGAAAAGAAGTACTGGTAGTAATGCCAGTCAGTACTATAGACAAGTTGATGAGTATCTGTAGTACAGTGGCAAGAAATGCAACTTCAGAAGATCTCGTCTCCATCAGGATAGTGCCGAGGTAGACGGAGTGGTGTATGGAAGATTACATAAGTAAGAGTAGTGGGTATTGGAAAAGATATACACATATGTGAAGTTGTTCACTTTTTTTTAAAAAGAACATACTTATTTTTAAAAATAACATAGTACTAAAAGAAAATAGTGTAAGGTCAGTTTTGTGTCCCCAACTGAGGAAAAAAGCGTACGTTAAAATACATACTCAATGTGTTCTTCTGATCTGACCAAAACTACTATTATAACTAATAATTGAAATTGTATATCTTACCAAACTTTAATTTCTAACTCCTCAAAGATCCCTAGCTGTATAATCCTATTTAAAGAATGGTGGATATTGCTTGATAAAGAACATCATTTAAAAGTGCAGGCTGTTCTGTTTCTCATGAAGCAATGTTTTAGTATCTACACATCGATAGCGTATTTCAGGTTCTTTAGGATTGGGATCTGGAGACAGTAACTAAGGGGTCTTGTCTAGTTCCTACTTAGCCATAGAAGAATTTTAACGGCCACTAGAAACTTTTTGGTTAGCTTATACCTGGTGAATTTTGTAAAACTAATTTCTTTTTATTTTGTCTTCAAGAAATTAACCCTGTTGCATGTGAACAGTAACCAGTGCCTGGACAAAGCCACCGAAGAGGACAGCCAGGTCCCCAGCATCAGAGACTGCAATGGCAGCCGCTCCCAGCAGTGGCTGCTTCGCAACGTCACCCTTCCAGAAATATTCTGAGAGGTTCTAAAGAAAAGCAAGGATTGACTGGGCTACCTCGGCTGATACTTTGGCTACACTGTTAAGTAGCAACAGAAGAAACTTCTGCTCGGCAGAATCCGCAGTTCGTCAGCTGTTAGAACTCCTGCAGCTTCTCAGTAGCTGTGAACCAGCCTTCCTGTATAAGGATGTGAAACTACCACACGTACTAGTGAAACTGTGCCCACTGATGTTTACAAGATCAAAAGAATTTCTTCCAGCAAATAATTTAGAGAACGTTTGGACAGTGGAAACATAATCAATGAAATAGTCTCTCTGAAGAGCTGCATATCATTGTAGTTTGCTTGCACATCAGTAACCTCTGCTGAAAGTGCTTTTGTAATGAAGAAAGTTCCAAGAATTCTTTTTTTCCTGGTTAGCAGTGGTAACCAGACTACTAAATATAGATCCACAAATAAATGAGAGCTGGAAACCAGGTTCAGTAACATGAAATACGAATTCTGTGGTTTAAAAACAAAAAGTAAACAGGGTTTAATGGAAACTAAATCAGAACTATGAAAAGTACAATTTGTTATAGTGAAGTATCAAATTTATATGTAGATTTTATACCTCAGTGGGGGAAAATATCCAAGTCGAAAGGCAATTGTTTCTCTTTTTCAATTGTGTGATAGTCCATAAGTACTTTTTTTTCTGGTGGGTCTAAAATTATTTTGGGCACAAACAAAATGAGCATAAGAATAAACTTAGCTCTTGAATGTCAGATCAACTTTTTTCATTTTTTTTATTTTAATTTCTTGGCTCTTGGAATTGTATCTTTTTATTACTGTCTGAAAACTGGAGGTTAACATGCTGTCTAACTTTTTTTTTTGTCCAGACCTGCCGTTTCAGTTTATACTTGGGTCAGTCAGCTTATGGACTTTCATGGCCAAACAAAAGATTTAAGTACACTTTGAAATTATTAAGTTAACTTGATGGAATACAGTTAGCGCCCAAGACTCATACTACTGTACTATGGTTTTGTTTTCATAGCAATAAATCTTTTGTTCCTTGTTTGATTTCAGTCATCAGAAAGCCAGAAGAAAAGATACAAGATTTGGGTAGCAGGAGATCGGGAAAACTGAAGGTTTTCTGGAATCCTTTTTCACTTCATATTCAGATGTGCTTCATTGTCAAGTGCATATTTAGATTAGACTCTGAATTGTAATGTTGATCTGCTGCTTTTTTCTAATAAAATCTAAAGAAAAATAGCTAAATTGGCATGGTTTTTAAAGTTAACATAGCCAAAAGCAATATGACTACGTCATTACATTGGTCTGCATTTTTTAACTGAATTGCTTTGTTTTGTTAAGAAAAATGTGTGTGGCCTGATGTTGAAAATGAGCCACTGAATGCTCAGAGTATACGGTTGAATTTTCTTTTGGAAAGAAAAATGAGATTTGCTTAATGGAGAAGATATTTTTATGATCAATGTCATTGTTTGGCCAACTGTCCTGTAAAGCAAATTAAACCTAGACTCATGCAAAAGTTGTGTGGAATTATATTTGGCTGTTATGGCCATTTTAGATTTGCTATCCCAATTTGCTTTAGTCCATGTTATCTCTGTTGTTTCTGCAGCAGTACACAAGACTTTTCATACACAAAGCAGGGGAAATGTTAACAAATTGCAGTATTATCTTGCTACTTTAAAAATACATAGGATGAGATGATGTGGGATTAATATCAGATAAAGCATCTAAATAACTGTCTTTCATTGACCTCTCTTTTTGGATAGCCCTGCAAATTTTATGAGGTGGAAGTGGATTTATGAAAGTAATGGTGTAGTACATTCATCAGAAAGATACTGAAGTGCCCAAATGACTTCAAAAAAAACCCCAAAACTACAACAAACCAAAAACAAACCAAACCCCAAACAACTCTGTCTTAGTGGTTACATAAGAAGACTAATTCTTTGGTATGGTCAGTGAAGAGGATGGGATGGGTGACAGTGTCATCATTTGTAATTAATTATTTTCTTGCACCTTAGATCCTTTGTGGTCCCTCCTGCTTTTATACTGTTTCTGAAGTACAGTTTGTAGCTGTCTGATACTGCATATTAGCCCACCGAAATACTGCTTACAGTCTTCTGCGCTGTCACAAGTCCATGATGGTTTGGATCGTGTTTGGATTTAATTTTCGTTTATCTTAGCAAACTAGCTTTTGGTTTTTGTGGGGGGTGGGTGAAAATGAGGTTATGTATTCAGAAACAATTTCCCCAAATCAAAATACATCCCTTTAAAACCATTGCCAGGGAAAAGGCTCTGAATCAGAGGTGGATAACCCTTCGTGAAATGAGAAGTGGGAGCATCAGAAGTGCAGTGTAAAAGTCCCGTAAGTTTTCAGAATTTCTTAATTTAGTGTTCCAGATTTCATAAGTATATGGAACATCACTGAACACACAAAAATGAATATATTTTCACTTCAAAATTTTAACTCTTATGATTACTGCTGTGATATCCTGTTAAGAAAACTGAAGTGCCATGGCTTGTAATGCAACTAAACCTGTAGGCAGGCCTCAGCCTTACGATGATTTTGCCCCTTGTTAATTTGACAAGTCATTTTATATGTTGGTCAGATAAAACTGCAGTAAAAATCATCGCACAACTAAAACCCCACATATCACGTTGTCAGCTTCAGAAAGCTGAAGCAGCAATCCAATTTCCAGCCTCCTATGCCTTACCGATCCTTACCTGCAAAGGCAGCAGCCCTCTTCCCCCGCTGGGTACGAGGAGGGGAGAGCGTCTGCACTCGGTAGGCGTTTGGCTCCAACCCCTCAGCTGAGCCGGTCCCGCCGTGGGGCACCCGGCGCTGGTTCCCTGGCAGCGGGCTGTGGTTTGCGTGCCCATGTCACCGCGGCACGTGCTTAGCAGTTGTACAGTCTGCGTTGGTGGACAGCACAGGGCTTCTGTAAAAATCCTCTGTCCCTCTAGCAACATTTCAATGCATTTCAAATGTACTGTTACATTAAGCGTTTTTCAAACGTGGCGACAGGATAGCTTCCCCACATGTTTTTCTTCTAGTGTCCCTTACCTACCACAAAGGTGGTGGCTGTTGTCAGAGCTCCCTGCTGACAGTGAGCTTCCTCGGTGAATTCAGGTGGAATTTTTAGAACCTCTGCAGCTATTCTTTATTTAACCTGTTCTAAAAAAACCCCAAAACAACAAAAAACCCACAACTGTTTTTTCTTACTGTGTAACATACCTGTGTTATTAGGCCTATGAATAATTAGTAGAAATCCCACTCTGCTCTCCAGTGCCTCTGCGTTTATGGGTCCTTTGGTCAGATCAGATGGAGGAGGAGGGGAAAAAAAGACCACTGCTGTCTTGCTTGACATTGATAGCAAATACATGCAGGGTAAGTGGGGAAAAAAAATCAGTAGTCGTATTTTGAAGAGAACTGGTAAACTTTTCATCCTTTTCTGTCCTGCACTCAGTGTGTTTAGCATAAATTGCCTATGCATGGTCCAAAGACAGTGTTCTGTTCTCCATCTCTTCTCATTTGCCTGTGCAAAGACATTTATTGAGAAACACCGGTGCCTTTTAACTGAGTTGAGGTGTATTACGTATTATGGTACAAACTTTGGATAAGTACGCTCTGCCAGGTCTGATTAGGTCATCCTCAGTCTGTTAAGATACTGGAAGTCACAAAGCAGTTATCTGTGTGTGCGTACAACTGTGAATGTTTTTGTCTCAATCTGCCAGTTTGTTTTATCAGTATGAAATTAAGTTGTATTTTAGTAGCTTTATTTTTATGGTAGTACTATACAAAAGGGCTTAGCAGTTGCTTTTCATTTTATCGCAGCGGTGGTCCTAATCTGCAATATGTACTGTAAGCAAAAGAGAGAATCTCCATGTTACAAATTAGCAGCAAAAGTAAGATAATCTTTCTAATTCCTACTCTGTAGAATGCTGCTTAGTTGCTCCATTTGTTCAAGTAATGTAACACATTCAGAGAGACAAGCCAAACCTTGGCCGATTTAGTCTGCCGTATTTCCCCTTCAAGGTAAGTAAAGAGATGCAGGTATGCTTCAGAAGATTAACTGAGAAATAGTTACTCAAAGCTTTCCTTCACTACATTAGCAATTCTTCCATGCTTTCCAAAGAAGAAATGCAGGAAAATGTAGGTGTTACAGAATAGATTTTAATAGCTTTAGGAGTCTTGCATGTTATTTGAACGTAACTGTAATACTAGAGATTTAGGGTAAGGCAGGAATATGTCAAGTTAAAATGATCAAACTTGCACAATGTCAGAGTGCTGTTTGCTCTCAGGTCTATGAGAACATTTCTTACAATCATCTTAAAGCAAATAGTTCCCAAGTTTGTGTCTTACTCTAATAATTGAGAATTGTTCATCTAAACATAGTTGTGACATTACGTGAGGGTGATGCACGTGATGTACAGTACTTTGAATAACAAAATAGTACTTTTTGTGCAATTAGTTTTTAATGTAGAAAACAAAATCGGCACATAGCTAATAGGTTATCTAGGGACTAGAAATTATGACATTGAGATGAAAACTGACTTGCTACGTTGTTCACTTCTTTTTGAATCTTGGAGAATGCATTTGTAGCATTCTGCTTGCATTTCATGCAGTGTCCACTGCTCCTTACCATGCTGAGCCATTCAGCCAGGTGATGCTACTCCATATCAAAACCAAACTCTGAGATTAAACCAAGCTGCTGCTTCTGACAATAAACCAAGTAATTGCCATAGCACCTGTTCAGGGCAGAGAGAGTAACATGCCTCTGAAATGGTCATTACTGGTTTCCTTGCCTCTGAAGTAACTTGTAAGACACACAGGAGGATCTCCTTTTGTTCGGTTTTGAACGCATCATCTTTCTTTCGGTAGATGGATGTCTTTAGGAGCTCTCGACCTTGATATTATTTATGCTTTGTACTTGTATTCTTCAAAAAAGCTTGTTTATCTCACCTCTTGTGGAGTTCTGTCTCATTTTTTATCACCTTTCTCCAAGTCTTCTATTTTTTTTTATTCTTTCCAAGATTGGATTATAGTGTTTAAGGTACTGATGAGTTCATATATTGCCATTAGAGATGAGCATTATTTCTGTGCTATCCTTTATGCATTCTAATAGCGCATTAAGTAAATGTTTTCATGAAGTGATCTTCAGTGACATTTTAGTCTTCTGAACATTTAGCTTGTAACACAGAACAATAGGAGTAATTAAGTGTTCCATTTGGCATTAAATTGAATTTATAGATTATTCTTTTTTTGCTTTCTTTCCTTGTATGCTGTTTAATCACCTACCTTTGGATATTTTGCCATCTTAAATAACTTGGACGTCTTTCTCAGTACGTAATGATACTGGTTTAGTCACAAGTTTCTGACATTCCCACTTTTGCTGTTGTCTTGGGTTGGAACAGACCTCTGCAGGTCCTCTGGTCCCAACTCCTACAAAAGCAGGGATGACTTCAAAGTTAGATCAGGTTGCTCAGGGTCTTGTCCGGTCAAGTTCTCAGTCTCTTGAAGGATACAGCCTTCTGGCCAACCTGTTTGTGTTTGACACCTCTCATGGTGAAGATTTTTTTTTTTTTTCTTCCCTAATACCTGATTGGAATTTCCTTTTCTGCAACTTGTCTGTTGCCTCTCATCTTTTCACTGTGCATTTGGAAGTTGATCATAAATCTTTACTGTTCAGATACTCTGTCAGCTATGTCACATCCCTGTTTCTGGGACTATATCCAGTTGGCCATGTATAGTTTATATACTGAAAGTGAACTGCTAATAAAGGAGGTTAAAGCAGCGTTTTAAGAGACTTCACCACTGCTTCCTCTAAATTCTAGAAATATGCTTTCCTACAAACTTAACTTTGGCAAAGGCAGACGCCTATCCTGTTAAGCGGTCCAAGAAAAACTGTTGGGTCTGTGTCCAGCCCACGGGAAGTGGGAAAGGAGCCCAGCCTTCATTGCTGGGGAGACTGCAGCATTGGAAATATTCAGACCAAAAAATTTGAGAATAAGTTTTGTAATTGCCTTGGCTGTACAATGAGATCAGGATTGTTTCAGAGCAGAAACCTTGTTTCAAGTTCAGTGAAAACAGGAAGAAATTTCTAGCTGCTGTTTTCTGTCATGGTTTTGATGTACGTGAATTGATTAATCAGGGTATCCAGGTCTGTAATGGATCTTTTTGGTCTGAAAACGTTTTCAGGTAGCTAACCAGATTAGCAACGTGGTAGTTTCAGATCTGTGCCAGTTAGATGGATGCAGCTCAAATGACCAGTTCTGATGGTAAGTATTCTAGGATCTCAGGATATAACAGCCGTCACTGTAGGTGATTGTCATAATATGATAAGTAATGGCTTGTTGCATGCCAATGAACCTTTTGCTTGCAATTTCTCCTGTAGTCTTTTAAGTCAGGGAAGTGCTGGGAGTGGAAAGTGTCATTTCCATTACCAGGGTAAAGAACCTCTCCCCATGTGAAATGAAAAAGAAATGTATCCTTGAGGCAGAGAGATTAAGTTGCACATGTAATTCCATTCAGATGTGGCTGTACTAATATGGTGAATGAACTGGAGACAAATCTGAAACCCTAAAATCTTCTCTCTCATTCCCAGATGCTGAAAACCACGGGAACCAACTCTCTATTACCCGTATTTATGGTTTGCTTGAATGTAGTAGCTCTCAAAATTACCCTTTGTAGTCAAAGCCAATAATTCTTCTGATCTAGCCTGGGTTTTTTGTGATCTCGAATGTGAATTACTAAAAGAAAAAGCAAAGAATTATTTAATTGCAGATTGTGCATATGTGCATATTTATGTGAAGTAGTTTAGACAAAGCACATTAAACCACTTCAACTGATTATAACTGAAGTTCAGCCCCAGAGCAGGAGTGTGGACACCCTGTCACGTGAGAGGCTGTTTCACTTCTGTATTGCCTGTTGTAGGCCTGTGTAGCCCTGTCTGTTGTGTTTGGTACCAAAGATGTAGTCTGTGCAGCCTCAAGCCTGCTCAGTCAGGTCCCTGGTGCAATGAAACGCCTCATTGTTCTTCCTTTTCATGGTTCTGGACTGCTAGGAGGCATTGTGTGCCATTTGCACTTTTCTGCGTTGGATTCTTGCCTTGAAAAGTGCATTTTGGCCCCGTGCACAGGTGCAGTTGACCAGTGATAGTGGTGCACTGAGCCTCAGGTTTGCTTGTGGTTCATTTACTGCATACTCTGAATATTCTGCTGCATGGGTTGAATTGGTTCAAGTTCCTATATCTTGTGTAGGAAATATCAGACGAATGTGTAATGGACTTTCTTCCAGAAATGGGGCCATTTGGGTCTTCCTGTTTGACTTGGACATCAACAAGACACATTAATTGTTCTCATCCTGTCAGTGATGTGTGGGAAATTAAAAAAGAGGTCCATTAGATGTGATTCTGGCTGTAGGACCGGAAAGGCTGTTGTGCAACTTTCTGTCATTTTTCAAGAGATAACAGAACTAGACTCATAGTAATGATGGCAGCGTGGTAATAATCTGTGGTTTGGTGGGGACTGCAGTCATGGTGAGAATGCCTTTGTCGCTCTCTCAAAGCTGTTCAGTGATGCTAACCCTTCTCCCAGACCTCCTGATGGAGAACTGTGGAGCACTGTGCCTAACAGTTCTTCTGTGCTTGATCTTGGGCATGGGCATGAGACGGCTCTTTCAGGAGCGTACATCTCTTCTGCCTTACGAGATATTCTCATCAACAGCGAAGAGGATTTCATGGTGTATACCTATGTATGATTTTGAGACTGTTATTCCTACAGCCCTTAATATTGCTGGTTAGAGCAGTGGGAACTGAAGGAGACTGGTTTGTCCTTTGGTTTTGTGGACATCAGTGTTGTAAGGGGGTTTGTCTGTTTTGTGGGATTTTTTTGTTTGTTTACTGTCCTTTGCTGTGTTCACATCTTGTAGTATTGCAGCTCCATAAGGAAGTTAGATGAATCCTACCCTGATGGAACTTGTCTGTGAAGGTGTCTGTAAGAAGGACAAATTCTGCCAGAAATACAAGAAGGTAAAAGCAGTTAGGGATAAAAATACCCCTACCCTGCACCAATCTCTACCCAAGCTTTTTTGAGATACAGTAGTTCAGCTTAAATTTCTTCCTGTAGTAATCTGAGGTCCACTTCAATTATGAGAGAAAGGTTCCCAGGTTTTTCATGAAACTGCTCGCCTCAAAAGCTGTGCTTCACAGTATTACCACAGAGAGTTTTGTCTCTCTCGATGGTCACCTCTGCGTATACACCTTTGGTGGTTTTGAGAGTGAAAAGTGTCCTCTTCCTTTGAGAGCAGTTTACTACATTTGGGGCTATATCAAGTGTTCTTCCTGCCACTTCTCAAGTAGGTGATGTGTACACCTAGGGCTAATGTGGCATTGGTAAGGTGTTTGTGAGAAGAAATCCTTTGATAAGTCATTAATTATCAATGTGTCAGGAGCTTCATGTTAGCACCATAGATGACTCCATACATCTTTCATTTCATAATAGAATAGTTAAAAACCCACAACTGGAATTAATTCAGATATGTGAACTTGTTTTCCTCCCTTTTTCCCCCTTTCCATGAGAGTCCTTACAGTTTGTGGCTATCAGTCAAGTGGCTGAGAAGGAACTTAAATGGTGCTAGGCACATCTGCACCCAAATACGAAGAGCAGAAGAGTTACTTTCCCCACTATGGATATTAGAAATAAAGAATTGTGGTGTATATATAACCAAGATGCAAATGTGCAAGTAGACCCTGCAACTTGGAGAGCTCCAGTTAGAGGTAATCTCACTTTAATGCAAACTTGTGTGTGGTTTTGGTTTGGTTTTTTTTTTAAACTGATGAAGCGAGCCTTGACTTCTGACTATCTTGATTATTCAGGGCATGAAGCTTATTGAAAACTAAGCTGTTGCAAAAGGCCAATGAAGTGATTGTTCCTGCATCCTGTGGATGTAGCTTGATGACTGTAAAATTCAGCTTAGTTTTTTTAGGATGTGCCTGGACTAGGAATGTTAACTAGCTAAAACAGATTTAATACAGCTGTATATAATCAAGAAGAGAAGGAATAGGAGCTTATATTCTACCTGATGGGGTTTGGATTAAAAGGCAATGGGGTAAACGTGAGTTGGAACAGACTGGTTCCTTGCTGGCACATCAAAAAAAAAAGACCAGCCAAAAAAAAGCCAGCCCTGCTAGTGGCCATACTATGTTTTAATCATTTCTTACAGTTAGAGGGATAGTAAAAAACCCCAATGAACTATCATCAGATATGTTGCTTCTCTGAATTTCTCAAAGATTAATTTCTAATGCTTTCCTACTTACTGAAAGCAGGATTTTTCTTTTTTTCTTTAAAAGTCCAAGATAACATATCTTCTTACGCAGTTTTTGCTGTATATGCAACCACTCTAAATGGGAAATGTTTCGGGTCAGCACAGGGGCAAGTTATGCTTTCCCAGGAGCGATTCCATTGGTCCAAATAGCCTACAATAAATATGTATAGCTGAGTCCTAAGAAAGGCAAATTATTTTTCTTTAAGTTAGGAGAGCTAAACCTCATATCTGGATCACTACTGGAAAAAGAGATGTTTTCGCAACTTTCAGCTAAACTTGAACGTATTATTTTATGGTCCTTCCTCTGAAACAGGTGATTGAGCTCACATGCTTCTTATGGGCAGGTAACTCATGCCTGTCGCACCCACGGGGAACCCCTAGCTGAGTGAGAAAGGCCAGCTCCATGTCGTTGCCACCGCAGAGACCCGCGGGGCACTTTTGCTTCAGGCTGCAGCTGCCGAGCACAGCCCGGGGGTCTGGGCTCCAGAGTGCTTGTGGTAGGCACGGGGGCAATTGATTCAGAGACAAGAGCAGAGGTCTGTTAAAACGTGATGTCAACTGGAAGCAAACGTGAAACGCTGAACTGAAGAAGCATCCCTCTGAAGATTTGCTCATCGTGACTTCTCGTCACTCTCATGGCATCATTTGTGTCTGCTTCACAGGAGGGGGCACTTCTGGATATCCTGACAGAGGTGGGCATGCTGAGCCTGGGGGAGAGTCTTTCTAAGGGTCAAAGCCACACCAGCCCCAGGACTGGAATTTCGGTAACAGGGACTTCTGAAGCACAACAGTGGTGGTTATGTCAGAGGGGCCATTGTAGTCGCTCCATGCCCTCTTCAATTTTCATTTGCAAAAGGGATAGCCCACAAAAGCCATCCTTCTCATTGAAAAGATACTGCTCGTCTTTCTCTCTCTTTTCCCCCTCATGAATAGAATAGCTTGATTTTCAAAGAAAAGGAAGCTTTGCTTAACAGTCAAAGGAAAAACAACAGATTCCCTTTTTGTGGGAAGGGAGGGTGCAAGTATGGGGGAGCAGAGAATGTAAGGCACTGTGTTTACTCTTAATTGTCTTCACTGAATTGCACAGAAAGCCTAGCTAAGCTGGATTCTACAGCGGTCAGCATGACTATCTAGTTCATAGGAAGAAAAAAATAACACGCAAACAAATTTTTAAAGAAAAAAACACTTTCATGGCTGATTATTTTGAAATGTTTACCCTTAAAAAGAGCACACAACACATCATCCTGCAAAGAATTGGCAAAGTGTTTTGGAGATGATGACAGCTAAAAGAGCTCACTTTTTCCTTTTTGGGTCTAGTCCCATTTTCTTGACGTTGCAACATAACTTTGCACTCCCCCCCATCTTGTCTTGAATGCCAAAAATGTAACTCTGTGGTTATATCAGAGACTTACTCTTAGGGCAGAGCGGGAGGTAAGCAGGTGTGGTGTCTGGCTGCTCTTCCATTGCTCTGCACTCTCCTGGGTTGTAATTACTCTTGCGCTTCTGCCTCCCACTGTTTACGCTGTTAACAGACAGTTGCTTCATGTGGTTTTTCTCTCCCTGAATCAGAGCAGCCACCCACCTTTCCCTTTCTGATCTCAAACCAGAGACCAAAGGCACCGTTAAATTTCAAAACCTTCCCAACACTGGCTATACCTCTGTGACCTTATCTCCTCTCTGCTTTCCCTCCCCATTGCAAAAGCATCGCATATCTAAAGCCGGAGCCCTGTTCGGAGGGCAGATCTGCGTCCCTGGTTTCATCTGATTGCCTTTTTGACTGAATCGCTGTGGCAGACGCAGCCAAACCAGCACCGACACCGGCCCTGGCGCGCTGTGGCTGCCGCCCGCTGCCCGGCTCCTGCGTCCCCGGCGCCTCCTGCGAGGGACCCCGCTTTGACTCGGATCGCTTGACTGCTCTTGGCGTAAATGGCTTCTGCTGCACCTACCCGTAAGGTGCAACCCTTTTCACAGCGACAGCTTAAAGCTGGGGGCAGAGACAAAATAGCAGCGTTGGTTCCAGATGGCGTATAAAAAGTGCCTGCGAGCATTTTGATTTTTGACAACGTTTTAAAGGTGTAAAAAGGAAAAAAAAAAAAGGTGTTCTTTTGGTATGGTGCTATGAAGGGTGCTAGTGATCTCGCTGGTGGCTGTTAGCCATCAGCATGGGTTTTGTCCTGCTAGTAGTACCTATGGAAAGCTAACTTAAAAATCAAGGAAGGTGGACCAGCCAAAACTAGGTCTTTTTAGCAATCTCCTTGCTTGTGAGTTTCTCCCAAGATGTGCAGTCTTTTTTTCCTCTGTGTAATGAAAATCTTTCAGAAAACTTGGCATTGCAAACAAAATCTTTTACATAGCAGCCAGTGATTAAATCTTAGAAAACCATTTTACAATTGTTTTAAACAGATTTGAAGTATTTGTATTGGACCGACTTTTGGCACTCCCTTTTTTCTTGTTAAAGCCAGGAGCATCAGATACTACGAGTAGTACAACCGTGCAAGGCCAGAGGCAGCCATAAAATCATATGAAATAAATTAAAACCTTTTCCCTGTGCCTAATAACGTTGTAAGTTCTGTGATCTGAAATTTTAGGATCTTGTAGGGTTAGCCGTAATTACCAGCTGTCCTGTCAGACTTTGCCATAGCTGGCTTAAAGTGTTGGAGTAAGCACAGAATTAGCCCCATCGCAAGTACTCAACTCCAGTCCCTTTCCAAAAAAGCGGGGGAATACAAAGAATGAGGAAGCAAATCTTTTGAGTTCATATCAAGCGGCTTTCTAGATGACACTGAAACTGTTTGCAGCTGGCCACGTAAAAACAACCTGCAATTGGTACCACATCTTGATTCAGAGCACGGCGGTTGAAATTTGCAAGACAGTTGTCCATGACTTTTATCTAGTTTGCAGATTTTGCTTTGACAGACAGCAAGTGCCTGAATTTAAAGAGTAGAGGTGGCTCCAGTTATTAATCTGCACTGCTGATAAATGGTCTCTGCTGTGCTCATCTGGGTAAGTAAATTGAAAGCATCTGTGATGGTCTTTTTAATTTTTTTATTTTTTTTATTTATTTTTAGGGGGAGGGGAGGAATGCAAGAACTACAATTCCTTGTGATTTCAAAAAAAATTATCTGCTTCTTGGCTTTTCTGTTTAGCTACATAGAGCAGAAATTCAGTCCTGAAGATCAGGTTGTGTACAATTAACTACCGTTTGTTCTAAAACTAAATACGAAATTTGCAGAATCTTACGTGATTTCCACCCTGCTTTTCAGGATGAAGATAGTGGTCATTCCTGGGAATTTTCTGTTCTGTGCTTATATTTTACTGTACCTCAAGAACTGGCTTAGAGTTGACTTGATCTTTCATACCGCTCAGCTGAAGAAGGCAAGTAAGTTTTTAATCATTTCCAATAAACTAAGAATGCTGGAGAGAGAGAGAAGAGTCGGAGAGTATTTGAATAAAATAACATGGTCTACTTTTAACTTAAAAATATTAATACTGCTCTGAACCTGTAAGTTCAGACTAAATAAAGCCCTCAGAGGAGAGCATTGGTTTTCTACTGTGATACAATAGGATTCCTTTCCTGATGCACGGCTCTAGCAGAAAAGTTTCTCTGGGCTAAATGTCATCCTCTGACAACTGCACCACGTGCCAAAGAGTTAAGGTGGGGAAACTGTTTCAGACCACAAGTTTGACCTTTTTTAAAGTTAGATCAGGCTTTTGTTGCAGAAAGTTCCTGAGCTGCGTTTGGATGATACCAGAGTTCAAAGGGGGAAGGCACGGAGGACACGCCGTGCCATCAGCCTCCAGCATGTTCGATGCTGCGTCAAGGAGTGTGAGTCTTCAGTCTTTGTGTTTCTGCTTTCTTAAATGCCTATGTGTGGATTTAGTGTGTTAGCTATTATTTAAGTAGGTTGTTTAAAATAATTATGTTTCAGAGTCCATTACTCAGCATTTTTTACTCTTGTTTGCTTCACATAACGATCATCATCTGGTTGAAATTAAGGTTTCATATGGAAATAATCTGGAGTGCAATGGCTGTGTTCTTATTTGGATATATTTCTGTTATTTTTTTAATATTATACATCTAGTTCTGGCTAAAAAGAAAGAGAGAGAGATTATGGGAGTATTTGAGGTATTTCAGTCTCAAAAGCCTCTCATAGAGTAGCTGACTTCCCAGTAAAAGCCTGACTGCCAGCTACCAAATAAACACGCATTGTTGCTCTTCTATTTGAGCATCGCTTTCGGTGAACTCTTCCTTCATCTATCTGCATTGTGCTGATACCAGCAGTTTGCTCCCTGTGAGCCTCCTGAGCTCTGTCAGGCGATGTTTCCATCAGGCTGCGGATGGTTATGCACGAGGGGTTTGGTGGGGGAATATATCAGTTATATCAGTATTGTTTCCTTCTAATAGGCAGGATGTGTTAGCTGACCCTTTTCTCCCTCCTTGCCCTGTCTCCTGTGCTTTCTTGTAAGGAAGAAAATATTGTACAATGCAAAGGTAAGGTGTAAGCAAAATTGTTATCTGGAGGCTTTGAAGGAGGGGTAGGTAGCCTGCTGAGGACTGTGATCCCACAGCACATCCATCTTTTCTCCCCTAAACCTGGCTTCTCAGGCTGCTGTGGTACAGCACAAGCTCCCAAGCTTGCATCTGGGTTTACTGTTGGTGTTCACCTAAGTTGTGAGCTGCTTTGCATGGCTTCCTGGGCTTGCAACTAAAACACCCTTATCTGTTTATTGTAGCACTCTTCTGAGCTGCTTTAATCTGCTTTGGTTGTTGCCTGAGGCCTTCCAGGGGAGCAGAGTCCTGTTCTCGGCTTCTCTTGGCATCCTTCTGCCCTGACACTGGGAACGGTGTTACCTCTTATCTCCCAACGCGCGTTCCTCTGGAGTGGCAAGAAAGTTTCTGTTGCAGAAAGCGGAGGCAGGTCCTAGAATCAAAAATCAGAGAGCTTTCTATGAAGTTTTATCTACTTCTTCGATGTCCATAAAAAATATCTCCTCTGATATCGGCTTTCAGTATCACAGCAACACCCTTCTTGATCTGAAAACACTTTATTTACCACAAACCTGTGTTATATTGTAGATCTGCTCTGAATTTAGCTGCACTATATATAGTTTAGCCTAACATCCGTTATCAGTTGCTGCTTCATTATTTAATATAGTTCCTGTTACATGAAACTTGCTTTGGTTTGTGTTTGTGCTGGCTCTTTCCTGAGGTTCCAGTTGTCACTGTTTATGCTTCCCAATATTTTTAACCAAGTCAAGTGGTCATCTTAGGAGGAAAATATTTGGAGGATGAATCTTCGTAGGATGCAATTTTATCGTTGACTTAAACAGGTCCTTGGGGTTTATGTATTTGAATGCTTGGAATTCTACCTCTGTTGCAGTGATGAGCAAGTATTCCCATCCTTTATCCAGTAAAGGTAAGGTACTCTTTTACCAAACACTGCTACAAATATTTTCTTCTTCATTAATATTGATGGTGGTTCACTCAACAGCATGTCAAGTTTCCTTTCTCCTCTCACAGGACAGACTCCTCACAATAAACCCTGGACTCCTTGACAAATTTTATGTGCTTGGAACTTCTTTTTCCGTTTAATACTGCTGTTTCTGGCAACAGACTTGTAACTGTGTAACAGTGTTCAATTGAAAGTTAATAATATCATTTGCTTTTCAGAGTGCTTTGCAGCAGGTTATGGACAGATTGAGAATTCCCCTTAGCTAGCAGTGCTTGAGGTGATCATTTCTGTCCACTGCATGCTTGCCAAAAATGAGGCAATCCATTGCATGCTTCACTCTCCTCCATGCGGTAGTATTGTCTTGACCTGTGGAGCTCACCACAGCTTGCTTGACTGGTTTTAAGCTCAGCAAGGCTTCCTGTTGCAGGATTTTGGAGGCAGACAGTCGTGACTGCAGCATCAGAGTGTGAGCTTCGTTTTCGGTTGTGCGCAACCTGCAGAAATTGAATTGAGTTATCCAGAGATAAGTACAGTACCTCTAGGAATGCTGCTTTGGGTTCCCACTGCAATCTGATTTGTTTTCAAGTCATGACAGTGTCAGGGAGGCTTGGTCAACATTAGCCTTGGATCAGTCATGAACTCAAAACTGCATTGCACTGCTCTTCTTTTCATCACGGACCCTTCCTATTACCTTCCTTTGCCCGAGTCAGCTGACAGCTACTAAACATACCACGTACATCACTTTGCCAGATGAGGTCCTCTTCGTTGTTGCTAGCACGTTCTCACTTCATTTGGGGTGAAATGCTACTTAAATATTTCTGTTCCAGAGGGACTTTATACTATGTACTCAATACCACGGCATTCAGCTCTTCCATTCTTCTAGGTGTGCATAGACCCAAGCTATTCTTTTCATCAGTTCTTGTTAAGGTCTGATGACAGAGAACTGCACAGGGCAGAAGACACTAGCAGACATGCCTTCAGTGCCCAGCGAGCAGGTCCTAGGGCACACGAGTACCAGAAAGCGCCTTTCTGCCCGCCAGGGCCCCTCGCTCAGTTTGGGTCTGTAGCAGCTGAGCCACCTGCTTGTGGACTCGCGCTTGCCTTCTGGCCTCTGCGTGTGCGTGCGTTCAGCTGCTGCTTTCTGACAGGAATCGGTTTGTTCTACGAATATGGTGGAAATGTTATTTATTTTGCAAGTTCCAAACCTGTTATTTTGTGTGCAATAAAGCCTAAAGGACGAAATTAAAATGAGAGAATCACCTGATGTCTTCAATGTTGTGTGATTGCAGGAATGTGGAAAGAGGAAGAATCCTTAATTAAATGCTTTCAGAAGTCTTAATGAAATCACACGTCTAATCCTGGAGGTAGAGCTTCTTTTAACTAGATAAGGCATATTGGCCTCACATGAAGTAAGTGAACTCACTTGAAAATCAGCTCTGGTTTCATATTAAATGAGTCTCCGGAGATGGCAAGGGTTTTGAATAACAACAACGCTCAGTTATCAATAGCTCTTTGAAAGTGCAGTTGTATTATTAAAACACAGTTTGGATTATATTGCCTCCATCAAGGCAAGGTCCATGAGTAGGAGTATATGCATGTCAATACACGTCAACAGGTGAAGCAGGTGGTTGTCTCAAATGCACATCATCTGCTTCATGCAGACTGTATGTATGAACGTGCATGACCATCAATGTGCATTTCTGTTTAGCTAATGTGCAGCCCCCGCATTTTCTTTCCTTTCCTCCTCCTCAAACAGCCTCCATGAATCTCATTTTTGTTCTCTGAATGTTGGCAACAGTAAGTTATAGGAGAAAAACATCATTTCTTTGTCCATTTTTCTTTTTGTCCTCCTCAGGCCTTAATCCGCAATTTGCAAATTCTTCACTGTGCCCGGGTGTTCCTTCACTTGACTGGAAGTGCACATTGTTGTAGCCTGTCCAAATATTTGGGCAAGTCCTTCAGAGGGCAAGATGCATAAAAGGGGAAAGGAAGCTTGACAAACTGGGAAAAAGCGCTTGTAGGAATAGAAAAAAGGGTGCACATATCGGGAGCAGGTATAGTGCCATACTTTGAGTTCAGTTTTGTTTAAACAGGCCAGACTTTAGGTTCACGTCTTCTTAACCAGTACCGTGCAGCACACTGGAAGTAATATAATATCCATATATCACACGGATATCTGTACCAACCACAATTGCACTCATGTTTGTGGATAAAAGTGACCATTGTCGTACATGGGTGGGATTAGTGCAGTCTGGGTTTCTGTCAGCTGAAGTAGTTCAGAACTTGGTTTGGAAGGATCCCGTTTCTCCAGAGGGTGTGGGTGGTGGCAGAGCACAGGAGATCATAGAGGAGCAGTGACACCTGCATCTTTCCTGTCTGTGTTCTACTGATCAGCTGTTGTTAAAAACAAATCAAAACGATGACTTCTGTAATCAGGAGCGGTGTTGGCTTGTCTCTGTGCAGCTCCCTTGCTTCCTGCCTTCACCTCTTAGAGGTTGTTCCTTTGATCCACTCTGTTTCTTCATTCGTGCCCCCACCTTGTAAGCGGTCTCTGAAGGGGCAGACTGTATCTGCGGAAATACAGTTATTAGAGAGACTTAGAGTTCATGTGGACAACATTGCATTAAGAGAATGTATAACAGCTTTCTGCCCTGGTATGGCATGATGGAGAGACAGAAAGTTTCATGAAGTTTGAAGTTTGCTCAGTTTCATGGCAGAAGATGATGTGCTCCAGAGCTGACCTTCAGCCACCTCCGACGGCACGAAGGCACGTGAGATCTCTTGTCTGGGCAAGAAGGGATCAGAGGTTAGAAGCGAGCACCAGACATGAGCTCATATTTTTGTAAATGAAGTGGAGAGGAATAACCAAAAAAGCTGGGAGGAGTTGATGTTACAACACAGGCTTCTAAAAAGCAGTTGTTAATCAGAGCTAATCTGTTCAAGGAAGTAAAATGATGAAAAGGCTCTTGGTTTGCAGATGGAAAATGTCTGTAACTCTTTTTTAATTTAGCAATTCACACTCTTTTGTCCCCACCTCTCACCCCCAACAAAAACCATGGATCCAAATTTCCATCAAAGGAGTAGAAAGTTGCAGCTCAGCCTCGTTGCTTCTGGGGCTTTGAAATAGGGAGTGAGAGTTCAGGATGCCATAATGCACAACCACATCAAAAAGCTGTGATGATATGAACAGAACCTTTTTGTCTAGGCTTCTAGGTAACTCTGTGCACCAGGGTTTATCTAGGATGGCATTGGGCAACAGCCTGTTTTGGCCTGTTCCTTCCTTCATCTCCTAAGAAATTCCTCAGAAAGTATCTTGGCTGCTGAGTAAAGGGGGAGTTCATGTAATCTGAACCTTAAAAAGGAATGATGATATTGCTCCCACACAAATGCATCATTGTGGTAAGGAGGTGAGGTGGTTTTTAGCCAATCATAAACACTAATTTATGCAAAAAAATGTTTTTGAATGAAGCAAACAGGGTGTTGGTGGGGGTTTTTTTTTTGTTGTATGAGTTTTGGTTTTTTTTTCAGAAGTCACAAGTTCATGTGGAGTAAAAGGCGTCTGTGTGTCTTGGTAAAAGGTTACTGCTTCTGGACCTAAATATCAATACAATTTTAAGTGCACACAGTACCTGTGATTAGAGTTTCAGATCACTTAGAGGTAACTATTGTTATCTCTATCTCTCAAAACTGAAGTTAGTCCTTAGGAATCTAAACAGACTTGGTGTGGTGCAAGACATTTACTGGGACACGCCAGTCAACTTAGCAGAATCACGGGGGTGATTACTTGTGTTGCAATGAGAAACAGGCTTTGTAAGTGGATTAGGTGTATAATTTTAGCTCTGATTCTTGAGATATAAGGGTCACGTGCATTCCTTCAAGCCTCCTCTCAGATCTCCTTACCAACATATGTTGGTGGCAAATTGTAGCCTGGCACACATAAATTAGACCTAGAAAAACCCTGCAACCCTCACAGGCTCTGGGATAGCAAACCTGAAGCCAGTAGCTTCCAGTTAACCCACCTGAATTATGGAAGACTCAGAGTTGCCTACTGAGTGTCTGAGACAGAGACAGCTCAGTGAGCAGAGTATAATGTGCCATGGTCCTCAGGTGTTGGGTTGCCAAGAGATTCTTTGAGGTTTTACCTGTGGTGTTTCTCAGTGTCCTCTCGCTGCCAGACATCCCTTTTCCCGTCAGTAACCTGGGACTTCTGTCTCACCAGCAGTTGCGAGGGGCAGCGTTTCCCTTGTGTGTTATCTTTGGCATTATCAGCTGACATGCAGGGCATGGTTTAAGTTCTTTACTGTGACCAGTGCTACCCTTCCAACTGAAAACTGGCATAGGGGAGATTTAGTAAACCATCATAAATGGCCCCTTCCTTCAGTTTTGCTCATTCTCTGTGACAGGCTCAACCCAAACCAGATGAATAAGCTATAACTTGATTTGGCATTTTGCTGGAAGAGCTGAGTATGCAGGTTTTTTTATTGTAGTCTGGATTTCCTGATGTTTAAAAATGTGATATAAAGGCAGGAAGGTTAGGGGATGTTTCGCAGATACTTATAAATGGGAACGTTGCTCTTGAGAGTGTCCTTATGGTACTCTCCCAAACAATCCTCTAAATCAAGAAAACAAAAAGCTCTGATAAACCTTGATGCAGCTCAATGAATCCCAGTTTGTTCATGGCTCTTTCCCAAATAATGAGTTATTTTGTCTCTCCTAAAATTTGAAGGTCAAGCCGCTGTGTCTTTAGGATGTTGACAGCAAACTGTGTGGCTTCACAGTATTCAATTACAAAGAAGTGCACTGTGGAGTGTCAACAATGTGTTTCTTGTATTTTGGTAAGCAATATGTAGTAATGTTTGCATTCAGATTTTGCTTAAGATCTGATGAGTCCAGCAACTTTGATATATGTCACTATATTGATATCGTATTGTATGATATAGGAACACAGTATGGTTTCGGTTGGAAGATGACCTAGTTCCAACCCCCCTGCCATGGGCAGGGACACCCTCCACTAGACCAGGTTGCCCAAAGCCCCATCCAACCTGGCCTTGAACACTTTCAGAGAGGGGGCAGCCACAGCTTCTCTGGGCAACCTGTTCCAGTGCCTCACCACCCTCACAGTGAAGAATGTCTTCCTAACATCTAATCTAAATCGACCCTCCTTCAGCTTAAGGCCATTACCCCTTGTCCTATCGCTCCCTGTCCTTGTAAACAGTCCCTCTGCAGCTTTCCTGTAGGCCCCTGTTAGGTACTGGAAGGCTGCTATAAGATCTCCCTGGAGCCTTCTCTTCTCCAGACTGAACAACCCCAACTCTCTTAGCCTGCCTTCACAGGAGAGGTGCTCCAGCTCTCTCATCATCTTTGTGGCCCTCCTCTGGACTTGCTCCAACAGCTCCATGTCCTTCTTATGTTGAGGGCCCCAGAGATGACACAGTACTCCAGGTGGGCTCTCACGAGAGTGGAGTAGAGGAGCAGAATCACCTCCCTGTGACCTAGGATATGGTTGGCTTTCTGAGATGCAAGTGCACATTGTTGGGTCATGTTGAGCTTCTTGTCCAGCAACAGCCCCAAGTCCTTCTCCTCAGGGCTGCTCTCAATCCATTCTCTGCCCAGCCTGTAGCTGTGCTTGGGATTGCCCTGACCCATGTGCAGCACTTGGCCTTGTTGAACTTCATGCAGTTCACACAGGCCCACCTCTCCAGCCTGTCAAGGTCCCTCTGGATGGCCTCCCTTCCCTCCAGCATGTCGACCACACCACACAGCTTGGTGTTGCTGGCAAACTTGCTGAGGGCGCACTCAACTCTGCTGTCCATGTTTCCAACAAAGATGTTAAACAGTGCTGGTCCCAATACTGACCCCTGAGGAACACCACTCATCAGTGATCTCCACTTGGACATGAAGCTGTTGACCACAACTCTGAGTGTGACCATCCAGCCAATTCTTTATCCACCGAGTCGTCCATCTGTCAAATCCATGTATCTCCAATTTAGAGACAAGAATGTTGTGCAGGACAGTGTCAAATGCTTTGTACAAATCCAGGTAGATGATGTCAGTTGCAAAGGACCTCAGCTTTGTCTCTTGCAAGCTGAAGAGTCACAGCCTCTTGCAATCTCTTTTTGGGCAACTGCACTGTCCCCTTAATAATTTTATTTACACTTCTCTGTATTTCAATTTCACTATGTCCCTCTTGAGATGTAGAGACCCAAGCCACACACCATTTTCAAGATGCAGACAGTCAACTTCTTAGGTGATGGCAAAGTATTCTTTTCTGTCTTGTTCTCATTACCCTTCCTGATGATGCCCAGCACAGAAATTTCTGAGTGGTTAATGATCACTCCAAGATTTCTTCTTCTGAGTTGTAACTGTCCTTTCTAATCTTTGCATTGCATAAGCACAGGTAGGCTATTTTTCCCTAGGTGTATTTCCTTGCTTACTTTGATACTGAAGCTCACCTGCCACCTTTCTGCCTGCTCAGGTCTGTTCAGCTCCTGAAATTCTTTACCATCGACATAAAAAAAAAAAAAAAATCAGCATCATGCAAAAACACGGGAGTGAACATTGAAATAGCCATCACTGAGAAAGGTGTTGTCTAGAAACAGTCCCAGCACTGATTCCTGGGAGACCTCTTTGCTGACTCTTCTCTGTCTTCAAAACTGACCACTAAGGCCTTCCATTTCTTTCCCATTTCTTCATCTATTTTTAGTCCAGAGCCTTTTTTTCTAATTATGAGAGAGCTCTGCTGCTTTAGTAACCTCTGATACGGACCATTGCATTTGGAAATCTGCTCTGGTTGCATACCCCAGATCCTCCCTGTTGAGGGAAAGAGGGAGAGACACGGATGCTCCCTCCTGGAAAAGGTCTGTGCAGCCCCTTCAAGCACCAGAATGGCAACGCCGTGTTTTGTTCTGCTGAGCTGAAATGTGGTCAACACAGCCAGCTGGCGTTCAAAACAGCACCAGCAGAACGACCTGCGGTGAGAAACACACAGCAGTAAACTTGCCTTGACTTGATTGATCAGAGTTTGTAAACAGGAGGAACTCTGCTGATGAAGTGCATAGATAGCAGAATTGCAAAATGTTGGTACTGGATGTTGAGAAACTTGCCACGTATGAACATTCATCAGCTGTGCTTGAGAAACAAGTGGTCTGTAAAGGGCCCCAGCCCTGATGGCGGGGTACCGCACCCGGATTTGTCACAGAAGTCAAGCATAAATAACTCTGGCCAGTAGATAAGGGACCTGGGATCCAAAGCCAAGAAGAATAAGAGGTCCCAGGCCACAGCTGGCCTGCCAGCCATAAGATTAACCGGTTTCATCACGTATGTTTGGGAAATTAAACTTTTTTTTAAAATAATTGACCTAAATGCACTTCCAACAAATCTACAAATTTACCTGCTTCTTAAGCTTGGCCTGCCAGACTGTAGTAAGGGTTGCACTATTAATTTCAGAGCTGGCTGTAAACTGATGACATCAGTTATCCAGTGAGTCTCATGTGACTGCAGGGACCACCCTGCCACAGTAGCCAGCTTTGTTACTTTCCCTGGTACCTATACAATAGAAGAGCTGGAAAGTCTGGCTTGGGTATCTTTACATTGCACACAGTCTGCAGTATGATGCTGTGCATATTGTGTATTCAGAAAGCAGACTGTAATTGTGATTTGAGTGAGAAATCATACAAAAGCTGATTATGCAAATATGTTAGAAAATGTATACTGTTTAAAGAAAAATGTTTGGTTTATATTGTGATTTGGGAAATGTACATGTTGCCTCTACGTATGCATTCTAATGCTAGGTGCTTTAAACTGTGTTACTCAACAAATAGCAGGCAAGACGCGTGATATGTAAAGAAGAATTAAGCTTTTGCTTGCAGTTGCTGTAATGCTGAGAATCACAGCCTTGGCTGTGACTAGAAGAACATACAGACACCAGACTGAGATTTTCATTGTCAAAACTTAAAATCTGTATCATTGCACATGAAAAGCTTGTTTCTTTTCAAGAAGAGTTGAAATCCCTTATTGTAAAGTCTCTTTATAAATGAAGCTTGAGAGGGCATCCTGGGAACCACAGGGCAGTGAGTCTGACTCCAGCAGCGGTTAAGATGATGGAGCTGATAGGAATAAGAGCGTTGGGCAGGTAAATATAATTGCAGCCTGTGGGAAGCAGTCAGCATGGCTTGTTTTAAAGGGAAACCCTACCTGACTAGCCTCCTGGCTCCCATGCGGCTGTCACTAAGTATGTGGATAAGGAGAACCCAGAAGAGGGGGGGTGTGTGTATGTGGATTTCCAAACAGCATTAGGCAAAGGTCCACAGCAGAGGTTACTAAAGAAACTAAGTCTCTGAGCGACTGGAGGAAAGGGTTTTTTTATTATTACTATTTTATTTTTTTAATGAACAGAAAACTGGTTAGAGGATGAGGTGCTCTCATAGGTACTCCATTCAAATTTCAGATGCTTTGAAAATGAAATACAGTCTAGTCCAAGACCACAATGAAAATTCACATTTCACCTTCCCTGTGAGACAAAATACTTAATGAACATTGTGTGGAACAGGTTTCTCCATGAGCAACCAATGTGTTCAACGTCATCAGTAATGAGTCTGTTGCTTGTTCCTTCCAGGGCTAAAAAGGGCACATATAGCCATCAGGAAACTAATGGTCCACGGATGTGCAGAAGTCAAGTGCATAAAAAGGAATGGGTTTAGGTTCTTGGCCCCTCACAACTGATGCTGATCAGGCCACCCAGCTCATCTGTGAAACAAAGGGATGAGACACTTGCAAACGAGCTACCGGTTAAAAAGAAGATGTAAGGAGGAGAACATTGCAATTTCCTTTCTTTTATTCTGTCTTCCCTTATACTGTTGAAAAAACTGCTTGACCATTATTCAGACTCTCATTTTCTGCAAATAACATTAATAAAAATATTTCTGAGGTAGGAAAAAGTGTGTGAAACTTCAGCTCTAATGAAAGACATTATGTGCAAGTGGAAATTACTTTTTGCATTGGAAATGTTTGTCCAGCCCTAATGGTATTCACTGGTCCCATGAAACAAAGAGCAAAGCTGAGTCAACCCAATGCAAGGTTTGCCTATAGTTTTGGCTTTTTTTGTTTTGGGTTTTTTTTTTTTCCCCCTTTACTCAGAGTTGAATTTGATCCATTTTCTTTTATTTGCTTTAGAATAACAATGATCCTCTGCTCCCCCAGCAGTAAACATTGCAGCGTGTGAACATCAGGCTTCAGCAAGCAAACTTTCAAAAATCCCTTTGCAGGGTAAATGTCAGACTGTTGTTCAATTAATTCTTTTAAAAAGTGAATTCACATGCAGCAGTGACCTTTAGCTCTGCTGCATGCACGTTGCTTTTCATGATCTCATTTGGTGCTTCATGCAGTGGCCTAATACAGAGGGGCTGGTGGTGTGAACAGCAGCAGAAGAGGTGCCTGCCATGCTGGGGGGGAAGAGGTGCTTCTGTCACCCCACAGGTTTGGGGCAGGGGGCAGGGAAGGGAGGTCAGTGAGAGCCCCAGAATTTGGAGGGAGCGATCTGCTCTCCTTCCCCAAACTCAGACCTCACCACCTGAGACCTGCTGGGCCCGCCTTGGCCTTGGTCAGAGTCACCTGGGCTTGAGGAGGGGGGTGAAATGGCTGATCCCACCTGGCGTCTCACCCCCCTCTCACTGCTGTCATCCTCTGTCACCAGCGAATGAGACACAGCTGGGACTCGTACGCTGAAAGGAGACAAAAAACTGATGTGGTTTGGAGTCCCGTAAATGAGACTGTGCTGTCTTGACCTCTCCATCTGGCATACTTTGTTGTCTCACCTGGTGTCGCTTCAACATTCAAATGAGAAAATAAAAATTCCTCTTCACAGGTGGGCTGAGAACAGCTTTGTTGGCATGAAGCATACGTGTGCATCCCAAGGGAGCAAGCAGCCAGCTGAGGAGCAATGCAGTTTTGTGAGGCTTCTCATAAAGGTCTGGGTTTGTGAGTCCTGAGAAAACGCACCCAGCAACAAGAAGAACATTCACCTGAAAAAATATCCGATGGACTGGAATTAATGTAAAACACCAGTGATGAGGGCTGAAGTAATTGCAGAGTTTATGGCTCTTGGTTGCTCTGCAAGTAATCAGCCTCACCATGCATCACAGCTGCTCTCCAGAACTCAGAAACTTAAAGAAAATTGTACCTCATCGGAAGGAGCAAAATTATTTTTTTTTTTAACTGCTGAAGCTACTTCGACAGGTGATAATATTAAAAACTTTTTTGTATCCTCTCAGAAATGCATGGGAGACCGCCAACGAGCACGAGAAAGCGAGGGAGTCAAGGCAGGAAAGTGGTGTGGGCGGTCAGGAGTGCCCTGTTACACATGCAGGGAGGTGGCGGAGCTCCACGCTGCTGCCACGCGCCAGATGGACGCCCAGCAGCTTTGTGGTATTTAAGTCCATTTGAGTTTTGCCCAACTCAAACCCTTACTTGGTTGTTTGGACTTCCCAGCTGTTACCAGCTTGATGTTTTGGTTTTGTTTGGCTACCAGACAGTGATTTTTGTCTAGGTACCATACTTGTGCAAATAGCGTTTAATGTTATGAAAACCTTTACCTTCTATTTTCTGTAGGATTATTATGTTTTCTGAGAAAAGCTCAAATGTGAAGTTTGATATCAAACAATTTCTATTTGTTTTCCCCACTTTCCTTTTCATAATGCCCATGCTCTGTATTGTTTATATTGTAGACACGGATCCCAGCACTTATTGTGCAAGCAAAAAACAGTTAGAGGAAGCACATCCAGATGCATATATGCCCTTTGATCTTCATTTAGTCCTAGTGTTCAGCTGTTCCTTGCTTGTGGCATGTGTATTCTGATATTGCTTAATCCACTTAACACCCCCCCCCCCAAAAAAAAATTAGTGTAAATATTCAGAACTGCAATTACCCTATTTCTTGCCACTTGCACTGAAGAGAAAAAGGAAAACACATGCTTTAGCTGAAAAATTAGATTCTTTCTTCTTTCCCTTCCCGTGCTAGTCAAAAAAGCAAAACTTACAGCAGGAGAACAGTTGGCAAAACATCTTCCAGTTGTTGATCAGGTACATATTGTATGTATGCATACGTACGCCCCAGATACAGTAACTCTTTTTGTGATTTTGAAGGATCCTCAGTACAGGATCCTTCAATGTTCACTTGTAACTTAGTCCCTTTTAAGGTTGGGGTAACTCAGTTCAGATTCAGGCTTGCTATTATTCTTAACGGTATGCTAAAAGGGCAATGTTTTAATTTATATTAGACTTGGGCCCAAATTTGTGTGTGATGGCTCAGGACTTGAGCCTGCCCTCCTCTGGAGTAAGAGGAGACCTTAGGGGCATGACTATAATTTTGTCTCCCAAGTTAAGTTCTCTTTGCTATAATATCTGCTGGTTTTCTCTCAGATGACTGTAACAGAGGGCAGCTGGGGGGTGCATGGGAACTAAGGACCTCGAAGCAGATGTCTGTGAGAAAACTTCCAGCTCGCATGCACAGTCATTTCCGACTTACTGCGCCTGATGACAGCATCCACTCTTCCACTGCTTTTGTGGTTGTGCAGCATCATCAAGGGGTCAAACTAGCTGTTTTACCAGCTATTAAGTGTGGTGGTGGAGAAGGCTTGTGACCAGTACTTCCTCTGAATATTATTTAATTGAAGAGCAGGGAAGATCCTTGCAGTAAGAGATACTTAATATGCAAAGCATCAGTGCCAGGATCCATTTCCTGTCATTAGCCTTCCTGGAAGCACTTTCCATGACTAATGTGGCCCTTTTATACAGAGTGGGGTCATGCAGTTTGTACCCCCAGGGTAGAAACACCTGGTTTCTGAAGTGATGCTGCAGCAGCTGCTGCCAGCACGATGGAGGGGGGCTGAGGTGGCAAGGCTGAAGGGATGCGGGGCCCATCTCTCCAACGATCTGGCAGGAGGGGAAAAAAAGAAAAAACCCCTTATAAGGAGAAATAACAAGCCAAATGGCCTATGGAAAATGCTCAGTTTATATCCCCCTTTTGTGGAAATAGAGCCCGTTTCCTAGAAGCTGATACCAACAGGAAACCAAAACATGTCTCAGCCCCAAAGGCAAGATCTGGCTCCCCCCTCCTCCCTGCAGGTGCTTTCCTCTGCGTATCTGGCTGCTGAAGCACGCTAGGGAGGAGAAACAAGCTCCTATTGTCTGCCACCTTTTTAATCTAGAGATTAGTACAACATTTTGATTTTCTGTGGTCTCAATGTGACATTCAAAGCCTACCTTGCCCTCGGGAGTATGCGGACCCTGAGTTAGTGCCCCAATGCACCTTTTCCTGGTGTTTTGGTACTGCAGAACCTCAAACACGCTGTATGGTGTAATTCTTAGCCTAAGTTTTCTCCTGAATTGGACTTCTCCTCTGTCTCCCTTTGGCAACGTTGTTAGAGGTCATCCATTTAAATGCAAAAAGACAATTCTCCCTTTTTAGCTTGTCGAAGCTAACAGAAAAGCATGGCTCTACCATTGATACATAGGCTTGAAAGGCAAAGGTCTGGTGTCTGGGTTACTGCCCTTGGGTGCTATAGGTGCAGTGCTGGAGTGCTGTTGGTTGGTCATCTAAGCATTTCTGTCAGTGCCAGTAAAAGCACTTTTCTTTAGGTCCAAACACATTAAAATTAATATTCAGCTTCACTAGCTGGTCACTGGGGTTCTGCTTATATGTAAAGCTTATGTACTGATGCAGCTATGGAGAAAAAAAAAAGAGGCTCTGGACAGAATAAAGCTAATCACAGAGCAAAACCTGAATATCTACAGTGCCTTGCTTGCCCTGTGATGCTTTTCTTAAAACCATCCTCAGCAAAGAGGCTCTGAAAATGCCAGCTCAGTCTGGAAGCAGGGAGTGATACTGGTCTAGGTTAACCATGCAGACATGGAGAAGAAAGACAAGAAGCCAGACATGACATCATGATAAACTGGATGTAATAAGAGTTTCCAGTGGTATTAATATTAGATGATAATGTCCGAGCGCAGCTGGTAATTAGACAGGACAGCTACTGAGTCCAGTCATTAGTAATGTTGCTCTATTCACTCAAAAAACAGAAAAAAATATTGCAGATGTTTCTCTGTCACTTTTGTTTTGGCTGTAATGGACACAATAGCTCTACTCCATTGCAGGTAAAAAGTTCACACGCACACCACACCCCTCCCTCCAACAGACTTGAATTGTTTGAGTTGCCACAAGATATTCTTATTTCTTAGTTGTGTTTGGCCTAGGGCTGTAAATCACAAATACTAGGCTGTGTAATTCTGACTTTTATTACATTAATGTATTTTAAGAGCAGGAAATCTATAGGCTCTTGGCTCGGTGCAGCAGAAGCAAAGCATGGTGGGGACTCTGTGGTCAGGAACATTCTCAGAAATATGCCTCTTGCTGCAAAGGTGACCTCAAGATAATCTTTGCTCAGCTTTTGGGCTGGGGAAGGAAGGACATCTCAACCTCTCAGCTCAGGTGTGAGCTGGGACGTGGCTTCTGGGTGAAGGAATTCATTCCCTGAGTGGAGTGAGGGAGGGAAGTGTGAAAAAAATAGTGTTAACCTCAGTGCTGAGACCAGCTCACAGACGCAGGACCCTGTTTGTGCAGGATCATTGCAATACTCGTCATTGCACAGCAGCAGCGGTGTAGTCAAGATGGCCGCTGAAGGCTCCTAACTTCCCAGCCTGGTGCCTTTCCTACTGGGCCCAGGTGATATCATAAGATCTACCCACAATCTCTTCAGGAAAAAACCCAAATGAACCAAGTGTAGGGTAGCCTGGCTTACCTCACTGAGCCCCAGTGACGTCCTGACCTGTGCTCTGTTTCTCAGCAAATATCTGTATCCACGAGGAGTTCATGTGGCTGCACCAAGAAGGGGGACAAAGTGTGAGCCTTCATGCCGCTGCAGGCTGCATGGGTGGGCTGGGGAACAGGCTTGAATCTGGAGGTACCAAAAAACGACGAGGTGGCTGAAAATTGTCTCTGTCCTGCGTGCTCAGCACTTGGACTCCGGTTTCTGCTCTTGTTAACATATGTCTTACTGCTTTTTTGGATGTCAGCGGGGACCAGGGGGACTTGACTGCAGCTGGTCTGCAGAGGTGCAGCCATGAGGGACAACACCCAGTGTCCCTTTTTAATGAGATAGGGTGGAGGGACTATGTGTAGAGGTAGTATCTATCTCTGCTTCCTCGGTCTCTTTCTGGGTGTTAAGCTATCTTAAATAAACTTCAGGTGCTTCAGGAAGCTCCCCTCCAGCCCCACTGAGCATCGATGGTGTCATGGCACACAAAATTGATCTTCATGTGCAGTGGAAAAATCCTTCAGACTTGTAGCTGGCTACTACAAAAATGTGTGTTTGGTGGGTATAGCTGCTGGTAAACTCATTAACGATCACGAGCTTCTCCATAAGCGTGTAATTTTCCACTCTGCTTTTGCATAGCTTACATCTTCAGGCTATTTTAATGTGGGGGGAAGGAGGAGAGAGAAACCAGATTGATAAGCACTTGGTCTGCAGAGCCAGGACTGCAGTATCCATTTAGGATGGCCTCTTGGCTAACAAATTCTATGTTGCTTTGCCTAGGGGAAAAAACCCCCAAACTTCCCTATGTGACTAGTCTAACCTGAGAGAGGACTGTCAGTGGCTTTCAATGGGCTGTGTTATATCTATAAAGTTACCAGTGAGTACAAATATTTTCAGGACAGATGTTCAATGAGCATCCATCTTTTCAAAGGCATAAAAATTGATTGCTCCTTTTTTTTTTTATTGCTTCTGAAAACCCTAACCCGAATTCACTGCCCTCCTTCAACTGTGAAAGTGTGCTGGAGAGTCTTAAGTATAATAAAGTCATGTTATTGCTCTTGATCCTTCTTGTTTGTAAGTACCCTGCCTGAACAGGAGTGCCTCAGGCAAGTAATGCTGAACTGCTGGGGCAATTATATCACTAGGATGTGTTTTAGCCTTTCTTTTAGCTATCATATGCTGAGAGAATTATGCTAAACCAGACGATAATAGAAAAATGGAAGTTGAGATGAGACACCTACTTTGGTAAAAGCGCAAGAGGAGAGGGAGGGATGTGGGCGAGAGGGAGATTTGAACTACGTCCCCAGGTTCAGCCTCTAAAGAGGAGAGGTAGTGGAAGCTAATGCAGTGAAATGAGCTGTAACAAAACCGCGCCAGGAATTATTCAGCTGTTCACAAGAATTTTAGAAGAACTGTAATTGGGAAATGATGTGAATATCAAACAAAATGTCACTTGACTGGAAGCCTTGCAAAGAGGGGGGAAATAAAAGAAAATGATGAAAAAAACTACATTACATGTCACCCTCTTAGACACACTCTGAAAGATTTCCCCGCTCCCCACTTAGACCCTTTGGCACACTATTGTGTAGCATTGTGTATTTCTGTGTGGGGTGCTTCTCCATGAAAGAAATTAAAATGATGGGAAAGCTGGCTTGTCACATTAAATAACATCACAAGCTTTTCTGTTGGGGAGGAAAAAAAAAAAAGGGGGAAGAAATACTTTGCTGAGTTCCAAGAAAATAACTGCCGAGGAAATGAGTGCAGTGGCTTGGGTCCTGTCCCTGGAAAGTAACGGCCATGCCAGCATGGGGAAACATGCTCTGTATCCTGGCAGGGCTTGTGGGTAGGCTTGAATTTCTTCTGCGTGCTCTTTGCTGGTGACCTGCAGACTTGATTGTCCATGTCACTGATCTCTCCAACTGTCTGTAATGATTTTTCCAGTTCAAATGTTGGTTTTTTTTCTAAAATTTCAAACTTATTTAAACATATCAGGACTGCTGGCCACCGTTTCTGCTCTTGTTTACTAATATCCCCTTTTTTCCCCCTCCAAATTCCCTGTCTGCCATTCTTCTCTGGAAATAAGTCATCCTGAAAGCACCTTGTCATTCTCTTCTCCCCCACCATTACCCTTCACAGCCAGATAGCACCACTGAATTGGGTTCTCTGGGCACCTTGATGTTCTCCTCAGCACTTGCATCCCTTTGGATGACCCGCAGGTTCCTCATCTCTTTATTTTGGTGTAAGCCTTCACCTAGAAACACCAAGAAACTACCTGCTGCACGTAGGAACATAAGGAACATGGTGCCCATTTACCCCACTGTATGTTCGGGTAGGGTAAGAGGACAAGGACCAGATTTGCTTTGAGGTTTACCCAAGTCAAAAATCCTCCTCTCATGTGAAGGGAGATGAAAACAACTTTCTGTCATGAAAACAGCTCTGATTTCAGTTGGACAGAATTTTTCAGTAGCCTTACTGTGCTCCTTCTCATCTCAGACCTGCTACAATCTGGAACTTAAAAAACAGGGTAATATGGGTTTTGCTAGCTTTAGTTGCTGGGGCAACTATTGGGGAAAAGGTGTCTCAAGACACTGCAGTAAAATAGTGAGTTGTCAAAATGTCATCATTTAACCCCAGCCGACAGCTGAGCACCACGCAGCCGCTTGCTCACTCCCCCCCCGGCAGGACGGAGGAGAGAATCAGAAGAGTGAAAGTGAGAAAACTCGTGGGCTGAGATAAAGACAGTTTAATAGGGAAAGCAAAAGCCGCACACACAAGCAAAGCAAACGCAGGAATTCATTCACCACTTCCCATGGGCAGGCAGGTGTTCAGCCATCTCCAGGACAGCAGGGCTCCATCACGCGTAACGGTGATTTGGGAAGACAAACGCCATTGCTCTGAACATCCCTCCCCTTCCTTCCTCTTCCCCCAGCTTTATATGCTGAGCATGACGTCATACGGTATGGAATATCCCTTCAGTCAGCTGGGGTCAGCTGTCCCAGCTGTGTCCCCTCCCAACTCCTTGTGCACCCCCAGCCTACTCACTGGTGGGGTGGTGTGAGAAGCAGAAAAGGCCTTGGCTCTGTGTAAGCACTGCTCAGCAGTAACTACAACATCCCTGTGTTATCAACACTGTTTTCAGCACAAATCCAAAACAGAGCCCCATACTAGCCACTATGAAGAAAATTAACTCTATCCTAGCCAAAACCAGTACACAGAAATATATATTTTTGTATAGTATAGTATAATATAAAGTATATAATACTATATATATAAAATATCTGTATGTTTGTTACTACAATGTGATATACATTATTATCTAAACATTATTATGCACCTGTCATGATGTTTAGGTGATTTTATAGGGAACTCTTCAGGCAAACATTTTTAAAAGGCTCAATGACACAGATATGCCAATTTTTTTCCATAAACTGTAGTAATTTTGATAAAAATGTCCCAGCTTGTTTCTTATAATAATGTTTCATATAGGGTAAGCACAAGAAAAATCCTGCCCGGAAAGCACCACACCTAAACAACAAAACATTAAGTCCTCTTGCGTTCTTCCCTCACCTCCATGTCTTCACTACAGAGCTGGGAGACACTTGCCAGCTTTAAAAGAACAAAAAAAAAGTAAATCCAGTCTCTTGTTGCAAATTCCAGAGACTGACGTCCTATAGTAAGGTTTTAAGATTTCTGGCCAGTATCTCATAATTCTCTGTGTTTGACCTTTTCTAAATTTTTTTGTTTGATTTTTTTTTTGTTTATTTTATTATTTTGTTTGGTGCTGTTTCTAGTCAGTGAACCATCATCTCTAAAGGTGTCCCCCCACCGGGCTGTGCTGGGGCACGGCTACCATAAAATGCACACGCAAGCGTAGGACCACGGGTGGGGGAGGCTCCGTACCCGGCTGCCCGTGTTAGCTCATGTGGCAGCCAGTGTATTGCTCTGGCCTTGCAGCAAGAGTGGTAGAGCACTTTGCTTGGCTGATCCCAGGCTGTAATTCAGCTGTCATGTCAGGGCAGGGGCCGGGCAAGGACGCCTGCACCCCTAAAGCACTGAGTGAGGGTGGAGAGGTCAGGGGAAGTGATTTGGGCCATCATCACTGTGGGCACTTTGGTCCCAAAGAGAGCCCAGTCAAAGGGTGCTGAAGAATAAATTCAGGTGTAAAAGGCCCAGAGGCATAATTTATTCAAGGAAGCTGGTACTGGGGGAAAAAAAAAAAAACCAAAGGTGACAGTGCAGATGAACATTAACAGCCAGCTTTATGCATCTTCTTAGCAGAAGCTTTTGGCGTCTGCATGTTTCTTCCAGCCCTCTTCCCCATTCAGAAGGAAGCATGAAGCAATGCAGATGATTTGTGGCCTGTTCTTATTCCTGCCTCAGAGAATGAATGTTGCTTTTGAGTCTGGGTGGGAGCAGATCTCGTATCTCCTTCGTATCTGAGCAGTTCTGGTATCTCCTCCAGCCACACGACTCTGTTTTCCCCAGCTTAAGAAGCTTACAGAGGCAGACCCCGAGTGTATTTGCACTTTTATCTTCAGTCTTAATTATTAATGGTTCTAATAGTTAACATTTGTTTGGACGAGACCTTATTAATCAAAGGCTGCCTGCTCTAGTAAAGGTCTAATGGTATTTTAATGCTCTTCTTCCTAGAGCAGAGCTTTTCTGTGAACGGTTAACCAAAGTTTTCCCTGGGCTCTCCAGCGTGTTGCTAAGCACTGCTACTTTCCCTTGCAGGGATGGCTGCTTTTTGGCTGATCTGAGATGCAAAGGGCAAAATCAAACTAAAATATCTGCTCCATGTTTAAGTCAAATAACGGTGCTGCTGCTATTCTGAATTCAGTAGCGTTCCCTGAAATAATTTCCTGGGAAAGGGTTTGGCAGACTTTACTTTCCGACTCATACAAATATGAGCTGTTCTTGCTGCTTTTGGAGAGACTGAATGGAGGATTTTGCATGCTGTGATGTGCTTTTGATTTCCTTTTAACTTTATCCCTGCATTTTTTTCCCCCAAAACATTTTAGAACATTATGAATTTACTTGAAAAGCACTGTGGGGTATTTTTTCCCTGTTGCATTCTACAGAGTTATACCATCAAATATTACCCTTCAGGGGGACTCCTCCTTAACTGACTGCACGGCAATACAATTGAGGGCTTGGCAAACGATAGCAAGTAGCCCTTGATGTCACCGTAATGTTTGGTAAAGCTTGTATTAGGATAAAGTAGTTTTCAGCTAGGTTTAACTGCAATGCAAAGTGAAAAAAAAAAAAAAAATTGATGCATGACCAAACTGTTCCTGATGGCTTTGTTCTTCTAGCATTGCATCTGCTGGGGGCAGAAAGTGGTCAGTGCTAAGTGCTACTGCAACAGCTCCCTCCAGCCATACGTTGTTATGTGCTATTACAGACCAAAGAGCAGAGTTCAGACTCGTGCAGTGAAGCTTCGTGCAGCCCTGGTAATTAATTCAGGTACTTCATGTTCTTGTTGAAACACCCAGCGTGGTGGTGGGGGAGAGGTACCTGCTGCCCAGCCCAGGGGCAGTGGGTTTCACCTGCGGAGGAGGGTGGGGAGGCCATTTTGGGGAGAGCAGGGCTGGTGGTCTGGGCTTAGGGGGGCGATGGGGAGCGGAGAGGTGCCAATGGTGGGTGCAGCAGGTGGCCGTTTGGCATCTGGACAGCTTCACTCAGCAGGTGTCTTAGAGAAGGAAACCTGCAAAGAGGGTGGAGGGGGGATCATTCGGCAGTTCATGCCCCCTTCTTCTGCAGTGGGGCCCTGGGAAGGAAGGAAATGGGCCTCCAGTTATGTTATGGTGTCTCCTGCCCTCTGCTCCTTCTAGTAATCCAAAAACCTGCCTCTTTCCAGTACCGGTGCGGTCAGACGCTGCTCTGCGTTACACCGGGCACCTTGCTGCAGGAGACAAAGACGTGCCTATGAACGCCCATACAAAGACACTGAAAATAGCTGGAAATGTCCCAGGACAAACAGATGAAGTGAACTTGCAGACACAGGGGAAATATTGAGAGGATTGACTGTATTTATCTGAGGCATGAAAAGAGCCATTATTCCCAAAACAAGAGGTAACCTGAGGAAGCTGAGGCTGACAAGGAGGAGCAAATCAAATGGACTGTCCCTTTATTTATGTCGTACCAAAATGTGCCAGGGGCTTTGCAAGCAAATAAAAGGTAGGGCTGTGATCTGAATAGCTAACAGTTTAAGGCGAGACCAAACAGGGGGGTGTTTGCAGGTAGCAGTCGGCAGGTTAGAGAAAGGGGAGAGAAGATTAAAGAGGAGATAATCTGCACTCCCCAGGGGATAGGCACACAGACTAGTCAGACAAGATAGTTCAGATATGGCAATAAAACTGTCTGTTGGCTTTCTGAGTTAACGTGTGCATTTTTTGGATGGGTACTGCCTTTGCTGCTGGAGCGATCTGACACTCGAGCACCCCTGCTTTACCATGTGCTGTGGAGGTGAGGCAGCTCTGTGTCTTTCTCTGATCTTCTTGACAAGAAAATACTGTAGACCCTGCCCCTGCAGGAGCCTGGAATGGTACAGAAAACTTTAAGGTTTCAGCCCTGAGTCTCTGATCTAGAAATTACAGAATCACAGAATGGCCTGGGTTGGAAGGGACATTAAAGATGACCTAGTTCCAACCCCCCTGCCATGGGCAGGGACACCCTCCACTAGACCAGGTTGCCCAAAGCCCCATCCAACCTGGCCTTGAACACTTTCAGAGAGGGGGCAGCCACAACCTCTCTGGGCAACCTGTTCCAGTGCCTCACCACCCTCACAGTGAAGGATTTCTTCCTTAATATCTAATCTAAATCGACCCTCCTTCAGCTTAAGGCCATTACCCCTTGTCCTATCGCTCCCTGCCCTTGTAAACAGTCCCTCTGCAGCTTTCCTGTAGGCCCCTGTTAGGTACTGGAAGGCTGCTATAAGATCTCCCTGGAGCCTTCTCTTCTCCAGACTGAACAACCCCAACTCTCTTAGCCTGCCTTCACAGGAGAGGTGCTCCAGCTCTCTCATCATCTTTGTGGCCCTCCTCTGGACTTGCTCCAACAGCTCCATGTCCTTCTTATGTTGAGGGCCCCAGAGATGACACAGTACTCCAGGTGGGCTCTCACGAGAGTGGAGTAGAGGAGCAGAATCACCTCCCTCGACGTGCTGGTCACACTTCTTTTGATGCAGCCCAGGATACGGTTGGTTTTCTGGGCTGCAAGTGCACATTGTTGGGTCATGTTGAGCTTCTTGTCCAGCAACAGCCCCAAGTCCTTCTCCTCAGGGCTGCTCTCAAGCCATTCTCTGCCCAGCCTGTAGCTGTGCTTGGGATTGCCCCAACCCGTGTGCAGGACCTTGCACTTGGCCTTGTTGAACTTCATGAGTTTCGCACGGGCCCACCTCTCCAGCCTGTCAAGGTCCCTCTGGATGGCATCCCTTCCCTCCAGCGTGTCGACCACACCACACAGCTTGGTGCCTTCGGCAAACCCGATGAAGGTGCACTCAATCCCGCTGTCCATGTCGCTGACAAAGATGTTAAACAGCGCTGGTCCCAACACCAGCTCCTGAAGAACACCACTTGTCACTGGTCTCCACTTGGACGTCGATGCTTCCCATCACCTTATTTTTGGAAGAATGTTTGCACTAAACCCAAGTTCATATTAAATCTATTTCACCTTGTTTATTGAGGAATCTAAACCAATGTTGCTAAAGCTGAAAAATATAATTCATGTACAAACATGACAGTAACTCTTCAGCCAGGATCTTTGCCTGGGTTGTACCCCTATTTCCACCTATTAGCTTTTTTCCCTGTGGGTTTTTATGATTTTTTGATTGCAATGTTTGATTTTGTAGCTGAGACAATCTTCCTGTGATTTCAGCTAGGGTCTCAAGTAATCCATGAAGATGGGCCATCCAGGCAGATTGCAAGTAAGACAATGATGTCTGTGTTCAGCTGACCTGATGTAGTGATATGAGCGCTAACCTGTAATGCACATTCAATAACCTGCAGCAGAGAGATTTTTATGCTGGTGCAGTTAAATCAATAAATTTGGTAAGTTAGGCTGGTACAGGCATTTTTAATTGCAGTCCCCACCGGTCCAATGTCTAATCAGAACTACAAACTATTCAGAGGAGTTTTATTTGCAAATAGGGTTATGTGTAATCAATAGCTCAGTATGTGTGTGTGCACAAATACTCATTTAGTAATTCTGGCCCGTGAACGCATTCATTAACCTGACCACCTGGTGTTACCCCAGCCTCCCTCCTCTCTTCACAAACAGGAAAAAGGAATGCATTCATTGATTACACTGCTTTAATTTATTTGCCTGGCTCTAATCTCTGCGCAAGGTAAGACTGCTGAGAACTGTCAAATTGTACGCTTTGGAGAATTGAAAAGGCCATTTCCTCGCTATTTCCTGCCTCGTATGATAGTGCAAGTTACATAGCAGCATTCTCCTTCTCCCTGCAAAGCATCCGTTAATGGATATAGCTTTTAGTGTCACTGTTTTGCGCTAGCATGTCCCATCATTTATGCACAAAGAAATTAAATAAATATTTAATACTGGCAGAACACAATTGAACTGTGAGTAAACAAACAGAACGAATTACCTACTGGCCCATCTTTTTGGGAAAGGCTGGCCCTGATTTAGTAAAAACATACAGGCCCTGTTTGACCTATGTAATCTTCATGTTGAAGGTTTATTTAATTACAGTGTTTTTAATTGTCTACTGTGAGTTATTACTTTATTCCCCACATACACACCCCTTAGTCCACTATTGCCTTTCAATGACAGATTGCTCGGTGTGCCTGTTGCTCACTTGTGAGAGTAGGAAAATCTTTGCAGCAAAATTGTCCTTTGGCTGGTGTTGGAGGTGGTCTCTGTTATCAAATACTACAGGGACTGTTGGTTAAGCAGCTGCTGGCTTTCAGTTGAAGCAGCCTTTATTTGCTTTTGTTTCTGTGGAGGGGGAGACAGAGCACTGTTGGTGTCACAGGCACAGAGCTGTAGGCAAGCGCTGATGTAGTAATTTGCTGGGCTCCTGTGCTGGAGTGTGGTGTGGTGCCCTCTCCAGGGACGATGGCACTGCCAGGCCAACCCACGGCTGAAGCTACAGAGGATAAGCAGGGAAGAGGTGCAAGAGGGGAAGAGAGGTGTCAGCAAAAAGAAGGAGAGGAAGAAATGGGAATGTGCTGGGGAAGAGAGGAACAAGCAGCAGCGAAGGCAGCGAGTAGGGAAGGAGGAGTAATCATCCACGACCTTGATACTCCCAACAGTGTGGATTGCCCTGGGCGCTGACCTTGGCACTCACGCGGCTCCAGGCACCTGGAGATGAACATGTGGAAGGCAGCGTTGTGCTGTGCCCTTTCCTGAGGTGCAATTTGACGTGGGTTTCATCGTGCCAGCTGGGGAGCTTCCCCCTTCCACCCTGCCCACACCAGGTAACAGCTCCAAACTGGCCGTGAGGGCACTGATGTTATGCATTGGCTTATTCTTGCTAAAACCTTTTCTTGACTTTGCCATGGATGAGCACTGTCCCTCATCTCCCGTGAAGCTGGGGTCTTCCTAAGGCAGGGCTGAAGGTGGGCCCCAAGGGGTCCTAGTCTGGCTCTGTGAGGGCCTTGGTGCATGGTGGGGTCACCACACTGTTCCCCATCCTGCTTTTCTGTCTGCTTTTTGTAGATGCCTCCCATTGTTAGCCTTGGTTTTTGCCCATGAGGATCTGAACCACAGGTGATGTGCCAGAGAAATGAAGTGAAATTTGTAACCCAGCTGATGCATTTCCTCTGTGGAAATGATGGTGGGGCTGGCTGTTTCCAAAGTGGTAGAACAGCATTGCACATTGCACCGGTGGGAACTGGGAGCCTTTCATCAGGGGTGTCCATATGGAGTTAATGGGACGTCCTGCTTAACCTTGCACCTCAAGAAAGAGACTTTCTGAGCTGAACTGGAGGGGAAAGAGGGTGAAATACCCACATCCCACTGGGTCATGAACTGCACAGGGCTTGGACAAGTTGTTGAGTTTGGTTCCTGCTTGACATCAGTGCTTGGATAAGAGCACCTACATGCAGAGAGGTGCAAAGCTACTATGATTTGAGGGGTTTATTTTTCAATCATCTGTGTCCTGGGTATTTCTCATCAAGTTTAAAGTTGTATCAACAGCCCTAAAGTTAGTGTGTGTGTGTGTGTGTGTTGGGGGGGGGGGGTTAAGGGGAAAAAAAAATCAAAGCAGAAATAATGTCTCCCTGCTGGCACTTGCTGTGTTCAGCCCGGGTGCATGATTTTGGATATAGTGATGTGTATGGTACATGACACGCTCTCATACCCTCAGAATGGCTACATGCACTGGGGAAACACAGCTCCTTCCTGAACGATGGCAGAAAGGAAGGAGGAAAGAGAGGGGGAGTGTTGCAAACATTATTTACATATCTGGGGGATGAGCTCATCTTCTTCTCTGCAAATGGGTATTGAGAAGATTAATTAAAAAAATAATTCATTTAGTCATTTCTGAAAGGTAGAGAAAGCACTGCTCTCTCCTTGTAATGAGCTTAGAGGAAGAGGAGGAGAAGGCTGCATTGCTAATATTCTGCAAGAGTGTAAACATCTCCCTGCTTTGTAAGTGCTGTTTCTTCTTTTAAAGCAAAGTCTGCAAAAATCCCGTATTGCTGAGTTTATAGCCTCCTGGCCCAGTTGTGTGACTTCTGGTCAGCAGTTTCCACTGCCAGTTAAATGATAGATACCACCTGCATTTGGGAACCATCACCACCCACCATCACCTAGACACTTACCTAAAGAAGGAATATGTTTAGTCTATGAAGTAGCCCCTCTATTTCCTTCTAATTACAGCAATTCTGCGTTGGACAGATGGCCAACTCTCTGCATCACGTCAGGGAATTTCTGCTTATTTGTCTGTGCACCGAGCTTTATTACAGCACTTCCAGACACATTTATTTTAAGTTAACTTAGACTACTCTGGAGCTGCATCAGAATAAGACACATTTTCGCAGCAGCACCTTCTGCTCACTTGCCCTGTCTGGAAAAACCTTCCTGCTGCTCCTCAAGCAGACTTTGCTCGATGTTTTACTCCCATCTAGTGCTTTTTATTAAAACTGCTGGTGCTCTGCTTCTGACACAGGACTAGGCTGGGCTGGGCAAACATCACCTTGTCTCTAACCCAGGAGTTTACCAAATTTCTTTCCATCTGGCTATGAAAACGTCCAGCTCTTTGTCCCTCCCTCCTCCTGGGGAGGGTGGGGGTGCATGAAGGAGGGAAATCCCTGCAGAATTTTGCTCCTATCTCTCGTGGACAATACACTTCTTTCATGATGTTTTTCTTGTCAGAGGAAACATGAGACTTACGCTTGTCCGAAGTGTTTAAATACATTCTTGCTGCTATTGGTGGAAATGAGAAGGTTGCTATATGAAATACAGCTTTTTTTTTCTGATGTTCAGTGATGCCTGTCCAGTGTATGTAAACCCTGATAAAAACTAGTGACAAAAAGTCATTTGTGAGGAACCAGGTGAAACTGGCCCTGTTCCTGGCCTCATATAATTTGCAAAATCCCAGCCAAGTTCTTCCAAGCAGTATTAAAACTGGTGAGCCTTCAGGACCATGCAGCCCAAAATGGAGGTCGAGGGTCTCAGCTGTTTTGAGAGCATGGTGTTTAAAACTCCGGATGAAATACAGTTTCCCTCAGCTGTCCCGGGGATGCTCTGAGATGGTTCAGCCCTAGGATGGCTGTTGTCACAGGAGGAAGCATTCAGAGGCTGAGGTGGACCTGCAGACCCACTTGAGCCAGACAGACACCCCATGCACCTGCATGGGTCCAGGCAGCAGGGGATCCCCCAGCTCAGCGGCGCTGGCCATGAGCTTCACCAATGCGCATGGCTGCTGGGCCCTGGGGAAGGTAGTCTGTCTGCATGCGCCTCTAGGGAAGCACTTATATGAAAAAACACTTCCCCAGGGAGGACATGTTGGCCAAAGCTGGGTCTTCCACCTTGGTCCCAGGTTTTCCTGTGTGGTAGCATGCTGTGCCAACGGTGGTAGCACCCCAGTGCCTCCTTGGGGAGGTGTAGGGGGAAGGTGAGCATCCCTGGGCAGTGAGGTACTTGCACGGTCCCTGTTATGCATCAGCTCTCCTTTTCCTTCCCTCCTGCCCTGCACGGATGGGAAGGGAGAGGCTCAGCGTGGGGGCCTGGCTTGCCTGCCCTGCTCACCCTTGGGATGCCAGTCTCCTGCCCCCACCGATCACACAGGGGGACTTTACCCCTAACTGGGCAAGGTCAAAAGCACCAATCTGGTGACCTGTGGTGGTGCTTCACCACCTTCCTCAGTTTGCAGAGCCCACGCATTTTTGCACAGGAGGTGCAGACTTCTGTTTAAACCTATTGCCTTTCCTTAGGTACCTTTCACAGCCCCCCTTAGAAGTGACCTGTGGAGGCTTACACGCCTGCACCAGCCAGGTGTGTGTCCTTGCTGATGAGCTCTCTCCATAAGAGAGACCCCTAGTCAGTTGCTGTGGATTTCAACGCATGGGCATCATTGCTCTGGGCAAGGTAAATGATGGCACTGAGGAAGATTGTGGTCTAGTGGGACCAGATCCCCCAGATTTACAATGAAACTTGGCTTCCTAAATTTGTCAATGACTTAGGAACCACAGACACTTCTGAAAGTTTAATCCCATGACTTTTCTTTTCCTTTCCTGTTGCATTGCTGCCAGGATGCAGGTTGGTTTGGGTTTTTTTTTTGCCATTGACTTTATGTCTCTTTATTCCTTCTAATTGAAATTCTGACCCAGCCTTCTCTTTAAACTAATTTATACAATAAATGTTTTAGGAGCATGATGAGGAAGTGTGGGAAATCTTATGCTTGTGATTGAATATTTACAGGCATAATACATGCTTCAAGCTAGCTTTGAGTGTTTGACAGCCCATGCCTGACTGAAGAAATAAGAGCTCAGGTAAGACGACTGACTTTCATTAAAATTCAATAAAAGTCATTAGTTTGCTTTTACCTTGTGAATTTTTCTGTGGGTGGCATATGAGCCAGAATGGTCTGATAGTGTAAATATGAAATTCTAGTGCATGGGGTTGGAGGTGTGCAAAGTGGGCAAATGGGCTGTTAGGTCCTTATCATAACTGTAGTTTGCTCTCTTGATACAACTATTAGCACATTAATTAAAAGGACATTGGAAGAGGTGATTGTGTGGTGGGAAAACCGACAATTAAGCCAGACTCCTCAGATGGAAGTGCTGTGTTTCAAAGCAAAGCAGCCTTCTGGCCCGGTGGGGATCCTGCACAAATTCCATGTCAGCTGTACTGCCAAAGTATTGACATCTCTCTGGCCTGGATCCCTCCCTAGTCTGTCCTCTCCCACCATGTCTTTTCATCTCCAGCAGGACTTCATGGAGCAGACTGAACATGGGATAGCAAGGTGTCTTCACATTTCTCTGACATCTCTCCTTGTGGCCCCTGATAAATCTACTGCTCTCCTCGTTGCTGAGGTTTCAGCCATGCTGAACATAAATGGTTCCTTCATTTTACACCCATCCCTGCACCTCACTGAGATGTTTTGCTTTTCCTCCCAAGCTTCTGCAGCCTGTCTCTCTCTCTCTCTCTCTCTCTCTCTCTGTGTCCCCTGTGTTGCTCACACCACCACTTGCTGCAGCTTGGATTGATCCAACCTCTGTGTTCCCTGCTTATCTGGCATTTATTGCCCAAAACACTGCTCTTTGTAGTGCCACCTTTTAGCACCATCAAAGACCCCTGCTGCTACCAAAAATTCAAGCTCACTTCCACCTCTGTGTGCTGCCACTCTACTGTTCCTGGCTTTGCTCCTCATCTTTCTTCTGCTGTTACTTCATGAGTAAAGTCCCTTTCCCTAAATGCTCTGTATTTTCCTTTTCTACATCCTTCATGAATTCCTATTTCTTTTGTCTTCTAGCGGGGTGCACCCTGCTCTGGTTTTTCTCCCCTTCTCTCCCCATGAATATCTAGACAAAACTGTTTTGCTCTCTCCGCAGTATGATGTCACTTGCTTTTTTTTTTTTTTTTGCTTTTACCCTTCTTTCCCTCTCTTCATGGTCAGTTTAACCACATCCATGAAACCTCAACTGTATTCCATCTAGGATCAGGGACAATATTGCTTAAAAGCTATAAAACTCTGTGTTTGTTTAGTAGTAGCAAAGATAATTTTTGCAAGAAGGTGATGAGACTGCAGAGTCAGAGTTCTTCCAATAGCAGAAAATGCACAAAGGCAGGAAAAATGTTAAGCAATGTTTATATGCAGATAAATGTCAAATACAATGCACTGATTAATATTCCAGTGGGATGGACTTTGATAAACTGGCATGCCATTTTGCAGGTTTTATTTTTAACAGATGGGAAAGAAAAACAACATTTGGTCTAGAGCCTCTGTCTGTCTGAATGAGGTTTTGCTCATTTTGGGAGCCGCAGCTATTCTAAACATGGCAACCTGATTTAATTAGCTGACTAGGATCTTGCTTTGTCAGTGGTTTGTTTTGTTCATTTTTTTGTTGACTTTTTTTTTTTTTGGTGCCTAAGTGCACTCTAGCAAAGCTGACAGTAGTCAGAGCTCCCAGACTGCTCTGGCCAAGATTCCATCTGAAATGTGCAAACAGAATAGCTGATGAAATAATAGACATGTTCATGCTGGAAACCTTTTTCTTTCCTTTTTCAGGGCAAATTGAATATCTATTGATTCATCGTTTCTACCAGATGGGGAGCACAGCAGTAGTTCCTCTGTGTTTTCGAAAGCAGTAGCTTTCACAGAGTTTGCTTTGGTTGACAAGTTATTTTCCCTCTGATTTGAATCTGTCTCTAATGTGTGCTTTTGGGGTATTGATTGCACCAGCAGACAAGCTCTGATTATGGTTCTTGCATGGCTGCCAAGGTCCTGCAATACGCAGGGAAACTGTTTCAGTCTCTTCCCCTTCAAAGCCCAAGACTTCTTAGGAATGGGATAAAAAGCATGAGGCCCATTAAGCAAAGAAGCAAATCCTGATGCCTAGGAGAGATGCAAAGTCAGTCAGGCTAGACAGTGATGCTATGTCCTTTGTGCATATTTAAATGTGGCACCGTAAAAGGGGCCATGCCAAGTCCATCCAAACTGTTTGAGGACTGCCTCGTTGAGAAAGGTCTATTGTCTTAAATACGAGTTCCAGTTACAGCACGAATCCAGCATTATGGGTTTTCGTTTTCAAGCATGTTGTGCTGAGCTAAGCTTACAGGAGAGAAGACAAGGGAATTAACCTAGGTTTATTAATTTTATATGACATTAATAGTTGCAATATCAGCATCTCCCCAACTAGACCATGTGGATACCCACAAAGAGCGTTGAACCAAAAGAATGGCTCTGGGAACTCAGCTGCCCAGTTCTCCCAAGGCTTATGTGGTACATGTCCCTGACCGACTGTCCTTTCTCTTGTCTGGTTGCAATCTCCTTTGAAAGGGACATAAAAGTCCCCCAAAAGCAAAGTCCCTGTTGATGGTCTAGGGGGAGCCAATAAGAAAAAGGCAAGAAGGTGTCAGATCTTACTGAATCTCTTTGCCAGCAATAGGCAGTGCCTCACCGTGCCTGTTTGCTGGCCCACCTGCCTACAAGTGTTTTCAAATTGGCCACCACAGATGTTTCCTTTTCTTGGTGCTATCAAAGGCAAATGAGAGTAGGCAGCAGGAGTTATTGCACCTAGGGGAGAAGAAAGTTTATGAGAGATGTCACAAATCCGTGGGAAAGAAAGTATCGTTAGTTCTGCTGCTCACAGAACAGTTTGGGTATTTAGTCGCTTTTTCCTTTAAAAAAAAAAATCTGAATCGCCCTCTTTGTTTGTTTTCTGGTTAATTTATTCAGGGTTAAAAGTTGTCAGAAAAGTCAAACAAAGGAGGAGAATTTTTTTTTTTATCAGTTTTCCCCTCTGCATGTTCCAGATAGCTCCCCTCTCCCGTGAAGTGCTCACAATAGAGAAACCAAGCCAACAAGTTGATGGATGAAGAACAGGCCTTCTGCAGGGATTGGAGCCACATATGTGAAGAGTAGTGAGAATTACAACAATGCTGAACCTGGGGAGAAGGTCACAGCAGTCCCAGAGCCATCTGGTTGCTCATTTAGTAGTTTAGGTTGCAGCCATGCTGCCCACCATTGCAGTTTTTTAATGCATTTGAAAATTATCATTGCATATATTTACATATATTTACACTTGTACATAAGCATATGCCTTGTTTCCTGAACATGAGGGCGTTTATTGCCTGGACTCATGTGCCTGACAGCAAAAGTATCTGAAATCCACTGCCAACATCTGCGTATGGGTGATTTCCTTCCAGTTATGTGTTGTGTAATACACTCACTGTCAAGTGGCAGCGGTACCCCCTTAGCTCCGGTACAAAATCCTTTTTGTGCAGAGCAGCCTCGTGCAGGGGCCATGCACGTGTAAATGCGTTTCTGCATAGCCACGCTCCTGGGTTTATGTCTTTTTGCAAAGCTGAGGTACTCCTACCTGTGCACAAACCAGGATGGGAAGAATGTTTTAGGCCCAAATAATTCTTGGGAGTTAGGACAGAGCAATATAACATAACTGTAACTTGGTCCTTTGTATGCACAGTAATGTAGACTTTAATTAAAATATCATGTTCTGTTATTTTTTTCTGCAGATGGCTTCCTCAGTGGGTGCCCAAGAGAACAGCAGAAGAAAGTAATGAAACGGAGCAGGACTGTGTAGTGAAGGCATTTGTTGTCTGGAGGACTCAGGCTTTGCTTGCTGGAGAAGTCTGGAAATGCATAATGAATGAGGCAGGATACTGCAGAAAGTCATAAAATGGTCTCAGAGGGGAGGCTCGACGCCTTTGTGGAGAACTAGGTTCTGTATCTTGCTCAGCCACAAACTTGGTTTCTATCCCTTAAGCTGAAAAGTTGACCACAAAGTGCATGCTTCTTGTTTTCTGCATGTCCAAGGTAAGGCAGATGGGTCTTTTTTTTTAGAGAGGAACTAACTGCAGAGGAAGTTAGTGGGAGCTTTGTCTAGATGATGAGCTATAAAAAAGCTCAGTATTCTGGAAAATGAGGGTCTTAGCCTCATTATTCAAAATTTGCAGATATTTTTGATAGGCCTGTGCTTAAGTTTCCCCATCTCTTGGTCCTCTCTTCGTAAAATGAGGAAAGTAATTCCTCAGTATCCCACCCAAACTGTAAGGAATCACTAGTATTTGTGGAGTATAAGATGCTGCAGTGGGAACAGTTGGGAGGAAAACACCAATTTTGTTAGAGGCAGGATTTGGATGATGTGAAGTAAATAAGGATGCATATCATAGTAGCAGGGTAAAAATAAATAGAAATATTTAGCCACTCACTGAGGAAGACAGGGGCTTTGTATAAAAATATAGTCTATAATCATGTAATTTTAACTTGAAGCTGAAGTAAGGAAGCTGTGTGGGTGGTTTTAGCTCTTATATTTCTTAGTCACTGAGTTTCTGCTTTAATAGGTGGCTTTTCAGATGTAGTTGTGTATGTAATGGCATGGTAATAACTTTGCAACATAAGCTTAACATCGCATTGAAAGCACACATCTTACTTTAAAACAGACTCAGCTCCCTAGACAAAATCATGCCCTTCTTTTCCTGACACTCATCTCCTCTCTGCCCCCGTTTCTCTTGCTGTCACCTCTGTGCTCTCTGGCACAGCACGCGTGGGCCAGCATCATGGGTTTGCCCCAGGTTTATCCAACACCAGTGACCCGGCACTTGAGGCCCCCCCTCCCCTGCCTTTGGACCTGCACGACTCCTCGAGCAGGCTGCAGCGTAAGTGACAAGTGGCAGTTTCATAGCTGACGCTTTGGATGGCAGCCCTGCTCTCCTCCCAGCTTTTGAAGCCTTCGTGATACCCAGGGATTTCACCGGAGCGCGTTTGCTGAGTGTGAAACCTATCGAGTCAGCACCGAGTGATGGCATTGATTTTTTTTTTTTTTTTTGGCTTTGCCTCAAATGCTCCTGGATTCTCCCATTTAATCCCACTTGAATTGGGGGTTTCGTTTATTTTGTGTAGTTTTCTCTGTATGCATTGCCTTTGTCCAGGTGTGGTTTTGTTACAATGATGTGTGATTTCTCTTTCTTCCTCTTGCAGGGAATAAGGGGTGACGAGAAAGCAATGCTGACTACACCCCACCACCCCACTACTGTACTTTTTAAGGCTCTGGAGTCGTGTGCATCTGCAGGAGGGAGTGATGCTGAATACAGGAAACCCGAAGCCAGGATATATTTTACAGCATGGCAGTTATAATGCGGGATCGTAAGAAATGTTTGCGTTTTAAAATGTTTTATCTTATGCTTAAAGGACAGTGTTTCTGGCAGGGAAAGAATATATAAGGGCATTAAATGGCTTTCTTTGCAGGCAATTAAACAATGAAGCCAATCTGAGGCATTTAAATAATTGTAACAGATGTTTATTGCCTAGTGCAGTTTACTGCATCCTATTATTCCCTTTACATACAGGAGAGAAGAACACATGGCAAACTATACCGTAAAAGAAATTCTTTACTGCCTTGTGAGCAGTGGGGCTGCTTCTCTGACTTCTTAATTGAATCACCTTGGGAGTGAGTCAGTAATAAACAGTATTTGGAGAGCAGACAAGTGACTAACTGCCTGAAGGAGCAGCAGCAACGGGTGTGCAAAGACGTGGGGCTGGCGGTAAATACCTTCGAGCAAACAAACTGCAGTGGGATTGCTCTAAGAGTGATGCTTGGCTCACTCTCATTAAGGATTTTGGTGCCTCCTGAGGTTGTGTGTTTCTGGACACTCTCCTTTCCTGAAATCCATTTTGTGTACTCCATTGAGAGAGGAAAGATAAACTGGGTCCTTGGGTAGGCTTTGGACAGGACGTTTGTAATCCCAGTTTACCACAGATTTGCTGTGTGGCCTTATTTCTTGCACCTCAGTGAGACAAGGTAACACTTCTTTCCAGTCTGCTCAAGACGTTGCATACAATGTATGGGCGGATGTCCTGGGCCAGGCCAAAGGTGCAAGGAGCCCCATCTCCTGCGATGACCTCTGGCAATGGCCTCAGGTGGATGACTAGGCAACAGCGAAGCACAAGCATATGTGGTATTTCCCCCAAATACTCTCTAACCATTTTTTGATGTACTTCTGTGTCTTTAATAATGTATTTATTAGACAATGTATTTAATTCTGTGTATATAATAATGATTTTTTTTTATCCATTCTCCCCTTGAATTCATGCAGACTTTTAGTGTTCAGAGCAGCCTGTGTAAGGCTCTAGGATAGTAAATGTCCTAGAGAAACTCATGAGCTATTCATTACCTAGTAAAAAAGAAATTAAAAATAAGTGTCTGCTTTCTCTAAACAAACACACAAACCCCAACAAAAACTCCCCTCCCAATCCCGAATCATAGAATGGTTTGGGTTGGAAGGGACCTTAAAGACCATCTAGTTCCAACCCCCCTGCCATGGGCAGGGACACCCTCCACTAGACCAGGTTGCCCAAAACCCCATCCAACTTGGCCTTGAACACTTCCAGGGAGGGGGCAGCCACAACCTCTCTGGGCAACCTGTTCCAGTGCCTCACCACCCTCACAGTGAAGAATTTCCTCCTAACATCTAATCTAAATCGACCCTCCTTTAGCTTAAGGCCATTACCCCCTATCCTATCACTCCATGCCCTTGTAAACAGTCCCTCTCCAGCTTTCCTGTAGGCCCCTTCAGGTAGTGGAAGGCTGCTATAAGGTCTCCCTGGAGCCTTCTCTTCTCCAGGCTGAACAACCCCAACTCCCTCAGCCTGTCCTCATAGAAGATCCCCAACTTTTAAACTCTTGTCTAGTATCCATCCAGTTGTCTTATTCTTGACTTTGACTAGAGTTTGAGGTTTTTTCAGTGAACATTTCAACTTTTTGGCTCAGTTCAGCCAAAGCTGCTTTGTGAATTTGGGTCAGATTTGGCAAAATTTGAGAATTTTTCAAGAGTCTAAAGATGTTTATATTTTTTCCAGAAAAAGTTTCAATGTTTTTACCTTACATAGCATTTGGACACCAAGTTTTGATGATGTAAATCATAAGAGAAACAAAACATTTGTTTGCCCAGTGCTAGTTACATGATGCCAAGGCATGCCCACAGGTATGCTTGTACTGTAATCGCTGCAGCTGTTACTCTAAACTCAAGACTTCTTTTTGCTCATTTCTCTTTCTCTCCTTGCACTACAGCTCTCTAAAGCTCAAGCTGCCAGTGTAGTGCTGTGCAGGATGTTTCTGGTGTGTTGACTTGTTGGGGCTGTCTTTCTCAGCCACCTTCCCTCCCTGTGAGGACCAAGTCTAGGATATGATTGTCACTCTCTCTTGTTACACTCAAGTAATTTTTGTGGATGAAAAGCAAAGACACCTTATAGATAAAGACAAGAGTTTATTATTAATGTAATTAAAATCTGAACAGTCTAATGCCAGCATTATTATTAACGCTGATCTGGTTGCAGAAAAAGAAGGAATACTTCTATACAGAGAAAGTCTCAGTAATAACAATAATACAATTAAAGTTGTTATTTACATACCTTCTTAGTTTCTACACCTTTTTCTTGGTGTTGTGCTTACTCTTTGACTGTCCTCTGGGCCCAAGGTCGGTAGCTCCAGTCTGGTTGTGGTGGAGGGGGTGTCAGGGCCACTCATTGGCATCTGGAGTCCTTCACTGGGAGGAAGGTGGTGCTGATGGTTTCTTCTTCCCCACTCCTCTTTCCTTCTTTCTCTCTCTCTCCCCACATTTGATTTGTCACTTTGATTCTAATGTCCTTTTAGACCTTGCTCTTTTTGTATTGTCTGCAGCTCTATTTTACATCAAAATTTACTATTTATGCTGCCTTTCAATATGTTAGATACTGTGTTTTTGTTCTCTTCCTTACCACTAGAACCACTTTTCTCCAGTTCCAGGTCTGTACTTCTTTAACTGACCATTGGTGAGTTGTTTGTAAGTGTGGGGTCTCCAGTGCCAGCTGCGCCCCTTGCGTTATCATCCCATGCCCGCGCTTCTCCACACCACCTCCTGCATCTCCAGCTCTCACGGCCTCTGTCTAGTACATCATTATGTTATGAGTTGTAAATATCCTGTTCTTTATAGAACAACTGTTTGTTACTGTGATCTATATAAAATTAGTCTTGTATCATGCAAAGATAAACAAAAGTAAAGCAAACTAGCCATAGCCACCTGGCCATCAGAAAAACTGCCATTGCAGCTAAAGCAAGCTTTGATGAAGTTTCTGAATTTCTCTGGTCTGCTGGTACCTGCCCTTTCCCTGTGCAGTGTTTCATCCTCAGGTAAATGGCTGTTACATGCGTGACCTTCACAGGGGTCTGCCCGTGGCTGGGTGGAAGCTGGGTAGGGCAAGGAAGAGGGAGAGGAGAGGAGAATCGGTCAACCCCGTCAGCGGGATGTGGGTCAGTGCCTCTGCTTCTCAATGTAACCAGGAGCTTCTATGAAAAGTCCTGTCAGTTTGTCAGAAACCCTCTAGTAGGTTTGATCTTCCACTTGTCCTGGCAATGTAAGTATAGCAGATGACAGCTGAACTGGGAGTGCTTAAAATTTCTCTCTTCTCTCTCCTGATTATTCAAGGAAGCCTTCACTGGAAAGGGGGTATTGCTTCCCAGACATTTTCTTAAAGCTAAAGAAATTCCAGTGTAATTTCTCAGCTCCAGTTTGGGGTCGCTCCTGGGCATGCCACCAGGCTTCCTTCAGAAACAGAAACCACCCCACACAAATCTGGATGACAGAAAGAGGCCTGAGTGAACAAGGATGGCATGTGATGGACTGAATAATTTAGAGAAGAGATAAGCAAGAGCCTTACCTGCCTCCGTACCTCTGGAGCATCCCCACAGGCAGCATGACACCACAGATAGCTGTGATGTGTGCAGGTATCGTCTCTGCTGAAATCAGGGCAAACATTTTTGCAGTGGCGGGACCTGGAGTCTCGCTCAGAGTAACCGAGCCAGCCCCAGTCTCAGCTCAGCTGCCCGAGCTCGGCGGCGGCACCCTGGGGACCAGAGGGTGAGTCATCTTGGCCCTTTGCTTTCTCATCTCCACCTTTCCCTTTCCTTGCTAAAACCAGCTTTCCTTCATTTCTTTCTTAAGTGAGAGTCGGGGCAGCAACCTTTTGTATGTTAGAAAGCAATAATCAAATCAGTCTGCCTTCTCGCTGAAGCAGAACTAATCCATGGCTGTGTTCCCAGCTGTAAACAAAGGTAAACAGGTGTGGGGCTGTGGTCATCTCCTTCCCAACAGGAGGGGTTATTAGAAAAACTCCGTAAATAATGAAATGGAAATGGGGCGTAAAATTTATTTTTAGATGAAACTGGAAGCTCTTTGCATACTACTTTTCCAGTTTAGGTGGAGAACAATCCCTGTCTCACCTTGTGGTGGGTTGACCCTGGCTGGAGGCCAGGTGCCCACCAGAGCCGCTCTCTCACTCCCCTCATTCACTAAACAGGGGAGAAAAGGCATAACGAAATGCTTATGGGTCAAGATAAGGACAGGGAGAGATCACTCACTAGTTATCGTCACGAGCAAAACAGACCGAACTTAGAGAGGGAATTCATCTAATTTATTACTAGGCAAAACAGAGCAGAGGAATGAGAAAATAAAATCAACTCTTAAAACACCTCCCCCCACCCCTCCCATCTTCCCGGGCTCAACTTCACTCCCGGCTTCAACCTTCCCCCCCTCAGCGGCACAGGGGGACGGGGAGTGGGGGTTACGGTCAGTTCATCTCACGGTGTTTCTGCCACTTCTTCATCCTCAGGGGGAGGACTCCTCTCATCGTTCCCCTGCTCCAGCATGGAGTCCCTCTCATGGGGTGCAGACCTTCAGGAGCAAACTGCTCCAGCGTGGGGTCCCCCACGGGGTCACAAGTCCTGCCAGCAAACCTGCCCTGGCGTGGGCTCCACTCTCCACGGGTCCACCGGTCCGGCCTGGAACTTGCTCCAGCGTGGGCTTCCCACGGGCCGCAGCCTCCTTCAGGTGCCTCCACCTGCTCCGGCGTGGGGTCCTCCACGGGCTGCAGGTGGAATCGCTACACCCCCTCATCCTTCCTCCATGGGCTGCAGGGGGACAGCCTGCCTCACCATGGCCTTCACCACAAGCTGCAGGGGGATCTCTGCTCCGGTGCCTGGAGCTCCTCCTCCCCCTCCATCTGCACTGACCTTGGTGTCTGCAGAGTTTCTTACATCTTCTCACTCCTCTCTCCGGCTGCAAAAGCTCTCTCTCTAAGTGTTTTTCTACTTCTTAAATATGTTATCACAGAGGCGCTGATTGGCTTGGCCTTGGCCAGCGGCGGGCCCGTCTTAGAGCCGGCTGGCATTGGCTCTGTCAGACACAGGGGGAGCTTCTAGCAGCTTCTCACAGAAGCCACCCCTGTAGCCCCCCCGCCACCAAAACCCTGCCACGCAAACCCAACACAACCTTATAAAATTAAGAGTGATTTTCATCTCAGCGAATATTTTAAAACTTTGAACTCTCCACAAATCCCCTCTCATGTTGGTTTGTTTTCCCCTTGCTGTCTTTGCTGGCTACCTAAAATTATGAGGTTTTCCTTCTTAGCCATTCCCGTTTTCCATACTTAACCCTTTCATCCTTCCCTCCCTCCTTTGCCCCAGCATTTAGACCTCTTCTTATTCTGCAAGATCTCTCAGCTGCACACTATCACCTTTCCCAGCTCCTATCCCAAACTTTTGGGCATCAATTTATGTGCTTGGTTATGTGTTGTCACAAGCAGCGTCAAAGTAGCGTGCAAAAGAGAAGCTGAAAATAATATAAATTCAAGACAAATGCAGCTGCATTCTCAGTTCATGTCTCATCACTGGACATAGAAAATAGTATGTATTACTATTCCCTATACACATTGTCATTATCATTGCCATTTGTACATCATTTGAGAGACTCAGTCTATTCCTAGGAAAAAGAAGCAAAGCAGAAAAACCCACCCTCCTGCTATACCTCCAGTCCTGACACAAAGTCAATTACAGCAGATTTCACATTAAAATAACATCTGCCTTGAAATCAAGGAGCGGCTGGGCAGGAGGGGCACTGAGTGCAGCTGGCTGAGAGGAGACAGACGCTCCAGAGCCTCTCTGTAAGCTGTGGGTCCCCTCTGGGGATTAGATGGCCCGGGAGCTGGGTTTCCCTCATCTGCACAAATATTCTGCTGCTTGCTTATTTGTAGTGGGTAGGCTGCCTGAGCATCTATTCCTGTGCCTTAGCTGAAAATCATGTCAAATTTGGGATGCTCCTGCCACAGAGAGAGTACATGTCAGTGTAGTAGTGGATTTTTTTTAGGGTTTTTTTTGTTTGTTTGTTTGTGGGTTTTGTTGGTTTTTTTTCCCAGAAATGGGATCAGGGAGCTCCTGATGACTGAAGCCAGATCCTAGAAGATCCCAGGCTGACCTTCAGGAGGAACCTCTGCTGGAAGCCAAGGGCTGGGCAAGTGGATAACGTGCTTTAGCAAGCAAGCCCTTGGAAAGCATTTAGGCTGCATTCAATGATGCTGTAACATGGGGTCGTAGTTTTTGGGGAGGGCAAAAGCATAACTGCACAGCAAGGCTTGGTAGAAGGGTCTGGATCTGAGACTGCTGTTGCATTTATTGAAACCTGTCATATTTTGGCATTTATTGGGGGATGATGAAATAGCAACCAGATGATCGCCCCATCATATGGCTCCTTTTTAAAATACGCCTTGCAGTGAGGGCTCCTCTTTCACATGAATGGTGTGGGCTTCCACTTGCATGGGAGGGCCAGCGGTGGCAGGAGCTGCTTGCAGGTGTCATTCCCGTGGGGCGCGGGAAGCTGCCGGAGTGTGCGGCTGCACTTGGCAGGGGAATTCATGGAGAGGATTTCCAGCCACCCAGAGGCACATCCTTCTTGTCAGAGGGCATGGAACTGTGCTTGCACAGAGCTCTGCCTTGTCCGCAAGCATCGCTCCTGGCCATCAGTCTGCCCCAAGAGCGTTCCCTGTCACTCCGACAGTTAGAGCATGTCATAATCCACGAGATGAAGAGCATTAGTGCCACATTTCTATTAGAGCATTATGGATTATAGCAATCCTATCCCTTGGGAAATAGTTCAAAATGTCTTCTGTTTCAAATTGGAGAGAAAAGTAGAAAGTTGTGATTATTTCTGTGGAATGCAAATTAAAGAAAAAACAGTTCGGAAATACTCATGAGTTCTGATCATCTCAGCTTGCTTCATTATTTTTTTTCTTCTTTTTTTTGGTCATGTCAAAACATTAAATAGCATAATGTTTTATAAAATGGGTATGTACAATTTTAAAATATGATAGCAGGCAGAATATAGCCCAATAATCTGATCTATTTAAATACTGTCTAAACAAAATGAGGTAGCTGGAACCTCCCTCCCCGCCCCGTCCAAGATTCCTCTCTCCCAAACTTATTTGGAGTTAATATGTTTCTGTGTAAATATCTTCATTTTCACCAAAAAAAACCCCCAAACAACCCCAAAACATTTTTCCATCTATTTTGTTGAGAAATCTTGCCTGGTTTGCTTAAGCATCCATAGTATACTACATTCTACATTGCATCTCCACAAAAGCTGATGAGGATGCTGTCTCTGCAGGAGACATTCCCTCTCCTGAGTGAATAGTGAAGCTTTTACTTTGGGGTGGAAAGGAAGTAAAAACCAGTTTGACCCAGTGCAGAATGACAATGTTTTGTTGTACTCCTGTTGAACTGAAACTCGTTGATTATAGATTGGAAGAAAAGGATCACTCTTATTCAAATAATTTAATTTTATTTCTACTCTGAGCATCCCTTGGCAAAATCAAGGCAACTGCAGCACATGTTGGGTTTAGGCACATCTCACAGGTTGTTGTGGATTACGGCTGCCTCGCAGCCCATATAACTGAATGTGAAGTCACTTGCTCTGGGGCTTGGACGACTTGGAGAACCCAGTTTAACCTCATCTTTCATGGGAGGCCATTTGCACCCTCAAGTCCCTGGAGACTTCCCTAGCAAGCACCATGAATCAGGCAGTATTCTGGGATGGAGAAATGCCATCTCTCCTGTTAATGGTTTCCAGTATCTATAAAGCAGTTTAATGTTTATTGGAACAAAGTCTGGAACATAAGGGTTTCTCCTCTGAGCCGAGTGCCCTCACCAGATGACAACTGATCTGGCTCATTGAATGTTTTAGTCTTTGTGGAAATTATATCAATTCCAGCAGGAGAAAATGAGGGAAATTTACCCCGAGTGCCCAGAACCATGCTGGTAATGTCACTCTCCTGAAAAGGTGCAAATCCTCTAGTCTGGCAAACCTGAAGCAAGGCTTGGTGTCATCCAGGCATCTTCAACTTCACTTTATAAGTGCTCCTAGGGACTAGTATGGGAGGAGAGCAAAGGGGTTCCCAATGGTTTTAAGGGAGAAGCAGGAAATTTAAAATGCAATTGTAATACTATCAAATGTTTGGTCTCTAGGCAGTCCAGAGTGGTTTCTTCTGCCCTTGGAGACAGAGACATAGTGAAACTCACTTTGGTCTATTGGTCCTAGCCCCCTTCCCTCTACATTTTTGCATTGGCTTGTACTGGGACAAGCCAGTCTCTGCAGTCACTTTAAGTGATGTGATGAAGAGGGCGATAGAATAAGATTTGGTGCCAGAGAGAAAAACAGGGAGATGCTGATTGAAGGTCCCAGCCCCTCTCATTTCAGGTCACAGGAGAGAAATCAGAGAGGAGAGCTGCAGCTCAGGGATGCAGAGCCACGGTGCTGGTGCCAGAGGAGAGCTGCTCACTGGAACGAGACTGATTGCTAATGACTGGTGTAAAGGGCTGCGGTTATCAGTCAGCGGTGCTCGGTACACACCAACAAAACTCCAGAGAGGGGACTTGCCTCGTTCTGTGCCATTTCTTTAAGTTCGTGTCTTGTGGCATCTGGGGGCAGAGGGATAAATGATTTGTTTGTATTAATAAAAGCTTATTATAGCACTGTGGATTTACATGCTGCTTTGCAAACTTAGCTGTGTTCCTTACCCCAAAGAGTTTATACCTCTAAGTCTTTCATAGAAATCCATTGAATAAACTCAATTAATTATTTGGAGGGGAAGAGTGGTGAGATGGGACTCATCTAACCCTGACCTTAGAAGTGAATTTACGCCTGCATGAGGTGAATTTGAAGCACTATGCTGACTTATTTGCCTGAGTGCCTGGCTAAAAAGCTGACTTTTTTTGTTTGCTTTCTTACTTTTGTCATCATTTCTGTTTTGTTCCAGAAACACGCAAAACGGTGTTGTTCCCTAGAGCTGACTCCTGCTGTGTCTAACCAGTAGGTCGGGTTATTAATTTCTCTTCAGCACGTAGAAATGCCTTATTTGTCTGCTTCCTTGTTATTAGTACCTCATCTAAGAGAAACATCTGCTGCTCACTCAGTTTCCCTCTTAGACCCCTATCACCTCGTTGTTCTGATCCAGACCAAGAACCTGAGGAAGAGAAACATCTCCAACACCTCTGTGTGTCCAGCACTTGGATGTTGTCTGTCTGTGGCTTCTGGTGGTGGAGGGAAAGCCAGGGAGGTGAGGTGGGTCTTGGCTTTCCCCCACTGCAGTCCTGCCTGCACATCCCTCAGGATCCAGAGGCTGCTGGATGGGAAGTGTGGTGAGCAGGAGCTCATCCAGTCTCCAGCCCTTGTCCCCTGCCCTCCCACCTGCTCCTCTGCTCTGTGGTCTCTCCTGCCAGCTGCAAGGAAGGGCTGATCTTTCTCCTTCATCCCTGCTAGCGAGCAGCGCTGGAGGTAGGTAATTTTTGGCTAAGCACCATGACAAACCATTGCTAGGACCAAGCAGGGAGGAGGGAACCTAGTAGGACTGAATTTTTCCATCCTCAAGGACTCAGAAAAGCAAATACCTGGCATTGACTGAGCTTAAGGCAGTGATTTTTCAACTTCATCAGGCTGCTTCCTTAGGCTACCTCCTGTTTGGATCATGCAAAGGAAAGGGTCCTTTTTTTAATTTACTCTTTATTGAATACTAAGGTCCTCAGCAGCTTAAGCTAGTGAGATTTCTGGGTCTGACTGCAGAGCAGTCATGCTGTAATGAACCTGGGCTTGGCTTCCCTTCTTGTAAAGGCCTTTCCTCTCCCTTAAACAGAGAGGAAGGGATTTGTGTCCAGTTAGGTGAAAGACATATTAGCTTGGGCCCATCTTTGTAACAAGCTGCTCCCAAATTTGAGTCACGTTCGGATCCAGAGGCTAACTTTGTAGCTGAAGCCCACCTGTAGCATTAATGGAAGTGTTTCATTTAAAGCAGCATGGAACTGGCTGGCAATGCTCATGAGAAACATCTCGTGCTGTTAGCAGGCACTGGTCCTGCTGGGAAAGGGGTAAATGAATTCTGCTGGCTCTGTGAGGCAGAGAGCTCATTACTTTCCTGGAGTAGGGAACTAATAGAGAAGGCGAGGTGGCAGCTAGACAGAGAGAAAAAAGTCTTGTATGTGGACTCCTAGCTGCTCTTGACTTAGCAGTGTGGATGCAGGGATGGGATGGTCGGGGTAGGCGCTGGATGGAGCCAGGCATACACAGGCAAGCAGAGCCCCCACCACCCATGGCCGGCGTTTGGGCTACGTGTCCAGAGCTGATGCTGGAAACATGGCTCGAGTCTAGTGTGTGCTCAGTTAGCACAAATAGTTGCTCAGGTGTGTGAGCTCTGTGGGACCCCTGGGATGGGCTTGTACCTGTTCATCCAATGCACTGTGTTACCAGGCTTGCCCGGTCCTGATGCTGATGTGAGCTGTGACGTGATGCCATGAGCACCAGCAGCAAAAGCTCAGTTCCTGTCTTCTCCGGGTGTGGCCCTTGACTTCAGTTTGAGGCAAAAGTGCTGCACAGATCTGGACTTCTTTTTTTTCTTTTTTTTTTTTTTAATTCTGTCACTCTAAAAGATTTTATATCACTGTGATTTATATAAATTGCGAGCTACAGCTTCCTGGTGTTCTTTCTTTTCTGTCTTAATGGCTTTTAGAGCTGCATTACAACCAAAAAGAAAGAAAAGGAGAGACAGGTGTTAATTTAGGGGAAAAGAGGTCGGAAGAAAACCTGACTGTACATCTACCAGGCGCCTTTTCTATGTCCAGGGAGTTTCTGCAACCAACGCAGTGGTTAAAGCAAGTTTGCCCGTAGCTGCTTCTTGTTTGCTTATGAAAAGCAGGGGCCAATTCCAGAGTCATGCAGCAGGAGCTCCAAAATGCCGAGCATTTCTCTGGGGTGGGCTGTCTCGCCGGGTACATGCTACTTGAAGAATTTTCCCTCCTGAGCTCAGCGAGCGTCAGCTCCAAACCCTGCAGGGGTCCGTCCGAACACTGTCCCGTGTGCAAGGGGTGCTGATGGACCAAATAGCCCCTGAGTGATGGTGGTGAAATTTGGTTGCACAGTTGGGACTGTCGCACACCTTGTTCATAACCTCTTTGAGTCTGATTCCTTGAACGCATGAGAGCAAAGAGGGACTGTGCTTCCGAAATTAATTGAGAAGCTCCCTGTAGCCTAGTACTGGACTTTCTGTCTCTCTTGTTGGCAAAGAGGTTACCCTTGCTATGCAGTCAAAAATTGATCCGGAGGGAAGCATTTACCCCTCTTGGACTATTCAGTATCTGGTCCCTAGACTATATGATTGATATACAGTGTGCTGCATATTTTATTAGGTGAAAAAGTACTCACTGAGGCATAGTATCATTTCCAAGGGTGACCTTGTGACAGCGGGCGGCAGCAGGGCACATAAAAATGATAAAAGTCTGCCTAAAATCCCTGGCTGCATAGGCTGAAGAGATGGCTCAGAAACTGTTGATAGATGGGTTAGATTAACAGATACACGTAGGCTCAGAGGTTGACTTTTTTAAAAAAAAGGCAAATCAGGGAAAGAACTGAATGCAGATGAGCACACAGAAAATCAGGAGAAAGGCAAATGCAACAGAAGAGAGGAGGAAGAGAGAAGAATGGTTTGCTTTTTTAAAAGCAAGCGCTCTTTGGGAGGAAATATGGCCAGACCGAGGTGTTGGCATGTTCGTTTGGGCTGCAGAGGGAAATACAAACATAGACTATACTAAATAAACTACACATGGGTTTCTCTACTGCTGTTAAACTCTCTCTCTGTCTTTACTTCACTTCGTTATTTGTGGTGTGTGTTTGCAGTGACTTTTCTGGCAGCGTAGATAAATTATCACATTGATTTTTCTTTCTCACTTTTTGGGGGAGGCAATGGGGAAGGTTTCTGTATATCATATATGAAGCAGAGTGCCTGTTAACAACCTGCTGTGTTTATTTTCCTGCTGTACAGGAGAGATGCCCGAACCAGAACTTGGAAACCAAACCCCTTCGACTGCAGGGGAGCTGGAGGTCTGCATCTGAATTTGCCATTCAGGACCATTTCTAGTACCCAATACAGGAATGAAAAGTTGAATACTGGCTCCCCAGGACCGTATATATCGCAGCTTAAGACAAGGAATACCATAAATTGATAAAAAGAGTGATTGATGTGATCATGGTCAATGTAACCCATCTGATTGGTTTTTGAGCTGTCATTGGAGTGGGAGTACAGAAGTAATGCTTTCTGTTCAGCACTGTTTGGGTTTTCATGCCCTACTCTGGCAAGACAGAGATATTAAAGGTGAACAGCTGAGAAAAGTGCTTGAAGCAGTCAAGGGAAGAGAGAAGAGATTAATATTTCTGCCCAGAAGCTGGAGATGAAAAGGGAGAGTTGTACCTGTGACAAACATTACCTTCAGTCACTCACCACTGACAAATGGGTTTGCTGACCAGAGTGTGTCATTTCTCACCAGGGAAGTGTGGCTCAGACAGGCAACTGGTGCCCGGGAGTTTGTTACCTGAATTTCCCTGAGTTACTTTTCAAGGCAGTGGGATCTGCTAGCAGGTTGGGAAACACACAAACTTAACCTTAGTTCCCCAGCCTGTGAAATGTCCCTTAGAGGGTGCAGAAAGTAGTGGAATAGAAGTGATCCTCACTGGAAGTGGATTTTTATTATTAACATTGCCAACGTTCCACATCTAATCATTCTCTCTCAGTTTGTTGTTGGCAATAATGTAACGCCTACGCAACCTCGCTTGCCTTTTCGTACCCTAATGTGCTCTGAGGAGCAAGAGTGCTGCCCATAGCCAAAGCATCATCCAAAAAGTAATATCAGTGCATTGTCGGTTCTGCTGTGCTGCTCATCAGATCTCCCTGTGGCTGTGCCATGTTGGTTCATCGTGGTTTTGGTGGCTTCACCTCCCACTGCGCTCCTGCATCTCCTTGTGTTTTCAGTTCTCCTCTCCGGGGTGTTGGATGCCCATACATATCATTTTATAACTTGGGGTTATACATGCCAATGTTTAAGGTCAATCTTAATAGTGTCCTCTGCCGCCATGAAGCACACGAGCTGAGGCCCCTCGGGGGGTTAGCCTGCCTTGCCTGCTTTTGTGGGCAGCAAAATGATGACGCAAAGCGGCTTACAAGTGTGAAAGGTAAAAGGAGGCAACAGCGAGCGGAGGGTTTGCTGCTAGGAAAGTTCATGCCTCCAGCTGTGGTTGTTCCAGCCGCCCTGCACAAAAAGTGGCACGTGTGGGACCTGGAGCTGAGGCCAGGTCTGTTCCTGACAGCTCAGGAGAGCTGCTGGCTCCAAGGCAGGGGTGTCCGGGGAGTGAAGCTGAGATTTCAGGGGCAGGGAAGGGAAAAGTCTGGGGATGGCATAACAGTCAAGCTCAGCTGTCAGGATAGCGAGAGTAATGGTATGATCCTATGAATATTTACTTCCAACTATTTATAGGGCCATGTGTTAGATGTTCTTTATGGTTATTTTAGTAGAATTAATGCTTAGAGGATATTCTCAATGAAAAATATTTCCCATGAGCGAGTCAAATCAAATAAATAAATTTGCTGCTCACCATAAAATAGCAAAGGTACACTTAATTTTCCTGCTAGGGTGACATCATTTCTGTAGAGATGTTAGCAAAATATCTTGAGTGCATACAGTGCTTTGAAATTAAAATAACTAGAATATAAGTTATTTTGAGTGCAATGCAAAAAATGGTTGTGAAGACTGAAAAGAAACATGTATATTTTGACTTTGATTTTTACTTCAGTTTTAGAATTGTCTGGATTATATACAGCCGCCTCAATCAAAACTGGTGCAGAGTAATTAACATTTCCATGTACATATGCCAAGGAAGTTGAGGACAATAAGAATTCAGAGACTGAAATGAAAACCATCCCTTAAGAAAACATAGGTTCATTACTTGTGCAATTGGCAATACTGCAGTAAAAAGGAACTGTTAAATGAATATTCATTACGGATAAGGAAAGGTGTTTTATCATACATTTGGAAGTCACAGTGATACTGAAATTCTGTTTTGAAAGCAGGTAATGAAAATACTAGAGACACATTGCTATCATTGAACATCTTAAAATTTACATGACCAAATAACTCACACCCAGGAGTTCAGAAAAAATTTAACCAAGGGCAGCACACATTGGTTGTGAGCAAACTGTGAAGGACACATCAGAGGAGGGTGTCGGTGTGCATACACATGCACTTGAGAGGCATTGGGATTGTATAAGGTAATACCAATTTTTTTAAAGGTACTATGAAACCACAGGTAAGTAAAGGTTGATTTGCCTAGTGTTAAATTCAGTCCAAAAGAAGAGAGGTGTAATTAGAAGAGAAAAAAGATGACAACTGATACCTATTAATATTGTTGTATGGAAAACATGTATTGTGGAATTTAGACAGCTTTTTGATGGGATTACAAATTTGGTTCATGATGGTAAATGGTCACGTGAGGTATTTCTCTAAGGTGTTGGACTTGGTGCCACGGAAGATCGTAGTTAAAGGTTAGCAGTGGGTAAACTAAATGTAGCGCACATTAAATGGATTAAAACCAGCTCAATGATAAATCTCAAACAGTAATTGCAAATGGGGGAATCATCTTGCAAAAGAAGCGTATCCCACAAGGGTCCTCCTGGGATCTCTTTTTGGCTCAATTCCTTTCATCTTCCCCAGTCTTTCGGAAGAATGTATAAAATCTTTGCTAATAAAGTTTGTGGATGACATAAAGGTGAAAAATAATAAGGACAGTTTAGCTCTACAGACTGAACTGAATTACTTGATAAGGCTGGACTTTTCTGAGTGAAATCCTTTTTGACACAGCCAGATTCAAGGTCACGTATCCAGAAGTGGAGAATTTAGGTCATGCCTACAGGATTAGGGGCTGCTTCCTGATAGATAGCAACTGTGGAGAAGACACATGGGAGATAAACCACCAGCCCCTGTTGGGATATTCTCACTGAAAGCTGCCTTTGAATATGTACTGAGAAAATTAAGAGCCCTATTCCCTATTTCTAGTGCCACATGCGGGACCAGCAAGGCAGTTTGTGTAAGTCTGTGAACAGCAACATTTCCAGGAAAATTTGGAGAAAGCAGGAGGCATTTACAAAGAAAAAGTAAAGGATTGGCTTGAAACTTGAATTATTCCCATATACTGTTTTTCTTTTGTTAATTCATATTTTTGCTCCATGTATTTAATAGAACTCTTGAGCAGAGGAGGAGGATGGAAATTAATCTCAGGTTTAACACTGCTAGCTGCTTTATTGCTCAGCAGTGGATAAATACAATCCCTATCTCTAATTCTAAGTAAGCCTGCATACGCAATTATTCTTTTTATCTCCACACTCTGCCTGTAATACCTACTTTCCTCCTCTTTTCTAAGACTGGGCCCAGATGTTGCTAGCTGCTACAGACTAGCTGAAAGTCCAAACCCTCCGACTAACCAGCAGGAGTTTCAATGCCTGTCACAACCTGCTGAGGAGGTTTGCTTCACAAAGTCTCTACTAGATCATAAGAACTAGAGACAGGACAGAAAGAGAAAGGATGCAACAACCAGCTGAGTAGCAGAGACCCCCATGGGTGTAGCTATCTTCTGAACATTGTGACTGCGCAGTGGAAACTATGCAATTATTGTCACTCCAGCGCTTTTGTTACGTATGGCCTCAACCCAGAGTATTTTAGGAATAAGCCCAGAAAAATCAGAGCTACAGCTAGACCTGAGTGTCCTCATAACCCGTAGATGACTTCTGGTGCTGTCTCAACAGGGAGAGGTCTGGTATAGCAGCAATGTACCCAGTATAGCACCAGTATCACTGGTGACACTAAGCCCCAGATAAGTTTGCTCTGTATGTTATGCTGAAGTGGAGAGCGAGAGAAGGAATGGCAATTACGGTGACCTAAGGGCATGGGGGGAGTGGTGTGAATGGGACAGGGTCTGTGTGTCCCCTAGGAAGAAGATGAATAAAAAGGTATTTATTAAAAGTATAATATAATAAAGAATGGCCCAGTAGTAAAACAGGGTAGCACTTCTGTTTTTCCTATTTCATGAAGTAAGAATGATAAGACTAAGGAGGTGGAATTCCGTACTGAAAAAATAAAATACTTTCTTTCTCTGCCTGCTTATAATTAAACTATGGAGCAGATTGCCACAGGTTGATACTGAAATACTTTATTAAGCCTGTGTGTTTAAATTATATTATGCTAATTACTGTAGCTCGCGCTGCATTCTCTTGATATCCTTATGTCTGCCTATCAAGAATACCCAGAGTGGTCATAACAACCGTTGTTAAAAACGTTGAAGGGTGGTCAGATCTCTTAAGCCTACTGCTTCAGGGCTTAAAATAATCTTCAGCTACCAGAGATCTGCCGGGGACAGAACATGGCTCGGAGGAAAGCTGCAGTGAGGGAAAGTGCAGGCCATGGCCAGAGCCAAGGCACGGGACCATTTCACTTTGGTTCTGGTTTAGTGTCCTCAGTTTACAGTTCTGGACTTGCCTTGCTGGTTTTTGCTTCTTCCACGTGGTGTGAAGCAGCACAGTGCTTTTGGTTTCAGCAGCACGGTACTGATCTACGCCATACTTTGCCTAGTCATAAATGCATCAATATGGTGATTATCCCTGCTCCATCGGTCAAACATATTAGTCCTTTTTCCCAATACCCGGGGAGAGTTTGCACTTGGGGGAATCCCTCATTTTTTTCCATCTAAAAAAGACCCCTTCCACCTGAGATCCAGGAAAAACATGTTTGCTTCTGGTTTTTGGTGGGTGGTTTTTTGTTTGTTTGTTTTGGTTTTTGTTTTGTTTGGTTTTGGTTTTTTTTTAGCTGAGATTGAATAGGCATCCTGTGAGCATCCAGGCAGAGAATTTTGGTCCTGCTGAGCAAGTCTCGCTCTTCAGGTGCTCACTCGCAATTTGCAAGCACTTCTGAATATCTTCTGGCATGTGAGCCTTCCCTTCTCTGGAAGATGTTTGTTTGATTCCTTGTATTGTGCAAATATTCTCGCAGGTGGCAGGCATGCTGCAGATAAACCTTTTGATCCTTTGGAATCACCAACCTCTTGTAATCTTGTTTTCCAGCTTTGTAAATGTTACCCTCACACATACAGCTTCTTGTTGCTCTCAGATCTTCACCGTTACTTCTTCATTTCAAACAGCATCATCTTCCCTGTCAATATGTGCTGCATCACATTTCTCCAAGAAAAAGAGAGACTTCTCGAAATGATCACTAGATGGCTACACTACCGCACAGGATTTCACAGCTCTCTTTTTCCAGACCTTCAAACCATTTCTCATGGCCCTCTAGTTTGTAATATCTTTGGTCTGAATTGCATTTCAGCCTCAAAATGCAATTTCCATATCTTCAATTTTCTTCTCAGCATGTTGCAATATAATACCACACCATTCAAATTTATTGTACAAAGAAGTCACTGGGGCTTAAATGGCATCTAACCCCTGAAGCATCTGGTATTGTCCACTGTTGGAAACAGGATCCTGGACTGCATGCCCCATTGGTTTGATCCAATAGAGCAACTCCTGTCATTCTGGAGTCTCTGCAGAAAACCTTTGGAGTCAATTGGGCAAGACCTGGTGTGTCTATTGACCTGGCTCTGGCTGAGCAGCTCTGAAAACCCCAAAACTGGGGACAGGTGTGCTGCTTTGCAGGGATTGAAGGGGATTTCTGAAGGAGGGAAAAATAGCTGCCTATTTGCCTATTGTAAGCTACAGCAGACTTTAGGAAGAAGAAGTGGCAAATACCAGAGAAGCGTTTGCCTTCCTCACTACCTTTTTTCTGTCTCTCATTCAAATCAAATGTTAAACTTTCTAACAGAAATAATTTCTTGCAATAGTTGGCAGGAGGGACCTAAAAAAGGCACGCCAGGATTAATTATTGCCACGTATGTTGTGTTCAGATCCATGCAGAATAGAAATGCGTTCCTCCTCCTCTGAAAGTCCCTGTTTGTGCCCTTACACAAATCCTCCCACGTTCTCGTGAGTAGTTACAATAATGACATTTATGTAATATCACTAGGTGTTTATAGCTGCATAGTCTGAATGTGAATCTGGATATAAATAATATGATCATCGCCTTCTGCGAGCTGGAGAAATGTTATCTGTGTTTTACAGATGAAGGAATTGAGGTAAATGGGGGGAACTGAATAACTCTGCTTTCACCTGCAAGCCGTGGCACCTTGCTATGTTCATGGGTGGCCCAGGATGCGGGCGGTCAGCCCAAGCAGAGGGCAAGTGCTGGGATGGTGCTAGCAGCTATGCTGGCAAGGGGGCAGGATAACAAGGGGGAGAGCATTTCTCAGAGTGGGGGGGAAGTCCAGAGAGACCTATTTTGAGTGAAAGAAAACACCTGGCTGAGCAATAAGGTGTGTGGTTTTTCAGTGGCACCATCCCAAGGGGAAGGGGATTAGAAGTTTTCAAGTTAGTTGTGTGCTGGTGGTTCTGGAAACATGATATGAAAAGCAGAGCTATAGATACGTCTATCTGTTGGTAAATTTTCAACAGGAGTCCATGAAGGAGGAAAAGCATCAGAAAAGGAGAACTAGCAGAGCACAGGCTGAGTGTCTCTGCCACGTGGACATCTGGAGCTGGGGAGGGTGGCATGTGCCCCCAGACTGCCCTGGCCAGGTACCGCAGCAGTGGTGGCTGCTCACCAGTAGCCCCGGGCCACCCACTCACTTACAAGGAACAAACCCAACCTGGATGGTTTGCTTGTGAATTCCCCAGGGGAAATAAAGCTCCCCATTTGGCAAACATTTGGCCTGTTGTAAAAGGGAAATTGAAAAAGCGAAATTCCTCTGTAAGTGCCGATGAGCTCTGTACTGTGGATTCAAAAGGAGCATCCTGGTTGTTCGCTCCAGGCAGGCTGGAGCCAGGGATGCACTTTCTTTGGCTCTAAAAGGTATATTTCAGCCATTTCGGAAGCGAGACAAGTTGGAAGAACAGCTTCAAGCTGGCATGGGCTGATTTGCTCACAAAGCTTCAGAAAAATATTAAAAACCAGCATGGTTGGTGTAATTGTGTCAGATATACAAATGTATACGTGAGAGTTCCTAGGAAGCATTGCAAGTTTGACTGCCAGGCAAAACCAGTATTAATTTCAGATGGTAATCTATAGTGACAACAGTCTGTTTTCAGGGAGCTGCTTTGCAGTCTGTACTATTGAAATTCAGAGGCAAAGGAAGGTATTGATGGGAGGCCGTACCTCCAATGCGGCCATCTCAGCAAAACTCTGAATATGATGATCAACATCACAGCCATCATTTTATTTTGTCAGCACAAAGCCATGAATCAGCAGTGGCTAATGAGAGAAACCAGTTAATAACAGACGGGATTGTGACAGAATTGTACAGACTGCTTTAGGCAGCGGCGTGTAATTTTGTAAACGGAGCTGGCACTTGTTCGAAGGGAAAGGGTTTAAAGGCAAAGTGGTTCCTTCTGAATCCTCTGCTAACCCGTCACAGAAATACTGATGCGTTGGTGGTAAGGACAGCTGCTTGTCTTTCACCTCTTCTTTCAGTTTCTGCTACAATTCTGTATCATCTGTCAGGATGCTCAGTGAATAGGTTACATTAAAATCCTACACACCATTATGCAAGTAACGAGAATCCCTAATGACCTGACGGGCACTGTGTGGTTCTCCCAGGAGGCTGACGGCTGCAGAGGCTCTCGCTTCTTGCACCAAGGAGGTAGCAAACACAAGCAAAGCCCTGGGATTGCTAAGGCAGCTTGTATAGCACTTTCTGCTCCACAGGAAGATTTTCTTAGGGACTTCTTTTTCACAAGTGGATGAATAGTTTTGGCTTTACTTTATCCAAGAGCAGAGGAGAAAATAATCTGGGCTAGGAGCGTGACCCAAGGCTTTAATAACCCCTTGCTGCCCTCTAGGGCTGCTGTGCACTGAGTTTTTCCCAGCAACTGTGCCCTTTCACAGTTCACAGGATATGCCCGAACTCAAGAACCGTTTTGCTGAGAGGTTAAAGCCAGCTGTGGACCACAAAAGGAGATGGCAATCATCTATGCAGGAACATGCTTGTCACTGCAGCTCTAAATCTGACCTTCCCTCCTGGAACGAACAGTTCCGAGGAGGAGGACAGGCGCCCGTGCCCCCGTGATGTGTCAGACTCCGTCCCGGCTCAGGGGCTGGGCAATGCTCCAAAAACCTCAGGAAAAAAAGTACTAAATTAGTTTATATTCTCTGTTCCACCCCAGATCTGCCTGTGGATTTCTTACAGCAACAACCTGGCCTCAAAAACTGCCAATGCGTAACACAGCGTTTCGTGTACTGCACACTAGACAATTATTGTGAGAAGGCTGTTTTGTATTAGAAGAGTTACCGAAATGTTGCCTCAGCAGTCACCCTTCTACCCAGAAGCGGCTGCCTTCCTGGTCCCTGTGCTAGACTTTTCCGTCCAAATCTCAGGGACTTGTTTCATTGGGGATTAACTTTACTCAGCCTCCATTTTGAGATTAACAAGGAAGTTACTGACGAGATTAAATAATTTTCCTTTTTTTTTTTCAAATTCAGAGATGAAACAGAGACTAAGTGAATTTGGTGGTCACAAACATAAGATGCAGACCTTGCCATGATTGTGCTTAAATCACACGTGAAAGAGAGACTTTTTGGAACCATAAAATACTTTTATCTGCAGGATTGAAATTGGGTTAGCAATTTCCTCGAAGAACAGAAGAAAACTGACTGCTCTGGGTCATGCAACATGCTTGCATGCCTTTGAAGTAGTCTTTTTAAAATTAATGTCCCAATGCACAGTTAAACTTGCTGCCTTTTTTTTTTTTTTTTTTCCTTTTCCCTGACACTGAAAGGTCTTTGGAGTCAATAAGGTTATTTTTCATCTCGTTGGATAACCAGAGGATGGTGATGGGAACTGGGAAATGTGCAGTTCTCCACCAGCACCGGGCAGTGAGTTTCAGAGGAACAATCCCAAAGGCTCGTTCAGACTTTGGTTAAGCGTGAGCTGTTCCTGATTCTGGCCACAGTCACTGTCACTGCTGTAGATTTATGTTGTTGTGCTTTCTCTGCTCATTACAATTTTTCAAGAGAAAAAAGCATTCATCAGCTCTGAAATCAGACAAAAACTAATGAGTTGTGTTACCCAAGCCTATTCAGCCCCGAGAAAAGTGTCGCAGCTCACTCTGCCCACATGGACCATGGTAATGTCTAAAGAAGCATGAGGTTTGGAGTAATTACAAGCAAAAAATAATTACTGAGCCCCAGCCTTCAAGAGGGAGTGTGGTCAAATGATTTTTAACTCTGAACTAGTGGGCAGGGCTCATAGATCAGTGCTTGGTCCTGCTAATGGCTGTGGGCAAGTAATTTAAATCCGTATTTTGATTCCTCTGTGAGGGGCACGTGACAGTTGTTGTTTCTGGAGGGAATGAGTACTGTGGGCTCTGATGTTCTTTGCTAATTGGAGGTGTACTCTACTGAATGAGAGAGGAGGATAAGCCTTTGAGTATTGCAAATAATTCTGGAGGGAACGTGGAAGTGAAAAATACTAAAAATCAAATGGGATTAGCAATACATGGAGATAATACTTATTAAAGAGATACATTGTCTGGACCAGAGTAACTTCTTTCAGAGCAACTACTTTCCTCCTCTGCCCCATTTCAGAACTTCCTTAAAACTTGCTTTGTTGCTTGTGATGCTCAGGAATCCCACAAGCCTCAAACGTGCTGATGCTGTTTAGTGTTTAGGTCCATGCTGTCTTACAGCTGTATTGCACTCCACCATCTTTTTTATGTTCACCTGTTGTCTGTCCTCTAATATTTGTATTTCAAACCCTGTGGGTCAAAGTCAGCTTGTGTTACACCCACGTGCAGCACCTACTACTGTGAATTGAGGTCATACTGTACTGTCATGTAGTTAATAATTGGTTTTCTGGTCCATGCTCTGGCAGATGACTCTGGACTGCCTGGTCCTGTCTGGGCTGCTGATACTCTGATGTGGCATTCCTTTGCTTTTCTCATTTTCACCTGCACCGCGGTCCAAGTAAGCTGTTAAGTACAACTGAGACAGAGCAGGGGATATCATTGTCTTCCTCTGAATACACAGATGCATTCTGACACCTCCTAATCCTCAAGGCCAGGATGTCAATAAAAATTGGAAACACTGTGGCATTATCATATCTCACCTTCAGTATAATCCTAATGCAGGGTCTGTGGCCTTGGGTATGTGATGGATGAGTTTTTATGACTGTGTTCACTTGCTTTATAATGGCGTGTGATGATTGTGCTGTCAATAGCTAGCTATAACCTCTGCCTGCTCTATGGGTTGTTCTCCCTTAACTGCTGCTCTATAGCCCTAAGCCCTAAATTTTAAATCTGTGCAAGAAATAATGTGCGTCTGCGAAATTAAGACTTATATTCCTCTCATTATTAATCAGCTCTTCCCTGGCAGCTCCTGATTATGCTCCGTGCTGTATTAGCATGACTGCAATGCTTGAGATCCATCCCCCTTCTTGTCCTTTTCTTGCTCTGATTCCTTTTCTAAGTTTTAGTCTAAGAAGGACCATTCAGTTAGAAGGTGGCAGGTATGAAGTGGTGGAGTTAAACAGAAAAAAAAAAAGAATCAGAGAACAATGCATTTATTAGACTATTTCATGTTACGAGGGCAGGAAGGGGTTTTTCAGAGAATGGAGAAGAAAAATTAGAGAGCAGCGCGACTAGATCTGAATTCAGATTGAGGTTAGGTGACTTCAGAGAGTTTCTTGGTGTTTTTCTTTCTCCCCCCACCCCCCCAACTCAGGACAGCCCTTGAAGAAAAATCAACAGATAAAAGAGAAATAGGCCTAAACCTAAATCCTGGTCTTAATTTACTGAGACCCTGGGGAGTCCAGATTTTGCTTTGTGCCTGAGCTTTGCATTTCATGGCCAGGGCGGAGCCAGTTTGGATATTTCCCCCTAGTTTTCTCCAGCAAAGACCACAAGAAGAAACACATTGAGTCATGCAAATGAGCTGGATCATAACAGCATTTCACCATCTCCGGTGAGATGCCAGGAGCCCTGAGGGCATTAATAGGCCCCGGGAACCCTCGCTGGGGATCCCCGCTCGCCACAGGCCCAGGGGCTCCATCTCAGCTCAGCTCAGGGCGCACTGTCCAGCCCTGCTCTATGTCAGACCCTCACTGCAGGCAGCTTGTCTCCAGCCTGGCCTTGGGTCCTTTCTCCTCAGCAGACCTTGGACACACAGTGCTGGAGGGTCCATGTCCAGCCCTGCCTCCAGCCCCATCTCCTGCTGCTTTTGGCTGGACCCTGGCCAGACCCTGGACCTGGTTCAGCCCCAGCCATGTCGGGGCCGTCGCTGGAGTCTGTCACCTGCCCCAGCTCTGCCCGCCCGGCTCAGACCGCAGGGGACAGCACCCCATCAGCAAGGGCATGGCCCGCCATGGGGTCACCCCCACCGGCACAGCCCCGCCTGGCACCGCGCCCTGGCATAAAAAGTAAAAACAAGTCAGCACGAATAGTGCCTCAAACATAAAACTGCATGGCTAACTTGGAGAGGTTACTGTCTATTTTGATCTTGCATCAGACTTCTTTTGAGCTCTCTGGTAGTTAAAAATTATTGTAAAATCTGTTGTTAGAAATAATAAAAAATGGAAAAAAAAAAAAACCAAGCTGCAATTTTTTTATGGAAGTCATTCATTCTGCAAGTTCAAAAAATAAAGATAGTTTGATTATACCACTGTTTCACAAGTACATTTATCACAAGTTTTTAAGTGGAAACTTCAGCTACAACTCTTTCCTGATTTGCTCATTCTTCCTTGTTTCGTTTTCCTTGGAAAAAAAATGAGGAAAAGGGAAATTATCATGAAAAGGAACTAGATTTGGGTTGTGAAGAGAGTGGGACAGCATTACTACTGCTACTACTACTACTACTATTGTTTTACTCGATCTTTTCTAAAAAGATTTTTTTTCCTGAAAAATGGCCACTCCCTACACCTACCCAGAATAGAATCCACATTATTATAAAACATTATTTTGCAAAAGCTTTAATGTTAAACAGCTCATTTATTGAAAGATGAAGTCTGCTAGATAAGCCTATCTTCTGGTATGGTAGGCTTGAAATAGGGGTGGAAAAAGGTATTACCATTTGATAAATTAAAATCTTCCAGATAGAGTAATGATGTCTGTGTAGAAGCTATGAGGGTCTTAGAAAATATTAAGAATTTAGCTATCCTAGCCTATAGCTTGAGAGAATTTTTGTTAGTCCAAAGCCGAGAATAAAAATGCTGTTTTCAAGGGTGGTTTGTTTGCTGCATGCATGATGGCTAGTTATGTCTTTATGGGTTATTAGACTTTATGGAGGCTCTTGGCGGTTTTTTTAGATTTTCGTTCCTTCGTCCTTTTATTCTGCTAGCAATAGATGTATGCTCTTTAGTGAGATGTAGTGTTTGTTAGTAGACAATCATATTATTATTTATATGACAATATTATTTGTATGGCATTAGCTGCTATAAAATTTAGGTCTGAGGTCTCCTAGCTCAAGCTCCTGCAAGTGTGAACACATAGAGGATGGGGTGTTCGTGCAAAGAGTCCGAGATCTGGACAGGGAGGAGAGGGGAAGGGGCAGCCTGGAGAGGTGAAGCCCTTGGTCGGAACCAATGCAGCAGGTCGGTGTCAGCAGCTGAATTCACCTTGAGCCGTGCCATTTGGGCGCAGCATTTATCATCCCATGGGGCTTGTCCCACAGCCAGGACTGCCCAGTGACTAGATGAAACCTGAACTGACTGAAAAGAAGGAAAAGTACTTTTCCCTATGGAGTACAAAGTACATGTTTTAACATAAAATTTCTGCTACTTCTCATGCATGGGATAGCATTCACCTTGATGCTTCTGGGTTACATCTGTATTGTATGTTGGAGGACAATGGCGTGAGTTAGCTTGAAATGAGCTTTCTTCAAGTGTGGGTGCAACCAGCCTTGGTAACACAAAGCTCTGAGACTGCCAGCCCGAGTCTCTGTGCTGAGATGGGAATGCTTTACTGCAGTATGGGCACACTCCATATGTCTTCAAGGGCTTGTTGAGGGTTTACCTAAACTATCATCTGAGCCATTCCAGCTCCCAAGCAGGTAAAAATGACATTCCAGCAAGGATTATCAGTTAAACTCTAAGTGGCTTCTTGCTCATCACTTTTTGTTATTTTGAGAGATCAGGTCAAGAGGAACGATCAGGTGTGACAAGGGAATAATCCATTTGCTTCTGCTAAAATATGCCTAACAGAGCGGAAGGGAAATGGGCTATTCTAAAGATAGGGAAATAACCTAGGAAAAGAAAGATGGTTTCATAAATACTATTGCTGAGGGAGCAGAAACTGTATTATTAAAAGAATTATTCTTTTGACCTCTAAATAATTCCAAGTCTATAAAAGGCAGACTTTTGTCAATAAATGAGTGTCATTAAGACAGATCCATACAGAAAAAAGATCATAAATCAAAAGGAGGAGGGCTGCAGGATCAGAGCACAGCTACAAATTGCTGCTCTGCTCATTTCTGCATTGTTAGCAACCTGCTGATAAATATGAAATGTGCACAAAATGTCTGTAACTATTCCATCAGCAAATGGCCCAGCTTTTGAAAATAGCTGGAGCAGGTGGTGTTAGCTGAACACAGACCTGGAAGAAAGGATGTTTTAGGTTGTGTTCCCATCTTTGATAAGGGTCCCCATAGAGCACTGACTTAGTTCCATCGGACTTATATCCATTGCACCTTGCTTCTAGGAGCACCCCAGTGAGGACTTGTTAGGGTGAAGTGGCCCAGCCTGCAAGGCGTGGTGGTGGTGATGTGCTTTAAATGTTGCACCTGATTAAGTCCAGGATTTCCAGGGACAATCTGGGTGCTCAGGGGCAGAATTAGAATTTCTGGGAGTGATAAACCACTAAGTGAAAAAAAGGAAAGAGGTTAAACCTCTTAGCACACACACTGCTTCAAACCTCTTTTGAGTTTTTTCCCAGATGCCGTGGTTTAGGCCCAGGCGGCAGCTGAGCGCCACGCGGCCGCTCACTCACCCCTCCCCCAGCGGGATGGGGAGGAGAAGTGTAACAAAAGGCTTGGGTCGAGATAAGGACAGGGAGAGATCACTCACTAATTACTGTCACGAGCAAAACAGACTGAACTTAGAGAGGGAATTCATCTAATTTATTACTAGGCAAAACAGAGTAGAGTAATGAGAAAATAAAATCAACTCTTAAAACACCTCCCCCCACCCCTCCCATCTTCCCGGGCTCAACTTCACTCCCGGCTTCAACCTTCCCCCCCTCAGCGGCACAGGGGGACGGGGAGTGGGGGTTACGGTCAGTTCATCTCACGGTGTTTCTGCCGCTTCTTCATCCTCAGGGGGAGGACTCCTCTCATCGTTCCCCTGCTCCAGCATGGAGTCCCTCTCACGGGGTGCAGACCTTCAGGAGCAAACTGCTCCAGCGTGGGGTCCCCCATGGGGTCACAAGTCCTGCCAGCAAACCTGCCCTGGCGTGGGCTCCCCTCTTCACAGGTCCACCGGTCCGGCCTGGAACTTGCTCCAGCGTGGGCTTCCCACGGGCCGCAGCCTCCTTCAGGTGCCTCCACCTGCTCCGGCGTGGGGTCCTCCACGGGCTGCAGGTGGAATCGCTACACCCCCTCATCCTTCCTCCATGGGCTGCAGGGGGACAGCCTGCTTCACCGTGGTCTTCACCACGGGCTGCAGGGGGATCTCTGCTCTGGTGTCTGGAGCTACTCCTGCCCCTCCTTCTGCACTGACCTTGGTGTCTGCAGAGTTTCTTACATCTTCTCACTCCTCTCGCCAGCTGCAAAAGCTTTTTCTAACTGTTTTGTTTTCCTTCTTAAATATGTTACCACAGAGGCGCTGATTGGCTTGGCCTTGGCCAGGGGCGGGTCCGTCTTGGAGCCGGCTGGCATTGGCTCTATCAGACACCGGGGGAGCTTCTAGCAGCTTCTCACAGAAGCCACCCCTGTAGCCCCCCCCACCCCCCCCAAAACCTTGCCACACAAACCCAACCCACCAGAGTTTAGAAAACAAGGGGGAGGTAGGAAGCTACCCCTGTTAACACTCTTGGACTCCTATTCCCATCTTATCTAAGGTCTATTGAATAATATTATAATGACATGCATAGCATGCCCTCTCAATGGGGAAAAGCAAAATAGTTTTGCTAGGGGAAATTGGGGTCTACAGAGCCATCAGTAAAGAAAGGAAGTGAATTGGAGGATGTCCCAAAAGGAGGGAGAGGTAGGGCAATGGTGTGCAAAGCTCATGGAATAGGGAGGGAGGAGAGAGAATAGAAAACATGTTATAAGTGGTCAAATTCAAGTGTCCAACCTAGGCTTAGGGGGCACCGTGGGCTGATGTGGTTAGGGTAGGCATTTACCACAGTTGACAGAGACAGAGGGAGAGGTGTCTTGCAATGTGTCTGGTCCTCTCTGGTATCCAAACCCGTGTAACACACTGCAGTTGACTTAACTGAGGCAATAGCTAATGCTGGATGATGTCCTGGACGTCCTGGCCTGAGCATCCTGACCTCTGCTTTGTCCCAGTTCTCCTTGGACTTGTGTGGAAGGGATGCCCCAAGCACGCTTGCATGGGGCAGGGGGAAAGGGGACCCAGCCAGGGGCAGCATGGTGGGGGAAGAGGTAGGGCCATGTTCATGGGCAGATAGCAGGAGAAGAGGTGAGGACCAGGGCAGAAAGGGACATGTGTAATGCAGGGCCTGGAGGTCACACTGGGGAGTGGCTGAGGGGCACTGAAGTGGCAGGGGATGGGGACAGAATAAAAATGTGCCCTAAGAAGAAAGAATTCACTTTAGCTTGCAAAGAGCTTGGCCTACAGAAAAATATGACTTTTCTCCATCCTGCCAGCCTGCTAGATAACATTTGTCAAATGATTTGGGACCAGAGCACAACAGAAAGATAAAGATATTATCATCTTCCATTATTAAATCCTGATTGAGGATTTCTTAAACGCAGTCGTTTCAGAGGAATGTGTTATTTTTTCCCTTGACATGTGAGATAGTGAAAAAGTAGGACTTTCTGCTCCGAGTTTAGATTGTGGTTTGTCACTGATTAGAGGAACCAGAACTTCTCTGCGCTCGGTGGCTCTGAGCCATCTTCATGAAGCTGGTGCAGTAAACACACTCTGACAGTAGGAATTAATGTTATAATCATATCAGGACTGTGAACCATAACTTGTTGATGAAGTTGTGAGAAGTGCACTTACCAGATATAGAACGTATGCAGAGCATTTGATGCATTAAATGTCAGATCCCCACAGCCTACATTCCAGAAATAAAAAAGGATAATTAATTTCCATACATCTTGGCACACTCCATTAGAACAGTGACAGCAGAAGCAAATGCTGTTACAAGTGGTTGCTGAAAAACTCTATTGAATTTGGGGAATAAGAACTACAGTTCAGGGTCAGTCTGAAAGTTCATCTCACTCGGTATCTTCTCTCCGTAATGGCTAGCAGCAGAGGTTTAAGGAAAACATGTAAGAAGTGAAGGAGCACAGGCTGATATTTTCCCCGATTTTGTCCTACCTTCTAGCAGTTCATGGTTCATGGACTTCATGTATTTTCATCATGTGTTTAAGAGCCCTTGTTGAACCTATTTTTTATTTGTCTAACCATTTTATTTTTAACCCAGTTTTATTTTTTGCATCGGCAATGTCTCAGATCAGTGAGTTTCACAGCTTATGTGTGCATGTGTGAAAGAGCAATTCCTCGTGTCTCTTTTTAAACCTGGCACCTGATAATTTCCCCTGTTTCCTCCTACTTCTTTCATTGCAATATATTATGAAATTGAATAACAGTCCCTTGTTACCAGAGCCTGAAGAAGGATCACAGGTCAGCAGGAGAGCACCTGAAGGGCAGCACAAAGGAATTCCAGCCACTCCAGCCAGTCAGCCAGCTTCATCAGGGGCTCAACTTAAATGCCTCTATGCAAATGCACGTAGCATGGGGAATAAGCAAGAGGAGTTAGAGACATGTGCATGCCTGCAGGGCTAAAATCTTATTGGCATCATGGAGACAGGGTGGGACAGCCCTTAGGCTGGAGTGTTGGAATGGAAGGATACAGGCTCTTTAGGAAGGACAGGCAGGGGAGACAGGGGGAGACTATGTCAATGACCAGTTGGAGCACATGGAGCTCTGCCTGGGGATGGGTGAGGAGCTTATGGGTCGGGAGTAAAGGAAGGGCAGGAACAGAGGACATTATAGTGGGGGTCTGCTACGCACCACCCAACCAGGAAGACTAGGCAGATGAGACCCTCTATAGACAGATAGGAGCATCCTCATGTTCACAAGCCCTGGTCCTCATGGGGGACTTCAACGACCCCAATATCTGCTGGAGGGACAACACAGCAGGACGTAAGCAATCCAGGAGGTTCCTGGAATATGTTGATAATAACTTCCTTCTCCAAGTGATAGAGGAGCCAACGAGGAGAGGTTCTGTGCTGGACCTTGTTCTCACCAACAAAGAGGGGCTGGTGGGCAGTGTGAAGCTCAAAGGCAGCCTTGGCTGCAGTGACTATGAAATGGTGGAGTTCAGGATCGTCAGGGCAGTGAGGAGGGCGCACAGCAAGCTCACTACCCTGGACTTCAGGAGAGTAGACTTTGGCCTCTTCAGGGATCTGCTTGGTAGAGTACCATGGGACAAAGCCCTTGAGGGAAGAGGACCCTAAAACAGCTGGTTGGTATTCAGGGATCACCTCCTCCAAGCACAGGAGACATGCATCCCAGCAAAGAGGAAGTCAAAAACACCAGGAAGCTTGCATGAATGAACAAGCAGCTCCTGAGAAACTCAAACACAGAAAGGAAGCCTGCAGAGGCTGGAAGCAAGGGCAGATAGCCCGGGAGGACTACATAGAAATTGTACAAGCAGCCAGGCATCAGGTTAGGAAAGCTAAATCCCCGATAGAATTAAATCCGGCCAGGGAGGGCAAGGGAAACAAGAAAAGCTTCTATAGGCGTGTTGTTGATAGAAGAAAGACTAGGGAAAATGTGGGCCCTCTCCAGAAGGAAATGGGAGACCTGGTTACCCAGGATATGGAGAAGGTTGAGGTACTCAATGACTTTTTGCCTCAGTCTTCACCAGCAAATGCTCTAGCCACACTGCCCAAGTTGCAGAAGGTAAAGGTAGGGACTGAGACAATGAAGAACCGCTCACTGTAGGAGAAGATCAAGTTTGAGACCATCTAAGGAACCTGAAGGTGCACAAGTCCATGGAGCAGGTCCAAAGGAGGGCCATGAAGATGATGAGAGGGCTGGAGCACCTCTCCTATGAAGACAGGCTGAGAGAGTTGGGATTGTTCAGCCTGGAGAAGAGAAAGCTCCGGGGAGACCTTATTGCAGCCTTCCAGTGCCTGAAGGGGCCTACAGGAAAACTGGAGAGGGACTGTTTACAAGGACAGGGAGTGACAGGACAAGGGGTAATGGGTTTAAACTGAAGGAGGGTCGATTTAGATTAGATGTTAGGGGGAAATCCTTCACTGTGAGGGTGGTGAGGCACTGGAACAGGTTGCCCAGAGAAGCTGTGGCTGCCCCCTCTCTGGAAGTGTTCAAGGCCAGGCTGGATGGGGCTTTGGGCAACCTGGTCTAGTGGAGGGTGTCCCTGCCCATGGCAGGGGGGTTGGAACTAGATGATCTTTAATGTCCCTTCCAACCCAAACCATTATATGATTCTTCTGAAACTTTTCTGAAAGCAGATTTTACGTATCAAGTTCAGGAACATGGAAGCATTCCTTGGCTCTAATAATAAATACTTCTGATGCCTTTCCAAGTGTTTCTTTCACTGTAGCCTTTGTGATTTCACTGTAGTCACTTGTGATTTCAAGAAGTTTAACAAATAGCCTCTGTTTCTCAGTGATGCTAGAGCATGGAATTCATATACCTTTTACAAACAAATTAGAATATAAAGCCATAGTCTACTCTTACTGTTCCAGATTTTGGGTTGTGGCACTGACTGAATGGTAGCAGGAACCATTTTACTGCATGGGGATAGTTAAATACATATTTTGTTTGCATTGAATGTCAATAAAGAGTTCTGTGATGAATACTCCTCACATATATCAACATTTAAATAGCATTACCAGGCTGAGGCATTAAAGAAATAAGTGAGAGGAAAATCTGTGCTTACACACAACACAGCATGCTTTGGAAAAAAAAAATAGAAAGAGTGATTATTATTTCAGGGTCAGCCTTCTCTGTTTGTTCTGCAAGGGCTAATTACTAGTGACAAAATTAGCTGTTGCTGTTATCAGAATTATTGTAAACTGTGGAAAAGTGGTGGGATCGAGGAGCAGAGAAGCAGGAGGGGAAGAGTGCATAGTTACACTGGAGTTAGACTCTCTTTACAAGCATTAGCATTTCAGTGAGTAATCAAACCTCTGAACTGGGTCCTGATCTTTGAAGGTTTTTGAACCTGCGTAGGTTTCTGTGGGTGAGCAATCTTCCTGAGATTGTGTTATGATGTAAATTACCTCTACAGATAGTGCTCCTCTGTGCACATTACAGCTTGAGCAGATTTAACCTTTCAGGAATGTCCCACAGCATAAAACACACCAAAGCCTGCAGCATGCACCTTGTCAGGGGTTTTCCTTGATGACTGCTGATGGAGGCCTTTCTCCTGGTGTCAAAAAACATTGTCTGTCTTTTTATCACACCTCTGTGGTATAGATTTGAAAGCCATCAACAGAACAAAACGGCAACTTTGCTAGAATACGTCCTGGTAACACACTTGGCCTAGAAATGTTAAATTAGTCTGCTTAAATGTTCCCATTTTATTTGTATCGTATGTAGGAACCTCGTTCACTTGCAGAAGTTGCAGCAGCCCTTGCTTTTCTTGACCTTCAGACTCTGTTTTGGAAAGCTACATGAATTTACCCTTCTGGACTTCCGTGTTTAGCTGTGGGTTTTTTTAAGCTTACAGGTAGCTTATTCCTAAACAAAAGACGCATTGGGGGAACTAGAGAAAATGTGAAGTTGTTTGAGATACTGTATATATTATTATGAACTCCTCCTTAGATTGATTGTCAAAGCTGTTTCTTGCCTTCTTAGAGAGTAGGCACAGCTATGCCATTCTTTTTCTGCTTCAGGACAAATGAACTGGTATTGGAAATAACATTTTTTTTGTGTGTTCCATTTTTGTTTATGTACATGCTACCATTGGCGTTGCTAAGATACCTTTTGTGCCAAGAATGAATACACAGAGTGGCGTATCCTGGTGTAACTTGACTGGTGTCAGTACAGTTGTGCTGGAAATTAATACGATCCATTATATTTCTTTCCATAAGCAACGGACCAAGAGCTTATTCCAGACGGGCTTAGTAGATGGAGCAAATATATCAACTGCCATCAGCTGTTGCTGCGCGTTGCTCTTGTTCCAGCAGGAAGGGATGGTGCTCACACCCAGCACACAAGGCTCTGCACTGTGCACAATTGGTCACGCAGTCCTCACGGTGTAGGTCTCCACAGTATTTGCTTGAAGGCAGGACTATTTGCCATTTGCATCTTCCTAGCTCCCAGAAGGTGCCTTGCAGCCATTCCTGTGCAGGGGACTGGTGCCACGAGAAAGCCATGCAGGTTGATTTCTTCTTAAATGAACTATTGTGCACGCTTACCTTGGTAGCAGCTTCTGTCAATACTGGATTTGAGTAGTGGATTAGAGGGCAAAGGGCACGTAAAAACTCTCTCTCTCTCAAATGCCTTCTCAGCAGATGATTGATGAAGTATGAAAGACTGATTGGAAAGCCTGTAAACTGGCTTTTTCTTTTAGATCTTACCTACCTGTCTCCGCTGACAGCAGTGTTTTCATGCCTTTCATGACCTGCAGTCTTTAGGTTTTCAGAAACATTTGGCAGAAAGATGAACTCCCATAAGAAGCAGCTTTGGGACAAACTTAACCATCAGGAAAGAAGCATTGAGCTGCCTCAGGAATTTTTTTTATTTTTTTACTTAATTTTTTCCTCCTCCCAGCATGCTTGTGCGATGGCCTTCTACATCGAAGGTGTCCCAAGTTAAATTTTGTCTGAAGTTTATGTAACACCCATATGGGACACTGGCACAAGGCCATTTATTTCTCCAGGGAGCTGAATAACTCAGAGCCTCATTTCTATCCTCTGACTACTGAGGGCAACTGCTCTTCATCCAGGTCCTCGGCTGTGAGTTTATAGGTGGATGTCATCATCCATGTTTACATGCAGATAAAAATTTCTGAACGCTTCAGTTTTTTCTCTGAAAGAGTCAATATGTCTAGCCTGATATTAAAACATGTCTAATAATTTTTGGCACGGGTATCCGCAGAAAAATATTGAACATCTATACTCCAAAAGGCTATCTTACAGATATTTCAGGCAAAGAACAGCTGTACTCCAAATCACGAGGCTCCATGAAAAATGGGTGCTTTGGCTGGACTCTGCATGGGAGGAAACATTGACTTATTTCTGGAAGGTTTGAGCAGTGCCAGCAAATGCTGACTCTCCCTCCAGAACAAGCTCCTCTCACTGATCAGAACTCCGATTCCTCTAACCTCAAGCTGTGCTCTGGATCAGAAGTACTCCAGGACTTCGTTTTGTAAGAGCCATACTACAAGTGACATAGCACTAGACTGCTGCTGGACCCTACTATAAGCAGTGATAGCAGCTGACTGGCAGAAGGCTTTGGCTCTTTTTTTCCCCTACTGTATACAATATACATTTGCATTTACATTTGCTTTTGGACACAGAGTTTGTTCATTCAGCAAACGCAAATCATACCTCTGTTGCAGGTACCCCTTCACCAAGCTATTCTCCCTGCTTCCTGGAAAAGTGGAGAGCTGGCCGAGCTTGTGGAAAGCCAGGTGTCCCATGGGCGCTGGTTCCTACCCTGGAGTACTCAACCTGTCCATGTTGATGCTCTTCATGTTTTGTTTCCCATGTATGATCTATGTGATCAGCTGCACAGCTTCACTTCTCTGTTACCAGGATTTTTTCTAATTAACTCATTTATAGTCTAACTAGTCCCAAGCTTACAGTGAAGACATTTTGCCATTAGAATATTTTTAAAGCACTTTTTCAATTATTAGGGATATTTAACTTTATTTGAACAGCTGTAGAACTGACATGACTGGGGTTCAAAAGTGTACATTTGGCATAAAGTTGGCCTTCCTTTAATTGCAAATTAGTGTAAATCTAGCCTTCATAAAGCCCCAGAAGCAAGAAGATGTCAAAGACTATTACACTGTGGTGTGTTAGATTGGTGCATGAAACATTTGGTGAAGACTCATCTCAATTATAAGAGTGTAATAGACAGCTTGTGTTTTTTTAAATGACTGGGAGGGGAGTTGGGGATGACAATTAATACCCTATTCCCTGTCTTCCTATAGCATGGTCCAAACATCTTGCCCCATAGGTGGAAAATATATGTGCTGCTTTGGTCTGGTTCAAAGAGCCTAAAAAAGAAACCCATTTAGTGACTTAAAAAGTAAATGAAATTGAGAGTGGGGGGTAAATACAGAGAAAGAAGTGAACTTTATATGTGTCCCATGTCCATTTTGTGTTACTATTGCCCTAAAAGAAATAGCACTGTGCTTTGCAAAAGTGAGCAGAGCGATCTAGCTGTGTCATTATTTTTTCTGGAAATACTGTGCCACAGTTCTGAGCTCAAATCAGACCAGATAGATGTTTACCACCTTTAAAACCTGGTGAAGGTGAGGTGGAAGGAAAAGGGTGAGGGCTGGAGGCTATGGTAGTGTTAAAAATGCAATTAACTTATGGATGTGGCATACATTTCAGAGGGGGGTTTTATTATTATTATTTCACTGATTTGACAAAGCTGTGTATTTAGCCTTTCAGAACACATTTTTTTTATCAACAAAGATTGGAAAGTTTGGAGTTACAGAATAGTGCATCCTTTTCCTTATTAAATATGATATTTTGTATAACATTTTTGTAAAAGCTTGAGAATTTTCCAGCCTCTTCCACAGCTGGCTGAAGGCAGCATACATTTATCTAAAGAATTAGCATCCTCCTTTTGTCCATGTGATGTGGAAATTTAATTGAAAGAATGCAAGTCTGAGTACCTCTAATTCTTACCTTCATAATCAGCTTGCAGGTCTCTATGTTACCTTGCCTGAGTAAAGTGACTTTTTCAAGTGTTTAAATGTAGATCTACTTGAATTTTTTTTTTTAACTTTTCCCACAGATATCTTATTTCAAAACAAGGTGTAAATTTCTCAGGACTGAAACTTTCCCAGTTTTTGATTTTTTGATTAACCTCCCCTCAAAACTTGCAAATTGCAACAAAAACATTCTTACTGCACCCCATTTCAAAAGTTCCTTTTGAATTTTTATATGGAAAGCCATGGGGTTTTTTTGCAAGACAGCTTTACTTCAAAGGCTGTAGGAAAACATCTCGGAAGCCACAGTTCTGTGTGTCGGTCAGCAGCTCCAGTTTTGCAGAACAGGGACTTTCCCCACCTGGTTCCTTCAGCTGGTTGCCTTAGCTCCCATGGCAGGACAAGGTGTCCTCAGAGTGCTGTGAAACCGAAGAGTCAAAGGAAGATGGTAAGTGAAGAACACTTAATACTTCTAAATTACTTTCACTACTGTATTGTTAACTCGGCAACAAAATGAGTTTGGAATAGATCCTGGAGATTTTAATTGCTCGAGGCAATCACCTTGGTTATTAAGTCACTGGGGAGGATTCACCCAGGGGAAGCATACAGCAATGCGGTGATTGCAACCCATCACTGGTAGGTGTGGAATAATTCTTGCATATAAAACATTTGTTACTTTCCCTCAGGTGCTACTACCAAAGTTATCACCATAAACTCAACAAACACAGGCTGACCTTTCTGATATGACACTGCTTGTTATAAAGAGGTGCGTAGGAGGGCCAACAAATTTACAATATGATATAGCATATAAATAGGAGGGAGTGAAATTAGCAACTGATTAATGAACTGTCAGGCTACCTGTCAATAAGGGAAACAAGACCCAGGTCTCTACATTCACTAGATGATCCCATTTCTGAAAGTATGGGTGACTTTGCCAATACCTGTGTGAGTAAGATGGGATCTGGTCTCCTGTGTTACAGAGCTTGTACATCTGCAGAGCATATTTAGAGCAAAATCTCTCTGAGAGACTTGACAAGAAGACATTTCAAGGACTGCCTTGGACAGTGGGCAACACTAGATGTATATAGTTCAAGAGGTATGATATAAACCATAAAAATGGATGGATAAATATGTTTACAGAGACACATCCTTAGCTTTATGGTTTTTTAAGTGTCCGCCACTTGGCAAGCCGTTGATCTCTATTTACTTTTTCTGTTGTGAAAAGCTTGGGAACTCATCTCAGTTTTCACTTGCTGTAAACTGGAGTTGTTCTGTAAAAGCCGGAGGGTCTCAAGCAATTTACAACAGCTGAGGATTTGTGTTTTAAAAGAAGACAAGCTCATAGTGCCTTGCAGGGAAAGTAAAAACTTTCAGCAATCTCCATCTCTTCCTGCAAGGGCTATGCTGTTGTGGAATACACTGGAGCGCTGGCAGCCCTGACCCACACCTGCTTTGGCTAGTCTGGACATGAGGCGGCTGAGGTATTCCAGCTTTTCGCCTTTTCCAGTGCCCCAGGCATTTTACAAGAACCAGCTTGGTGAATGCGATTATCCCCAGGCAGCAGCAGTAGCACAACCAGCTGAGCCCTGCCCTGTGCCTTCTGTTTGAACCAGTGAACTAGACACACCTCACCTGGAAGTCAGTCTTGCAATAATGGCCATTTACTTTTAGAAAATTAAGTGCATGTTCCAGGCAGCAGTCCTGGTATCCTCAGGAATTAGCTTCTGATTTAATGTGAATAGTCCCAGCTAGATAACCCTCGGAAAAGTCTCCTCTCTATAGGCATCTTAACACACACAGACAACTTTTTGTTGCTTTTTTAGAGCAAGTGCCTTATAAAATACGATATGCATGAGAAAGGGAGAGAGATGAAAGCAGAACTGTAAAGGAGGAGGAGATCCTCAAAGCCCCCATGGTGACGTAGCGGGGAATTTACAAGGTCATGTTAAACCTACTTAAAAATGTGCTGATGTAGAGACGATGACGAGAACTCTTGGAGCCAACTGGGAATTAAGTCACTTGTCCCTGCCTGCTGCTGCCTCCGCCTGTGACTAATATTTGCAGCTCACCTTTTTCTTCTTCAAGCAGCTGGTGCAACTGATGCTGACTCAACTCCAGGGAAAGGAAATGTAAGCCAGAGGTGATCTTGTTTCCATGCATAGGGTTTTGTTTTTCATTGTTTGGTTAGGATCCCAGCCACATCAAAAGCATTGAGAAAAAAGAAGGCATGGGTTTTGCCCTTCAAGAGAGGCCTTTGGGAATTGTAGCTCTACTTATGGGGGGGGAAAGTGGCAAAGTTTACAACTAGACCAGCCAATTCATTTCTCCCCCCTCTCTCCATTCCCACACTTGTCTGAGCCTTTTTGTAGGGAAAAGATAGGGGAAGGTGGCTGCGACAGATGAAAGTGATGTTAGTTATGTCAGCTGCTGTTGGAGATGGAGCTGAGGAATCCGCCTACTAAGAAATACAGCCGGAAAATAATCTGTCCCAAAGAGTTACTGCAGTCTCTGCATAGGGCACCTGAAGAAGCTTCTGAAGGGCGTCTTTTTTTCTTATTACAGTAATATTTTTCAGGTTCACAAGGTGAGCACTGTATATGGGATGCAGCTGGCTACAGTGATTAATGGCTCTTTCTGCTAAGAGTTCCTCCACAGATCCTTTGGCATTTCATGTATTCAGCAGAGCTTATTTCCACTTAACTGCAGTCTCTCTTGGTGGCTCAACATCCATTTGGACCCTTACAAAGTATATCTGCATGCTAGTTAATCTCTGCTGTTGTCAAGGGGTCTGCCTATGCAGCACGCTGCTTCTTCCTTTTCCCTTGCCCCGGGCTTAAGATTATAACTTCATACTAACATACTAGCTACGTCAGCCTACAAAATCTGCTGGTGAAAATAAAATATTGAAAGCCAATTCCCCTGAAGCACTTGTTTGTTTTCGTCTTAAAAAGGAAGTGGCATTTGCCTGTTTGATACCATGCTCCTTAGGTTCCTTAAGGAGACATCTTTCCTTCCTACAGATATCTAACATGCTTTGCATGTGGCAGTGAGGTTGCATGGCTTAATATAGTCGTATCCTAAATGTGATCCATTGAACAGCGACATCAGTTTGCAAAGGGGAGACATGCAAGAGGGGAGACAAGTGTAAGAATCTGCTTTGGAGGCAGAGCCTGTTGCTGAGCAAGAGATGGGGAGAGTTTCTCTGTGGCGTGAGGTATCTCTGGCAGCCGCTGTTACAAACCTGCAGAACTTTACAGGAGAAGATTTAAAGGCACAAAGGATGTCCTTTATCTGTTTTCCCTCTCACACACACTCCTCACGTACTGCTTTCTGTCCCTGCCACTCTGGCTGCAGTTCAAGGTGTGAGCGCTGGGGAGGAGAGGGGCTGCTCGGGACATCAGCATCGAGATGCCTTTTAAAGAAGAAGCAGTTGAAACTACAGGCACAGAAAGGTGTCTTGTGGTTGATAAAAGGGCGATCCTCTCTGGTGGTAGGTGGTGGAGATGGCAGCTTGGGCATCAGTAGTGGCACCTCCTGGTTGCTACAAAGAGTCTCTGTAGCAACGTAGCTGTCAAGAGGTAACTGAAATGCTCGGTCATCCTTTGTATTCACACACCACTGTTGCCCCCACCCCAGTCATGGGTTTTTGATTGCGTGGTGGCGCAAGCAGGGTGACGGAAAACCGGAGCTACAGATTTCCTTCCCTTCCTGCGTGCAGGTCTGCCACCCCATTGCGTGGGCATTACTTCCCATCGCCTTTCCTTTCTGACTGTCCCTGCTGCCTGCTCTGCAGCCACTGAAGTATGTGCCGAACGCTGCTGTTTGCCATTTTTTACCAGTTTTGCCAGTATTATTTCAAGGCATACTCACACTGTTCCATGCTGAGCTCTCTGTTAATTTGGGATTCACCACGACAGCACTGCCTGCCCACTCATGCTGTGTTTTACTTCTAAGTTGCCCTTGTCCTTTTTAAAACTCTCTCTGGATTGCTTGAGGTTAACTCCTCTGTCTTGCTCTGCTTCTGGCCATCTTCCTGACCAGCCACACAGCTTGACTTTGACTGGTGAGAGGTCTGTCTTCTCTCAAACCCATGCCATCCTGTGTCCTGTGCTTTCAAACCTCAGCTGAAACATGTTTCCCTGCTTCTGCTTCCTAATTAATTTCTTCTCCCCCTTGTTATTACTATTAGGATGACTAATATACTGCATCTGTTGCAATATGTTGATGCAGCTAGCAATCTTGGTGAAAGTAGTTTTTGTGTGTGTGCACAATGGTCGTATTTAACTGTATAAAGCAGCTTCAAATAGTTTCTTCAAAAGCATGTGATGAAGAGATAACGGATTTGGTGCAAAATTGCCTTCGATGCTATTAAGACTAGGAAGGAAACTGTAGTCTCTGCTACCTCTCTTGCTATAGCTTTTGACCCTCTGTACGCCCTTGAAGATACCATCTGGAAATCTTCTTGCAGTGCAGCCCAGTGTCCATCTGGAGGTGATTGCTAAGCTGACACTGCCTGAAAAGTTTGAGGTTGTGCTTTCATTGCCTTTGCTTCAGATACCAGAGTGAATTAACTGTAAACTGTAATATGCGCAAATGTTTAGTGGACTTGCCTTTTTTTTTTTTCATTTACTTGCATCTCTGCTGTCTTCCCAGCCTGACACTATGGGTAATTCAAGTGAAAGTGAGTAACACACGGGCAGTGAGCATGGTGGCTATTTGGAGATGGAAGATGATGTATTCCAGGAGCATTAGTACTTGCTAGACACAGGCTTGAGATGCTAGGGTACAGCTCTGAATTCTTGCAGGCTTTAAGGATGGCTAAGACTGGAGTTTGGTGTCAGATAACTAGGATGAAGAAAACAACACTCAGAATGAGATCCAAGTTCATCCCAAATGCAGATTCTTTTGACCTAGGGTTTAATTCATAGTATTTGTTGTGGTTTTAATGATACTTTGGAGATGTCCCCTGGAAATGAGCTTTGCCACCACGTTTGCACTAGCATGTGTCTCTTCTGCACAAACGCAACAGATGTGCTCCTGTGTTGGATATTCATGTGGCAGGGGAGCCAAAGGAAGGTAAGGCAAAGCTGTTGGGCCTGAGGAAACTTATGGCAGAGTAGGGAAGTTCCCCTGCCTCCTTCAAATCCCACCTTACGGACTACAGTGCCTTGGTGTGTGTTACTGGTGACAGTGGCATAGCCAGAGAGATGAAATGGGGAAGAACATTTCTTTCCACTTCTTTCACTTCTGTACAGAGAAGGCTGAGAGCGAATCAGACAAAAATGAGATGTATTTGCAAACACTTGGCAGACTTTGAAACCAGAGTGTGCCTTTTCTATGTGCACGCACCTTTTCAGAGGTTGTTGTGTGAAGGGGAGGTATTGCTCATGCAAACCAGGATGGCAATTTCAGCCCAATGGCTGGAATTCACATAACTATCAAACTAAATGAGTCTGGAGAACAAGCAGAGGGGGTTTCAGAAGGTTAAATCTGGAAGTAAACACCACTACGTGCTTCAGGCTTTAAATTGTGAATCATGAATGTCAAACACTTGAAGGTATCAGCATAGCATGCTATTTATCACAAAACAAACAACTCACTGAACACATTTATAGAGGTCTCATTCTTCTCCCACGCTTGGCTTCCAGGCAGATGCAGAACTACTTGTTTAAGGAAGGACTCCTTTCCTACAGGACAGAGGCATGAAATGGCTAACACTGAATGCAGATATTATCCAGAGGTGCTCTGTAATGAAACCACAAGCACTCTCCACAGTTGTCTCTTGAGAGTGCATTTATCCCACAGTGTACCTGAGAGCCAAATAAAGGTGTATTAAAGTGAAAAGGAGCCCCGTTGTGCTGGCGTACAGCAGAGCAGCTTCATGTGTGTTGTCTGCTGCAGCACAGAATGGGAATGAGAGGAGCAGAAACAGGTCCCAGCCTTTATACTGTCCCCAAAATCTCATACCATAAGGTCCCCAAGGCTTCCATGCACTAGGCACGGCTTGCAGTGTCAGCTATGTATATGTTTTCTGGTATAGCTATACTGTGATAGGGTTAAGCCTTCTCCAGCTGGCTCCCTCTAGCTTACCGCAAAGGAAGGCTTCGTCGCATCCAGAACCCTGGTGAATAATGTTAAAAATAACACGAGTAGCAAGAACTGGGCTGGGTTAGCTCCTAGGTGGTGCAGATTGCTCTGCAGGATCCTGCTGGAGCCTCCCAAGAGTTTCTGCTTACAGGGTGGAGGGATCTACGCCGTGTCTGGAGCGTGGTTGCAGCCAAGACGGGCTGTGGGAAATCTGAGGGCGCTGGGTGTCCCAACAAGGAGCACTCTCAGCCCTCCCACTGCGGTGGCTGTGCTGGTTGTCAGCCCTGCAGGGGACACCCAGCCTCCCCTCACCTGCCCCACTGCTGCTGGAGGCGGCTGTTAGACCCCTGCTCAGGTCCCCGTCTTCTCTACAGCATCCCTCATGTTGTTATGATTTGAAAGTCAGCTCCAAAGAAAAGGTTGTGTGATTAGTGTGTCTTTTAAACCTAAGTGTGTATCTTAATCAGTCTGATTTACTGATTCAGCATATTAGCTGCAGACTGTGCAGCATCCCCAGCTCCGTGGTGTAATGAATATGCATACATTCAACAGCTGCAATTAGCAGACAGCCACTGCTGGGGAAAATAAACAACCCAGGGTCTAATTCTACCCTTCCCATAGTGACTTCAGTGGGACATTAGCTTAAATGCAAGCCCCTGAATTTGCCCTGCAAAGCAGTGGTTAATAGGCCCTAATGTTTCAAAACCCTATTTAAGTAGCAAGGTTTGGGTCAATTCTAATTTTACCTGAACCAGTTTGCCTATTCCTCTGTGACCCAGGCAGGGAAATTGAGAGTACAGAGCACGTACAGTACAGTACAGTGCCTACGTCAGTGTTTGTTTTGGGACTGGCCATTTGGGTAAGCTGTCTCCTCTTGCTGAAAGAAATAGAATTAATTATCAAACTTCAAGAAAGTAAAAGGGTTAAGCCTTCCCTTTGGGATTCCTAGCAGATAGGTTCAGCATTATGCAATTGTCAGGAGAATTTATGAGGTAAAAGCTACTGGAGCAGCTAGGAAAAATATGCACAATTAAAATTACATTTCTGTTCTTGTCCTTCAGCTTAACCCCTTAGTGGATGATAAGCTGAAATATTTGTGGGTTTTTTGTGTTTTGTTTTTTTTTTTTTTTCTCCAGAGGCTTTTCAGATATCCTTACACAAAATTAAACCTATGATTGGTATATTCAAACCTTGGGTTTAAGTTTTGCTCACAGACAACAGAGTGATTTGCAAAGAAACACTTTCACATAGTTATTTCATAAAAACATTTATATGTAATATAAATCTGTCAAGCATTCCAAACCATTTGTGAAGTAATTTAAAGTGCTTATAGAGTCGTAGAATATTGTGCTTTATTTCATTCAGAAGCAGAAAGCAAGGGCCTGACCTGCAGCAACAGAAATCTGAGCTCAACCTTATCCAAAAGTGAAAGAGATAAAGGGATCTTGTTGCTGTGTACAATACAGGAAAGGAGACTGAGTTGCACCACTGCATGAGTCCGCTTCCTCTCTTCATGGGGCTTTCCCTCTCCTGTTCCACCCACACCAGCCCCATCCTCTGAAGCTGTGCATGGATTGAGGTTGTTGAGATTTTGAGAGGCTGCTGGTCTCTCGACTAACATAACTGTAAGTGCCTGTCCCTGCATCAAAATAATGTTTCTGTTTCATCTCAAATTCAGCCTAAACCAAAGCATCAACATCTACTGTGTGAGTAGGTCGTGACAGCTCACCAAACAGAAGTGGTGACCAGTTATGCAGCAGTCACTCATCTGATCAAACCCTCCTTCCTAGATGCACCTTCAGCAGCATCCCTTGTTGCCAGTTCCTTGCTATGTACCTGTCTGCTTCTGTGGGATCTTTCTAAAATCTCTACTGGGGCAGTGTCTCCATAATACACATAGCAAATGTGCATTTTACACATGTGAAGTCCATAACACCAAACACCATAACATGATGCTTGTCCTTCCCTGAACAGAAGCTGCTAAGTGTGGGCCAAGTAAAAATCTCTTTGCAGAGTGTGGGACCAGCTTCTTTTCCTCTCCTTTGGAGAGGTACTAGGTGTCCCAGGAAAAAGGACAATGGTGGCTCTTCAGAGCACACTAATGCATCTAACGATAACCAAAGAGAGGAAGAAGCACGAATGCTCACCTCTCCTAGATGTTTTGTCCTATTTGCCTCCAACCTTCCCAACAAAATTACACATTCACATCAAATCTGGCTCGTGAAAATTCAAGGAGGCTGGGTTTAGCTTTTACAAAGCTGAATAGTGACAGGGAGACAAGATCAGGCTTATAATGACAGGATATTTTCTACTTAACTATGGTGATATTAGCTTCCCTGTATAATATGTGCTGACTCTGCAGAGGCTTCTAATTCACATTGCTTGCATTTATTTACTTATTTTAATAAAAAGGCAATAGCTACATCTGTTTAAAAATAAAGAAAAACTGCTGTATTCATGTTCTACCTCAATTTTATGTCATTTTCATGATGCATGGATGGAGTGGGTGGGAATCTGCCTACATGCCGTTTGGAAGTAAGAATGGGACAAGAGCTTTAGGGCCAATCCTGACACCTGCTGTAGTTCATTGATGCTATTTCTGTGGGGGTACACAAGGGCTGGGGAGCAACCAGGTCACTCTGTTGAGATCCCCCTTTAGTTATATGTGGACCTGGCTGTATCGCAGGTCACTTCACCTTGTCATGAGCTGGTGGAAGACTTTCTGAGGTTGTGTCCAACCTCAGAAAAGAGCAGATGGAAAATTGGCTAGTGGAAAAAAACAGGGTCAAAACTGGAAAGCAAGGCTGGAAGAAGAAGGAATAGAGCATTGAAATGGATGTGCACATGGAGATTGCACTCTGACCTGTCACTCCACTAATTACAACAGCTGTATGTGTATTCACACCCAATGTTGTGTATTGGATCTACTTGTTCCAGTCTGTTGGTTGGACAGTAGAGGAATTTTTTTCTCCCTGGTTCAAGATGTTGGCTTGACTTTTAGCTTAAAGAAATGTGGTTTCTGGAAAGAAATATATTGAAAGGAATATATCGAATTAATTCCTGAAGGGCAGGGAGAGAGAGGCAAAAGGGATGGCTAATGAATACAGTTTAAGAAGGAGAGGTATTTGGCAGATGCAGACTCCTGGTCAATTTGTACTCTCAAGTAGCTGCTGAGATGTCAACTGGAGGGGAGAGAGAAAAAGGAAAGGAAAGGAACTTAGCTTCATGATTGTGCATAAAAATAACATTAAAGCTGTCCTATAACCCTCTTCTATCCATCTCCTCCAAAATGAAAGTCTGAGTGGTTTTCAAATGAGCCTACCCGGGTTCAAACACTGGGAAGCGCAGTGTGACAGGCTCTTAACAGCAGTAGGCACCATATGTAACTGTTGCTGATCTTTGTGTATGTGCCGTGCATACATACGGTCAGCAATGAAACGTGTATGGTAGATGAATGAAAAGCAGTCCATGCACTCGCTCCTTTTTTGTTTCCTATGTATGAGGCAAGTGGATTTATGCATATTTGGCACATATATCATGAATGTGAGAAATAATCAACTGGAGCATTTGAAGGCTGTTTGTGGATCACCTGCCTGATTCCCTGAGGTGCCCCTTACTAATTTTATTCTCCCTTTAGGAAGAACAGTTTTTCGTTGTTGTTGTTTAAAAAAGGAGAAAACCCAGCACTGAAAAAATGCAGTTGTTTCTAAACAAGTACAATTGTAAATGCAATGGGGGGAGAACCTCAAAATTAATTGTTTGCAATTCTGATACTATTTTTGAATGCAAATTCTGATGTTAGGGATGAGTATGTTGGGCAGGGACAGGACTGTGGAGAGGGCTGGCTGTGTCTCAGAGGTCTTCCTTACAGTTGCAGGGTGGTTCTTCACTGTGGAGCAGAGCAATCCACATCCCTGGGTTGTGGAGCCAGCCTCTGGGTACAACCAAAAGAGGCATGATCCTAGGAAATTACAGGAGAGATCAGCCCCAGTGGGAGCCCTGGGTAGATACCAAAGGCTTGCTCTGTCTTCCGATCTTTGCAAGGTCCCTTCTGGGCATTAACTTCACTCTTATTAAACAGAGGGTCCTGCTCCCCCTTCCCACCAGCCCTGCACAGTGACTCACTTGTGCTAACAAGGAGTTTCCCTACCATCCTCTGCAGGGACGTACTATCCTTATTTTATGGTGAGCAGCAGCAGAAGTACTGCCGCTCTTTCCTGGTACAGAACAAGTGACTCCCCTGGGAAAGCCAGCCAGTATAATCCATTTCACCCTTAAGGAAAACAGAACCCCAGGGGGTACACACGACTTGCCCAGGCTGGTGTGGCGAATCTGTAGTGCCACTTGGTGTCTGCCAGAGCAGAGCTCCTGAAAGTTTCCTCTCACCACTGGTTTGTGTGATCCATCAGCAGGGCCCGACGCGCCGCACCAGAGTAATTGTTACCTAAGCCTGCATGGCTGGCTGCTCTCCATGCTTCTACATGCTCCCTGTGCATACATATTGACTGATGAATGCACGCCCTGTTGAGTGTTATTGCTTTCTTAATGTGCTGCAATTTTTCCCCCAATATCCTAACTGAGAATGATTGTTGCTGTTGAACATCCTTTCTCCATTTGCCGCAGCCCATGTTTATTTACAAGAGCACATTTTGCATCAGCTGTCGCTCCGTTCTCACTGAAATAGAAGTTTCAAGTTCATATAACAATAAAAGATTTAAATTAGCTATTATAATTAACTGAATGGCATGAGTGAGCTTTCAAACACCAGAGTGTCGGGCCCTAATTATACAATATGCAGACGAGAGCTTAAGCATCTCTGCCCTTCTGTCCGTGCCAGGGACTGGGCACTGCCTCCATCCTCATCTCAGCCCAGCAGGCAGCATGTCATGCCACAGTCCCAGCTGGTGCCAGGCTACAAATGCAGAGGGTGAGGGCTCGCCCACACTAGCCATCTTTTATCGCTGTCCTGCACCATCCTCGTTGGACCCTTTGAGGAGGCCCAGAAGGGGAGGAGGAGGAGGGAGAAATGCCATTTCTATGGAAAAGGAGTGTTATTTCCCAGCCTGTATAGCTTCGGAGAGAAATCCTGGCTGCTGCTGAGGTTTGCCTGCTGGCCCTTTCTATAGGGTTCAGGTAGCCAGGAGACCTTGTTCTTCTTCTGGAGGGGATGGAGCAATTTTCTGTCAGAGTCCCCTGCAAGTTCCTATCTGGAGCTGTGCCACCCAGCCACCCCAGGTTCAGCATCCAGAGCCTGGTTGTGAACACCATGCATTACTCTCCTGTACGGACTCTTGCAAACCTCACTTCTCCACGTCTATTGGATGCGCTGGTTTGAAGGAGCTGAGCCGGGCCTCCACGGGTCAACGGGGCTCTTTAACCTCCCCGCAAGCTGCTGGTGTGTCTGTAGTTAGTTGAGCCCTTCGTCATTTGGACAGGAGGTGATTCTACACGGGCAGACCCAAGAGGCAAGAGCATTGCTCATTTTTAGGTGAGGGCAGTCAATAAGCCTCTGGAAGGAGAATTAAAATATATGTCTTGCCCAAGTTATAGACTAGAGAAAATCAGAGGCAGGAGGTTTGACTGGCTACAGGCAAGGGAAAGTTTATGTGGACAGGCAGCGTATATCCCCAGCTCAGGAGCATCCTCAGGGAAGGATGCTGTGCTTAGCAGCTGAATCCTTGAGGTGAGGCTTTACAGGTGTTGGGACAGCTTGTTAACAGCAGGAAACACAGAGAGAGCGAGACCTTTTGTGGCTCATTAAAACCCCAGGTGGATATGTAAACTTAGGTTTATGCTCTTTCTTACTCTTGTCTTTGGGCTTTATAATGCGTGATCTGTATTTAAATCCATGTAATGTGAATCTGCCTTCATTTCTACCTTAACACTTGTTTTGTTGCTGTAAGATGATCTCGTGGTAATGGACCCACAGCTAAGAGCTCCACATCCACATGTGAGGCAGCCCTTACAGAAACGAGATATTTGACTATTCCTACACCTCTCCAGCCAAGCCAACATCATTTTCCAGGATGCCTGAGGAACTGGAGAGGTTTCTTAACAAAACTTCACAGCTAAAAGTTTAGAAATGATAATTCATGAATTATCATTAGTGTTGAATAGTGGCTTCTCGCCATAGAGTATGGACATGGAAAGAGAGCATGAGCTGTCGGCAAAGCCCAGACAGGTCAGGAGACAGTTCAGTCTGTCCAAATATTTTGCAGAACAGCTATCGCTTTTGATAACGTTTTGTATTTGAGAAAATCTGACACATTTATTATACACCTGTTTTCTATGATATTGCATTATATTATTGTTTTATATTAGTATTTTGTACTGTAATATTTTGACATTATTGAAACAAATGATTATTTTCTCACTGGCGAAAGTAACTAGCAAAACAAAATGTTCTGAGGATTCCAAACTAATTTTTTTTCAGCTTTGGCATTGCATAGCAAATCTGAGAGTGCAGCTTTTTGAGAAGGAAAAAATCACACTTCATATGTTGGAATTCCAGACCAGGGCTACTATAAGATTGTACTACACTAACCCTCAAAGGATTAACAAGCATTTAAATCAAAGCTGACTGAATAAATTGTAATGAATAATTTATTCACTTAAGTTCTCTTCTATTTTCTCTTTACCAGTTTTTCTACTAATAGACTGTGACTAATTTAGTTGTTTGAAATATTTTACTAATAATTTCTGTAAATTATCTGATCAGGAAAAAATTTATCAAATTTAACAGAATGTGTAATCATCATACAGATTTTAAAAGAGAATTTTATAGTACCATAGTCTGTAGATATTCTTGAACTGCTTTTTGCAAAAAGGAAAATATTATCTGAAACCCACAGGTGCTGGAAATAATTTCTATTTCTACATTTGCTGTTTTAATTGCTGTTTTTATATATAAGGAAAATAATATGTAAGAGAGTCTCAAGCTATAGGTGGGTGTTCAAAAACAAGTCACGGGATGAATTCGATATTCAAATTTCCTTGAATTTTATTTGCATTCATAAGATACATAGCTTGTGTTTATTCTCTGATTGGATGATCTCAGCCTTCCAGATTATTTTCTTACGTGACTACTCAATTACATTTTAAGTCCCAACTTCCAACAACATCCTAGAAGTCAATGTTTCAAGGAGAACTTCTTCCCTAAAGCCACTCACAGCTGTTTTTGCTGTAGGTAAAAATGGATAAAGGTTTTCTTTTATTTGAATATATCAGGTCTGGAAACATTTTTGTATTTCAGTTTTGCTTATTGTAATACCTGAATGAAGTCAAAGGTGTCTATTTTGGAAAGGCACACAGCAGTATTTTTCAGTGTTTAAACTGACTTTACCCAAGCCAGTCTTGACCATTCTCCTGCATGTTTGTCCACTAAAGGAGACTTCTTGTTTTGCTTTGAAGTGTGAGGTGGTTTTTTGGACAGACTGTCTCTGCTCACTTCTTTCATTGCACTGGAAAACCTCTTCCAAGCCTGTCCCTCACAGCAGTGGAGAAGTTCCTCACAGCAGTGGAGAAGTCCCCCACAGCAGGGATGAGGCCTGCTGTGCCACCAGCCGTGCTGGTAGGGAGCATGCTTGATCTTCGTTCTCCAGTTCACCCCAGTACCGTGGGTCTACGTCCCACCGAGGTGGGAGGTGCATGTGAAATTAAAAGAGAATATAGTGGCAAATAAGTAGGAAGCAGAAAGAAAACTTGCTTTCTCTAGATCTCAGCAGTGAACTGGTGGTGTGGCACTTTGCTTGCTGGGGCTTGTGAGGAGTTAGCAGGCGGTGGAGGGGTGACAGCAAAGGCGGCAGCAGTGAGGAACGTGCTTTCTGCAAAGCTGGTCGGCATCATCTGGCATGTCGCCGCGTGGCAGACGTGTGGTGGCACCGTGCTGCTGACCGAAGAGCTGAAAGCTTTGTGGTGAGTGGGTGAGAGATAAAAGGCAGTTTGCTGTGCTTCATGTATTATGGCTGTGATTGACAAGTACAGCAATAGTTATTCTTAAATGCCTGTTTCATGTCTCTTGTGAGCACCACGGAGTCTCTCCTTGAAGCTATGTGATATTGATGCAACAAGGCCTGTAACTCCTGCGTCTGAAAACTCATCATGTATATGAATAATTTGCTGAATGTATGCAGATTTCAACACGTGTTCATAGCAAAGCGTAATTGGCACCCCTGAAAACTGACTGGGAGTGGAAGAGTCTAGGCATCTCAGACACTGATCTGAGATGTTTTGAAAATGCTGTTCCCTGACTTGTAGTTCCATGATGTTTTCATTAATAGATGAAAATGCTGACCGTAATGATGAAGGTTTCTAATGATTTATCTTGCTTCCTAAGTTCAGTTGCATGAAACAAGATTGCATTTTTAACTGTGTACACAGATTAAACAGCTAACTTAGCATTACTTTAAAAATCTAATTTTAATTTGGGCTTTGCTAGAAGCCAGAATAATTTTTCTCCCTTCTTTCCCCATCAATGATGATGTGGGTTGAAACTCCTTTGTATATTGCTGTAGCCTATTCCTGCAGAGCTGCAAACGTTAGCATGAATCACCGGTGAACAGAGATAAGCTGCAGTGTCCCTCCCGAACACCACTCTGCCGCTCCTATGCCTAGAATATTTTTCTGTCATTTGTTATCCTCCTGTGCAGCTTGACTCTACTGTCTGAAATAGAAATGTTTTCCCAGTGAAGACAACTCGGTCAGTTTTGCGATCAAAGTTTCCAAGCAACAGTCATGGGATTGTGTCCGGAGAAGGCTTTCCCTGTCGGGAGGGGCAGGAGGTGACCCCAGGCAGGTCTGGGGCAAGGGCCAGAGCGAGCATAATGCCAGGAACAAGCCTTCACAGAGCACCGTGAGTGCAAAGTGTGAGGAGCTCACCCACAAGACTGCTGCAGCAATAACATTTCTTCCTCGGGAATATTGAGATTTCCAAACATAAAATACAATGGGGTGACACCATGCCGGAGAAGCAGCTTTGCATCTGGCCTCCAGGGCTCAAGTCTTGGGGAAACTCAGCTATGTATTTAATAATGCCTTTAGGAGCAAAATAATTGCCTTGGGAAAGCCTTTCTTTCCCCATTATGTTTGATTGAGGATAAATATAACTTTCAGCTGTAGCTTTCTTGGGCAAAAGACCGTCCTGGACACGCTGATGCCTGTGCAGGTGCTTCAATTGATTTTGAAGGGGTCAAGGCTTCCCCCGCTTTCCCTGTTTAATTTGTCTGGACAGGACTTGGTGCACCCTTGGCACTAATTCAATGAGAAAGAACAGTGTGCTTTAGTAAAAAGGAGACTTCAGGATGGTCCTGTCAATGCTATGAAGCCAATTTAAGCAATTTTGACTTAAGAAATGTCTAACAACCTTTTCACATACCAGTAGGATGGTTCAGGAAAAGTTAGTGGTTTCAGAGTGATTAATGAAAACTCACCTCTCACTTGGAGCTTAATTAATTCTTCTGTTAAAAATTACGGGTTTTGCTGTTAGCTGAAAGTGGGCTGACCTTCAAATAGCATGACACATACCTTAGGAGGAGAAATATTTTAGGGCCCATTGGTATCGTACCATCTCTATGTGCTTTGCAGGTATTTGCACATTTCTTTTCTGCCAGTTCTGATAAAGACCTTACTCTGAGCGAAATCTGGTCCTTAACAGCTTTGGATTATTCAGCAGTTGCCTTGCGCTGTATGAATGATGCAGCCCATAAGACCGGACATTGACTCTACTCTGGTCATTTTAAATTGCAATTTTTTGTAAGAGTTTAGGCTTACTCCCAGTAATCTTTCCTGGTTTGGGATCGAAAGGCATTTCTTCAAAGCATTTAAATTCCCTAAAATTCTATGCTTTATTAATGTAACAGAATAAAGAAAATCAGGATGTTCATCTAATACTGTCAAAGCATTTAATAAGAAATGAAAGAGGATTTCTTTTGTTCCTACAATTATGCCTATTGAAGCAAACTGTGGTAGTGAACATTATTTGGTTTTTGATAATTTTGTTATTTGAGAGCAGCTTAGACTACTGTGCATACGGTTACAAGCCGTTATCGCAGGGGAACATAAGGCAGAGAATGCCGCATGAGCAGCAAAGTCTTGTACAGGCAGGGAGGAAACAGGCATTTTTGTGGGTAAAGCATTCAATTAGGACATTAAAAAAATCTAGTTTATTTACATTCCTCAGCTATATGCTTTCTGTGGGTCCTTGGAGGTGGTGTTTAGGGGGAAATATTCAAAGACATTTAGGCACACAGCTCGCAGGGGATTAAAGGGACTTCACTGACTATGTGGGTCTTGTCTCTCTGGGTTTGGTGCCCACCAGGCGGTGATGCTTCTTTCATATCCTGTGTATTGCAATTGCAAGCTTTGGGTAAAAAGCACTTTCTCTTAGTGTGTGTCATTTCATCAACTACCAAAATGGAGCCAGGGACCAAACATACGAAAAGTGGGTACAGGTTACACTGTACTGCACGGGTATGTGTGCGCATGTATATCCACGTGCACGTGCACACTGTCTCTCTAGTAACCTTTTCTGTCCCTTTCTAGCTTTGTTAATGTCGAGGTAAAACTGCCTTCTCCATATTTCCTGTCTTCTTAAATGGCTTTCCTGACTTTCCGTTCTTCATTTTTCATCTGATTTGAATATAAGCTGTGAGGAAGATGAACCTCTGACCTGCCAAAGAACATCACTCTTGTGAATAGGAATCTGTATTAAAAGATATTTAAATTCCACACAGAAACAACTGGTTTTAAAGCAGTTAGATCTCTTTCCTTAGAAAAGTCACTTCTTTTGCATTATATTGCACTATATAATGTGTGAAACATACAAAGGGCAAAATGGAGTGCTATGAATACGCTTCTGACTATGTATAATCTACTATATTATACAACATGAAATTTGTTAAAAAGTTAGACAACAAATTATTTCAAAACAGGATGACAGAATAACTGAAGTGTCATTTGAAAATATGGAAAGGGTATGTCTGCATATTTTAAGCATAGCTTTTCCACAACTTGCTTTTAAAAGGAGATTCTGGAAAATTTTAGGCAATCCCACACAACCCCTTGGTTTTGATAGAACTGCATGAACAGAGTCTGGTTCCACAAAACTTTTTTCAATGAAATCTATATAAAACCTTAATTAAAACACATTGTCTCTACCAGTGCTACAGGAAATCATATAACAAAGCAATGACAGCCAGTATACTGCCCTAGATGGAATAATTTCCTATTTCATTTACAGTCCTAATGAATACTTCACTTTCTCTTCATTAAGTCCGTATACATCTTTCTTCGTCCCAGAGATAATATAACAGCAGGCACTGCAGGTTGTACTTAAACAATCGTGAGTTGTAAGACCATAAAATGTATGACACAGTTCTATAGGAGCTCTCCCCTAACGGAATCAACGGTGCTGTCACTGCGCTCATGAGCATTGACACAACAGACTGATCCAACTGCTGGCACCAAGTAACACTTGGTTTTGTTATTTGGAGTGTTTGAAAATTCGGAGGAGAGGCTGTCAAATTCTTCTAGGATTTTGCATCATGAAAAAAGAATCCAGTAGCCCCCGTTATTGTATTTCTCCTGAAAAATATTGTTCTGAGTATTTTAATTCACGCAGGAAAGAGAAAGAGTTTCTGACCCACCTAACGCCTAAGCAGCCAGTGTACTGCCGGAAAATGAGAAGGAAAGAAAATCCAGCCAAAGTTTATTAATCTGAAAAATCGTCAATCTGTCCTCTCTTTGTGTGCCGATCCTGTTTACACTCAATGTGTTCAGTGGAAAGGAGTTTTCAATCAACAGTTTATGCAGCATGCCCAGTTTTCATGCATTCATGTGTGACCTTTTCTTACCCTGCAGGTACAATTGGTTTCTCAGTGACATATATTTTATTAACTTTTTCATGCTGGGATTGCATTGAAGTAATGCTGCTTTTGCCCCCTGGAGTCACATCAGGTGACAGGCTTTCGAATCGCAATTTACAGAAATAGTCTCCTGCAGACGTCCTGGGGAGGATGGGGATCTCTTACAGAGTGGAGAAACTACCCCTGCCACTTACAGAGGTGGTCCCTCATGATTCGTGAGCAATTTCAGTCTGGTGGGTCCTTTAAAGCTATTTCCATTGTTATGTATTCTTCACCACTCTCATCTTGATTGTACATTTCAGTGGCTCTGCAGGGCTTTGAGATCCAGGGATTTCTTTTTTGGTAGCAGCCATTTGGCTTCATTGCTCCCCTGTAAAACATTTTCTCTTCTCCTGGGTGTGGTGGGTTGACCCTGGCTGGAGGCCAGGTGCCCACCAAAGCTGCTCTGTCACTCCCCTCCTCAGCTGGACAGCAGAGACAAAATATAATGAAAGGCTCAAGGGTCGAGATAAGGACAGGGAGAGATCACTCACCAATTACCTTCATGGGCAAAACAGACTTGACTTGGGGAAAACTAATTTCATTTATTACTCATCATATCAAAGTCGAGTAATGAGAAATAAACCCAAATCTTAAAACACCTCCCCCCCACACCTCCCTTTTTCCCAGACTCAACTTCACCCCCCATTTTATCTACCTCCTCCCCCGCAGCGGCACAGGGGGACGGGGAATGGGGGTTGTGGTCAGTTCATCACACGTTGTCTCTGCCGCTCCTTCATCCTCAGGAGGACTCCTCACACTCTGCCCCTGCTCCAGCCTGGATTCCCTCCCATGTGAGACAGTCCTCCACCAACTTCTCCAATATGAGTCCTTCGCACAGGCTGCAGTTCTTCACAAACCGCTCCAGTGTGGGTCCCTTCCACGGGGTGCAGACCTTCAGGACCAGACTGCTCCAGTGTGGGTCCCCCATGGGGTCACAAGTCCTGCCAGCAAACCTGCTCTGGCATGGGCTCCTCTCTCCATGGGGCCACAGGTGCTGCCAGGATCCTGCTCCAGCATGGGCTTCACATGAGGTCACAGACTTCTTTGGGTGCATCCACCTGCTCTGGCGTGGGGTCCTCCATGGGCTGCAGGTGGATATCTGCTCCACTGTTAACCTCCATGTGCTGCAGGGGGACAGCCTGCCTCACCATGGTCTTCTCCATGGGCTGCTGCATGGGAATCTCTGCTCTGGCGCCTGGAGCACCTCCTCCCCCTCCTTCTGCACTGACCTTGGTGTCTGCAGAGTTGTTCCTCTCACATATTCTCACTCCTCTCTCTGGCTGCAATTGCCCTTGGTGGGTTTTTTCCCCTTTCTTAACTCTGTTATCCCAGAGGCGCTACCACCATCACTGATGGCCTCGGCCTTGGCCAGTGGCAGGTTCGTCTTGGAGCCGGCTGGCATTGGCTCTGTCAGACATGGGGGAAGCTTCTGGCAGCTTCTCACAGAAGCCACCCCTGTAGGCCTCCTGCTACCAAACCCTAGCCATGCAAACCCAATGCACTGGGAGTCAGCAAAACCAGTGTAGGGCAACCAGGAACAGCAGCAGGGAAAATTGAGAGGGAATGTAAAAGGCAGCATGACCAGAGTAGGCAAGGAGCCAGTGTTTCTGTCGAGGCTGGTCTGTGGGCCAACTCTGAGACAAGCGACAAATGCTGCAGTTGATCAGCCTACAGCAAAAAATGGCCGAGGAGCAGCAACATCATTTTCCTTAACAGATGATCTGATCAAAAGCCTGCTTAGGTCAGTGAAAAAAGATTTCCACTGAGATCAGTAGACTTTGGATCTGTCCTCCAAATGTGCTCCACCTTTGGTAATTAAAATAACTTTTGCTGCTGCCTTTTTCTCTTAGCATCACAGATTCCATGCTTCTGTTATGGAAGAAGTGGACTTGCATTAGACTAACAGGTGGAGTGGTTGCAAGGAAGTGGCACTCCAGAATCTGGCCTGTAAAACATTTATTGCTAGTAAAGGCATGAGGGGAGGAAAAAGCCCGGAGTAGTTCTCAACCTCTTGGTCAGTTTCCAGAACAGCATGAGGCAGCAAATTCCCAGTTTAGTGGCTGCAAAACAAGTGCTGTTCATTTGGAAACAGCATGAAACAGAAGCCCAGAGCTTTGTTATTGCTGTTTTGGAAGTCAAAATGATGAAATGAACCGCTTGCTTTCATCGTCACTCCACCAGTGAGTTCCTGCAACAGCCTTTTTTAAGGAAATGGGAATTTAGCATCCAAGGACCCTTCTGAGATCTCATGAAATATTATGGGCATTAAGAAAAAGGATTGCAGAATTGTAACTGTTTGCTGCTGTTTCTTTGGTCCAAACATCACCAGGAAAATTATTTTTTAAGAGGGACAGTTTGAGACATGAAGTCTACATCTGACTGTAGGCTTCAGCTGGTGGGACCCAGAGATACCCATTCATCAAAGCCCAGTTCTGAGTCCGTTCACTGGCTGTTGCACAGTGTCCCAGGCTCTGCTCACCTGGGGCTGGAGCTCTGCTTTTACTTGTCGCTCTCCAGCACCCAGCATGTTTTGGATGTCTCTGTGGTACTGAGCCAGTAACAACCCTCCCAATTAGTAACAACAAAAGATAGTGTCAAGAGTGCTTATTTTGGTGCTCTGTCCACATCTTTTTATGTATCCAGACGTTTTATGTAGGTATTGGCAGCGAGCGGAAGGAAACCCACAGCCCTTTTTCTACAAAGTGAGAAATTACAGAGGACCAATGTAGGGAATACAGCAAAAGAACATAAACCAAAACAAATTCCTACTACCAACGCAACACTGTCTGTCTTTGTCCTGACTATAGAGAAGTCAGAAGCAAATCTGTCTCTTGTCTTCCAGCCATATATGTTTTGATCACGATCCACGGCTAACTTTTTACTGTGCTCAAAGCTATAGCTGGGCACGGAAGAGATGGAGAACCCCAGGAGACACCAGGATTGTGTTGCCACATCCCCGCAGGAGATACCTGTTGGGGAAAATACTACAGCGATCAAGCTGCAATTGCCAAGCTTGCCAGCCTGAGGGAGAGCTCTGTGAGTGAAAGGCAAGCACTGCTCTTCTGGAAGGAAAACCGCTGCTTGCTTGCAGGTAAATAGGCATTGCTGATCTGCCACCTGTAGCATTGCCGTGTTTGTTATGATGCTGAATGCAATGAGGTCATGCTTTCAGTTATATGTGGGTACTTTTGTCTGTTTTTATCTGTATTTTGCATGTTTTTTCTCTGTTCCCCTACTTGTCTAGCTGTCCCTCATGGTAAAACCACTGCTGCTTGGCGTTTCCTGGAGGGAGCAGCCTGTTTCAATTACTGTGGCAGCAGTACACCACCGCTGATAACAAATAGCCATTGTGCTCCTGGCCCCAGAAAAAGGCAGGTAGGAAAATGTGCCTCCAGCTTGCAGGCAACAGTCCAACTTCCTAATTATTTTCAATATTCAAAACTTCACCCATGCCCTCTTAGTTTGCTCTGCCACCTACAATCCCAAAGAAAAAGGCAGTGATCCTTCCCATCCAATGGTCCCAGATTTTCAGGGAGTAAAATGGGGCTTCACAAGTTACAAGATGAATAAAAGCACCAAAAACTCTCTCATCTTCACATTTCTCAAAAGGGTCGCTAGCAGCTAATTCACAGAAACAACATGTTCAGTGCAAGGTCTCAGATACTTCACATATATTGATGAGTGAAGCCTTACCATGACCTGTGAAGGAGTGAGGTCCTCTGACTCGTCTTTGTACAGGTAACACAGCAAGAGGTGAGGTGACCTGCTCGGGGCAGCAGGCAGCTGGTGTCAGAGCCAAAAATAGCCTCTTCCTGACCTCCAGGACCACAACTTTCTGCTTCCTGGTTTTCCTTCTGTCACCTCGGATTAAATGGTTGAGCACGACAGCTCAGCGTGAGTGGAGGTATAAAATAACACAAGTGAATGTGTGTGTTGGGTTAGCACCATCGTTGCCTGGGTTTAATGATGTGTGCTCAAAGTTGTACTTATCAGATATCCTGTGTTAGGATTTCCCTGGAATTGCTGGCCATACTTCTCCATGCACCAGCCTGTAATTTGTGAAAACACTACTTTTGCTTCTATTTTTGAGTTGCGTTTCCTATCATTTCCTTCATGGTTATCAGAGCTGGGTAGTTCTGCAAGAGCTCAGTCAGTGTGAGAGAAACCAGCAGTACGCAGGGAAAATGACAGTGATGGCAAACTTCAAAAGGTTCAGAGGTTCAGGCAGAGGCGTAAGCTTATCTGAACCTCTTTGGTGTGGAAATTGAGACGAAGTGTCATGAAAAAAACTCAACTCGCTCGTAAGACATCTGGCAGATCAGAGTTTTCAGCTGGGTTTGAAGTAACTTGAGAATGACCTTTCCTGCAGTATTTCTGGATTTTGCCTTCCTGTCCACCGCGAATGAGAAGTGGCAGAAGCACACGATGGTTTCAGTACATGGGGGGGGGGCAGGCTCCCCGCTCCCCTGTCCTTTGTCCTTTGTCATCAACAGATTGAGGAGCCCAGCATGCAAACAACAAAAATCCCAACCAACCAAAGTGTCCTTTTTAAGCTTTACAAGAACGTGTTTTTGGAAGTTGAGAGAGGAAGTGTGCAGAGGTGAATAATTATTTTACGTGAGCAGGCTTATTTGTATGGGCGCAGCCAGACCAACTGGCAGCCTCATAATGTGGAGGTGATATAAGGGTAAAAGTAATATAAAACTGTGCAGGATAAATTCCCCCTGACATACACCCCATGCCACTTCAGAGAAATTGATGGCTTGCATGGATTGTAAAAAGAGTACAGATTTTGGCCTTTTGTTTTTATGCAAGGCTACAAATTCCTGGCACTGTGATTGTTGCCCTTGATATGAAAGTCGCATGCTATGATTCAGTGGTTTTAGTTCTCCTCAAAAAGCTCATTAATCACTGATTGTACATGTGTATAATTATTCTGCTGGAAATCTCAATCCATTTTTTTTTAATGTGAGAGTCAATAGTTCGAGGTCTGTCAAGTCTATTCATTATAAAACCCTGTTGTCAAGAGTATATAACTGGGCTGTAAACATTCGTTCTAATCTAAACAATTGCACAGGAAGAGTCTGCTAAAGGAGGTAAATTTAAAAAAAAAAAAAGAACAAAAGAAGAGAAGAAATCCATATTGCTGTTTTTAGTTACATGTACTTTAGTGAAGGTGGTACGAGGCATCCAGCTCTGCAGGCTCAGGATGAGCACAAGGCTATGGTGCTTCTCTCCTTTCTGCCGGCAGAGGGAAAGAAAAGGCTGCTGGTATTCCCTCCTCCTTCAGATACTGCACATGGTTTTCTGTCCCAGGCAGACAGCAGTGCAGCTCCTGGTGCCAAAGTCTGGGCTCCGGGCAGAGGTCTCTGTGCCACAAGTGCCTTTCTAGCAGGTCTCTTTAACCAAATGCAGGTCCATTCTCTATTTTGCACAAAAGGTGTAATTTTGATACGTGGGAGGTTCCATCAAACCTTGTCATGGTCCTCTCTGGCCTGAAACTTTGTAGTAAAATAATGCAAACCAACCCCTACACTGGGTTTCTGGTGGGGAGACTGCTGCAGCAGCAAATGCTGGGAACTTGTGTCAGGGCCGGTGCTGGAGCCCCTCTTGCTGTTGCCTCGTGCCCAGAGGGTAGGTTTGGTTGGAGGACCCCGGTGTGCTTCTCGGCACCGCTGTCCCAGGCTGTCTGGGCACTCAGCTGGCAGCTCCATGCACAGATAAAATAGGAGCATGAGCGTGGAGGGGGAAGAGCGCCCATTTCAAATCTGCTGGTATATGCGTGGATCTGCCTACAATTCAGGGCAATTTTTAAGGTCCTCGAGAATGTCTCCACAGCCTTGGAACTTTCATCAATTTTGTAGCAGAGAGGTGTGTGTTGCTGTGTGGAGAGATGGTTGCTTGGATGGATAAGAACGGCAGGATGATAAAACGCTTGAGTCCCATCCAGTGGGGGAAATATGGAGGAGCTCAGCCCCTAAGTTCTGAACGCTGCCACCTCCACTGCTTAGTATGGCAGGGAGTAGTCGTGCTGAAAATGACTTGCCCAATTTAAACAGAGAAGTCTCTGATGTTTCCCTTTCCTCTCCAAAAGCAGGCATGAGAGGAATGAGTCAAGCGAGAGGAAATCTCTGGCTTTTCAGCATGCCGTTTCAGGCAGGTGTGGTGCTGTGTGTGTCTGCTTAGTAACCACAGAAATGATTTGTGCGCATCATTAGGCATTTCGATGTAGAATTGTTATGGCTGGAGAAGCACTTTTTGCGGAACTGGATCACTGCATAAGCAACTCGTTGTAATAATAGTATTTTTTAAATGGCCCGTGGTTCCAAACAGAGCAATAAAGCACATCAACAAATACTTAGGGAAACAGTTGTACCTATGAGCCCCAGCTGCACATCCCTGTGAGACACTGTGCCTCTAAGAGTGCCGGCTAAAACAGGCTGTGTAAATGGAGAGGAGGATAAAGCAGCTTTCTGTAGCGAGGCACTGGATTAAAAAATCCCTGAGAGTTTTCTGCTTCTTTCTATGGGTGTTCCCGCTTTACAAAACAGAATCTGAGGACCAAAGTGATTCAGACTCACCCAGGATATCTATAGGAGCACTAGGGCTTGAATGCAATGTTTCTTGAAACCCTCAGGTGTACAGCATACAAAAGAGGAGGGAGGACTTCCCTGCCTCCCCCCAGTCCTCATGCTCCAGCAAGATAACCACTGTAGGTGGTCACCACATGCTGTGGCCACAAAGTCTGTCCATTAGTAGTGCGCAGTGCCTAGGAGAACTGCAGAACCACGTAGTCTGGAAGGGAAGGGCTCTAGGGAGGTTCTACCTCTGGCCTCAAGCAGGGTCGGTACTGAATTCAGACCTGGCTTCTGAGGGCTTTATCCAGTTAGGTGCTGGAAACTTCCAAGGATGGAGCCTGCACAACCTTTTTGGGTAATCTGCTACAAAGTCTGACTGTCCTCATGGTGGAAAGGTTTTTCCTTATATCCTGTCTGGACATCCCCTACTTCAGTTTATGACTACTGTCCTGTTCTACAACCATGCATCTCAGTGAAGAACCTGGCTCCATCTTCTCAATAACCTCTTCATAAGTACTGGGAGGCTGCTGGTAGGTCCCTCAAAGCTTTCTTCTCTCTTCCCAGGCTGAAGAAGCCTTGTTTCCTCAGCCTCATCTCACGCAGCAGGTGCTGCCACCCCAAACATCTCAGTGGCCCTTTGCTTAGCTCACTCTGGTGGTCATCACCCTTCTGTATGGAAACACAAAATTGGACAGAGTATTTGCCATGCAACCCGACAAGTGCCAAGTAAAGAGGAACGAAATGACGTTGTTATTCACCATTCTAAATTTAAAGAAGCTCTGGCTGGAAATATTTTTAGTCCTTTGTGATTTAACATTTAGCTCAACCCTAAAATCAGGGTGAAGCCCAAAAGAATCCATGAACTACTTTTTTTTCAAATGTTCCTCACAGCAACGCTAATAAAAAATTGCTGAAGATGTAAAAAGGATTTAAAATCATAATAGTTCATCGAATGCAATTAAAAAATTCTCATCTTTCATTTCAGCATGCCAGTTCATTTGTGCATCAGAGACCGCTGGGCTGAACAAGCATTGCAGGTATAGCTGTCAGCTCTGAGCCATTTCGGGGAGCGGGTGTGCTTGCCTCAGGATGTCTGAGGGAAGGGAGCAGCCAGCTCAGAAAGGCGTGAGGAAATAGGATGGCCTAGGGATTTCCAGGCTAGGACTCTGAAGGTGTTCCTGAGTGTTATATTGCTAACTGGAGTGCACCTTTCCAAGGGGGACATTAAACCCAGTGCTGCTGGGCTTCTAATTCACCTTGGTGAGTTGGAAGCTTTCCTCTTGTAGCTGCTGAAGCCTGTCGCTGGCATCTGAGACTGCTTCCTCAGGAATGGCAGACCGTGGTGGAGTCAGTAATACCTCACAGACCGGTAGAAATATTAAAATATTAAAATATATGTGTACCTGAAAAATGCCACTGATGAATGGCCAAAGCTAAAAGACTCTGACTTTATTGCCCAGACTTCCAGTGAGGGTTTTTTTTTCTTTTAATCCTTCAGGCAATACTTCCTCCATCTCTTTGCTCCTAAAATCAGATTTCATTTCTTCAGATTTTAATTTTTTGGGGAATAAACTGCTGTAAATCTTTGGAGGGTTCTCAGAAATGTGATGGCTGCTGTGTCAGGCATTTTGGTTGAAGAAATACTGCAGCTGAGTTGATGGAAAATAACCTATTGCTTGCTTTTATTAACCATTGCCTGATTATTTTTTTTTTCCCTAAAAAGGACAGAACTATAACTGGTCACAAGCTAATGTTTCATCTAGGCAGAGAATAAGCCATAAAGTGTCAAAAGTAAATAGCTAACCCACTGGGATAATGTTACCTTAAAAGTGTTGGAGGATTTGAATATGTTTTGTGAGATGGTGTTTTTGGACTTCTTCCCGTTCTCACTCCATTGTTTTAATGCAGATAGGTTATACAAGCATTGCTTTCGCTCACAAAAGCTGTCTGAATCTAAAATGAAGCATTTCAAAATTAAAAAAGGCAAAGTCAGAAAGATTGAGACAGTGAGCAGCCCTCTCAGAGAACACTGTTTGGAAGTGGTATCATTAGAGGTGGTAGCACTGAGACAGGAGAGTGTGTGCACAAAATTCCCTGCGTCACTAAATATGATTTTCAAAACCTCGTAATATCTTCTGTAAAAGCTACCATCCTATCAAACATTTTTGCAGTTGATCTCTTTTCTGCTGAAACTGTAAAGAAAGCTCAAATAAAGTTGCAACTATTTTTGCTATAAAACAAAAAGCCACATCCTTTTTCTTTTTGTCTCGTTGTTCTAAAAACCTGACTGTACAGCATTTGATCAAGCTTTCAGAAAAACAAAATTTTCCCTCAGGCATAAAGCAATCTTGGGAAGTTTTGGCTTAAGGTGCAGATATTTGTGAGAAAATGAAAACAAGATCTTGGAAACAAAATTCTGCAGCAGCTATAACTGTGCATCGCTATTGTGGCTTTAATTATTATGTGGGAAGATGCAGTTAGATATTTAGAAAAGCTGGGGGATTGATATTACTACTGTAAGACTGAAATGGGGCTGGCAGCCGTGATAAGGACGGGGGACCCTGCAGAAGCACAGCTGCTTTCCGGCTCTGTGTCAGGATACGGCCATGCAGCAGCGGGCAGGCAAAAGGAGGTGCTTTTGTGTCTTTCGTAGTCTCCCTGGTAAATCCTCTTCCGAAGGAAAATGCCGGAGAGTGAGTGCAGCCAGAGTGCTCTTTCTCCACATCATTCAGGCGCAGGTCTTGGTCCCAAATTGGGAGCTGATGTTTAGCCATCAAAAGGATATTTCAGACCTGTCTTGACCTGTTTAGTTGTTGGCAACCAGGCAGCCTGCTGTTCTGTGCATGTGTGTGAGCCCACACCTCTTTTGGATGGTTATCTGCTAATAATCAGAGCTGAGCTTACAGCACAGCGGTCATTAATGGATATTAAGATTTTCGTCAACTCTGACCTGTGTCTGATTTAAATCAGAGATCTAGAAATGATAGCTGACCACCTCCATGACCTCCTGCCAAGCAGTTATATCAGTAGTTAACATATCAGATTTTTCCAACCATATATGTTCCCTCAATTCTACGTTAGTCTGTCACTATTTTCTCACCTTTATCTACCTATCACTTTCTTCAGTAAACTGGCAAAATTACTTTGTCGCTCATTTTCAAGGCTGGAGTAAGCATTCTTTAAACAGACGTTAAGCATTAAAAATAGCAAGGAGTAATGATGAATAATTGGGATGATCAGAGTGAGAGATGACAAGAAATGAAGGAAATAATTTAAGGGGGAAAAATTCTATTACCATCAGTAAGACAAAGTAAAGTGAGAAAATAATTGCAGAAGTTACGCTTAGTGTTCTTGAGGGACCCCCACCCCCAGCCCCAATTCCAGAGACACATAAAATGTGCAGTTAGCATCTGTCTCAGGTAGAGCTGTGGAGATTATGTTGTCCAAGGGCAACCTCACAGGTAGCTCTGTTTCATGCATATAAAATGTTGGAGTCATCCAGATTTAGAAGAATGGATGCGTGGCTTAAATCTGCATCACTCCCCTAGCTGCGAAGTCTGAGCTTTGTTGCAAGAAGCACAACAGAGTCTCACACTTGCCCTTTTCTATTTTCAAAGGAGGCATTTGGGCTGTAGTAAATTCATAATTTTTATCAGAGAGTTGTGTCTGTGCCAGTAATGGAGCTACAGGCATCAGAAAAAGTGATTGTATGTGACCAGCCCCCAGCCTCCATTCTGCAATTTTGTCTGTGTAGGACATGCAGTGGATGGCAGGATTGAAGTCTTATCATAACACAGCCAAACTGTATAATGAACCTTTAATGTTAGAATCTCTCCTCAAACGCACTACCTTGACACTTTAATAATTTTTACCTTTTGTTCTTTGAACCTGCTCCAGTTTTTCTAATTAGGTTGTCTGGTACCTAATGAGGGTTCTCAGTGTGCCCTCCTCCCTGCACCCCCCAGCACTGAGCAGGCAACAAAGTCCATCGTCCTTCTTCACTATGATCTGCTGGCTTTACAGTGGTTTTTGTCCATCATTTACAAGCAGTGAACAATTTGCTGTCCAGTTTTGTTCTTCCTAAATGCCTGATGTTGTTTATTTGGGGTTTCTCCTTCTCCTTGAATGACTCCGCTTTGGGATATTTCCCTCTGGATGTGTTAGTAGAACGCAGGTTTTGTTTTACAGTGAATTGTCTTTTGTTACTTCTCGCTTGTAATTCTCTAGATACATATGTATTGCTGTGTTTTTGCCCTTTCTCTTCTGTACCTGAGTGTGCACTTTACAACCTCTTTTGCATCCCTAATGAAGGTGTTACTCAGAGTCAAAACTGGAGGGAACCCTGTGAACATTTTGCTCCTCATTGCTCTCTCCTGCAGTTTTGCACAGGGCTCCTTATCAGTCTCCCTTCTGTTGCTCTTCATGTAGGTCTTGATTAAGCAAATCATTTATGCTCATTGCTGAACTTTGAGAATGCAAACAAGCCTGTCCTTTCATCCAGTGGTTGCTCAAAACTTACTTGGAAGGATTTAAGCATGCATTTATGTGCTCTGCTGAAGGGAGGCTTCTGTTTCGATTACATTACTTTTATCCCTTCCCTTTTCATTCTAGTCTTATATGTGTAAACCAACAATAACTCCCTCTAGAATGGATTCTTTCTTTATCCCATGTCACTTGTTGCTCATGTTTCCAATGCCCTCTTGAAGTTTTCTAATAGCTCTTTTTGTACTGCTTGGTCCATTATTTTACTGGAGATTGAAGATAAAACTGCTGGGCAGTAATTGCCAAGATCGTTCTTCCTTCTGTGTAAATCAATACTATATTTGCTTTATTCCTAGCCTTTGGGACTTCCATAGTTCTCCATGACTTTCAAAAATAATTGCCAATGGTTCAGTAAATTAACTGGTTAATTCCCTCATCACCTGAGGATGAGTGCAACCAGACCAGCTGATTGATCTGTACAGTGGATATTCAAAATTTCCAACCATTCCTTTAACCTGCACTACATTAATGGCTATTTGTATAGGATTTTTGTTATTTCCCAATTGCTACATCCTTTTTTTTCTTTTTCATTCGAGAAAAAAACAGTAAGGGGGTAATTTGGCCTTTGAAGAAATACCGGTTGTTTCATCTTCCTCTAGCTTATTAATGAAACTACATTCTGGGCAGCTTTCCTTTCCCCTACAATACATTTACAAAAGCCATTCTTATTCCCCAATACTGCTTGGGTTACCATAAATTCAACTAAATTTCTCCTGTCCTTGTCATTTCTCTTTTCTTCCATTTTCTCTAATTTCTCTTCCATTTACTACTGCTCATTTCCAGGCTCTGTTACCTCTAAGCATAGCAGCTTACACTGCTGCCACCAACCTATTCCTACAAATAATTAGAAATGTAGCTGAGCCAGAAGGATCCAATCCGTCACCACATTCTGTCCCACCTCCTCCATGCTGACCTGATGTCCTCTCATACCTGAACTTTTTCACTTTCTTTTATTTATCAGCAATGGAAAAGGAATAGCTTCAGGGTCAATATTTATGACTGACTATCCAAGATACTTCTTTTCTTTCCAAAAGAGATGTAATAGGCAGGTGTCAAGATTAAGCAAGCCCTGTGTTGCCAGCTCCCCTGAGGTCAAGGCAGAGACCCTCCATGGAGGTGGCTGCCCATTTTCTCTGTAATTTGTTGCTGTGACCTCAGCCAGTATATGATGTTGGAGCCCAGAGCTCTTTTGTTGTTGTCTCTTTCTCATGTACTCAGTAAGGGCACTGACTTACATGACCTAGCAGGACTTTTGCATCTTTAACTTCTTTGAAATGGTTTACCTTTTACAGCAGCTCTCTCTGACTCCTTCATTTCTTGGTTGTTTCTTTTTCCCAGAGGCTCAGTTTTGTACTTCCCAGCTCTCAAAATGCCCTCACTTTAATAAATGATGGCAGTTTATAAGCTGTGCTTTGGCCGCTATTCTTGTCGTGCTTCAAGTAGTTCTGAATAGATAGTTGCCACACACTCTTTCCAGATTTAGGACAGATTTTTTCCTGTCCTGCTCCTTGTGGTACTGGCTCTAAAACTGTCCTGTGCAGCTTGTAGAGTAGGTTGCCATGTTGTCTTCAGAGTAATTTTGTGTGTTGGGCAGCTCATACAACCTGTTTCTCATTTGGAGCCACTGTTATCCTAAAACTATGATTTTAAGGAGGGAAATGGTTTATTCTCTTCTTTGATGTTGTTTCATGTTCATATGCCTCTATTTTGCTCATTTTCCTCATGGTGGAGGCTGCTTTCTTTTCTCCTGTGACCAGCTGCTTGGACATGAACAAACGTTACCAGCTACTTGTCTTGGAGGGAGTGAAGGAAAGGGGCTGGGGGGAGAGCACCCTTATTTTCTTTCTCCTTCTCTTTAAGATCCTTTGATTAGTTTTTCTACCACACATCTTTATTACCACATTCCTGGCTTCCCACTGATTATCTCTGATACAGTCTTCTGAAAACATATGGGTAAGACTTTAGAAACGTATTACAGGAAATATTAAAAGTACTAGCTTGTTACTAAATTCATAATTATCCTTCTTTGAGAGTACCTTATAAAGACCAAGCATGATACCACAGATGGTGTAGTTGGAAACAACAAGCTTAATTAAAAAAAAAAAAAAGAGAAAAAGAAAAAAACCTTTTAATTTGTATGCTGTCTTAATTTTTCTGGGTAGCCCCTATCACCATACTGCTCCGGAAGCCTCGTGCCTCCCTTGTCATATATCCATTTAATGCATGTTGTGCATCTTGCCCTGACAGAACCAGTCCATGTCCCCAGTTAAACGTTTCTGTACTCGCAGATGTCTCATCTCACACTGTTTAAATTTTATCACCACTCAAAAGAGGAAGCTGCATGTTTCAGGACCCTGATAAAGGGGTTGCAATGATGGTCCCTGGTCACACTGCCCAGTCTCTGCTCTTCAGTTGGTTTGTGAGCAGGACTCCATTCATATTAGGTGGGCATCTGTATTGCCTTGAAAAAAGTGGATGAACTTGGACTCTTCTTTCTTGCATGATTAAAAATATGTTTATGTATGGAAGAAATTCCCACTAAAGCCCCCCCAAAATAATAAAAGTGCAGCATGTTAACACAGTAGGTGACTTGCTGTAGCCAGTGGCAGCATCTTTTGCTTCCAGGCAATTTGCCCACTCTGACTTTGTTCTTTGTTCCCTGCTGTCTTGTATGTTCAAGAATAGACTCCCAATTAATATTTGCCTTGTTGCGTCATACTCAGCCATCAGGTAGGTTTGCAAAACTGCCCTTTCATTATGCACTCCCACTTGAAATGTATGAGGTGCTGTGGAGGATGACCAAGGGAAGGGAAGGGATGGTCCCCAAAAGCTAATGGGGTTCAGAGAGCAAGCAAGCACTGGTTTTGGGTAAATACCTAGGAGAATGCACACCATTGTCATGGAGGCTGAGGTTTGCTGAAGACAGTCCTGGCACTTGTTTCTAGTTCTAGTGTCCTTGATGCTGAAGGGATGATGAAAAGCTGCAAAGAAATTTAAAATACAAATGAAAAAAGAACAATATGAATGTGAAAGGCATCATCCTCCAAGAGTTAAGTTATCAAAGAGAAGGTTAAGAGGTGACTTGAACATGGCCTGTTGATAACTATTTGAGGAGAAGACCGCTGATAGCAGAGGGCTCTTAAATTCAGCAGACAGAATCATGTAAGTGAAACCCAGCACTGGGACAGTGAAGTGGTGTGAGTTTGGATCAGAGGTAAGAAACACATTTCTAGCAATGAGGGCAACATGTGAACATCTTGCCTATGTGGCCAGTTCCCTATTACTTGCACATTCTAAATCCAGACTACTGTCTTTCTAAAAATGTGTCCTCTGCAACCACTGGGTTTAGTACAGACCTTGTGGATGAAATTCCATGCACTGATTTTCAGAGAAGGTGAAGCAGAAACAAGACATTTTGATGCTTTTCCCTAATAGCATGAATTCCCAAACATTTTTCCCCCCTTTCCAGCTCCTGAGACACCCCCTCACTCCATGACGTGCTCCATCTGCCAGGAGGTCCCTTCAGCTCCTCCTGCAGACACCACGCTTTCTTCCTACACAGCAGCTCTTGGGTTTAAACCACCTGGCAGTACTTCTGGGTCTGAATGGCTAGGGCAGGCAGCTCCCCATCCCCATCTTTGTTGTGGCACAGGAGCTCAGCAGTCCCCTCAGGCATGGGAAATGCTTGACTGAAGCTTTGGTCCCAGTCTTAGCTAAACTGACTGTTTCACGGTAGGGTTGTGAAGGCCCCCAGGAGACTGCTCATGGTTAAACTGCACCTGATGGAGAGATGTACCCTCCTGTAGGTCAGGGCAGCAGGGCAGCAGAGGAGATGGATGTGTTTTGCCTGCTTGACACACCAGTGCCAAGCTGGTTATTGGCTGTTTTCCCTTTTAACATTGCCACCCATTCGGGAGTTCCTGCCCAACTGAATCTGCAGCTGAGGGGGGATGCATTCACGCATGCAACTTTTACTCATTGATGCTGTGTCTGTTTGACCCCCTGTGTATAACACACAAAAGCGTGTCATATTTTACTTTGTCACTCCTGTGCCTGCCTTCTCAGTTCTTGTAGCTCTGGGCTGCCTGAAAGATAACAACTCCACACCAAATGCAGGTGTTTTGCAGGCTAAGGCTGAGACAAAGTGTGCAAAAGTGAATAAAAGCAGGCGAGCTCTGATGGTTCAGACTTTGCTCTAGTCCTGTTATTTAATAAGAAGGTTCCTCTTTATCTTCTCCAAAATTGTTTTCTGTTGCAATGCTGTTCAGAAAATAATTTCTTATACCTTCTGTCTCACAGCAGGTTATACTGCTGCATTTGTTTTCAGTCTTGGTCTGATTGCAAATCTTCTAAAATATGTGCTTTGTTCTTTTTAAACAAAGCAAAAAACCGTCCGAGCTGAATTTTAAGAAAATGGACTGTCTTCTTTTAAAGATGGCTTTGAAAGATTTCAAAGGTTTTAAACTGTATAGTTATATGATAACTGTAAAGCTCCTTTTGTACTGGCTCTATAACCTTGGCAGGAGCTTGGAGCTCCTATTAGTCTAGGTAATGAGCAATAATAATAATGATAATGACTCTTCTGAATGTTTAAAATAGATTCTGTGACAATGTGTTGGTCCACTGTGAGTTAATCTTAAGTCTAATATGGTTCTGAATCTCAAGCTGTATAAAAATCCAGTTTTGAGATGACATGCTGTTCTGAGATAATCTTCCCTGCATAATGAGTTAAGGTATTTAGACCTTTCTAAATACCAGTTACTGAGTTTATAATTTTATCTTGCAATTTGGACACATCAGAAGAGTAATGAATGAGAGTGTTACCAAGAGCAGTATGCTGGCATGTAATTTTAGGTGCTTGAAACACCAGTTATTAGAGGCACAGCTTCACGTGCTTGAAATTTAATATTTTTTAATCTACCAAAAATCAGCTGGCTATGTTTGAGATCCTTCTTAAACAATCAAAATATGTACAACTCAGCAGAAACAAAATCTTCCAGGCCTGGGACAAGTTGTGTGTTTTTGTTTAAACAGCATGACGACTTCTAGCATGGGTTTGCCAGCAAACCCAATGAATGAGAAGTCCCAGTTATTTTGTTTCTAGGCCTAGCAGTTTCAGATATTCCCAGCAGAGAGCTCTTTGTTGCTAAAACTCTCTGTTTCTAAGGAATGTGCCTGTCCTGGTTCTGGCAAGGACAGAGTTAATTTCACAAAGAGCCAGGACAGGTGAGCCAATTCCATACCATGCGACATCACGCTCACCATAAAAGGGGGCCGGTCGGGCAGGGGCGGGTTCGGTGTGGCTCCGGGACAGGCTGAGCTCTGGTCGGTGGCTGGGTCCTCGGATCGGTAAATTGTTCTTTGTTATCACCCATTGTTTATCACCCATTGTGAATATCTGTTATCAGTACTGTTGTTGATTGTTTCCCTCTCCCTTGCTGTCCCAGTAAACTGCCCTTATCCCAACCCTCGAGGCTTTGCCCTTGTTTTTTTTCTGTTCTCCTCCCCATCCCGCCGGGGGAGGGGTGAGTGAGTGGTGCGTGGCACCCAGCTACCGGCTGGGGCTAAACCACGTCAGTGCCCCAGAAAACTTTAGCATGAAGAAAGCACACATCAGATAGGAAAGGCAATCCATGTAATAGTGATCTCCCAGGTCTGGGTTTAAGCCAGTGAAAAGAAACTCACTGACTTAGAATGCTCTCATCTCTTTTTCAAATCCATTTGATCTAGTCTCCATTCCCGTGACTGTTAAAAATTTAAACAAGCAAGGGTCACTGAAAGTTGGGGGTTCAGCCTTTGGGTCCAGATAATCTTTCTTTGAGATATGTGATTGTTCATCTAATAACTAATTACTTAAGGAGGCTTATTTAAAAACAAATTTTTCTGTGAGCATCGCTTGAGGACTTTCTCCAGCAATGCTAACCACCTTTCCCTTCCTCCTGGCTGACTGTGTTTCCAGGGTATCCAGACTCTGCACTCCTGAAGCCATGGTCTCCTGCAGGAAGGTGCAGGTGCAGCACCTGCACGCAGCAAACCGCTGCACCAACAGTGCACAACATAGCGCTGAAGGTAACAAGTGACTGGCGGTAATGCCATCGGTCACTTCCTTTTTTTCCTTTCCTCTTCAGAACATCTACGGTAAACCTCCAGAGCAAAAGTAAGCACATCGCTCTCTTTTGGCTGGCACCCATTGCTTGGAGTGCCTACGGGGCTGCTGCCGTCCCCAGCAGTGCCACCGCACTGGGCCAGAGCAGTGCTGGCAGCACGTGTGGGACGCCTCTCAGTGTGTAGTCAAGATGATGTTGCACATTAAAGTGGAGGTTAAAGGATATTACCTAAAGTCAGCTGAAAACAGTGTGTATTAAATGCTTTTCTAGTGTTACTAACTTTTACTTTTTTTTTTTTTAAAGATCTCCACTGGACTCAGACCTTGCTAATTCATATTTATAAGCAAATTCCTGACTTATTTAGAGGAACATGTTCTGAGGAAGCCCTTGAAAGTTTGCTGCAGGTATTCACTGCTGGCTGCCAATACAAAGCTGCAGGTAATGAAAAGTTCCTAGCAAAATTTTCTATAAAAATGAAAGGAAAGAAAAATGTTCAAGTTCTGGAATTTTATAAGTAAAGAACAATTCTAATCTTAAATGTTTCTCATATTCCACACCACCCTGGCTTCTGCATTTATAATCTCTCCGTAATTCCTGGATTTAATTTGCTTAGTTTGCAAGAAAAAGATGAGAGGTTTCCTTTTCCCCACATGACTGCATCAGGTTTGTTTAAACTATGATGCAAATAATGATGAATTATTCACTTCCTTTCTTGTTCATGAGTTATGCACAGACCTATTTTTATGAAGTAATTTGTAGTCTTTAGACATCTCCAGTCTCTCCTTGCTGGAAAGTCCAGCCAAATATTCCACAGCAGATTTTCTGCAGACTTCATTGATTCACTATTCATGCTGCCCAGGCTGCAACTGGTCACCTAAGTTTCAATGTGTGGTCTCAGATTGCTGAATGGGTGATGGCTGGTTTTGATCATGATATAAAGGATGACTGTAAGGAGTGATATTTCCCACGTACAAGTATTCTGGCTCCAACACAAATGCAGGCTTTGCAAAGACCAGCTCAAACCTCTCTAAATATCTGTATAACCAAAGCTCAGTCAATCCAGGGCTATTGCAGAGTAGACAGACATGTGCAGAAAGTTGAGAAAAGCAAATGGCTGCTCCGATACCAAAGGAAGGCTCCTGAATTCACTGAATCGACTCCCACCTTGCCCTAGCCCAGTTCTCCACTTTTGACCTAGGAAGAAACTCAGTCTACAACTGTCGGCAGAGAAAATGGAGACTCAACCTCTTCTGCTTGCTTGCTCTAGAGCTTGTTGGGAGGTGATTCAGCTGAAAGCTGCAATGACACTAGTCATTGTCAATTTTTCACAGTACACCAGCAAGTTAGTTTTCTTATGGAAGACCTTACTTCACCACTTTTTATCCTTCTTCTCACCCACAGTCTCCGCCTGAAGGCTGTGATTCTCTCTGAAACCTATCAGTTTGGTTCCCTGGCCAACTGAGAAAGTTAATTAACTGTTTTCTGCTTCTCTGTGCTTCTGCCTTTCTCTGGGACAGAGAAGCAGCCAGAATTTGGATTCCTGAGTGATAACATGAGCATCACACAGCACTGCCGGCCATCCCTGCTGCGATGCTTCTGTACACACATAAGCAGGTTGGCCGCTGAAAACATAAGCTTTGTCATCTCCCCTCCTTGATATCACCTGAACCATAAAAGCTCTGGAAGACCCTAGAAAATTGTTCTCTGCAGTTTGGGGGAATGCAGAGCTCCCCGTGCCAATCCCTGACATTGCCCGGTGTTGAGGTGCTCGCGCTCCCAGCCTGGATGGGCACGGGTTTGCTCTGTACGCCAGGACAGCGGCAGCAATTAGGACAGCAGTATAACTGGAGAGCTGGCCAGAACTGGAAGGGGCTGCTGATCTGATGTGAGGGTCCCATACCCATCTTAGGAGGAGCATGAGGTGTGCATATTTACGACAGCTACAGGCTTTGGGCAAGTTCTAGTGCATTCATGAAGTTACTGAGAAAAAATAGTAGTTAGCAAAGACCTGCATGGCTTTTCAAGTCTCCAAGTTTGCTTAGTAACAGAGTTTGATCCCTGCCAGCAAAGATAATATCTACTTGGTTTTAGTGTGGGATGCCATTAATGCCTGAGGAGACTTTAATAACACCAGAACATATTCATAAACTGATCCTCAGTGATTTTTCCATGCGCATCTCTATCTAACATATCCTTCTACCTTCCCTTCTTAGGCAGACTCTTCCTCTGCAATTTGTGAACGCGTCTTGCAGAGGGCTGACAGCCCTCTTTTGCGGTGGAGCCACCACACTGAGCAGTGAAGGTACCCAGAAGGAAAAACAACATTTGGAAAGGTTTGTATTCTAATTCCTGATTTCATGGATTAGTCTGAAAGTTGTGTTATCTATTCTGCCTGAGTGGCAGCTGTTTATAAACCTTGAGGGAGAAATACTAAATATCACTTTCTCTTTCATAAAAAAGATGATCTTATTTATTTGAACTGGGTTTTATTTTGTGCTTTTTACATGCCCCAAAGCACCAAACATTGCTTCAGCACTCCTGAAGTCTTCCGCCCTGTGCCTTTGAATCAGCCCACCCTGCCAGGCTTGGCACACGTGTTTGACATCTCAATAGCACTTTGTACTTACATGGTAATTGAGATCTCCAAAGTCCCTAACAGAACATGGTCCAACTTCATCCCCTGTAAAAATGATTGACTGTCCAAGTGATACTGTAGCTACTCTTCATAATAGTCAGTGGGATATGTAATATTCCCATGGAGCAGTTAAGAAAATGTAAGATTTAAAGTGCAAATATTCAAAATTTTTTCATATCATGCATTCAAGCTGACCCCAGCTTTTAATTGTTTCAAAGCTGTTGCAAGTGTTCTCTCCATTTTTCTCAAAAACATGACTGAGACCAGAAAGAAAACAGTGTCACTATTTTTATTCACCATCATAAACTTATTTGGATAAGACTCACAGTGAAAACAGTCTCCCAGAGAACAGCATAGGCCAGAAGGAAGCTGGAAAAAGCAAAGGTTTTGATCTGCATTTTAAAGGTGGCCACTTAGATTGCTGTCCTTGCTGTTCAAATACATTTGGTTTGTTCTGGTTCCTGGTCTTGTCATCAACTGAGAGAACCAGGAGAAAGAGATGTCAGCAAGCCCCAGGCCACCCGGCAGATCAATAGCAGAGTTGAGATGAGAATATAGCTCTCACCTCCCGAGGTTGTGGTTGAACACGACTGCCTCTTCTGCATTATCAGAAAAGCCCATTAAAAGCAACCTGTTTGTCCCAGGACAAACAGATTTAATTTCTTCTTTCTTTTAAGTCCTTTCTAGCTCTCTGTCACCAAACATTGATTTAAAAATGGACATTTATCTTCCTTGGGTAGAACGCTTTCAGATATTTGCAGTCCTCTGTACTTGCTCTCAAACATTGGAAAGTGATAGTGCTAGGGAATTGAAGCCTGCGATAGACTTTTTAATGGGCAAATAATACCACCAGATTTACCTGCTGACAATGGAGTTGATGTTAATGGCAGACGGTATGAACCAAGGGAACTTTGGGGTCTTTTCATGCTAAAAGCCTGCAGCGTGTAGGTTTTTAATTTACAAGCTCCACTTACCATCTACTTGTCATCAGGAGCCTGAGGCTTACAAATGGGTAAAAATGAATAAAGCAGTTAAAGAGGTGCTGAAGTGTTATTAGGTGCGGACCGCTGAGTGCAAATACTCTGTGCCATTGCCACACTAGCTGGGTGCAGAGGTACAGGCTGCCGGTCATTGCTAGCCAGTGCCAATGAATTTGGTGGGAGATCCACACCTATTTGAGAGTGTGTTCATGGGGAATAGAAGGCAGCCTTAAGCTCAGCTGCGTGCCAGGTAGCAATCAGTAAGCTATTCTTAGTAAGACTGGGCTTATGTTCATTTTACATTTTGTCACCAGTTGCCCTCGGGAAGCCAAAGTCAGTGCAGATGAACTGGAAATACGCCCCTGAGCTGGACCAGCCAGCCCTCCGGCAGACACTGCTGTGCTGTGCAGGGTGGCCTGAGCCCTTGGCTGCTCTGGTAATGTGAGATTTCACGCGAGAGGAACCGTGCTTCCCTGCTTCTGCCTGCAAACAGCAGGGAAAACCCTACTCCCCCTTGGAATGGGGGACGGACCTGTGCGCCAGGTAAAACAGGTTTTGCTGTTCTTTGGTTTCGATTTTCTTGGGAGATGTGAAAGGAAAGGGGAGGGTAGATCATAGTATCTGTTTAAATTAACAGGAGCTATTTGTCTCCTTACATGAAGGACACATCTGAAAACAGGCACATCAGAGTAACGGGGGAGGCAATTTGACAAGAGGGAAGCACTTAAAATAATGGGATTGCTTCATAGTGAACAATGAGGTCAGGGTTATGAAGAAGTCCAAATCAGGTCAGAGCTCCTCGTTTCAAACTAATGAACCCCTTGATGACGGGAGTTGGAGTTTCTTGACAAAGGGGAGGGACTGTTTGCAGCAAAGTGGTGATGTCAGTGTCAGTAGCAGCACCAAGAGGTTAAAGACAGTAATTTAATTCACTTGGGCAAGCGTCGGTCACCTTTCTGGTCAGGAGAGTCTACAGAAATTCCTCTTCTGGGTTCAAGTTCAACGCTTTATCTTCAAAATATCAAGGCCAAACAGAGTTCAGTTTTACATGCTCACGTAGAAGTTCACCTTTTATTCACCAGAAACATCTTGTTTCATGGCTCATAAATATTAAACTAATATAAATGTAACCTCTGTGCTCTCAGGGCTGATCATGAGTGAGTGAATTTAGGAACTGAATTTTCCGAGCTGCAGTATCTTTCTCTGTTGTAGCATCCTCTGCTAGAGGCTGAACAAAAGTACCAGTACCTGTGGTCAGCTCACATTCAGAAATGACCTCCCCCTTGACTCCCACCTCCCCTCCTCCAACTCTCCAGTTGTAGCAACTAAACCACCATGAATATCCCAACCTGACTTTGTGAGCTTTGAAAACAACGATAAAACCCCAAATGTCTCCAATGCGCCATCCACAAAATATGTGCCCTGTATAGTGCAAGGACATTACTGGTTCCTGTGGTGCTGTGGCCACACCATTGCTGCTGCACCCTTCAGTCATTTGTTGGCATGCTGCTGAAAAGCAGCACAGTCTAGAAGTCACCAGTAACAGAAATGTCAAAGTGATTTTGTGCTGTAACTTTTGAGATTAAAAACTTGGCTGGGAAAAAACAGAAGTCATAAGTCTATTTGCCTCACCTACTTACTATGCGCTTATCTGGAACAGCTTGTGAAATTCTTTGGAAACTTAATGTATTTAGCAGATAGGGGCCAAGACTCTCTGTGAGCTCACCAAAAGCAAACTTTAATTCACAGTCTTGATATCATGGGAGAGCTATACTTCAAGTGGTCTGATGTAAGGCTTTTCTGACATTTATATGGTGAAATACAATTCAGTTCCTTATTTAAAGGGGGGGAAAAGAGTAAACATAAAAAGAAAACCTCTCAGGAAAGCTTTGAGGCTGATGACCAACATTTAAATGTTACCCTGATCACCCTTAATTCTCCTACGGGTCTCTGAGAGAAGTTGCTGGATTCCCCTTTTGTGCAAAGAAAGATATATATAGCTGGCTTTGAATCTCAAAGAATCAAATTTTTCCAGGTGCTGAATGCCCTCAGCTCCCACAATTTCTGTCTGCCATCATCCGGCACCTAAGAAATAGTAGATGTGCTTCTGTGTACTTCTGCCACTGAGCACGCCACACTATTCCAACTAGAAAAGCTGTCTTAGCTTTAAGGCTACTCTTACTCCTGCTTCCTTCTGCCTTGTCTCTCTTGCTGAGCGCCTTCCTCAGTCTCACCTGCTACCTGCTGTTTGCAGAGATAGGATGCAGACCCTGCTGCCTGCTTCAGATTTCAAACATGATGCTCATCTCATACCCAGAGAAGACCACAAAGACAACTGAGTAGATGAGCAGAGTGATAGAAAGTGAAATCAATAATAAAAAAATTATTAAAAGGCCAAATCTGCAGCAGCAAAAAATGCCTGGCAGGAGTTGATGATATCCTTCACTGGAGATGATGCCCAGGGCACTATTAATGCTCTCATGCCGACGATGACAGATGTAGAAAATGAGAAAGTGACAGGAGCACAAGGTGGCTTTTCAAAGGGAGCTCAGTCCTCCAGCTGAGCTGCTGAACCTCACCGGCTAGCAGAGACCTTGTGCTGTAGTTGTGACTCAGACAATGTGCCTGGTGAAACTTGTTATCTCCTCAGTGAAGGTATGTGGGGTTGAGTATCTGTCCAAGGCAGGTCAGCCTGCTGGGGGTGGCACGAAAGGAGAAGCCGGCTCGAAGGGAGAAGCCAGTGTCCCGGAGATGGCATAGGTGGATATTTTGCTACATGAGTCACAGGTGACTCGATCTTCACACAGGGGGTAATCTTGAACTTTATGCGGAGTACCTATGCTATCAAAAGCAGATTAAAACCTCTCCCCGTGCTCTCTTGACAAGCCTTTCAGCCTGCCTGGATGAGCATGGTATTAGGAGGTTGGCACTGCTGGAGGGTCTATTTTTCTGATGAGGCAGGAGATGAAGTCCTGACTACCTGTTGTTATTCAAGAGCTGATGGCGCTTTCTGTGCAGAGAAAGCCAATGACTCTTGCCCTGTGTGAACGCATTATGTTCCACTTCAGTTTCCATGGCATTTTGCTGTTCTTGGCCCAAATAATTGTTCAGTCCTTGTGAGGGCCACGCTAGTGAATAGCAAATCGTTTCAGCCCAGACGTAGTGATATGACAGGACCTGTGATGAAACTTAACTTAGTGCTGATTTAACGGAGTACTTGTGTCTGTGAAGAGTCACAGCGACTGTGGTTTGTATTCAAAGCCTCACAGTATGCCGAGAAAAGCTCCGCTGGGCTAGACCCAAAAAGGTATTGATGTGTCTAAAAGCCAGAGATTGCAATGCATAATGCTGAGATGAGAAATCCAGGACCTGGAACCCTGCATTAGACACCTGTGTGCAAGGGAAGTCCCAGGCCAGCATGCTGAGCAGATGGCCTACACTGACCAAAAGGGGAGCTGAGCCTAGGAGTGTGCTTGTGGGGGAGTGGGGTGGCACCTCCATCCCTCAGGAGTCGTGGTGTTCATGGGCCAGAAGCTGTTTCTCTGGCTTTTCCTTCAAAAAAATGAACAGAGGTCCTGGGAGCAATGGTTAGAGCTGTTTCCCCAAGAGGCAAGGCAGCGAGGGTTCATTCCCTGATTTGTCTGGAAGGGACCAAATCCACACAAATTAGGAGGTGTAGACTGGAGGTAAGAAGTGACACGTGTGGGCCTGCCTCCCTCTCAGCTGAGGTCTCCTGCCTCCTAGGGCAGTGATGAGGGGAAGAGGGCCTCTGGCCACCTGGCTATTGTAAGAGAAGTCCCCATTTTCTTCTCATCGCTTAGTTTGAAGAGAGAGTGATGTCTGAGCATGCAACATGAGTTAAGCATGTTCTGAAACCACCTCTCAGATCAGCCATCTTGTGGATCATAGCTAAAGGCCTAGTTTCTCCATAGGGATTGTACTTGGGCATAGACCAGGTGTTAAGGAAGGAGCATTTGCAAAAAAATCAACTCTAGACATCTGAGACACACAGATGAGGAAGAAATGACACCTCTGAAGTCAGCAGTCTGGGTGCCTCCTGGCCAGATGAGGATTTTTCTAATGGCAGTTTTAGATGTGGTGTCATGCAAAGAACTGGTGCTTATCCAGACATTCAGGATTATCTTGTCATAGCAGGAAGTTTTCTGGTGTCTTTTAAAGCATTCGCCTCTTCGTTGTCATAGAAAGTGATATTTGATGGAAGTGAAAATCCACATGATCCTTTCAATCAAAGCAGCATGCACTACTGTTTTAACGAAGCTTGTGACTCAAGGTTCTATAAAATATGCTTGGATTCTGCATTACAAGATCCAGCAATAGAGGAATTAGCTTACTGTGTACACAGGAGAAAAGCTTCGCTCAGGAACAATTTGCAGAGGTTCTGGAAGAGGATTGGCTAGAATTTTTCTCCAAAACAAGGCTGCCACTTGTATAGCAATTTTTATTGGCAAGTCCATCCCCAAATGTGTTGTTTTATCATTATTTTCCCATTATTCACACTGAAAAAATATCACCATAAAAATATTGCCTGTTCCAGTATATAACTCGGTTACTAAGGTTACTAGATGAGATCTGTTTGGAATGATTTACAGCTCCTAAATACACTTTCCTCCCCCAACAAGCTGACTGAGAAGAAGAATCTGCCCTAATAAATTAACCACAGTAAATGCAGACTGACCTACAAATTAAGAAATGCAAGGTTAAATACAAACATCGATCAAAGGCAAGAACTATGAATAGATAATGAACTGAAGAAACAATGCCTACAAAGCAAAAGGCTCCTGGAGTTTTCATGTTTGCTGGCAAATGCTACTTAAGTAGTCTGCTCACCGAAAGAGGATAGTGCTTACATGCATTCAGAGGAAATGTTGTCGTGTGGCAGGATGCCTTGTCACTTCTACCTAGCATAAGTCAAGAAAAAACCCCATCCTCCATGAAACTGCAGGGAAGTTTGGCACAGCTCTGCCATAGCCTGGGCTGTGACCTGACACACACTATCACTGCCCTCCCATAGATGAGAAATTGCTGCCCTGTGCATTTTCTATTACTTGTTCCCTATGGACCACAACTGCCCTGTGGTGTGATGAAAAGGGTGCTGTGTTCCAAAAGAGCATCTGATGTTTTGGGACAAACTGACAGTCAAGCCTGGGCTTCCTCCTGCTCCCTTTGGGGAGCAGGTCTTTTTAACCAGTTACTGTGTTTTGCACCAGTCTTCACGTTTTGGTCTTTGTGCTGTTGGTGATATCTGAAGCTATGTTTACAAAGGAGCATCATCTTATCCTTCAGCTTGCAGGTGTAACTGAAATCTGTAAACATGGGTGCAGTCATTAACACTGAAACATAAATTATATGGGCAAACAAGTGGATCCCTGTGTGCCATCACAGGTCTATTGCCTTTGGGGCAGTTGCACCAACACATAGTGAGTGAGGATCCAGCCTTATGTGAATGGGCCCCGTCCAGGCACACATTTTATGTTCGCAAGGCTGGCGTCCCTGTTTTGAAAAGCAAACCCTAAAGCTCTCACCTGAAGTGCGATCCTTTCTTTGGAGCTTTATAATCTGCCATCAAAGGTTTTGGGAACACCCTGCTTTGTTGGAAACATGATCCCCATTGGAGATCTCTGAGCCTGCATAGTCGAAAATAATGCATAGACAGATGCCCTTAGAGATGCAGGACAGCCACTAGGGAGGTGAGGAGCCTAGGAAATGTTCTCTGCTAATTAAAATCCCATTTTCATGTAGCTGCCTCTGGCAACAGGGAATATTGTATGTAGCACTGAAAGGGATTTAGGAGCAGATTTAGAACTGGAATGGTACTACTCAGATGAGAGCATTGTCTTTCATAACCATGAAGGAAGAAAAAAAAAGATGGAAAGGATGTGGTTTAATTAGGCCACCAGTGTAATAACTCTGCTGGGAGTGTCACTTAGAAGGATGCTGTAGAAAACAAGCATCTTTTTTTTCCCTTAAGCCTCCCTCCTCTTTGCAGGGCTGTGTCAGCTTTCCCTCTGTCAGGGCCCTGAGGATACAGGAACAGTGTGGTTGAGGTTGGAAGAAGCCTCTGGAGATCATTTAGTCCAACCCCCCTGCTCAAAGCAGCATCTGCTAGAGCAGGTTGCTCAAGACTATGTCCAGTCAGGTTTTGAATATGTCTAAGGACAAAGACTCCACAACGTCTCTGGGCAGCTTGTCCCAATGTTTGACCAGCCTCACAGTAATTTTTTTTCTTTTTTTCTTATGCTTAAATTGACTTTTCTGGATTTCAATTTGTGCTCATTGCCTCTTGTAGTGTCACCAGGCACCACTAAGACTCTTTGTTGTCTCCCATCGGGTACTTATATATAGTGATAAGATCTCCCTGAGTCATCTCTTCTCCAGGCTGAACAGGCCCAGCTCCCTCAGTCTCACTTTGTATGTCAGGAACTTGGAGCCCTTTATCATTTTTGTGGTTACTTGCTTGACCCACTCCAGTACGTCCATGTATTTTTTGTACTGGGGAACCCAGATCTGGACCCAGCACTCCGGGTTAGTCTCACCAGTGCTGAGGAAAGGGGATGGATCACCTCCCTTGACCTGCTCTCAGTGGTCTTTCTAATGCAGCCCAGGATGCTGTTGGCTCTCTTTGCTGTGAAGGTGCATTGCTGGCTCATGGTCAGTTTGTTGTCCACCAGGACAACAAGGTCCCCAAGGTCCTTCTCTGCAGAGCTGCTTAGCAGTTGGTTGGACCACAGTATATACTGGTGCATGGGGTTATTCCTCCTCTGGTGCAGGACTTTGCATTTCCCTTTGTTGGACATTGTGAGATTCCTTTCAGCCCATTTCTCCAGTCTGTCAAGATCTTTCTGAATGGCATCACATCCATCCGGTCTGTTAGCTACTCATCCCAATTTTGTGTCATCTCAAATTTGCTGAGGGTGTACTCAGTCTGATCATCCAGGTCATTAATGTAGATGTTAAACAGTACTGGCCCTGTTGTCAATCCCTGGGGTACACTACTAGTGACGGGCTTCCAGCTGGACTTTGTGCTACTGATCACAACCTGTTGAGCAAATCAACCAGTTTTCAGTCCAACTCACTGTCCACTTATCTAGCCTGTATTTCATCAATATATCAGTGAAGGTGTTATGGGGGACGTCAAAAGCTTTGCCAAAGAAAAGATGAACACCATACAGGTCTCCCCCCTCAAGTCATGTCATTGTAGAAGGCTGTCAGGTTAGCTGAGCACGATGTACCTTTTGTAAAGCCATGCTGACTACTTCAGATCACCTTCTTGTCCTTCAGGTTTTTGGACATGATTCCCAGAAGGATTTGGTCATCACCTTCCCAGGGGATGTAAGTGAAGCTGACTAGCCTGTAGTGTCCCAGAGTATCCTTCTTGCCCTTCTTGAAGATAGGAGTGACACTTACTGTCTTCCAGTCCTCAGGAACCCTTCCTGGTCACCATGACCTTTCAAAGATAATCAAGAGCAGCCTCACAATGACATCAGCAAGCTCCCACAGGACTCATGGGTGCAACCTGTCAGGTCCCAAAGACTTGATTTTTATATGCTCCCTCCAGCAGGAGTAAGTATTCCTCACTCCAGACTTTCCTACTCATCTCAGGAGCCTGGGTGTCCTGAAGGCAAATCTTACCAGTAAAGACCAACATGAGGAAGACATTGAGTACCTTGACTTTCTCTGCATCCTTTGTCACCAGGACCTGCCGCATTCAGCAACATTTTCCCTAGTCTTTGTGTCAGGGCTGGATGAGCCTCACCAGTCTCTCCATATCCTGGATGTGAGCCCCAGCATGCAGCAAAACTCCCTAGACATCAGGTCGGGTCAGCAGATGGGGAACTCCATCCCCTGACTCCAGTGGACCTTAATGACCCCAGCCAGTCTCACCAGGGACTGCCACCCACATCTTCTGTCCATGGGCCCAAGAGCTTCACTGAAGTTCACGCCCAGGAACTATGTCCTGGACTGAGCTACAACATAGGTGTGCCTGTGCCCAGACCTGTCCTTTGCTATCCTCACCGAGCTTCCTGAATGGACCCTAGACCTTTTGTTGTCGGTAATGTTGCCTCCAGTCCTGTCTTCTGGATGAATCTTGGGCCTGCATTGCAGGTAGGTTGTAGGTAGCTTTGTTCCTAGTCCTGTGTCTGATTCTGTCTTCTGCTTCTAGGATGAGCCCTGGAGCTGATTCAGTGCCATCACCTGTCTGATGGTCACCAGATGATTGGAGAAATGTCACTGTCACCTGCCTGCTCTGCTAGGGGCAATGTCACTGCACCCCATTGGGTTGAGAGCACTGACTGTGCTTGGGTCGTGCTTGGGTCCCAGCTTGTCCCTCCTTAATGGCACGGCCCTGCGCTTGTTGCTTGCTGGCAGCCTCAGCCAATCCTCTGGTTCCCTCCACCCAGCTTCATTCTCTTTCTCCTTCATGAGGTTTCTGGAGAGGTCCCTCTCCATATGAGTGTGTGTTCTGGGGAGATGATTCTCCCACCCTTGTATGTATGTAAATGTAGCGTAATAAACTGTACACCTGGTTATAAGGGACTTCAGGTCCCACATGGGATTCTCCCAGGCTTTACTTTCAATTCCTGGCAACTAAATGTACTTTTGAAAGAAGAGTTTTTGCCCTATGGATTTGCCACAAGGTGTTGCTGCTAGTTAATTCAGTTTCTCCTCCACCCTGCCTCCTTGTCTGAGGTCTTAGAGACTTAATTTCTTTGCTGTTATCAACTAAATGCACATCTGCTTTCTGATTCACTTAAGATGATTTTTAAATCAAACTGGTGCTGCACATGATTCTTTCTAATTGGTATACTCTGACTTATCACCTTGGAGAAATCCTAGCCATGCCCTAAATCCTGATGATTAACTCAGCCTCTTAATAATATCCCAAATCAGTTCTATGCAGGTGTATAATAATAATTTTATGAGGCAGTTTCCTGGCTACAGAAAGGTGTAGGAGAGGTGCGAGCCTGTCTCAGAGCATATTGCTCTTTTTAATGCTAACCAAGAACCATCTTGTCACCGAGGCATTACTGTATGGCACCAAGGGGTCTGCCTTCCTATCTGCCCCTTGCCAGCTGCTAAAATATCTTCTTTTTTATCACTCCATTCTGGCCAATTTAGTGACCTTCCTCAGGAAACCAGCTGTCTAGTTGTGCACTGAGTGCACCATGTTACACTTGTGTACCCAGGCATGGCTCCCTTGACTCATTCACATCATCTTGAAGTGGAATTTGGAAAATCACTGAACCTGCTGTTCCATGATACCTGTGTGTTTGTGAGATGGTGGCATCTCCAAGAGGTTTTTGTCTCTCCTTATTTTGACACTGTTCTGGATGAAAATACTTAAAAGGAAGCGTTTCCCTTTCATCAGGGGAACACAGTGAGCTCTTTCGTGCATGCTGCTGTAGCTGAGTTCACCTTTGAGATAATACTCTGTTCTGTGAGGAGAGTCTGGTGCCCAGACCAGGCACATGAAACATTGTCCCATTGTGGCATTGTCTGTCCAATATTTATATTTTCTGTAATACATAGAATCATAGAATCATTTTGGTTGGAAAGGACATCACCCCAGCCTGCACCTTTCTGTCATTTGGGGAGTGGGGGGAAGAGGAAAGAGATCAAGGGATAGGTGATTATCTGAGTACCCTTTTCTCTTCCTTATTGTGAATCCTATGGGCCAAAGCTCCACGTAGATCCCTTCTTGCTGAACCCAACCCAGAAACTGGGGTACTACTTGCCACAGTCTGCAGGTCAAGTTGTTCTATGTTGGGACAGCTCTTTTTGAGACACAGCTGGAAGGAGCACAATAAACAACAATACACTGTGACCCAGCGCAGGAAAGTAGTCCCAGCACGCTGGCAGCCTAAATGTTGTCCGATGTTCCTCCTCTTCTACTCCCTGTCCTGAAATGTCAGTTCAGCTGGAGCAAACTGAAAAAGATACATGATAAATGCTCACACCGCCCCCCCCCCCCCCCCAAGCTGTGTTCGGTAACAGCTGTTGGGACATGCTTGCTGCTGACATAAAGCTGGAGGAAACGGTGACAGCTAAGAGGAAGAAGCACTTTGAGATCAGGCAATTTAGGTACTGCCATGGTGCCCACTCAAAGAGGCTTTACTTTCTGCTAATGGAAGATGTTCTGAAGGGGCTAAATCCCTCTCTTAATCCACTCCCACACCCTCATAAATTCACGACAGCTGATGGGCATCTTTTGTTCTAATGACTTAGGTCATTGGATGACTTCTTTACCCACATGCCCTTTAGATTTAAACTACATTAACCAGCAGCGTTACTTGCCTGCATATTAGTCAGCTGTTATGTGTTACAACTAAGGAATAGCACAGTTGAGTTCACAAATTTGTTAAGTGATTTATGAAATTACAGAAAGATTTGTTCAGATAACCTTAATGGATTTTATTAACACAGCACTAATAATTTAGCACTTTGACAGAAAGAAAAGAGACAGCTCCTTCAGGCATCCTCAGCCTAATTTCTCTTGGGTCATAGAACAGAGGGCAGCAACCTATATAGTCTGCTCAGACCTCACCTTGAAGAGGAAAATGAAAACATGGTTGGGCAGGTATGTAACCCTTGGAAGCCCATGCCCAGATTTTAGTGTGGCTGTACTAGCAATGGCTTTCTCATCAGGCTAGATCTAGGTAATGAGTCAGTCAAGGAATATCTACTTACTCTAATGTCTCTGTTTTCCTTAAATGTCAGCAACATTTTGGTTAGAAACTTGGCAGAGAGTTATAATTTAGATTTTTTTTTTTTTAATGCAGAGCTGCCATTTCCTGGTCAACAACCATTCATCAGCAAAGAGAAGGTCATGTCTAGCATCAGAACTGCAGTACCCAGCCTCGTTTCTCATTAAGGACAAGGTCAGCATGGTGAGGGGGCATGCTTTGCTGTCAGGTGTCCTGGATTGGGTTCCCTTCCCTATCTGGTTCCTTTCTCCTGGCTCATCATGACACAAGCACTGTCATAACATCTGGACCTCTGATAAAAATGTTGCAAAATGAGCAGGTGTGAAGATATCCACCTCTGCTATCGAGGTGAGCATCGGTTTTCCCACCTGGGGTTACAAATGAAAGTTCTGCAATACTGTAGGTTTAACAACGCAAAGGTGAGGTGATGTTTAAAGCACAAATGTTCCAGGGCAAACATAGAGTCAGGTTTGGGTCCTAACCAAATGTGGTGTGAGCACCACAGGAAGGCTCTGTGTTAAAAGCAAACCCTCCTAGCTGAATGATCAGAGAGTACTCACCTTTTGTAGCCTATAAAAGTAGGTTTATATACAGGAAAAAGCTTTACAAAGTATAAATAAGATCAAAATGCAACCTCATTACTGGTTACCTTGGTAAGTGCTGTGCAGCACAGAGCTCTTCAAGAGAGAGATTCTGAGAAGAAATGATGCAGCCAAAATATTATAGGTTCATAGCCCACTGCTGCCTGTCAGTAAGATGGTTTCCTTTGCCAAAGGGAGCACAGTGCTGTTGTCTGTGATACGCAGCTTCAAAAATGTAGGTTTCTGTTTGTTGGCTCAAGCTGTAGTTGGGCTTTGGTCCCTTCACTTGGGTTACCGTGTCTAGTTGGTGGCTTATGGGTGCAAATCATGTATGCCAGAGGAGAGTCAATTTCAATTTGATGCTGTAATTAATTCTGTAGGAATAAAAATGCTTGCAGGAATATGACAGCACCTTCCATCTGCAAGCAGCGATGTTAGGTTCCAGCAAGGCTAAAAATACATCATATTTACTGAAATGTAAAGCAATGGATTAATTTTCAAGCATATTTGTGAACAGTCGGAAGTCTCTGCCTATCGTAGAGAAAAGACGCAGTCTGTATCTGAGTGCCTAGGTCCTGCTGAATTCCTTCAAGCCTTGTGGAACAGTGTCAAAGGGGGAAATTTGCACCAATTATTTGGTTGGTTTTTTCTGTCCTGCCTCGAAATAAGACAGTGTTTCTTTTACCGGTGAGCCTATAGGAACCCAGCAGGAACTGCATTCTCATGATATGGTGAAGGACTTGAAAAATAGGAGTGCTGGATGAGCATGTCATGGGAAGAGTTGTGGTCTGAAGAGATAGGACAGGCAAAGAGGAAAAAGAGGGTCTAGAAGTGGCATATAGGTAAATCCTAGCTTTTTAATCTTAAATTGATCTGTTTGACAACAAGCAAAAAGAGGTTGCTGTGTCAACTTTGCCCAAACCTTAGGCAAGCTGGCTTTGTAAGAAGAATAATGTACAGCTAAGAAGGGGAAATTCATGCTGCTCCTGTTCATGGGCAGACTGTGGGATGTTGTTTTGTCAGTTGCTCTTCCAATCATAAGCCAAAAACTAAGGATTGCATGTCCTGAAAAACATATATTATCACCATTGGGTCTGCTCTGCTGTTGACTAAGCTTCACTCTGCCCATTTGAGTTAAGCAAAGCTGATATGGAGCAAGGTTCAGAGAATTTCCCTGTGGACCTGCTCTGAGCCCTGAGTTTCCATCCCCAGTGAAACAGGGGTCGTTCATGGGCTTGAAACAAGGATGATACCAAGGAGAGTCCCTTTTTTGCCTCAGCCCTCAGCTCCCCAAACTCTGTGGGCCACTCTGCTTGGTCTGAAAGCAGAGGAGATCCTACTGGCAGACTGATATGGCTGTGATATGTGCCATCCACCGAGGATGATGCTCATGGTACTGCCACTGCTCTCCTCATGAAATTCTTCAAAGGTGAAATGTTCGGTGTAGGTAACTAAAAGAAATAGTAACAGTGGTTATTTCAGTCACCCGCTGTGTGGAGAATTGCTTGTGATGGTGTCCCATCACTCCATGCCTCAGCTTCACCGTGGTTTTTAAGGTAACTTTGTTTTTAAAAAGCTAAAAATAGTTTTTCTTTATATCTAGGGTTGGGGTTTTTTTGTCAACACTGTAATGTAAGCCATGGGTGACTATATTACATGACATGAAAAATTCATGGCTGCAATGCCTTCTTCAAGAAAAAGGATAATGTAGACATTTTTCACTGTAAAGGTACTAATATACTAATGGTTTTGATTTAAAATTGTGATATTTCATGCACCTCACATGAAAACAGAAGAAAACCAGTGTAGGAAGGAAGATGCTCAGCATCAGCAATTGGATTCTTTGCTGGAATAACTTCTTTGACTTCAGTGGCATCATTGCTAGCAACAGCTGAAATTTAGGCATATGCAACCTAATTATATTAAAAAAAAAAAGACTTTGTTGAGCCATCCTGTGATAAAGATGTGCTAATAATACAAGTTTATTTACTTATGAGCTGCGTATAGACTCTTTCCTTTTCAACTCAAAAGGTGGATTCATTAAACATCACTTTGCAACATTTTCATTCCCACTTCATTGTTTTAAGTTGTCTCACCTGTAACTACAACGTGCCATTTTCACTGCTTTGTCCCTTCTCTGCATCCCTTCTCTTCTGTGGATTTTGTCTCTACTCCCAAAGTGCTCCCCATAAAACTGGAAGTTCAGCACGGACTGATGCAGATTGCCCACTCAACTTGATTTCCTATATAACTTCTTGTCCGTTTCTCCCCAGTATCGCATGGTAAGGAGAACAGCTGTAAGACGGACACACGGCAGTCTGTTTCCTCATGCCCCAACCCTGTCCCCATACCCCTGACTTTGCCTGTGGACCAGTCCTGCTCCACCACTATTTTGATGCTCCCTTTCAGGCTGTCTCTTGCTCCCTGCAAGCAGCAGGGAGTCAAGCTGGTTCTTCTCTGCTGTAATACAACATGGCACGGTCTAACACCTGGTGGCACCACCCTCCTCTGACTGCAGGCCATGGAGCTTCACTTGCTTTTGAGGAGTGCAGTTCCCCACCTCCCCTTCCCAGCTGGCTGCCTTCTTTCTGGAAGGGCATTAGTGTTGTGTCCCTTGCCGCTGTGGTTGTTGCAGCACATGATGCCTTCACTCTTTGGAAGGGAGTTTTTGAGCTCAGAGCCACCATGTTGTCTGTGCCTATGAGGCTCACTGATGCCAAAGCCCAGCCAACCATCCATTGTCAGTGAGCCATGGCAGAGAGCATGAGGTAAGGGCTGGAGCGGAGGTCCCCTTTTCTTGTAATCTCACCTCTGCTGACAAGTGTCTTTGGCTAAGACTAGACTTTGCCTTAGTGAGGTAGGGACTGTAAATAACAGCACACATTTGTGATTTTCCCTGATGTGACTTTGTGCAAGGGCTGCCTAGAAGACCAGTATAGATGTACAATAACTGGGGCTGTTAGCGCCCAGCAGGGAGACTCAGGTTTCTCAAAGGCATACTCCTGTTACATGTTAGCAGAGTTGTGTTTGGCAGTCAGACAGTATGGGTTTTTTTCAGGAAAAGTGTATAAAAATGCATTGGTATACTTTTCTGTGAAGTCCTTCTACTATTCACAGAGCTGAATGTCTTCCTTTCACTAGGATGAACCCGGTAACCCCTCCTAGTCAGAGGGTTGTAATGTCAGTGTGGAGTGACAGCAAAATAGCGGTGGTGTTTTATTTTAGTCAGAGGACTCTGCAAGCTGCTGCCAGCGCATGGACCTACCTCCAACCTGCCTCATTCTGACTTGAAAGCTGCTGCCTACCCCTTTGCTCTTGGGGGTCACACTCCTGGTGCTTGTACCCTGCCCCATGTCTTTCTGATCCCTACATCTTTGTTCTTGTTGAACAGGAGAAATACATTCTGTCCAGGCACCTTGTCTTTGTGTCCTGTCTTACCTCTCTTTTCTTAGGATAACATCAGATCTTCCCACACTCTCCTCCTCCTCTGTGCTATTTATTCACATCTGTTGATACTCATGTGTCCCCTGCTCCATCGTTCCTCTATATGTTTTAATTAGGATGTCCGGCACAGCTTTAGTTCCTTTAATTTAATAATCTTTTATCTTGCTCTTCATTCCTCCTTCTCAGAACCTCATTTCTTGCTGTTTAAAGTTCATTCCTCTTGTTGGTTCTTCAGCTGTTAACGAAATGAGGTATAATGAGCATCTATCAAGATCCATTTCCCATTAACCCATGAAACCGTTATGATCACTTTTGATTAAAATACAGATGGGCCTGAATGGAGCCGAGGAATAATTAAAATGAAAGAAAACTCACCTCAAGGCTTGTTTAAAATTTCATCTGAATCCAAATCTGTATTTCTGTATCTTTACCCCATGTCTATGTTCTGTGCTCTTTTATAATCCACAAATCTCTTTGGTATTAGGAATTCACAGACCATTTGTCTTACATTACCTGTAGTGCTAGGATAAAGCTGAAACATATAAGTCTCAATTTACCTCCCTAGGACTGAAAGATTAGTCATCTGTAAGCAGTCAATTGTGCTGATTACAGTGATCACTAAACCAGCCGCATCCTCATCTTACTTGCTCTGTTTTAGAACAGGAAATGATTGCATCAGCTTCATTTCTGTGGCGTGTTCTCGCTCTCTGACTCTCTCCCTTTTTTCCTTCTAATTTACATTTAGTTTGAACTGAAAATGAAGCATCATAGATTAACTATAGAATACATCTACTAAACATAAGGTACAGCCCTTACAGAAAAAACAGCCTGGCTGAACACCGAATGTTCCCCCTCTACACTAGTGTACCCAAACAAAAGAAATTCATTATAACTCCTTGATTGGTAGGTTTGTATCATCCTGCTTTTGCTCATTTTTCTTCCGATTATTTTCCCCACCCCAGATGCAACACAATCCATCCAGTGCATCCTGGGCATCTTTTAAGGATGACTTCCCTACCGCACTTAGTGACATTTCCTTGCAGCTATGCATCTGAGAGGCGGAGGGACAAGAGGGATTGGACCAAACACTCCAAACTGCAGAGATTTCTCTTTATGTCAGACATTGTGAGTATGCGGTACATTCGCTGACTGCCAATGTCAGTGCCAGCATTGATCCTCTTTGGAAATTCCATATTAAATTGCCTTTCAAAGGTGTAACGGGGAGCTGCGTGCTGTGTCTGAAACAGTAAGATTTCTTTTTCTGTATGGTCTGCCTTGTAGTGTCCATGTAATATCATTGCAAACTTCCCTACTCTCAGCTCTGAACAAGAAGGAGCCAGACATGTGTTTAACTCCTGTTTCTTTCTTTTGCTCTCAATTTTCAGACCAAAAATGTATCTTTCCCTCATTTAAACTGCAGCTGCAAGTACACATCAGATCACTGGAACCAAGGAATCCATGATTCTAGCATTCCTATTTCCCTGCGCACTTCTGGCTGTCAAAGTTGCTAAGCGTGAATGATGTTGAGCCATCCAGGTTCACAGGTAGACTTCGCCTCTGGCTTTCTTCACTGAGACTCTGCAAACTCTCTTTGCCTGAAGACCCATGCTGAGTCTGATCTCTGTTATCTGCTCAAGGTGAAACATTTGTTTTTCTCTCCTACGTAGCTTTATGTAGAATAGATCTTGAAAAAACACATTGCTCTCTAAGTATTTTTCCCTACATTATACTTAACTATTAATTGATTGTTCCCTAAAAATTAGCTAACTGTGATGACAAGAACAGTGGGTAATAGGGAGCATGTCCCTGTGCTGCTGAACACTGGCAATTGTGGTACTTTGTGTCTGTAGGCTGATGGAGGTTATCTCTTTTCCTGGTGGAGGGAGGTTCATCTGGCTGGTGACACTTGTGAGAGATGGCTTGTGGGTCACTTTACAGGTAATACCTCAGCTGATATGTCAGATGCTGCAACACATTCCCAAAGACCTTGAGTGTTGCAGGCTATGGAGAAATCTTCATTAGGGGATGCCGCAGCCTGGGGAGAGGAGTAAGACTCGGGAGCTGATAAAGCTGGAGGACTGGAGGTCTGTCACAAATCTGTCCAGTGCCAGACATGAAGCATGGGTCTCTCTCACTTGACTCCCATAGTACATGAAGAACAAGAGAGGTTGTCTGCATGGGCAGAGGACACTGAGATGCCCAAAAGCTTGCCACAGGAGCCACGCTGCCCTTTGCTCCAGCGTGCTGGCAGGATGTGTGCAGGCAGCCCGGGTATGCCTGTGTCAAATGTGACTGCACGGTATCGGCAGCATGTGGCACCTTCTCCTGTGGCTGGGCTGTGGGGAGCAGCACTGCGGCTCATGTCTGTCCTGGCATCCGTCTGTGGCTGTCCTCCTCTGGTAGCGTAGGGCAGGGGAGGGAAGAATGAAGGGGAGGTACTGACTCTGTTGTGGGGAATGCAGTTTCTCTGTTGCTGGGGAATGCAATTTCCTCGTTCTTTCTGTACTCATCAGGCAGAGATTATCTCTGTCTTCAGCTTTAATGAAGAAACGATGTCAAGAGACAGCAGTGGCAAACCCAATCTAGCATCATCGCCTTGCAGGTATGGGCAAAACCAGCTATAGCGCCATGCTAGTATTTAACTAAGCAGGGTCATTTCAGAATGAATGCAGTGTGACTGAGCAGCAAGTTCACCATTTAAAGTGAAAATCAACACTTCCCAGCAGTGAGGTAGATCATTAAACATTTTGTTGCATGAGCCAGCATCACTTTTCTAAAAAAAGGTGCCGGGATATTCAGCCAAATGAGCAATTCAGTTGGCTTAACTTTCGTGTCCGCTTTCTAATTTGGTTTTAATGAAGATATAATTAAGAGGTAATGTCAGCAGAGCAGAACATTGTCACAGGATAATGGTCTCCTGCTGCTGCATAAATGGTAAATGCAGTAAATACAGAAGGAAAGCTGGAATGTTTATTTTCAAAGCAGGAGGCATTGATCCTGGGACAATCTTCTGTTTTGATACCTTTATTTCTATTTTGTCAGAAGAATGAGGGGCAGCAGATTCAATCCATTTTGGCCTGCTCCCACTTCACAGGAGTGGGAGGAAAACTCTCAAGGTGGCTCTGCTGCAGTGGGAATGCGCTGCTGCTAACGGCGGCTCATGGGTTAGACTCGCAATGGCTCACTTTAACCTGATTGTTCGATGGCATTCGTGCTGCCATAGGGAATGCAGCAATTGAGCCCCTCAGTCAATCGGCGCTACAGAATAACTTAGCCATGATAGTACTGTTTATGAAAGTGAACCTCCTTTTAGAAACCAGCCTTTTTATTTTTTGACTGGCTGGAGCTTATGATGTTAGTCTTTTCTGGTGAATAACATCTGTCTTCCAGCATTGCAATAGCAGAAATAAGGATTTTATGTTCCAGCACATATCGTTCACCTCCACTGCAATTCAGGCTGCAAAATTATTTCCATTCTGAACTTCAGTTCCCATTTTCCTTTTAAGTTTTGCAAAACTTCTTTGGGGAGAAATTTTCTTCCCAGGCATTTAAGCCAAGTAATAGCTTTAACCGTTTTTTGCATTATGAAGGCTGACAAGATATACTGTCTCCTAAAGCTAAGACTGTTTTTTCAAGCAGAAAACTGCATGAAATAACTGCAAATGACACTTATGCTAAAATATGGATAAATCTTGGAAGTTAAAACTTCCTGTGAAATTAGTACTTGTTGAAGAGAACCGCCTTTGTTCTGTCTGAAATATTTGGTGTTTTGAATTTGCAAACTAATGACAATTTAGAGCACACAATTTAGAGTAAATCTTAAATTTTCCAGGACACCCAAGGAATAATACTTCTTATATAGTGCTCTTCATCAATAGCTAGCAAAGCATTTTATGCTGATCAGAATGAGAGCTGGCCAGATACGGGTTCATTAAAAAAATCCAGGGCTCTTACATCTCCATTCTGAAGTCGAAGCAAATCCAGCCTTTCAAAAATCCTAGTAAAAAATGACAGACCGTTAGCACACCATATGTTAAGCAGATCCAAGCTGAGGGGGATTTGCCATCAAGCCCAGAGCAGGCCTTGTATTTAAATGTGCCCTAACTACTGCATTGCTTGGAGTCATTTTGCTCTTGCCTAGGAAAGTGTTCACACTGATGGGGATGAGATGGGCTCCATGGATTTGTGGCCGAGCACTTGGCTGGAAGATGGAAGCTGCCCTTCCGAATCCCTCTTTTGGCTCTTGTAGGTTTGAGCTGGGTCCATCATCTTCTGCAAGAGGACATGCTGCCCCTTCGACTGTCCCACTAACATTGTGGAGGGCAGATGCTCTTCACCTGCTTCTCCTTTGTGAATTACATTTACCAACTCCCTGTTGCCTTGCATGGAGCACCAAGTAGTTGTTTTCCATTATTCCTCTACAGCTGAGGTAGAGCAGTCTCTCTGATGAAATGGGACATCTCCCTCTGGACCAGAGAAACTTGCCTGCCACACAGAAATTGTTATGACAGATACATTCCTAGGAAAGGCTTGTTTTGTCATATCACCATTTTACAGCCAGAAGAAATTATTTTACCAACCAGCCAACCCTCAAAACCCATCTTAGCATCATCTTCTCAGACAGGAAAGACAAGACATCGTAAACTAACATGAACATTGGCAGAGCTGGGCGTAAGACATGAGTACTCAGTGTCTTGTGCTCTCAGTGTGTTGCCATACACTTCACTGTAGAAAGAAATTGCAGTATTAAAAGCAGTGAGTGTTTTCAGAGATAATGCTGTGAATCTGGAAGACTACGTGAATATAACTGTCATGGGGCTGCATTTACATCAGGGTCACCCGGTCAGAATTTGACTTATGGTGTGCTGCGCAATTTTGCATCTCTGCAGGCTGTGCCCCTTGCAGTCCCTGTCATTTTACTGTTGATATGGCCAAAGGAAGCTGGAAAAATCACATACAGGCATTGTGTTTGTGTAAAGTTATACTCACAGAGCCAAAGCTTTGTCCTGAGCTGGCTCTTGCTGAGACACCAGAGAGGGCCACCTCCCCCAAACTGAGCCACTCCTCCACCAGCTCCGTTTAAAAGCTCCTGGGGACAGCAGGAGGCTATTGCCTAGCTGGAAGCTGCCAGGAGGCCACCTATTTGCTTCCAAGAAAATACCCTATACAACCTACCTACAGCATCAGGAGCTGAGGGAAATACCACAGGACTTTCCTATACATCCTGGGGTGAGAGCATCATGCTTCTGGATGCTCTTTATACTCCTGGATGAGCAAACCACCCTCTTCCCCAAAACATGGCCTCTGACAGAGCCCTGGAGGGCACAAGGGACCAATGCTCCTCCCTTGCAGGAGAACATGTACATCGTTGCCCAGCTGAGTGCTCCTTGCCCAGCTGAGGGGCAGGAGGATGATGGTGGATCCGGAGGGAGAACTCTCTGCCCGAGGGACGGTGTGAGAGGCAGGAGGGAGTCAGCTGCTGTAATACAAAGGGCACCTGTGGCTCCTCTCCCACTTTTCTCAGGCCCCTGTGGAGAGGTGACCATGGTGTACTGGGGGCAGGCAAGGGGCAGCTGTGATGCCCCTGGTGCTGTGGGCACCCCAAGAGCTCCAGCAGCTCTGAAAGGTGAGGAAATGGCCAGAGAAACCCTGAGGCTGCAGCAGGGACGGGAGCAGCCCCGCGGTGCTTGCTTTAGCATGAGCAGCTCCCCTGCCTGGTCCCTAAACCACTGTGCCTTCGGGACGTGCACTCTGCCTCGCTACACCAAAGCGCTGTCACCAAAACAGATGGACGGGGCTGTCTGCTGGAAAGTAAAGCTGGGGAGGGAAGAGCAAGGAGCAACACATTTTCCTTCAAATGAATAGGAAACTCTCAAGACTTCCCCTCACCCTGTGGGAGCATTTCACTTTCCAGTGAACAGCGCTATAAATTTCACCTATTGGTGGAAGTAAAGATGTTTTATGGCTGTCCAGACTGAGCTATGATTGACTTAAAGTCTAACAAATCATTCCCTTGCTCTCCTCCCACTGGCCTTTTAATGATGCTACACACAGCGCCCGCTTTTCCTTTAAAGATAACCAGGGTGGGAGGGAACAGCTGTCACCAGCACTTAATGAATGAATTTTGAGCCATCCTATCATTTCCCTCTGCTTGGCTATAAGAACATGAGGAAAACGAGCAGAGCTGAAATCTTCTCCCAAGAAGCAGGCTGAGCTGTGCTCCTGAGCATCACACCCATGCTGTCAGGAGATGGACTGCTCCATGGGAAGCTGAAGCAGCTCCTTCCTCAGTAAGGTGTGGGGTGCTGGAGGAAGGGACGAGGAGTTAATGGGAGCCTCCCCGTGAAGGGCTTTTTGACAAAAGGTGCTATGCAACGCTACATGTTGTGGTGGAGGGGACACAGTGGCATATTTCCAATGAGAGATGGTGCATTTGTACCAAATAAGTATGCATGCTGTTTTCTCTGTTAGAATATTGTTGTTGTTCTTTATTACATTAAAGGGGAACATCTTTATCTCATGGTGATTTGGGTGGGATGTGACATTGCCTAATGTAAAAGGAGCCTGTAATATCAAGGAGACAACCGTGAAATAACACATTACACACTAAATTGAACAGCAGGCTCATTTACATTCCTTTAATTTGGAAATATGAACATTCAGAAACCCTCTTCTCCACTTGCATTCCCTTATTTTGGAAACATGTAAATTACATTTATGATAATTTAGCATTTAACTGGTACAAGCATTGCAAATTCCAGAAGCAAATGTTTCAAAATAGACAGGAGCTGTGCCAGCTTCCTTTGCAAACGTGTGTGGTAAAAGCCACCTCTGCAGATGACTCCAAACGCAGGGTCTCCAGCTTCTGGACCTGCGCTTGCAAACGCTTGTAAAGCAGATGGGATGGCTGGGGTGACACTTGTAGGGCTGGACCTGTTGTCCCAACCTCGGTGTAGGCTTACCACGTGTAGCAGATGGATTCAATTAATAAACAGCGTATATGTCCTCTTCTGTTGTGTGTGGAGTCATTTTTTTGCAGCCTATGAGATCCCAGAATAACAGGTGAGAGCAGCAGCCAAGGACCTTTTGGGTCAGCCGTGCTCGAACGATGCCGAGAGGCCTCTTTATGGTAATCCCAGTGCTTTGTTTTCCGGTCCTGCCTTGGAAACCTTCTGCTGATAGTGACTTGTGTTCAGTTGCTCATCAGACAGCTTATTCGATTGCCTGTGTAATAGCCCTTATTATTAAGTCATTTCTCTTGTATCTAAATGGGATTGTTCCACTTTTAATTCGAGACCCTTTTACCATCCCTGCTGCAGGGAAGGCCCATCCTTTCGGCACACAAATATTAGCGCTCGTCTCGGCGCTAGCTGCGGCTCCCTCCTGCCCTGAGAATCGCTTTCCATCGCACCCGTCACCTGCACTTCCCCTCATCGTTCCTGCTGCCCATCCCTAAGTCCTCTGCCACTTGCCAGTGTCCTTTTTAGAAAGCGAGGCTTAAAAATGTGTGCTGTGCTCTGGCTCCAGCCTTATCCAGATTGCATAATGCTGCACTCATCACTCCCTTTTTGTGACACAAAAAGATCCCTCTTTACGCTCTACACCCTGGGACAGCGATTGCTCTCCTCGCAATGTGAGCTCTTATGCTCTTCATTACCCACTACAACCCCAAGGTCTTTTTCTATATTAATGTTTTCTAAATATCTGTGTTGATTGTTGTTATTTCTCCCCAGGTGCATTACAGTTACATTCATCAAAATTAAATAAATTTTATTTTGTTGACATCTTCCCGTGACTCAGAATCTACCAGATAATTCTGCAATGGGGATTTACTGTCCCTTTTTACCTATTCATTTTATATTTTATTGCTTTCAGTACTAGCAAGGTTAAACACAGTGTTGCCTCATATAGATCAAATGTCCAGAGTATAGAGGGGAATAAAAATATTCAGACAAATAATTGAAAGTGGAAAGTAGGAATTTTTTAGAAAAGAGAAATACAATCTTTTCTCATGAAATATAAAACTTGTATTTAAATTTCCCCCCCTTGCTCAAACTTGAATAAAAAGAGAGAAGGTAAAGAAACAAAACCTAATATCTTCTTTTAAAAAAAAGTTAGAATCCTTTGTCAAACCTAAACTTTCATGTGAGCATTTTCAACTGAGCTATACAGCCTTTGGGGATGAAGGTATTCTGAGTAATTCTGACAAAGACTGTGAGAAGGCAAAACCTGCCTGTTTTTCTGCCTGTTTCACAGAAGGGACTACAGAAATCATCGCTCAGTTCATCCCCTTTCAGGAAAGCTCTGAAACATTTGCCTGAAGTTAATCAGGAGCTGTGGCTCAACGGGCTTCCGTGTGTCTTTGCTGTGCAGCGCAGGGGCTGAAGCAAGCACATGCTGCAGAGCCGCAGTCAACAGCCGTCCCCTGGGCAAAATTGTCAGAATATTGAATGTACGCACCTGGGTACGTGGCTGCAAGTCACTTGTGCAAGAGGTGGAAGCCGAATCCAGAATTCTAGCTGAAACTCTCAACTCATAGAAATCAAGGGGAATTTTACAGCTGACTTCACTTGTCCCCAGGTTTCAGCGCATGGCTTCTAACTGCAAGATCTGCCTGGAAATTTTACTTAAAACCTCCCACCCCCCAAACCCCTCCCCCCCAGCAACAGAAATCCCCGACACCGCTGAATATATTTGAAAACAGAAATATTAACATAACCATTTCTTGATATTGTCAATAGCTTTTGATACATTTATGTGTAATGGACAATTTGAGGGGGAATCCCATCTATAATAAGGGATGCATAATTAAATAGAGGTCTAGTTAAAGGAAGAAAGACCTCATTGCTCAGAGACTCAAGTCAAAGGGCTGAGCTCAGAGGAGCAAACGAAGATCTCGCACCTATTCCTCACCTGTGCTTACTTTACGAATCATCTGTCATGCGCTGTGCACTGACACCCTGCCAAAACAAGTACCTGCTAGTGCATGAAGGTGCAAAAAGCTCTGGGTATATGTTGTCCATTCGGGGCTGAGGGTGCTCCTGAAATGGCATCAGGCTATGTCTGCTGTTTGGCACTAAAATAATCCTCGCCCTTTTTTTTTATGGAGATCCAAAGATAACACCACTTGCATTCCCTGTGGATGGCTGACTCCCACATACCATTATCAGCTCGTAGCAAATATTTTTAAGTTTCGTTAACCTTCTTAGTAAGTCTGCCTTGTACCTGTGTTGCTCATTCCCAGTGGGTTTGAGGAACATTGGTTTAGGTTATCCCTGAGGCAAAGATGGGTTTGGGACAGGAGCCCAAACAGGACTCCTTGATTACGTGAGATTTGCTCTGACAGATTCATTTTCAGTAATTGCATCTGCACACCTGATTTAGGGCTCCTCAGCAGACAGTAGTGGAAGCTGATTTCTTTGAAAGTAAATACCCAGCAGCCAGGACTGTAACAGATGTTACGGATGGGACCAGTAATTCACTTAACTGTGTCTCAAAACACCTCTTTTCTATACTTTTCTCCTCAATATTCTCCTGGGCAATCACTAGCCCTGCTAAATTTGTGGTTCTCATTTAATTCACTGACATGTTCTTATTTTTTAAAGCTTTATTTTCAACTATTGAAGTACAAGAAATTGCTTTTGGCCTCAAGCCTTGCTTTCCAGAGAGGCAACAAGAGACTCCACTCCCAGTAACTTAAAGGGAATGCTTTCTGCTGTCTGGCTCAGAGACAGGGAGGGTGAGCGGGACCCGTGCCGAAAGCGAGCCCCCCCGGACAGCCCATGGTGGGGGGAGAGGCATCTCTTAGCTGCAGCAGGCCAGACCGCAATTTCGGTGTGTGGGCAGCAGGTGGGACTCCACCGAGGGGTGGTCCCATGCCACAACCCCCTGTCATCACTGTCTGTGGGCTGTCACCAAGCTGTTGGCTACGTGAGACTTCTCCCCAGATTTGGAAACTTCTTCCCAATTTGTCTTTGGGTCTTACATCAGGGGCTCCCCCGGGCAGGGGGACCAGGCTGCAGGGGGTCAGGGTGGGCGACAGCCCTGGCAGAAGCCATCCAGTGGGCACTGGCGCATCCTCTTCGGAAACAGACCTGTGGTCACACAGCCCGTGGTCATGCAGCCTGTGGTCATGCAGCCCGTGGTCATCCAGCTCATAGTCACACAGCCCGTGGCATCACTCGAGTTAAAAGGTAAGTGATGCGGATGGCACCTCCCGGTGGGGGGATGTAGATGCACGTGTAGATGCCATGCACAACTAGTCATTCTTTTCACGTCATTACATCAGAAATGTTACTGAAATCATTACAAATTATGTCTGCTGTATAATCTTTTTTTCCCTTTACCTAGCCTGTAATTACAGCACCTCAAAAAAAAAAAAAGGTGTATTGGATTTTTCTGTCGTGATCTATGTTTAGGGCTTGGCAGGATTCAATTTTAATTTCAACTTCAATGATAACATTTTATTACCTGTGTTCTTTATTTATAGTTACATACTGCTTATTTATATTGAAGTAAATATTTTTGACCTGCATCCAGAAAAGTGCTATTATCATTGGCTGAAAGAAAATCAGCCTCCCTCTTCTGAATTGCTGGTGTGATTTCAGAGACATGGGGTCTACCAATTCATCTACCATCACAGAATTTAGCCCTTAATCTAGACAGAAGAGAAATGACAAATACATTACAAAACCCTTCCTGACAGAGCCTGTCCATGCTCTGTTTTCCTGGAATACTACACAAGGTGACAACATGAATTACAAGTAACATTCAATGTGAGTTTGGACAAGCTAGAAAATGCTCTTTTTTTTTTTTTTTGGCAGGGGGGAGAGGGAGGAGAAGATATTGTGCTAATAAAAACAGAGTTGAGAAAAAAGATTGTTTTAAGTATTTTGTGCATTTAGATATCCCAAGAAGATCCCATATGGAATATGATCAAGTGTTAACAGAAAGATCATTAATCAAGTAATATGCCTATTGGTAACGAAACCTACAAAACCTACAAAAGCTTAGAGAAAACAGACAAAAAGTTAAGTAAGTGAATGTCAGTGCTGGAGCGTTATTTCAGAGAGGAAGCAGCATGCAACTGTGGACAGCCATGGATCAGGCATCTCATCACCCAACTCTCCAGGACCCCAGTACCAATCAGCTGAATGCAACCAGTGGAAAAAGTTTCCTGAATCAGGGCTGCTTGCTGGAGAAAGAGGTCCTGGGAGTGTCCAGGAGAATTCAACCCCAAGTCTGCAGTGTGATCCATGTGAGCATGGAGACCAAGTTTCTGCTGACTCCAGTCAAGCCGAAGGATCTACCTGCACAGGACAGCGGTGGGACGGTGGGCATGTCTTCTCCATTCCCGCACCCACAACAGCTGCCTCCCTTCCAAGGTACCAAGTAGGGAGCTCCTTCCTCACCTTCTACCACAAATGGGGCTGTCCAAAGCGGGGGGCAGTTGCTGGGAACTCGTTAATGCTGAAAGCTGAGAAATATTGCACCAAAATTTTCATGCAGGAAGGGAAAAGCTTAATTTTTACAGAATGTATAATAACACAAAATAATTGGTCCCCGCATGCAGGAAACGTGGGAGTTATTGGTTCAGAGCTGCAGAGCGGGGGAATGGGAAATGACTGCTCCCATTTTGATGCTGATATTTTTTGCTAAATGATTTGGCAGAGCAAATCTGTCGCCACCTAATAATCTTAAGTGCTCTGAGGAAATCGCCACTAAGCATTTTACCCAGAGTATTTGTTGAGCAGGCCTTAAGAATTATTGATAGTAAGAAAATAACAGATATTAATGAGCATTTTCCCCAAGCTAGTGCATCACTGGAGAATTTACAAGTCCTAATGTGCACTAAATTTGAAAAGTACAATTTTAATTCCATCCTGGAGAGTATTTAAATCTTAAAGAAAATTACCAACTAAGTAGGGGATCTGAAGTACAATTGTCAGAGATGAAATGTCCTTTACCTCCCCACATAAAACCAAGTTCATCAATCTCAAAGTTTTTGTTCAATACTCCATTGCCAGGAACTGCTTTCAAATTCAGATGAAGGGTAAAACCAACAATACTAAATAAATCATTACAAACTCTGTGTAGTAAATAAGAAAGACATTAGATCAGCTTAGGGTCCTTGATTTATGCCAGAGATGCAGCCATGCAGCAGTATGAGAGAGTAGAGTGCTCCAGGACTTGTCTAACAAGACATTATGTTTTTCCACATACAATGAACAGCTATATGTCAAGTCAGAGGAGAAAACAATCCTCCAAACACTCCTTGCTTTACAGGTTTGGTGGGGATGTCTCGTTGATCAGGTTGTGTTCTTGGATAGGTCCAAGTGAATAGGGTTATTTGGTCTGCCCTGAAATTTCGTGCATCTCACAGTGGGAGGGAGGCAGAAGGTGTGGGCTGGGGGAAGCAGAGGAGATGCATCAGTTTGAGGAGCTGGTGCTCCCTATAACAGCTGCTCTTTTAGCATTATGTGCATGGGTGAATAAGTACAGATGTGTGTGAAGATCTGGGAAACAAACCAGGGTTCCTGAATAAGCCCAGTCTCTCAGCACGTACTCTGCAGTGTCTTGACATCAGTTCAACTTTGATGATGCAACATTGGCAGCAATCCTCAGGAAAGCATCTGGTTGCCTTGGTAGGTAAATGAGTAGCAGCTGGGAAAAAAATGGAATTCATGTGGGGACAGAGGCATTGAAGGGCTTTCTGAGCTATTGATTTCCACGCATGCTCAAGGGAGCACAATGGGGAAAACAGATTTTGTGTCAGCTCAGGTTACCCAGAAATTTCTATAAATTTACCATCCAGCCCAGTTGCTAGATTGATTGAACCTGGTTAACACTGCTTAATAACCAGCACAAACAATCTTTGAAGCCAATTATGAAATGTTTGAGAAAAACCTGCTCCAAATCCTTGCTGAAGGGATTTGCATCTTAAGTTGCTACACAAAACATTTTGTGTGAATACTGGAATGTACAATAGAAGAAAACCAGTGGTGACTGTTAGCTGGGATGGCAATTGCCTGTCTACGTGGCCCAGCTATGTGGCCCTTTCTACAGGTGAGTGACGTGTGAGCGGGGTGCTGGGGTTGCTCTTGTCCACTTTTCCTGCTCTGCACGGCCGGACCTCAGTCGCCCTCAGCCGTTCAGCCAGGGCGGGCGGAGGACGCAGCTCCCAGCTCCTCTTCCCCCCCCCATGCCCGCAGTTGTTTTTGTTCCTGTCCAACCTCCTCCTGCTCATACAGGCTTTGCAGTTATTTTAATTTTGCAAGAACACCTGTGATATTAAGATGTATTTCCAAGCCCCTGTATTCCTTGGATTCCTTACGTCTCACAAGCACGTACAGCCAGCACACGGGTTGCGCTTGCTTTAGGGCCATACCTGCTTCTGCACGTGGTGCTGCGCTCACTCCCTCGCTGGCGCCTGTGACTCAAAGGTCCTCTCAAAATGCTCCGTACGGAGGTGGGGGGCACAAGTTGGCAGCTAACAGCCCTTTTCACACAACTCTTCAAGAAACATCTGCACCCAGGGCCAATTCAAACACAGCTCTGCCTCTCGGCGCGTAGCTCTCCCTGCTGCTCGCTCAGCTCTAATCATCAGGACCTGTTCACTTCTGGAAAGATGAATGCATTGACAGGGTATTTTGCGTCCTGTTGTTCGTGAATCATTGCTCCTGTCATACAATAACTGTAATTATTACTTTTCCGGACCTTTGGCTGATTGTCTTAGCAGAAGAGAAAAAAAAAGGCAGCAGAAAAAGGGGGGGTGTGTGTGTGCAAAATCAGGCATCTTGGAAATTCAAATAATCTCTTGCCCCTTGATATTAGAATAGGTTTCTTTAGGTCAGAGCCCATATGCACACACACGTGCACACATTTCTTCCTCTACTCCACAGTGCCCAGAGTAGTTTGTCTAGTTTTAAATTGGCCAAAGTAGATGAAGGGTGGCAGAAGGTTATTTTTAATCTGCTAATGTGTTATGGGAGACTGTTGTGGCAATGAAGCATAGAAGGTTGGGGAAGGCAGAGGGAAAATGTAAAATAAGTTTGTTTGAACCAAAGGAACACATGATGTGACAATTTCAAAGCCCCTGGTATCAGATTGTTATAGTAGTGAAAAAGAACATTTTTTTTTCTTTTTCTGTTCCCTGAGAGGACATGTCCCTATGTAGAACACGGGAATCTTGGCTTGACTGAGTCTGTGGTAAAGGGATAAGGGAAAGCCTCATTACTGGACTTTTCCAGAAAGCTCCTGGCTGGTTACATAGCTCAGGATAACAAGGAGCGTCACCACTAATACATCGAGGAGCTATGGATTTCGCACCACACTCTTAGCCTGCCTGACCCTGGGAGATGGTGTCACCTGACCAGATGGGAAATCAGAGGACATCCTCTGCCCTGGACAGCTGTTAGCTCCCTGCTATTTCCACTCCTTCAAAATATCAGTTTATTCCTGTTTCAAAATATCAGTTTATTCCTGTTTCTCATGCTTACTATGTCTTTTTTTTCCTTTTTTAAATTCACTTATATAAGAGCATCCTTAGCAATTCAAGACAGGTCCAGCTGTGGTTAATTTGTCATGGAGAAAATAATATCAAACGGAGCAGTGCTGGGGAAACAAACAACCCAGTGCAAAGCCTGCCCCTAATTGATTGATGGAAGGAAAATTAGGGCTGCCTCAAGAAACAATTTCCATAGCAATGGGAATAGAGGGGGAGCTGTGCCATGAATTGCAGGCGACCCGCCGCAGCTCTTTGGCCTCCGAAGTGGCGGCCAGCGTGCCCAAGGCGCCCGCCGGCAGCGGGTGGTGGGGGCACCAGGGTAGCGCGGGACTGCCCTGCCACCGACCGGACCCCCAGGGCAGGGCACTGCACGGGCTGTGCTCGTAGGGGGCTGCAAGCACGGTGCTGTCCTGTGGGATGGAGATAAGCTTCCCATGCTCACCCTGCCCCCCCACCCCCCCCGCCCCCCCCCCCCCAAAAAAGAAAAGAAACAGATGCCATGTTTTGTAGTCTTTTCTCTTCCCTTTGCATTTCTTTTAGGTAAGAAACAAGATTATGGCCTCAGCCTAAGTACTGATTGCTATCACTTCAAAAGGATTTACTTTCTTTTATTTTCTCTATAATAAAATCATCCAGGAGACTTCCAAGCAAGAGTTTTTCCCCTTCAGAAAAAGCTCTGCAGGTGCCATGAGTAATAGGGGCACACTGGCAATTATTAAGATCATGGTCTTTGTTTTTGATGGTTAAGGTTGCTTGCTTTAAAAATGACTAATGATATGGGGTATATCTAAAATTTTATTTGCTTGATTGGAGATGCCGTAACGAAGGCTTGCTTTCGGGGAAGGAAGACAACTGCAGGAGTCTCAGGGTGGGGAATGACAGTCTTCCACATTGCAAGCTGCTTTTGAAAACCTTGGTCATGCATGTGTGTGTATAGCAAATTTGTGTGAGCCTTTTGTTTTCCAGACAGGTCACAAAAAGCAAACTCAAGTTCCTGGCAGCTAAATCATGAACAAATGTTACTCTTAATTTGGTGTAGTACAAAATTAACGGTTTACAAATTATAATAGGCCTTAGAGAACAAACAGCTCAAAGAGCAAAAAACTCCCCTAATTCTGGACCTGAGGCTTGAAAAAACAAATTAATCCATTTTCATCGCTGTCCATTGGGCACACCTTCCCCAAGCTGTGCACTTACTAAGGCTTAATTCCCACTCTGTTGTGGCTCCGTGCTGATGGGAATTCAGCACCTAGACAGGAGGAGCCGTCTCTCGCAGCACACGGCGCTGTAGCTGGCTTCACTTCTGTGCTTTAAACCCATACCCTTACCAAAATTAGAACGTACATTACTGCCTTTGGTGACGTTCTGATGGCCGGCTATGACCAAGATTGCATCAGAAGAAAAGAAAGTCAAGGCTAATGTGATTTCCTCCGTACTGCCTTTGTTTGGCTCACCTTTTTCAACAGCCGTTTCTGAAATAAGTGAAGAGATCGGTCACTAAACAGCCTCTCTCATTATGAGTGGCCTCTTTGTTATTGTCCTCGGTACCAGCAGCATGGAGAATATCGAGAAGAAACTGCCTGAAAGGTAACAGTCTGAAAACAGAGAGAGAGAGAAATACAGTCATGACATGTAATGCACCAATTGACCTGAAGATGGACTTGTCTCAGAGCAACATGACATATTTTTATCATCTGCCTGAATTTATGGAAATAAATTTTACAGCACCGCTTTTTGGGGCAGACAAAAGTTAGCAGGCTCCGAGGAGCATATATATATTTCAGGAATTTGGAAAAAGTTAAAGAGTCAGTGTATTAGAGACACGACTTAAGGGACAAAAACAAACTGGAGGGAAAGGGAATAAGTGCAAACAGAGCAGTGCTGAGGATAAAGTTGGTCATTCTGCTGCTTGGCAAAAAATTCTAGTTTTTTTCTCAATACTCTTTCAAAAGCATCTGCTTTCTGGGGAAAACCGGACCTTTCCATTAAAAAGCTACTGAAGTATTGCTATGTTTGGAGCATTTTCTGATGTTCAGCTTTGTAGTGTAGAAATTAAAATTTGCCAGGGAAGGGAAACATCCTCTGCTGTTGTTGTTGCTGTTGACAATTTTTAGTAAGAAATATTTCCGTACCTACCTTCACTGGGGATTGAAAAGCTTGCACTTGATGCAGAGCTAGAGCAAAAGACAAACAAGGAGAATGACAAAATTAGACAAGTCAAAGCATCCTGATTTGTTTTTTTCCTGATTTGTTTTTTATCTGCTCTTTGGTATTTCTCTTCTTAGCTTCTTGTCTATTTTTTTTTTTTTTTGTACTTGTCAAGGTTCTTCTTTTAGGCTATCAGCTTTTCGCACAGGGATTGCTATTGAGTTTTCACACAGGTTAGCATGTTGTGGGCTTGACTGGCAGAGGGTTAAGGGTTACAGCATATGCCACACTGCAGACAGCCAGCTAGAAGGAAAGGTCATTTGGGCAACCCTTCGCTATAGTAAACAGTGGTGTAACCCAAACAAGAAGGCTGAAGTATTTGATGCAAAAAAGCAATCAGAGCCCTTGTTTGGGAAGAGACCGAGGCAAACCACCAGCTGAACACCATCACAACCAGCACTCTCGCTGCCTGACCACGGTCTGAGCCGTTCGGTCAGACCCTGGAAAGTGTTGTTACTGAAGGCTGGTAGTTTTGCTACGTGTTGTATCTAGCTCCAGCATCCAGTCTTACATGCTATCAACCCCAAGGCAAGACCACATATGTTGGACTACGTTACTAGGTCTGGATTGGCAAGGCCCTGGTGCCCGTTCACATGTATTTATGGGGAAGGCAGGATGCACAGATGGAAGAGGCATTGTTTCTAGAGAAAACAGTCAGAGCTAATAGGATAAGGACAGATCTGACGTGACAGTGTCAGCTAGAGACAGGGGCTGACACGGCTAGGGTGACATTTTAAATATACTCTTGTATGGTTTATTTGCAAAGAACGAACATAATGGTGCTCCAAGAGACGAAGAACTCCACCTGCTCTAGAGATGTAGCTATAGCAACCTCCGCACGATTACGTTGCTAATCCGCAGGTGTTGAAGAGGCATAGATAGATGCTGTTGAGTAATTCGGCTCCAAATAGATACTTTGATCTGCATAACAGCTTGCATTTATGTCCCAAATATGGATCATTTCCAGTTCTGCAATTCTTCCTTATAAAAGCAAAATTCCCATTCTTTATTTTATAATGGGAGTCTTAAAACTTGCCTGTGTTACCTAACAAGCTAGACAGCTCCATTCCTTTTGGGTGAGGCAGGAGTAGGAGAAAAGGAAACCTTTTCATTGCCAAAAACGTCCAAACTATTTCTTGCATGTTTTATCTGAGTGACTGCTCAATGAGAACAAAATAAAACAGAAGAGAATACTTGTTCTACTTTCCTGTATACATGACGTACTGATGAATCAACTGCATCTTCACATTAAAGACTGTCTATTCTACTGCAGACACTGGCGACAGTCTCTGAACATGCACCAGATCAGATCATGCTTCATTAGCAGCCACAACACTATTGAAAACATCAAGCTAACGTCTGTCCTGCTTTACTCTCCGCGAGAAGTCATTGAACTTGGTGGGGATGCCTGGGATGGAACTCAAGGCAGAATATGGCTCATCATCAAGCAGCTCCAAAGGAACCTGGACCTTTGATAAGCAAAATCTGCAATTCACTCTTTCAATAAAAGGAAAGAATTCAACAGCTCCAAGAGAAAAACGACCCTTCATTGTATTCCCTGCTAATCTGCTGGAGCACTCCTTTAGGAAGGTAGTTCAGTCACATACTCATCATTTCATGAAAGCTGGTTAAGGACATCTGATGAAGCCTCTAAAGTCTGTATCACTTGCCCCTTTCCTTCTCTCCTTTTTATGCTTTATTTCTTTGCCAACTGAACATCCCACAGCCCAGTTTCTCTCCTCACTTCCTGAAGCAGCCTACACCGCCCTGTTTCCTGCCCCTACTTCATTTATTTCTTTGCAGGCTGCTGCGTAATCACCTTATTTATCTGAATGACTTTGCTGTATTAAAGAGCCAAAAATCAGAACAGAAAAGTCATTTGAAATATCTCTATGTTTGCAAAAATCAGTGGACAAAGTGGGATGCTTGCCTTTCGCATGAACTGCATGCAACAGTACAGTGGGCCATGGCGTAATCACCCACTGTTTTTTCCACAGGACCCTGCCTCGTCCCTTGCTCAGGATGCAGCTCTCCCAACAACGTTACCTTATTGTCGAAATCAGGCATTCCTCATTGTGCCCCTAAGCTCCCTGTCCCGCTGCCTATCTGCTGGTCTTGCTTTCCCCCCTGCCACCTGCCCTGCTGACCACCTGCCCCATCGCGGCGTCCTTCATTTCGTTACAGCCCCATCCTCCTTGCACCCACTGCCCCGGCCAGCCAGGCCACCCCTGCCACCAGGAGCCACCAGGCTCCTCCACCTCCCCTGGGCCATTTCAGGCTCCTTGTCCCTGGCTTTTGTGGCTTTGTCTTTGTGCCTCCCGTCACTGCGTGGCGCCAGCCGTGGGAGCTCCCCCCCCCCTCGAAGGGTTAGGGGGCAGCTGGAGGGGAGCACTTACAGCATCTCTCTTGGCTACCGAGGGGAAGCGGCGCTTTGGTCTTTGGTGCCTTGGTCCGGGGTGTCCGGGGTGTCTGGGGTGTCCTGGGTGTCCTGCACGCTCGAGCCTTGCGCGTTAAACAGATTGGTCCTGCCTGGTTATCAACCTCTCTTCCCACCTCAGGTAATCGGTCTGAAATCACAACCCCCTTCTCAATAAGACCATATTAATTATACTCCTGTCTTCTAATTCTTTATTAATTAAATCTTCCATCAATTTCTCCATTATTTTTCCTGGGATTGGTGTCAAGTAAACTGGACTATATTTACCTGTGTGGTTTCATTTGTCTCAGAATTTTTAAACAATATTGATATTGACCTTTGAGAATTTCCCCATTATTTCATGACTTATTAAAAATTTACATACACAAGCTAAAAATATCCTGCATTGACTCTTGGGGGCCACTTTTGTGGACCTTCAGATTTTTAAAATGGTTAGCTCTAGTGCAAGTTGTTCAATACCTTTCTTAATTAGTAATATGTCAGAAAATACATTATACCAAATAGAGAGCAGAAATAATTGTTGAACAGTTTTGGATTTTTCTTCATTGTTATTAACAACTTGGCTTTCTCCAGCTAGTAATGATACTACGGCATTGATATTTTTTCAGCTACTATTCATAAGTTTTCAAGAAATTCTTTTTCTTAAACAAAGCCTGACCAGCCATGGATTTTTTTCTGATGTCTTTAGTATCCTTTATCAATTTTCTGCACTTCATAAACTGTTATTTATATGGATTTTTATTACCTTCCCCTTTTCCCCATATGTTGCATATTGCTTTTTAATTCGTTATTCCTGCCTTCATTCTTCCACTGAAAGAGAATGGGTTTTCCACCGATATTATTCAGCTCCTTTACTGCGAAGTAATGACTTTTTGGCCATTTAATATGTGCTTCTTCCTAACAATTTTTTACACTCAGTTTCACTTGTAACTTTTCTCAGTTTGGGAAACTAGTGTCTTTAAGTAGCGAGCGTATGTGGTACTTGGAGTTACACAGCTTGTCGGGACAGCAAGGGCAGCTGTCCCTCGGCAGCCTGTGCTTTCTGCTTCAGCACAGCGTTCCTTGCCTCGCGGCCCCATGCCGATGGAGGACACCAGTCAGCGCCCGCACCGGGGCTGCAGAGGGTCTCTCCTCTCTGAAGGACACCGTTTTGGTTTCATAGGCTGGTGCAATTTATGAAGCAGTTCCCTGACCCAGACGCAGTGGAGGTTTGCTGCCTCTGAGATGCGTGCCATCCCCAAACCAGGAGTGATGGAGAAGGTGCCACCTCCCCTCTGGCAGCCTGTGCCCTGCCCAGCAGGTTTTACCCGGTGCTGTTAACACTGCTGTCGTACAAAGCCTTCCAGGCAGTTTCAGAAGGCCACTTATGTCGGATTTCTTCCCATTGGTGATTACTTTCAGTTCCTCCTGCTTGTTCCCCGAACTCCTCATGGCGGTCTATAAACCCATGGAAAACAGGGGCTGTGGTGACGCAGGAGGTGGGAGAGGGTCTCTGGCCAAGGGGGACCCCCTGGTCCACATAACCCGCAGGAACGGGAAGCTCGGAGGGAGGAAGAGGCTGGCTCGGAGGTCGGGCAGGGCAGAGCACTTTGCTTGGTACTTCAAGTGTAAGGTCATGTGGCAAATCATTACACCAGCAATGTCTATCTCCATTTGAAGACCTCTGTCAAGAATTAATCTGAAAAAGGTTTGGGTAGTGCTTTTTTTTTTTGCTTTCTTTTTTTTCTTGACAACAGCTCCCTTATTCAAAGCCTATTTATGCAAAATAATTTGCTGCAGAGGTATCTTCATTTTAATTGCAGAAAAAAGCTCTTTTTTTTTTTTTAAAGGAAAAAGGCAATATTCTTAAAACAGGAATAATCTTTTTTAAAATGATAATGTGAAATTATAGCACCCCCAATTCCATGGATTTGTATCAGAAAAAGAGGGAAATATTGTGTAGAGAGGCCTCTGGAGATCACCTGGGTAAACCTTCCTCTTGAAGTTGGAGCAGCATCAACCTAGTTCAGGCCAGCCTCTGTGCTCACACACACACACAGAGCACAAACACGCACACATTTCTGTCTATCTCTGTATGTATGCACATACACACCAAATTACAACTTTTATTGGCCTTCACTATTTTTAGTAGTTTTTAAAACCTTACACAGGTGCCATATCTTACAAATACAGCTTTTAACACCAGCTGGTTTCACTCTGCTAAGTGTTTTATCTAGAAGATTAGATTATACACCCTAGGGAAGAAAGCGACTTAACCACATTGTACAGCAGGTAAAGTGCTCTGGGCTCTGCATTGTGCTATTAAGACCAATATGAGGAAGCAGCAAGACTTATCCTAATCTTGCTGATCGTCTCAATTAACATGGTCCCTATAGTGTCCTCCTCGATACCTAATCCCCATGGTTTCTTGTTCTATGTATTTTGCTCTGATAATGTTATCAGATCATTGCTAAGGGTACAAAAGTACATATTAAGTAAAGTGAGGATGTGGCAGTTATTGAGAGAAGCCACGTACCTAATTAACATGGAAATCAAGCAATGGACTATTAAGTCTTTCGTGTAAGGGAAAGAAATGTACTAGAAAGAGGCCCTAAAAATAAAAAGTTAAAAAAAAGGAGGAAAAAGTGCATAGCGAAGGAGGCTAATTATAAACAGAATTCAAAAGCGATGCCATTCATAACAACCTGTCTACTCCTGGCAAACACTTTCATCATTTGGAAATAACTTTTCATACACCGCAACATAAGCAAGCAGCAAAAAAGAGGGGGGCTGTCCTCCCACATCTCACACATCCAAGAAATAGTGAAATTATGTCTATACTGGTGGGACTTTTCCTTATTCACGACGGTAGCCTCTACTCCCAGAGCAGCCCTGGGTGGGTTCCTCAGTCATGCAAGGACAAATAAAGATGAAAATTCAGATCCAGGAATCTTGATGAAATGATGATCTATATCTTTCCAGCCAATTCTGCAAATGATGCCTAGCATAAAGATTGCTGTGGTTAAAAATAAAATTAAAAAAAAATTCCCTGGGAGAGAGTACAAGTCAGTTTGGGAGGCTGACAGCCTTGAACTGGCGATGAGCGCCACTAACAGAAGCAATCCTGCAGCCGAAATTGCTTTCTGCTCTCTGATGTGCCATCTGATGCTCTGGACGACTTTCAAGAAGTGTCCCGGGGCCAGGCTGCCGCAGTGAGCGAGCGCAACCATCGCAGCAGGAGCACCCTTCCCCTGGGCAGTGGGGAGGCAGGCCGTGATGTTCCTCCTCAGTGTGCACCCTGCAACGAAACCTCACCTCGGGTTCACGTCCCCATCAGCACGAGCTTTCTTTCCTCTGAAGTCTCATGATGAGAGTGTCTGGTGACTGCTTCAGTTTAGGGGTTTTCCTTCTGCTTCCACCTCCCCATCTCACCCTACCCCCGGCGTGCAACACACAGGATTGTGTTTTGGAGAAGAAAGGGTGGAGGGTGAAATGTTCATTTCAAACCCTGCATGTTTAATCATGTGAATCCTTAAATATTTTATCTGGATGAATCTTTTAAATCAGCTCAGTGCTTACACCTCGCTGGGTAACTGCCACGAAAGAGAGCAGCGGAGGCTCTGATGGTGAACAAACAACTGCTGCAAAGAGTTTTTCCTCTCCCCTTTCCTCTGCCAAAATTTTAAGTGATGTACACCTGTTTCTGAGCTAGGAAACCCACTCTGTATTTTGTATTGCCTTCCCTAACTGACTTCCTGACTATATGTCACAGTGACATGCCAGGACAGCACCAAAAGGAAATATTTCTGGAGGAGGAACAGCCTTCTACTAGTGAAGTCGTGTGTCAGAATATCCCATCCTTACTACTCTCAATGCAAACAGCATTTCATCTGCATTACTGAGGTTTAAATGTAGATGGTCTAAGATAAGTCATTGTCAGACGCCACTAAATATTGATGAGTGCTCCGGGACCTGGTTTGTAACCATTGCTTTCTCTTCTGTCACAACCTGAGAGCCGCACATTAGCAGAGATGTCAATGGAGCTTCTGGGAGGGAAATACATAGAATCATAGAATTATAGAATCTTAAAGTTGGAAAAGACCTCTAAGATCATCAAGTCCAACTGTCGACCCAACACTACCATGTCAAATAAACCATGTCCCGAAGTGCCATGTCTACACGTTTTTTGAACACCTTCAGGGATGGTGACTCCACCACCTCTCTGGGCAGCCTGTTCCAATGCCTGACTACTCTTTCAGTGAAGAAATTTTTCCTAATATCTAATCTAAATCTCCCCTGATGCAACTTGAGGCCGTTGCCTCTTGTCCTTTAACTAGTTACTTGTGAGAAGAGACCAACACCCACCTCACTACAACTTCCTTTGAGGTAGTTGTAGAGAGCAATAAGGTCTCCCCTCAATCTCCTCTTCTCCAGGCTAAGCAACCCCAGTTCCCTCAGCCACTCCTCATAAGACTTGTGCTCTAGACCCTTCACCAGCTTTGTAGCCCTTCTCTGGACACATGCCAGCACCTCAATGTCCTTCTTGTACTGAGGGGCCCAAAACTGAACACAGGACTCAAGGTGCGGCCTCACCAGTGCTGAGTACTGGGGGATGATCACTTCTCAAGTCCTGCTGGCCACACTGTTTCTGATACAAGCCAGGATACTGTTGGCCTTCTTGGCCACCTGGGAACACTGCTGGCTCATGTTCAGCGAGCTGTCAACCAGCACACCCAGGTCCTTTTCCACCGGGCAGCTTTCCAGCCACTCTTCCCCAAGCCTGTAGCGTTGCGTGGGGTTGTTGTGACCCAAGTGCAGGACCCGGCACTGAGCCTTGTTAAACCTCATACAGTTGGCCTTGGCCTATCGATCCAGCCTGTCCTGATCCCTCTGTGGAGCCTTCCTACCCTTGAGCAGATCGACACTCCCACCCAACTTGGTGTCATCTGCAAACTTACTGAGGATGCACTCAATCCCCTCGTCCAGATCATTAATAAAGATATTAAACAAGACTGGCCCCAAGACTGAGACCTGGGGAACACCACTTGTGACCGGCTGCCAACTGGATTTAACTCCATTCACCACAACTCTCTGGGCTTGGCCTTCCAGCCAGTTTTTTACCCAGCGAAGAGTGCATCTGTCTAAGCCATGAGCTGCCAGCTTCTCTAGGAGAATGCTGTGGGAGACAGTATCGAAGGCTTCACTAAAGTCCAGGTAGATAACATCCACAGCCTTTCCCTCATCCACTAGGTGGGTCACCTGGTCATAGAAGGAGATCAGGTTGGTCAAGCAGGACCTGCCTTTCATGAACCTGTGCTGGCTGGGCCTGATCCCCTGGTAGTCCTGCACCTGCCTGGTGAGCACGCTCAAGATGAACCGCTCCATAATCTTCCCCGGTACTGAGGTCAGTAGTTGACAGGCCTGTAGTTCCCCGGATCCTCCTTCTGGCTCTTCTTGTAGATAGGTGTCACATTAGCAAGCCTCCAGTCGTCTGGGACCTCCCCTGTTCACCAGGACTGTTGATAAATGATGGAGAGTGGCTTGGCAAGCTCCTCCGCCAGCTCCCTCAGTACTCTCGGGTGGATCCCATCTGGCCCCATAGACTTGTGAGTGTCCAGGTGGCATAGCAGGTTGTCAACTGCTTCCTCCTGGACGGTGGGAGGTTTATTCTGCTCTCTGTCCCTGTCTTGCAGCTCAGGGGGCTGAATGTCCTGGGCATAACTGGTCTAACTATTGAAGACTGAGGCAAAGAAGGCATTAAGTACCTCAGCCTTTTCCCCATCCTTGGTGGCCATGTTCCCCTCCGCATTCAATAAGGGATGGAGATTCTCCTTAGCTCTCTTTTTGTTGTTAATGTATTTGTAAAAACATTTTTTGTTTTCCCTTACAACCGTGGCCAGATCGAGTTCTAGCTGGGCTTTTGCCTTTCTAATTTTATCTCTGCATGACCTAACTAGATCCTTGTACTCTTCTTGAGTTGTCTGCCCCTTCTTCCAAGAGTGGTAGACTCTCCTTTTTCCCCTGAGTCCCAGCCAAAGCTCCCTGTTCAGCCAGGCCGGTCATCTTCCTGCTGGTTTGTCTTACAGCACACGGGGACAGCTTGCTCCTGTGCCTATAAGCACATATACATACCTTTGCTTAGCAGGTGACAGCAAAAGAAAAGAAGAAAGTTAGGGAAGAAAATTTCCAGATCCATAATGAATCGAGCCACGTTGGAGGATGGTAAATCTTAATTAGAAACCTGACATATCGGCAGCCTCACGACCTCGCCCTCCCTGCACTCAAAGGGATGCTTGGTAGCAGCTGTGTGTCTGTGTGGTCCCCACCTGTTGGTGACCATAATGCCAGCGATGGAGCCTCTGGTTGGACCAGGGTGAGACATGGCCACCCGGGCTGGGGATGACACTACTGCTTCTCTCATGCAGATGAAGGGACAGAGAACGTGCTGGCAAAAATGATGGGGAAAGGTGACTCTGTGGCCACCCTTGTCTCCCTCCAGAGATTATCAGCAGGTCTGGTGAATTCTATTCATCTTGTCTATTGTGAATAGATCTTGTCACTTCTTCTTTCTGCTTTTATTTTTTTTCCTCATGGGAGTTTCAACACTCCTATTTGAGATGTCTCAGTGAAGTGCCTGAAGTTACAAGGAAGGGAGCGAGAACATCAGTCTGCATCTGCTCTCTCCTGCAGAGACTTGTCATCAGTCATCTTGTCTGGACTACAGGTGAAGGACAGCATGACCCAAAGGGCAGCCCCAGAACTAGGAGGCAAGTGAGGTTCTCGCACACTGTGCTGAGAAGGTCATGTCCTTGGGCCTCAGTTTCTCCAACTCTAAAATGAGAAAAACACTTATTGCTCCAATTTATTTCACGTTTTAGAGGAAAAGTACTCCATAAGTGCTGCGGATTATTATTCTAATGTGACTGTAAAATCATGATGTCTTTATTGCAAAATGATCTTTAAAACATGAAGCATTAGGATGGTGACTGAAATCATTAGTATCAAATTGTTCTGCTTTTGCCCTGTCACATTGATACTTCAAAGCAAAATTGTCTCGTGGGCGTTTGTAAGATTTTATGAGGATAACTTGTCTTTTCAAACCTTGTTCAGGGGAGAGGGCAAAAAAGCCCCCAGATGTTTTCTTAATGAAAAAGGACTAAGGTTTCTGCCTGTTTAATTCTGAGGCTGTCCTTTAATATTTAAATTCCAAACCCAGTAACAATCAATGTGATGAACAATCAATGTGATTAAAATGAGCTTCCAATTGTTCAGAAGTGGTGCAGGCAGATGTCCCCACACCTCGGTCCCATCTGAGGCTGTTGAGCTCACCGAGACATCGAGGGGGAGACGGCCATGGTGCCCCATCCCTCCCTCTGCCCGCAGAAGGGGAGCGGAGGTGTCTCTGCTCCCTAGCACAAGTGCCCTCTGGCAGGGACCACATTTCCCTGCTGTGTTTGATTGCTTGACGCTTAGCATCCATGATGCAGCTCTCTCTGGCATGACCTCAGCAGAAATATAGTATAAACAAGGTGGCATTGTGCATTGCATAGCTGCTGAGCTTGCAAAGTGTCTGGTTCTCCAGAACGGAGATGTAACCAAGTGGAAATGCCTGCAAATTGAACAGAGATGAACAACCAGACAGAAGACAGCCAAGGTTCTACACTAAGCCTTCTTCTGACACTGGAGAGCCCAGCCACAGGACACAACCCCATGACAAACCAGATTCCATCAGCTCAGGGATGAGTTGATAGTGACCAGTTGAACAGGACAGATGTCGGTGTGGATGGTCTGGCCAAGGGTCATTTGTTTGTACAGCACTGCTCACGGCTGCTTCAGAAAATGTGGGGGAAAGTGCTATTCCCAGGACCTTATGTCAAATATATAAATAAAAGTCACTGGTTGCATCCTGAATGAAGGAGTTGCCTCGTCGTCACCTCTATTGCATTGTCTAGGACCCAGCTATGGTGCTTTTCAGAAGCAATAATGCAGCTGATCCCAATTTAAATGGAAATAGCCTCTAATGGACTGTAACCCTACCACTGCCCATAGCGGGAAGCACCTGTGGTCCCCAAAGGAGTGCAATCTAAAGGGGCTGCACTAGGCTGGCAGAAGGATCTGAGTAGGACTGTTTCAAGTTCTCCAAACTATTGGGAACATCCCGTAGGCAAAGCTGGAGAACACAGTGAGCCACCACATATGGCAGGGAAGAGACAAGTACTCCTGACTTTACCCTTTCCACAGGTTTCCAAAAATTCAACTCTGACTCTACAATCAGATTTCCAAAGTCCACATGGGCCATTTCAGTTTTTGAGAACTTGGTTTCTGTAGGGTTTCAGGGAAATCCCTTTTTGCTGTACTGTGGTACATACGTCTGCAATACACAGCAACACTTGTGAATTTATGTACATAATGTCACAAGTAAAGTCCAATGAAGGAAAGACCAATACTATGACTCTGATGCAGCTCTGGAGTATGACTACTATCTAGTTTTATGGCAAACCAGTTCATTAGCATTTAAATTGATTCTTAAATATTTTCCTAGAAATTCACAGCAATATAAGCCTTAAATCCAGGACTGGTAATGTTGTGATTTTTATGTCTAATTTTAGATTTAATTTTTAGTCCGATAGATTGCAATTATATGTCCATGCAATTTCAGAGAGGTGCTTTAAAAAGCACATATTTGTGTTTTGCCTTTAACGAGTAAAAGAGGGGGGGGAAAAAAAAAAAGGAAATAGGCATTACCCCATGTCCCTGTGCAAAACTGATGGCAAATCCTGAAATTCTTGGACATAAACACCTCGTGCATTCTATTTACACGGCTTACAAATTAAAAGCATAGACAGAAGATATATCTTTTAAGCTGTATACAGGATATAAAATAGAAATCAAAAGGACCTGAACAATCCTGTGAGTCAAATGGCATAGATGTCAGACCGTGAACACCTATATTGTTCCAAACTTGGCGTAAAACACAAGTGAAAATGGTTGAATGGCTTCTGTCCAGCCTCTGTCCACACCTGATGGGATTCAGCCACCACGATGCTCTCTGATGGACAGCACCTGCCTGACCAGTGCCTCCGGCTGGAGGGGAGCTGCGCTGGTGGCTTGCAGGGGGCAAGTCACTCTCACAATATGTTGACATTGATAGTGTGTGGGCATAAGCGTCGGCCTTGCCTGTCACAGCTGTGTACTTCAGGCCATTAGTTTCTCTGCTAAATTTCACCACCCACCCCAGAAGCATTAAAAAAATGTTTCATATGGGTACAAAAAGGCAAAACACACCATAAGCCAAACTTGTGTGGCTTTTCAGTGCCCTTTGTGATTGGGAGCATGGGTTTTGCTCCATTTATTTGATTCCTTTAGTTAATGTCACACCATGTCAATCCTTGTGAGTTTTGTGGTTTCGTGAGGTGGATTTTTTCCAGCTGTGGTTTCCATGGCTGAGTACTGCGGTGCCACTTACCTTAGTCACGACTGAAACGGGAAATTCTTCAGAGACTGACAAGTTAACAAACGGACACTTCAGCAATATTGCATTGCTCGTCTGCTTGAATCTGTATTTTAATTAGCTTGAGGAAGATATAAAGGCTTCTTTTTCAGGTGTGAGTTACTACAAGACCCTCGAGGGGAAGAAAAGAAAGAAAGAAAGAAAGAAAGAAAGAAAGAAAGAAAGAAAGAAAGAAAGAAAGAAAGAAAGAAAGAAAGAAAGAAAGAAAGAAAGAAAGAAAGAAAGAAAGAAAGAAAGAAAGAAAGAAAGAAAGAAAGAAAGAAAGAAAGAAAGAAAGAAAGAAAGAAAGAAAGAAAGAAAGAAAGAAAGAAAGAAAGATTGCTTAAGGGAAGTGCTTGTGCTATTATAACCACAGGAGGCTGACTTTGCCCAGTCCTGCCCTGTTGACAAGTGCTGCTAACGTATATGAAACACCCCTTTGCAGGCTTCCTTGGGAGCTCTGATGTGGGAACTGTTTTAGATGATGAAGTACCACAACACTGACAATTGCACATCTTCGGTATTGCATTAAAAATTAAAAAAAGCTGCTTGGAAACATCCTTGTTGAGTATTAGTTAGTGAAGACATCTGACTTCTGTGTGAGAAAGGGTCGGTCAGGCTCTACAAGTTTCTCATCCATTTAACAAGCGTTGCTGTAGGGAATCTAAGGGTAGAAATTACTGTCACAGAATTTTATTTTATTGAACTAAATCTTCAATACGAAGGGTGTGACTGCAATTTCTCTTTAACAATAAAAGTTTGATTATGAACTAAATGTCACCAGTTCAGCACAGTGCGTTTCACTAAGTGGTAAATTCACTTCCTTGCCAGGAACATATTTCTGTTCATTAAAACATTACGCTACTTACATTGGTTTTTGTACTGGTATCAAAGGGACACTGCGCAGCCAAGAGACTCACATTTCCTCTCCCACGCTTCTTTTACAAGATGCACTGTATTTGTAAAAATCACAGTTAAAAAACTCAGAAAGTTATGGGAAGAGATGAGGTTAAATCAAAAGTTTACAAGCAAATCCTCTTGATGCGATTTGAATTCAAGGTTACATCCAGTGTTCCAGACCGTTCAAATCAATATATGACTCCAAACCTTTGAAAAAGAGTTGATCCCAGTGGGATTGTGAACTTTGCATCTTTGACTACCTATATGGTTTATTATAAAAGATAATGCATTTATTTCCACAAACCTAGCCTAAACCTCAGTACAGTCAACAGGAACCTCACCACTGACTTCAGTGGACTTTGAACAAAAACCTATCACATTACTAAAAAAACCCCACAAACCCCAAACCCCAAACAAAAACAAACAAACAAACAAACAAACAAGATGAGTTCTGGCTTCAGAGAGCACAAAGTGTCTTCAATTTTATGCTCGCAATTTCACCTTACCTCCCAAACCTGTCTGTTTTGTGCATCTTGTGGAATGTCATATTTCTTGAACTCTTTTATAGGTCTGCCATAGGAATAAAGTAAAAACAAAACCTGCAAATGCAGAGCTGTGTACATCTCCAACACTGTAATTCTAGGTGCTACACTCAGGGCTTCATGCAGACTGGTTCAGGGATCAAGAGGAGAGCACTCTCCCTGATTTTAACGAGGGCTGGATTATGCCCTGCACTTTGAATATACTTTTGTCAAATGGTTCCCAAAATTGGGCAACTGAGCTCTTTTGGTGCTAATGTTTCCCTCATCCGGAGATGTCTGACATATTGTTGAAAGATGCTTCCCTCGCTCGTAGCCCTGGGAGAAGGCTGGAAAACAACTTAATGTGTCAGAAGAAAAACTTGCAGAGGTGCCTTGTACATCCCAACCTAAGATGAAGGAGATCCATTGCTGAATATAGAATCATAGCATCATAGAATCACAGATTTGTAGAATTGTAGAATCATAGAATGGTTTGGGTTGGAAGGGACCTCAAAGATCATCTAGTTCCAACCCCCCTGCCATGGGTAGGGACACCCTCCACTAGACCAGGTTGCCCAAAGCCCCATCCAACCTGGCCTTGAACACTTCCAGAGAGGGGGCAGCCACAGCTTCTCTGGGCAACCTGGTCCAGTGCCTCACCACCCTCACAGTGAAGGATTTCTTCCTTAATATCTAATCTGAATTGACCCTCCTTCAGTTTAAACCCATTACCCCTTGTCCTGTCACTACACTCCCTGATAAACAGTCCCTCACCACCTTTCCTGTAGGCCCCTTCAGGTACTGGTAAGCTGCAATTAGATTTCCCCGGAGCCTTCTTTTCTCCAGGCTGAACAACCCCAACTCTCTCAGCCTGTCCTCATAGGAGCGGTGTCATAAGGATCTGACGATAAAAGGACTGCTACTATCTACCTAAATGATCTTGCTAATATCTCTTTCTCTCAGCAACTACATCCTTTTATATTTTATACAGCTGGTGTTCCAAATGCATAAACCTTTTCTGCTCATAGCCCATTAGGTATGCTTTTGAGGTACAACCTCAGTAATGACTTCCTTCCAATGTAATTGTATTTTAATCACACATTTAAGGTCAAATTCTTTCCTGGTCTATCCCAGCTAAAACTCTTTGAAACCTTATTAATTTTAATTAGGTAGAAGTTGGTGCAAAATTTCTAGCTGCTGAATTTTGCATTAAAAATTTTAAATTCATTTAAACATGGATTTAATTTCCATAAGCATTTCAATTAGTAGCGTGCTTCCTCATTTAGTCTTTCAAGGCAATAACATGAAATATATGGAACATAAAGTCCTTTCCAACAGATGATATTAGGACATAGCCCACCTTTAAATGCTTCCCATTTGCCACAGCTACCTGAGGGATGTTTGCTACAGGCTCTAACAGAACGTCTCTCTTATTAACACCAGTAGCAGTGGTATTCCATAATGGATGGTAGAAATTGCTTTTAAGTTCTTTTACTCAAGTATTTCTGTATGCTCAGTTACAGAGGAGGGAGGGCCAGGCACAGGATCTGTTGCTGGAAGCCTTTGGAGATAGCATCAGAAAGCATACGGCAAGAGGGTGACCTGCAGCTGGAGATAAACTGTCCCTTTGTAAGAGGTGGGACGGAGCTTGTATCATCAGCCAGTGTGGTACTTGCATCACTGCAGCAGCAGCAGCCTCGCTAACGAACCGCCCCATCATCCGGGCAAAGACAGCCTGGGAACAGAGCAGGCAAGCGACTCGGGTCACTGGGAGCTCAAAAAGCCAGTTTGAAGTCTCCATGTGAGCATGGGTTCAGTGGAGGGAAGAACTGAATCGATACATGGAGTTGGCTGTGAAAGACAGTGAGAAAACATGGAAGTAAAACTTCTTACTGTCTCACTGAGCAGGGAGTGACCTGAGAGAGGCTATTTTCAAAATTATGCTTGGAACAATTGAACCTTTGAGAAAGTTATTTGAAGACTTGACCTGAATCAAATAAGACTGTATAGGGATGCAGTAATCGTGCTCAAAACTGAGAATAAAAATAAGGAGAGACAGAGCCTTATGTTTCAGATGTAAGATCTGTGACACTATGCGTATCTTTGGAGACATTATGGAGCCCCTAATTAAAAACAGTGTTGCTTGCGGGATTCCAGCCTGCAAGTGAAATTATTGAGAGAAATAGATCCAGCCCTGGAGAAATTAGCCAGCATCACAAAAAAGTCACTGCTGAGTGCTCAGACAACTATAACACATGTCACTGGGACTCCAAACCTCTCAGGTGAGGAGAGGGTACTGCCCAGCAATGTCTCTGGCAATACACCGATCAGGGCATGCTGTGCAGAGTACCACACAGATGTCTGTCTGCAAAACCTTCATAGCCCAGAAGGGAGGCTCCGGCCATTGCTGTAACTTACTGCCCACGATGAGTGCTGCAGGAGGGACCTGTCCTGACTCCCAGAGTTTTTCTTAAATAGCCACCCAGTAGTTCCAGCAAAGATCTGACATCGTTTATCCGACATACGTTGCACACGTGGGAGACAGGCTTGCCTGAGCAGAGCCACGGATCATATCCCCCAGCCAAGCATGAGTGCCCACAGTGAACACTGTCAGACAGGGAAAACAGTGAGCTGGCAGGGAGGCAGCCCAGCCTGACTCCTGGAAAAGAAACTGGACAGGTCTGTTTGCTTTTAATAACAGAAATGTGTACAGCCACTGCAGCTTGTTACCCCAATGCCACAGGGGCCAGATGCCTTGGAGCAGCTTTCTAGTTTTGGGGAGCCATAGGTGCAAAGGGAGTGAGGTTGCAGTTTTGATCTGGGGCAAAAAGAGTGGTGAAATGTGATTTGAGCCTGAATAACGGAAGGAAAAGTCTGTCTAACAGAAATTCCTGGGAGAGGAGTTAAAATAGCAGGAGGTGGAGCTGGATCTAAGACAGAAGACAGATTACAGTCAAGTTGGACATGATACACTGTAAAATAGCGTGCGACAAAAGGTCAGAAGCTTGATGTGAATTTTAGAGGTACATCTGTAATTGCTAGCTGTGCACAAAGTGCCATGACACAAAGAGGAAAGCAGGATCATGTGCACGTCTGTCTGACCCTTCTAAAGCCTCTCCAGTTTCAGTCGAAAACACAGAGAGGATGTGACGTTCCCAAACCCCAAAGGGTCAGGGCAGCCTCTGACCAGCCTTTGCACCAGCCTCACGGGAATCCTCAATACAAAATCACTGGGACTGTAATTTCTAAAGTGGTGTAGACAGATACAGGACACTGGAAGCCTGAAAAACATTCAGAGATTGAAAAGTTGAAGAACAACCCTGGAAATGTTTGTTATAAGCAGTATTGTTTACTGTTATAACCCGTGACATTGGCCAGACGTCATGTGAAAGAGCCTGAGCTGCTGATGCTCCCCTCAAGCCCAAGAGGAGAAGATTAAAAAGATATTCAGCTGGGAAGGTGTGGAACAGACAGGAGACTCCGCTATTCGAGACTTGGTATCTGAGGTTGCCCTGTGCTTGTAGCACCAGATTACCACAGCCTCGAAAAATCAATACTCTTCCCCATGAGAGGGTAGCCAGCTGCAGTCCAACCAGGAGAGAACAGCATCTATGCTATGGATGTACCAGCAGGGCAAAGCCAAAACTGAAGGGAGCCAAAACTGAGGGAGAACTGGAGGTCGAAACAGCACAGGATGTCCCAGGGGCTCTCCTGAAATATGGACTGTGAACAATTAAATATGTATATTTTGTTAATGCTTGTTTCATGTTAATGTTTGTTGTTTGGTTGACAAAGATGTGAGGAAAAGTAGATATAGCATGCTCTGCCACAAGGCAGAGGAATTGCAGAAGTCCCTGTTACACACATATCTACCAACGCTGCTTAAATCTGATCTTTGCCGAGTGCCTGGGCTCTGTGTGGTGGCTGAGCAGCACAACTACAGAGTTGTCCACGGCTGCAGTACCTCTGAAAATAGCTTTTTTTCAATAAGGAGCTTGTTTCATTTTTACAGGCAATGAAGTGCTTGTTTCATTTTTACAGGCAATGAAGTGCTTTTTGGCTATTGCTCAGCACGTGGTCCCTGACATACCAGGCATTCCCAGCAGCCAGGAGGAGAGTCAGGCACTGAGGAACTAGTCTGCATGCTGAGCTGAACTTACCTTCTCGTTTTGCAAAGTTTTGGCAGGGAGGTAAATTTTTTAAAGGTGATGCTTGCCTCTAAATGCAACGTGTAATTTGCTTTGCTGCAGTCTATCCATACAGCGTACTATGCTTACAGGGACAAAGGATCACCACTTAATGTGACACTCAGAATTAACAAGGAAATACGTGGTTTTCTATCAGCAACAAAGTGGCTGGAGTTAAAATATTTCAAGGTATTGTGCAGTTCTGTAGAAGTTCGAAGCTCACTGTTCCTCACCTGCTTAATGGTGTACTTCTGCATAATTGAAAATGCACAAACACAGGGAGAGAGATAAAAAAGAGAGAAAGCTAACTGGAAGCAGTTTCCCAATATGTGCAAATCAATTGAGCTTGGCCAACACAACCTGCACTTTCAAGCCATTTAGGCACTTTGGAAAATTTGTTCTGGTTAAGAAGCACGGTTACCGGGCAGCTGCAGCACTGGTCAAGAGTCTGTGCTGCAGCCAGCCCTGGGAAAAGGGGGGTCCCTCCCTGAGCTGCAGCCAGCGTCCTGGGTGGCTTCCAGTCCTTGCCTCCTTCCAACAGTAAATAAAAGCGTAATGAAATGAGAACAGCTAATGCCAACGCCCAAAAGCTGATGTTGAAAGGAGGAGCATGAGAGCAGACAGGCACAAGCAGCTTCTCCCCTCTCCTCCAAGTACTTTGCAGCCATTTGCGGCCCAGACACATCCAGAGCCAGACTCGTTTTCTGTGTATTTATTTAGTAGCTCTCAGTGGCTTTCCTCTTCCATGAATTCATCCAGCCTTCTCTCACGGCTGCACTAGTCATCTGTGTTTTCTAAGCAGCCAGTCACACCAAGGAAGAAGGGAATCAATATTCACTTTGGTCTTGGCCTCTCCAGTCCTTGGCTGTTCCCTTGTGCGTCCCTGTGTTAACAACCACGCGAGAGGGATGGGGATGAGCTCAGCAGCTGCTGGGAAGGCCCCGTGCCATAGAAATTTCCAAATAATATTTGTTCTCTGTGTCTTAAGGACACAGAGTGCAGCTGACACTCCTGTCCTGTTATTACGCCTTTTTCTGTGCATACAATGCATCTAGCAAATAGATACTAAAGTAAATGTAAGGAAAAAAGCTTAGAATAAAAACTCACAAATTAAACCAAAAAGCTGAATCAACATGAAATGTGCATTGCAGAGGTTTTGTTTCATGTACATATATACATGCTAGTTTTAGTAATATGCAGAAATAGCAGATGTGACTTAATCCTTCTAAGATTTTATCCTAGTTTCTCCCTCTGCAAAATAAAATTGTCAGTGGAGGAAGAATGGTATGAAAGAACTAAGAATCGTGATGTCGAGATGGTCAATATTATTGAAGTTTTTCCCTTCATATTTTAATGTGACAGAATTAGCTAAACACATTTCCTAAAAGAATGAACCCAAATTGGATTCAATTGAGTTACTGAGTGAAAGAATGAATTATTTTCTTAATTTCCCCCAGGAAAGAAAGGTCTCTGCATTACTCGTACATGCCATCAAACTCAAATGGTGTGAAGAAGTCTTGAGTTACTCAGCAATGAAATGCTGTGGAGTAAATGGGAGGCAATCGTTAAAAAACCTCATCTGAGCAGCGAAGGAGAAAATTCATTCAGGGTACATGTAGGTGAAATCATTCCGGGAACACCCTTCCCATAGGTGTGGGGCTTCTTTGCAGATATTCCCCAGGAGAAGGCTGCACATCCTTTGCCAGCATGGCTGTAGATTTGTCTTTATTTTCGTAGAAATATGGAACTTTGTAGATTCATTGATTTTCAGTCTAGAATTAAACATTATAATCATGTTGTACACCAGTCCTTCTAGGCTAGCCACAGACTTTTAAGTTCTTTCCTCAAGCTTGTATTTTCTAGCTGAATCGAAGCATGCCTTCTGTAAGAAAAAGAAGAAAAATTCAGCCTTGATTTAAAGACATCAGGTGTTAGAAAACTGTCAGACAGAATCTGACTCCTGGTCTGAGCTGTCTTGTGGTTTTCATCGCGTGGTCCATTGGTCCCTGGGCATCTGTGGACTATCTCTAATGAGGTCATATAATGTGATTGAGGAAATGAAGTTCTTGGTCTCTACATAGCAATTGACCTGTGTAAAATGTCCTTGACAGCCTGTATTTCCACTGAAAGAAGCTGAAGGATCTATAAATTTTAAAAATTACTTACCTAGTATCTGAAAGTGCCCGCACTAGACCCCTCAGAGAAAGATACAAGCATTCCCATATTCTGTAATTATAATGTGTCAGAAGGGGGTATTATTCCTATCCCAACCTTTTACAAAGCTGGTTCATGCCCTGAAGCACAAGTTTATTTCACTTATTTTTTGAGACGACTTTTATTCCATCCTGTAACTGAGGTCGGCTTGTTGGATAACAACATTAGATTAGTGGCCAGTTTTCTAAATCACAGCACAGTATCCGATGCCCCTTTCTTCAGCACTGTCCTTCAGTAAACTACTCATTCCTGCCCATAGTCCTGTATAATCTGAAAACACTATATAAATAAAATGTATCATAGATATTTGAGTGCAGTAACTGTCATGACCAAAAAAAAAAAAAAAAAAAAAAATCAGAATGGAAAAAAAAGCAAAGTTACTGTATGTCAAAAGATGACAAAAAATGCCCAACTCTTATACCGATATCCCAGCCTTACCTGAAGAGGCAAAAATGGGATGTGTTGTGGTGGAAGTTGCATCTTCAGGGATGGGGGAGAAGAGGCTGAATTGTGAGACAGTTTCACATCCACCTTGATGGGACTGGGGTCAGACACCTGTGTGGAGACCTCAGCGGCTTCCCTGCTCATTGTCTGACGTTGGTTTCGAGCCTTGCACCACCATGCTTTCACTGTCAGGCAATGGAGGACTCATCCTCCTCATGTCCTTAGTCTTGATGAGATTAATGGGCACGGTAATGAGGGAGGCACACAGGCCTGGGCATAACCTTTGTGGGGAAAAAAATCAGAAGTGAAATAGATCTTGAAGTAGGAAACACTTTTGCCATGTTGAAAAGTCACAACAGTTCCAAAATAAGAAGGCATATTTTAGTGATTAGTTGCAGTCAGTCTTAAGAACGCTTTAGGCTTGGTAATAAGTCAAACACAATATCGTCTCCTCCACAGAGGAGTGAGATGTGGGGTTTCTGAGTGGAAGAACAAAAGCATTACAAGTGAGATATTTGTAACAATTCCTCCACAGCAGCTATCCACACTACATAATATTTCCCCCTAAAACAGAAATCCTCCTTGAATAAATGGAAGAAAACTACATTAGGAGAGAGAAGTCATATCTACAAACTACATGTAAATCAGAAGTTCATTAGGGGAGCATGCAAAGAAGATTTTGGAAGGTAATTTTGCTACAAACTAGTTTTCACAAGAATGAAGTAAAGCTTTCAAAAGCATGATTGCTCTAAGTAATTCAAATTATCTACTCTACCTGATACTAAGTCTTCCCATAGAGATTACAAAGCACTTAAATTTTTACCCACTTTTGTTACAGAAATCCCCGAGGAAGGTTTCAATCCATTTACAAGCACTGCTGTGAGAAGGAAAGAAAAGATGCCAGAAGTTTTCAAAACGGCCTCCAGCACAGCTAGAGTTAAATGCTTTTTACAGTATTACCTCTATATCATAAAGCTCTTTGCTGAGAAATTTACCACTGAGTCATGCAAAAAAACCCACTCTGGACTGAAACTTGGTCTACAAGAGTTCAGCCAAGAAACAATATTTCCTGGCGCTTTGTCCCCTTCTTTTTTGTAGCACTGTAATCAAAAAAGATGCTAAGTGCTCTATGGTTCCAAGTGCGAATGTGCTCCTATTACTCAGAAAATTACTTTAATTTTAAAATGAAATGGTGTGGGCTTATAGCCTAGACTGTTGATTATGTTTTGAGCATCAGGTGAGTTCTGGAGTGCTGGTGGCCACGGGTGGCATGGGCTTCCCTGCCATTGCTCGGAGGCATGCAGACTCCCCTAGGATATCTCCTGTTTTGTAGCAGTCCAAAATCTAGCTTTTATTTAGACAAAACTGCCACTGGCACCCATAGGGGTATGTTATAGCAAGGGTCATTAGGAAATGTATTGCTCACTGGGGCGGCAGTTTCCATCCCTTCCCGAGAGCGAGAGAGACCCACACTTTGCAGTGTGGAACCGCGTATTTTGTGGGGACACAAAAGCACCTAGACATTTTGTCCCTCTGACAGCCCAGCAGCAGCATTTAGTAGCATGGCTGTGTTTTCATCTGGCTTGCTAACAACCCGCACCAGACTCAGCCGGTTACAGGATTTTCCCACAAGATCGCTCCTTGGGGTAGCTGAAAGGGTTATGGATCGGGGCAGGTGAAAGCTGGCCCGGCTTCAGTCGAAACCATTTCTAGCTAGGGTTTTGTACTTACATACAAGGGGTTTTGCTGAGCTCTGCTTTGTGTGCTGAAGTTTGAACAGCTCCAAACACATCAACATAAAAAAACATCAAAAAAGCAGATGCAGAGGAGGAAGCCTGTGTGGAATAAAAAGGCAAAGGAATGAATCTTCCTAGAAGCTCCCTTGCAAGCGCCATTGCATGCTGTGCTTTGAAACCCACAGGTGAAAAAACCCAGCCCTGCTGAGGACAGGGGAGAGCTTTGCCCTTGGCTTTGCTGTATCTACGCTTCCAGGCAAGGTCGCCGCTTTGCGGTCCTCCAGGTCCTGCAGTTGGTACACCCCTGCAAAGCTGCTGCAGGTCACAGCAGCTGTGTGAGGGACCCACGTGCCATCCTGAGCAGCGCGGGAGGGAGGAGGCAGCAGACAACTTGACAGAAAACACACCACTGTGGTAAAGTGGGCAATTGTCTCACATATTATTGTGTCTGGCTGCATCTTGCTGTCTGCATGAATATATGGCTAAATCAAGACCAGCTACACAACTGGTCGATAGCAGACCAGCAGAAAAGGTGACATAAATAGGATCTGCTGGTGGCCTCTCTTCAAAGCAGCTGGCAGTCTTCTGGGAGACAAAATTGCTCACCAGCTTCTCTGGGGCTGGTGCATGAAGGAGTCTCCCAGCCAAAAGCATGGCCTGAAGAAAGACCTGGAGCTTCTGAGAAAAGCCATGTTGTATTAACAGTTGAGGGAATCACAGAGATAAAGGGACAAATACTCTCAGATATGGCATCCATGGCCTCTTGCAGAAATAGGGTTGCATTCAGGGAGCAAGCAAAACATTTTTAGCTTTCTTCCAGCGTTGCCTCTTGCGTTTACTCCAGCACGCTATATTTGGTATGGTTGTTTCTGCAGGAGAGCTACTCTCTAACGACTGTCATCGCATAGAAGAAGCAAAACTCCTGGAAGTTTAAGGTAGCTTTTATTTAGACTCACGCTTTGTTATGATACCAGTTTTAGCCTCAGCCATCCTGCATACTGAAATCCCAGTGTCTGTGGCTGCTCACAAGCTAAAGGTCCGAGTTTCCTTGGCATTTCATGGCATCACCGCTTGTGCAAAATTCTGCTCCTGTTAATCCAAACCTTTGACTGTAGCTCAGAGGTGCGGAGAGGGAGACAGGCATGCAGTGCATGCTGGTGGGGACAAGGAACACCATGCAGTTGTCAGCATAGGGAGAGAGAGGGAGGCTGCTTTTGGAGCAGTGATGTTTGGGATGGAAGGCAGGAAGATCAATTTAACATCTTTGATGTTCCATATCTTGCTGGTAAAGGTTTAAATGCTATTTCTGGCTGCCGCATTGATTTTTGCTACCATGAGTCCTCTTTCTGAGGTGAAGACTTTCTCTCAGAGAAAGTCCCTAAACTTTTTTAGCTTGGGATGATATTGGGTTTTAAATTAAAACATAAATACACACATGTACGTATACTCTCATTCTATCATAAATACTATATATACTATATATACATACTATCTCATACTATCTGTAGGAGATCTGTGTATGGTACTGTGTAATTTTAGTTTTCCATCACAGCAGCATTTCAATTATGGATTTGCTTAAAAAAGAAAACAAAACAAAACTCTTCCAACTTGTAAATACGACAACTTGAGTTGTTCTGTTTGTTCATCTTCTGTTCAGCTGGAGTTTGGGAGACATTAAGTGTTGCAGACCCTTTGAATGTTCCCCCTCAGAAACTCTGACAACACAGAACATTGTATGTTCTCCGTTATTATTCCAAAATATCAACTTGCACACTCAAAAACTGTTTAAGAAATACTGATTTGATTGTACTCCCCCACATTTTGCAACTGCCATCTTTTACTGTGAATGTTAATAGGCTGAGTGGGACAATGGTGGTGTTTCGCTGCTGTAAAGAACAATCTCTTTCCTCATAAATTCCAGGAACGGCTTCTTTCTGCTGCTGTAGCTATTTCATGTAACAAATAATCTTTGCAACAGGTGAATTTGGCTCATCAAGCAGATTTTGTTCTTTGTAAGTGGAATATAATAGCAGACAGTTTTCCCTGCATGTCAGTGCTTTTATTCCAGTCAAGGTTGACACAAATATTTATTGAGGAGAAAAGCACAAATCAGCGTGCGTAAGAAACCCTGCCGCTGCTGCTGAGCGCAAGTTTTGGGTTGCCGTTCTGGTGTAGCGCAGCCCCTTCCCTGTGCAAAGCAGTCCTCACGTGAGTCTAAGGTGGCACCGCCTAGGTGAGGGCTCTCCCATGGCAAAGACCTTCATATGGGCACGTACCACCCTCCTCTGCCTCCACTGCAGGGACGGAGGGAGATGATGGCTTGTCCAGAGCAAAGCAACACACCCCGTGTGTACACCTTTCGGCAGCGGTCAGTTCAGGTCTGCAAATTGGTTTCAGTGCTGTACGTTGGAGCAAGCCAGCCACTGCTCTAAATCAGAGCAGCAGGATGGAGCTGCTGTATTCAAAGCTGACCATTAAACCTCTCCATCCTGCGAATAAATGAGTGTGTGTCCATACACCCATGTGCACACATTCATACACATACGTGCACATATTCCTTAGGCTTTGTGGAAGATCAGCCAGCACTTGGTTTTTGGCTGGTGGGGCTTGGTAGGAGATCAATGAAAGTTCTTATGATTGAGATGAAGACCATGCTTGATGCCACAGCTGGAAGAGCTGTTTGGAGAAGCCCAAGTGCTCCCAGAATAGTACAGTTTCTCTAACATAGCTACAAGCAACACATCAAGCTCCAAACTGCTTCTTTTTTTAAGCTTGGATCTAAGGGGGTGGAGGGGGGGGGGCAGACACAAGCAGTGGAGGGCTGACAATGACAAGCAGGCATTCATTTGAAGGAAAAGAATAAATCTACTAAACTCTTAAAAACTTACAGGATAAAGTCTTGGCAATCTCATCACTTTCCCCAAATCACTCCAAGGAACATGATAATGTTAAGATTCTGGTGTCTTTAGGAATAAAGAGACAGCAGAACACTTAAGGTTACAGCATGGCATTTTGTAATGGCATAAATACAACACTATCTGGAAATGTATGAAATAACTGCATCTTTTTTTCTTTTTTTCTGGACTGAAGGGTCGCAGTTGCTCCTGCATAATCATATACCCCAGCTGTGTGGTAGCACACGGAGGCCCTAACATTGTAGGAACACCACTGTATTTTGCAGTAATGCCTCTGTCTTGTAATTTTAAGAAATGTCCCTAACTTTACGAAATGTCCATCCTGTTGCATGGCTTATTGTTTCACATATTCACAGGCATTTAATGCCCCGGGGATGGTTTCTGGTGGGGATTATTTGGTGGTTATGTTTTTCACCGCTCCCTGAAGGCTACACAGACCTTCTCAAGTTCCAGTGCAGTCTGGTGAGTGCAGTTCAGCATGTCCCAGCTCCTTCACGGAAAGAAAGGAAAGATCTTGTGGTTAGACTCAGCCGTTTAGTTTTCTTAGGCATCATATGCTTCCGTACCCTCTAGACAGCTTAGTTCTCCAGCCTACAGTTCTGGGTTTCCCTGCTGTCTTGGTCGTGTGCAGAAAGTACAATCCAATTACTTCTTCCATGTGGAGAAGATGCAGAGAGTCAGCAGTGATAGATAGATACCTGCAGGGCAGAAAGACCCATCCTCTGCAAAATAATGAACCCTGTAGCCAGAAAAAACAAACAAAACAAAACAAAACAAAACCCCCCAAAAATACTTGAAAAAATACAGCTTCACAACTGAAGAGCCCACAGCCCTCAGTGAGCTGAAGTTGAAAGTTCATGTAGTTTTGAATCATTGCTTCAGGCTCTCTTCAGAGTCAAAGGGATCTCAGTTTACACATTGGTTATACATTTAATCTTGCTTTAGCGGCTGCAATCAAGTCAAAAGTTTTTACTGTTTGGGAGGTTCTTTGAGTGAAAGCTGATACCATGTGTAGGGAGAGAGAGCTTTCTTCAGTTCCACAGACCCAATATAATCAGTACCCCGGTGTGAGCTCCACTTTGTTCAGATGCGCTGTAGGCCAAAACTTCTCTCCTACTCCTGGACTACTGTTCTGGATATTCTTCACAGAGGTGTGAGCATGGACATTTCTGAAGCAAGCACTGGCATTATCAATCACAGCAGGTCCCAAGCAAGTTATCTGATTTTCAAAGTGATGGAATGAAAGCTGCTGGTGCTTTTTCACTTCTGAACTTCAGACAGCGTGCTCACAGCCTTCTCTGAATGGAGGCATTTGATATTAGCCACTGTTTTGAAAATTATCCCCTCTTACCATGTTCCGAACATGGATGCAAAAACCTGAGCACTGCTATTGTTTGCAATGAGAAGCAGTGAATATCCACTTATCACTGCTGCACCATGATTTGGTAACCTTAGTTACAAACACATGTAATTGACTGTCTTTGATGTCATTGCATTCATTATTATGTATTTCTTTGCCTACTGTGGAAATCAGCATATTTGGGGATCTTCTTAATGGAAGCAGTGCCATTTGGATATGTATAACATTGTAGATCTTGCAAAACAGTCCTCTAACTGTAGAGTTTTGAAAAATTTTCCCTCCTTCCGAAACCCAGTTTTGCCAGTTACGGGTTTGTGAAACTCAAGCATCATTCATTACGTGGCAGAGCACAGCTTGGAAAACCTTTCCAAATCTATTTGTCCACCTTGCAGATGTGTCAATGTTCAGTTTCCCTTCTTACTGAGGAGCCTGAACTTCACCACCACAAACTAAAGAACGGATACTTTAGGGTCAAGCACCTGTTTCACATTGCGTGTACACGGGTGTAATTCACAAGAAGCAGCGCATGCCATCTGAGCGCTGCCTGTGTCATCTGCTCAGAGAAAAGAATATTCCTCCATGCAATGCGTAATGTCCTCAGCAAAGCCTGGGATGGGTGATGGCCGCCTTGCTCTCATGGAGGAGCATCTACATCTACAGACAGCTTCTGAGAAACCGTTGGGTGGCAGAATCAGACTCTGTGACTGTAACCACCTCTTCCCAGGTGACCTGCGCATCAGAAATGTTTTTTTTTCTGAAGAAGCTGGGAAATGCATTTGAAATACACGCAGAGATTTTTTGTTTTTCGGCCTGGCAATAGCCAGGTTAAGCCATGGAGGGGAACTTCTGTGGGCTGCAGAACAAGTGGGTACAGTTTTCAAAAACCTCTGCCCTCTCTTCATGGTCTGATGCCTACTAACAGGTGAGTTCATTAGCCTTTCCACCTGTGAGGCATAAGCATCTGTTTCCATCCAGCACAGACAAACTGAATTGCCTCCAAGACTGCTGACCCCCCTGACAAGTCATTGGCAGCAGGTCAGCAGGATCAAACTCTGGTGTGGGGTTTGTGGAAGGAGCAACCTGCCGTGCACACACCCTCGCCCGGACAAGCAGGATTGCACAAACCTCATTTCTCTAGGAATTCAGACTCAAAAAATATTCAATTTTTACCCTCTTTATATTATGCATTTCGTTCAGCTGTGCTTCAATCACTGTTCTCCAGCCTTCCTTGCTCTTGTGAGACTTGAGAAGTCATAAATACGGCAGCTCCCTTTGAGCGTTAATGCTGGATGCTGTCCATGACTGCTGAGCTGCAATATGCGAGCCAGCGATACCACAAAGTGAGAGTTTATATTCCTTCCCTATTGCATATTTTTAGTGTGTAAATCCACAGAGCAGAAAAAAATTACAGGGGAGTGAGTGGTCATGGGGAAAGTAATCCACATATAAAGCAGTGGCAGATACCTCTTTCTGCCTGGGATGACTCCTGTTGGGAAGTTTCACACCAGGCTGAACGAAACCTTCAACCACTGGTGTGTTTTTCTTGTGCCTGAGTTAAGGGCAGGGGGGGTCACTGACATTGTTTATCCATTATTCATTTAGCAATGGCTCCAGGGAGCAACTTAATGTCATGTGTTTTTCACTTACATGAATTGCAATAGGCTCTTATCTTCTTCAAGCCTGCCTGCACTGGGGAAATTTTCTAAGTTATTTTACAACTGGCATAACTTAAACTGTTTGGGGGCTGCAGCAAAGACCTGGCTATAGGCAGCTTGAGGTGAATGATCAGTTTTTGCTGATGTCGTTTCAGACTGTGGCACTAACTACACATAATAAAACCTGAATTATTAAGACTATCTAATCCAGAAATGTTTTGGCTTTGTTGAAATGCACAATATCTATCTCCCTTGTACTGAAAATACTTCTATTCCCCAAATTGCTCATTCTCTCTTGAAAGGACTGGCTCTCATTGGGAGATTTGAGTTTTTCTTGCTTTGTTTTCCTACCCTTCTTTAAACTGGGTATTTTAAGCCAATATATCACTAACAAGCCCAGATGAGATTTTTTCAGTGGAGCCTTTACTGAATCAAAATTACATGAAGGATTGCATTTTGAGGCAGTGATATGTGGGCAGTCAAGAAGAGGTAGATTCTGATCTGGCTGTGTGAAATTCTCCCAGTTAAATCCTATCACTTGTGAGGCTCTGTGCAACCAACACACTTGTGACTTTCTGGGTCTAATAGGAAGCATGTGAATAAAATCAGAGCTGAAAACATGGAGCAGAAAACCTTGGTGGATCCCCAAGAGACAGAGATGGTAGATCCTTTGCTGAAGGAAGGCAGAGGAGGAAGAGCAGCAGCAGCAGCAGGGACTATGCAGAAGGGAACACCCATTTCTGCACTCAAGACCTCCTGGTCCTGACGTGAGAAGTATCTGGGTCATTAGATGTGGTGGATTAAAAATTATCCCATAGGCATAAAGACACATTTTCTGAAGACTAGTGAGATTTGCTGAATTTCAGCTGACTCAGGTGCACATGCTTCACTCCTGTAGACAGTCCCCAAAAGTAGTGGAAGCATCAGCCCAAGTACTTGTGTGAGAACACTTCCCGTGGCATGGGAGGCATTCCTGCCTGAAGATAAGGTACTGGCCAGGTAAAGGTAGCAGAGATCATGCCCAAGGGGCCATGGTCAGCCGGATGTGCTCAGCCCAGAGCACCAGAAGAACCTGATTTTCCTGCAGCTCCTGTCTCCCCTCCATACTGGGCTTCTAGCACAGGGAGGCAGGGGCTGTGCTTTGCAATGTGCCAGGGAGGAGGCCACAGGGAAGAAGGAAGGCAGAGAAAACAAGATGGTTCTCAGCTTTTACCGCCTGTGAACCTCTGCACACCATTTCCCTCCTGGGAACTGATCCAAGGCTTGCTGTGAAATCAGGAGGCATGTGGTTGTATGAAATGTAGCTAGGCCCATCCCAAAAGAGGGACAGAGGCTCCTCTGAAGCAGAAATTGGCTGTATTTCCCCTCAGTGCTCTCCTACTTTCTCAGGTGGGCTGTGGCCTCACCTCAGGCCACCCCTGAAGTGGGTTAGGCTTCCAGAGTCCCCTGGCCCATGTCACAGCCTTGGGGGACAGTAAGAGGTAACTGAGCTGCTCGCCTACCTCTGCAAAGAGACCATTGGTCACCTTTTCCCTATGCCTTCTCTTTCCAAGGCTAGCCATCAATAACAAAGGAGATTCAGTAGTCTGTTGGCAAGGCTGCAAGCCCTGGTTTACATCAGCTGGTGAGGACCTCTCTGCTGCATATGGAGGCACCAGCTTGTTCACACCTCCGTATCCTCGGCCTGCCCAGGAGGATGCCTGATTCCCAGGCTGCAGCTTCTGGCTGGCCAAGTGCCCCAGCACAGGACCCTGCCCTCGGTGCCGTGAAACCCCACTGGAAGGAAGTGCCCATCTCTTTCCACCGGCTTCACAGCCAAACCAGCCTTACACCTCAGGCTTAAAGCTAGGTGCCTAAAGACAGGCCACGCAAAGGTCTCTCTTGAGCTCTGTGTTGAGTGCAAAGGATGCCTGAGAGCACACATCACCTTTCTATCATGCCAGAATTAGTTTCTGTGCAAAACAGATTTGTACTTTGCAGAGACCGGAGGGTGTCATATCCCTCCTTTTCTTGCCTCCAAGAAGCTAAAATTCTCACATAAAATCCAGGCTAAAATGTTTTTGGCTGTATAATCAGTAAAATGCATGCTGAATGATAAGACAACAAACACCTTATGTCTTCTGAGAAATGATTGTATGTGGTCCTTGGTGCTAAACTGTCCAGACTGTCTTCTATCTAATGAACTCTCATCTCTGCCTCTACCAAACATTTAACTAAACTCTGGGCTTTACACATTTGCTTTGGTTTGTTCTTACTCCAGCTGACACAGTGTGGTGGAGAACTACCTTACTAGTTTTCTCAAGGCATTTCTGGTGGCTCTCCAGATTGCTATGTCACCCATGGTCTATGCAGTTCCTCTCAGAATTGGTGGCTGAAACACCCCTCCTGTGCCCTCCCTTGGTTGGACTGGTGGCTGGGAGGGTTACACTGACTGCAGCGGTAAGGGCACCTCTGATCCTTGCACAACCTCTGCTCTGCTCAGGTCTGAAGTGAGTTCAGCTCTCCCCATGCAGTTGGTCGTACAGATCACAAACTGTGTTACAAACTTCACTCAGTTTCATCAAAGGCAGGCAGACATGTAGGTTGTTGGGGGTTTTTTTGTTCTCAAAACCCTTCAACTTGCTGATTGACCAGCACAAGGTTTGATGACTCCTACCCTCCAGTGTTGTTTCATCTTCTAAAGTCACGCTGGCTGGTAGTGGTGACCAGCTGGCAAGCTAAGGAGGATACCTTCAAAGAGAGGGTGTACTGGAGCCAGAGTAGTCTTTCCCAGCCTTTCAGTGAACAAGGAAGCATATGCCTTGGGTGTCATCCTTTTTTAATATGGCCAGGTGTCCCCTTGTATAGTCTGGGTCTCCCCCTGCCTACATGCTAGGCAGTACATTCCTGTAGCATGCAGAAATAGGGGAGTTTGAAACCTTTCTGAGGTTCTATTGGAAGCTGTCTTGTCAGCATCTTCCCATCCTGGCCACAGGGAAGTGCCAGATGCAACCAATATCAAGCTTTTTCCCAGCCCCACCTGGGCCAAGCTGCAGTGTGTCAGAGCTACACCATCCTCCTCTGGCTTGCTGTGTCCTAAATGGTGGTACAGCTCCAGCTCCAGTCCCATGAGAGAGGGGTTGCAGGTGACCCTGCTCTGCCACAAGCAGACATCCACATAGCCAAAGCAGGAAACAGCAGTAGCATACCAATGTTGGCCCCTCAAAAAGAGCAAACCCTCCCCAAACAGAAGGTAGGTTGCAAAGAGCCATCAGCAGGAATTTGAAGCACCCAGTGTTGATACACATAATATCAACTACAGACCACTGAAGAGCAAAGAGCAAGATTCTTTCCCACAAATGCAAAGTTAATACTTTCTATCCCCTTTATTAGCTATGCTTAATTTACATTCTTTTTCATTTGGCTGTGAAAACACTGCCAAAAGTGTGAATGCAAACTCCATTTAAATATCTGTATTTAGTTCCACTCTTCCCCTTCCAGTGAAAGTTTCAGTGGCAGACAAACTTCTGATGGACAGCTTGCGTTCACATTGACTAACTGTGGTTTTTGATCTGTTATAAATATAAATTAGTTCACAGCCAGATATTGCCTTAACTTAATTGTTTACATACTAATTGGGGACAGATAACATACAGCCTTGGCTTTATTTAGCAATTTAAACTTGAAGTTTTACTGAGTGGTTAATAGACAAAATGTTACATTGTGAGGATTTTTTTCCCCCTTGCCCTATAATATTTTACTTTGATTAAAGCTGTACTGAGGTAAAATGGCACATCTCATGCAAAAAGCAATTTACCTCTGCTCTTATTGAAGTTAGCCGTACTTATTTGTCCTAGCATAATGTATTTTTTCTAGCTGCATTCTAACTGCAGTGCTTTATCATATGAAACAAGTTAGATTTAATCAAATTCTGTTTGTGTTCTGAATTTTAAGACATTTGTTCAATTAGTTGGAATAAAAGCAGAACATTGGGAAGAAAGATTAAGGTTGAAAAATGCTGGTGCTGAGATGGGCATTCAGTGGTCCTTCTGCACCTTTCTTGCCCTGAAACATTTCTCATGCTTGAAAAGGCTCCCTGATGGTTTTTTTTTTTTCCTCTTTCTGTTTCTCACATTGCTGATGATGTTCATGGGATGGGGAAGATAAGAGTCATTTTATCAGGTTGCAACACCTGGGTGTGCATGAGACCTGACCGATTTTCCTCGTGCAGTGCCTGTCATGAGCTTTTTCTGGGCACGTATGGACTAACGGGACCACATTCCAGCTGGGGCTCTTCAGATGTATTGGAATCCACTGGGAAACCACAGTGCTGCTCCCCAGATGCACTCCAGTCTTACCAGTGCCCCTCCACTGCTTTCCTGTTAATGTCCTTGTTGCCACCTGGTGGGAAAATTGCCATCACTCACTCGTGTTTGCCTTTTGGACCCAGAAGCAAAGCTCAGGGAGGCTGGTGCAGGAGCTGACGGACACCCAGGAGATCGGTCAGCCCCTAACGCCCCTTTTCAGCAAGCAAACTACTTTATCCTCTCACCCTTTCTATTGCTTCCCCCTAAAATGGCTTATTTGCACATGTACCAAGTATTTTTAGCGTATCGGAATGTTTTTAATGTGTTGTCCTGTGTACTGAATGCTATATCCATTAATTATTACTAGCACATTACCTTTATTAAGAAAATTTTTATGCTTGTTGTTACTATGTCTTATGGTTGCAATTTTCCTCATCTGGGAATTCTTGATTAACTTGGCTTAGGGTCACCAGCCTGAATGATTTGAAAAGGCCATTGTAAAATAATAGAGAGAAATAAAAACGTCTTGGTGCAGTCAGGCTCCACTCCCTCAACTGAAAAACGTGGTGTTTTTACATTTTGAGACAGTTTCTCAGACAGCCAGACAAGGTGACATTAAACAAATCACGCTAATTACAACACAATTTATGTAGAGAGATTTTACTGGCCTGCTAATGCTTGGCAGGAGCTGCCAATTACAAATATTTCAAAAAAGAGTGTTTCCAGCATTTATTTTTTTGGTTCTTAGGGAAATGGAAAGATTGAGCCTGTTGAGCTCCCTTGTCTGCACCAAGGGAAGAAGAGCCGAGTCCAAGCACAGAAGCAGGAATCAGAGACCTGAGGTCAGGTCATGGGTTTCAGACAGATTTGCACAGACTGTGCTGCGGCCCTGGGCAGATCACCCCTGAATGCACCCCATGCCAAACAAATCAGCAAGACTTAGTGTGATTCCTGGAGACTTTGCAACTCTCTGGCCTCCATTATCCAACACCAGATGTCCTGCTCTGTGTGTGTGTGTGTGCGCGCGCGCGCGTGTGTGTGTGTGTGATCCCCAGAGGTGCAGACAAGACATTGCAATTCTGGTCTGGGGACATTTTGCATGGTTGATGGTACATCATGCAACAGAGGGGAAGATCACACCCTCTGTGCATTAGCTGCCTCATTAACAGAACAAGGATGAAAAACTTACCTATAACGCTTGCCAACAGCATCATGAAATTTGTTTCTCAGGAGCCTGTAAAGCACTTTAAGCTTAAACCCCAGAGATATGTAGGGCTTTGCCTCTTATTCATTTAGCTTAAGGCTGTGATCATGTAAGATGCTGCTTCCCCCCATCCATCCCCAGCTCATGCTTACCTTCACCTTTGCAGAACTGACAAAAGGGAATGGGGCACCCATTCCTCACCCGCATTGGTGCCCACACCATAGTTTAAAAGCTGTGGTTTACAAGAAGCCACCTTGTCCTGGGAGGTTTCAGACGCATTATGCTAGTTTTGCTGCAGGGACAACAGCAACCTGGTAATAGCAAATGGTTTTGGGGGCAGGGCTAGGGGGAGAAAGCAGAAGGAAGAGAAGGCTGGTAACAGCCTCTCACTGTGGGCGTTTACTGAATGAGTCCCTGCCAACGCCGTCTGGCCAGGGCTCCACTCTGTGCAGTGGCCACTGGCCACATATGAGAATCCAAAGCTCTGGGTTAGACCCTTAATTCAAGGAGAGTGAGGTGGCATGGGTAAGGGTCCTCAAAAATCTGCTTCTCAGAGCTAAGTGAGCTCAGACCCTTCCTCTGTCTTCTCTGGGGCAGCTGGAAAGAGAAGTCAATCAGATAATTGGCTCTCTGCAACAGTAGAAAAGCACTGGCAAGTTTTCCTCATGTGCTCAAAGCAGGATGGTGTGAATAAATGTGATTTGGAGATTCTCAAATAGGCTGGTGGATGGGACACCTCACTCTGGAGGTGAGTTCAAATCCTCCTCTAAAGCAAGCTGGACTCAACTCTCTGACTTGGTAGCTGAATGTGGGGCTCCCAGCACTCATTTTAATTGCCCTTTCTCGCAGTCTTTTGTGTAGCCTGTGCCTGGCTTTGGTATCCCTTGGAGATGCCTATGAGCATGGGCATAACTCTGAAGAGCTAGTGAAACTTCTTCCTGTGGTTCTGAGGTAGATTTGCAGCTCTGCACCTATGCTTCCTATGGTTTCATGCTGCCCACTGGAAATGATGGTCTCTGGTGAGTCCTGGAGACTTATGGAAATTGCCCGGGAGGTGATTTGAGAAAGTTGTGTAAAAGAGGTTTGGGGGGCGAGGGCAGGGTACCGCAAGGGGTAAAGCTTCCACGGGGAATGAAGCCTCCCGGCCTCACCAGCATCAGGAATTCCTGGGAACTGAAGATGATCAGCACCTCACCTCAGCAACCTCCAGGAGTTACACCCAAGTACTAGCAGAGGATCTCCTGTGGTGGTGACACACAGAGCTAATTTTCCTTTACAGCTGCACCTGATGGCATGCATGACTGTTGCTTGCCTGCATACACATTTTCACGCTTGACTCACAGTTAGTCCAGCGCCACAAGCCAACACTGCCCATGGTTAAATGGAAATTCAGTAGGATTGGGAACACATACAGCAGGGAGACAAACAGGCCAGAAAAGTTATTTCAAGCAGATGTTGGTGGTAGCAACAGTAAGTTATCAAAAGGAAATATATAAATATATTTTTATATATCTTTATATATCTTTTTTTATATATATCTTCAGAATAAAAATCAGCATCTGCACCTGAACAGGGTTTGGTGATTGTTAAATGGCTCCATAGGCAAGAGAAGAGCTTTATGGACAGAAGGTTTTGCATAAAGCAGTTGTTTACACCTGAAACTGGTGTACAAATAAAGCCATAGCTCTTCGCTGCCAATATTCCTCTACTCCAAGCCAAAGCAGCCTGTGAGGCCGCATGACAGTGGTCCTTGCAATTGTTCCTCACAGATGTAGCTTTTATATACGTTTGCCAATGGTTGTCCAGGTCAACTCACACACTGAGCTCCATTTATTCCAACAAAGCAATATGTTAAGAAAAGCAGGGAGGGCATTGCTCAGAAAGGGGAACTTTGGCCTGGTCCCTAATTCCCCATGGATGGAAAACGGAGAACATGGAGTTAATTTTCTGCTTTGAATTGCCCTCCAGAGGAGTTTAGCTTTTTCCACTAAGTGTCAGGGGAGCCCAGGCCACCATGGACAGAAGTCTGCTTGTACTGCTGCCTCCCCTGCCTTCCCTTCCAAGGGCAGCAGTCACAGCCCTGTAGACTGACGTTCAGCTGGACAAAAAATGAAGCGTAAATTGTCAAACGCTATAAAACATCAGGTCTGAAATCCAACCTTTTTCTCCCTCCTCAATTCTCTTCCTTTTATACAACCACCACCACTATCTGCTTCTCCTGTATCTTGCTCCTTGCTAAGGTAGGTCACATAAGGTGCCTCCACCTTGAGAGAAAAATTTTGGGAGCTATGATCCTCCAGTACCTCTCTCTGCAGATGCACACTCCCTGCAATGGCAAACCCAGACTGCTACACCAGGCACCCCCATGACCCAAACTGCACCAAAACTGCCCTCCGCCAGGGCTGTGTTTGACTTGAAGGAGGCAGCGAGCACCGGGTTATCATGCTGTCTTCTACACCCCTGAAAGCCACCAGGAACCTGGAGTGAGAAAGTGTCACTCTAATGGAGGAGACATGAGAAGGGGACCATGGGACTAAAGCCCTGCTGGTGCTCACTGGGTGCGTGCACTCACTGGGAGGAGCACAGGGAGGTGGTGAGAAGGGGGGAAGTGTGGGAGAGGTAAGGAAAAGGGGAGCTGGGGGCTGGAGTAAACCTGGGACAAAAGAGGTGGAGAAGCAGAACAGATTTGCCAGTCTCAGCAAGGGAAAGAGGTAATGATGGCAATAGGAAGCCCTGAATCACAGACTCAGAGAGGGGTAGAGGTTGGAAGGGACCTCTGGAGATGGTCTAGTCCAAACCCCCTGCTGGAGCAGGATCACCTAGAGCTTGTTGCACGGGATTGCGTCCAGGCGGGTTTGGAGTATCTCGAGAGAAAGAGACTCTGCAACATCTCTGGGCAGCCTGTTCCAGTGCTCTGTCACCCTCAGAGGAAAGAAGTTTTTTTTCATGTTGAGATGGAACTTCCTGTTTTCCAGTTTGTGCCCGTTGCCCCTTGTCATGTCACTCTGGTCACCACTGAGAAGAGTCTGGCCCCTTCCTCTCGACATCCACTCTTCAGGTATTTGTAGGCGTTGATGAGATCCCCTCCCAGTCTTCTCTTCGCCAGGCTAAACAGACCCAGCTCTCTCAGCCTTTCCTCGTACGAGAGATGCTCCAGTCCCCTAGTGGTCTTTGTAGCCCTCCACTGGACTCTCTCCAGTAGTTCCTTGTCTTTCTTGAAGTGGGGAGCCCAGAGCTGGACACGATATTGCAGACGTGGCCTTAGCAGGGCAGAGTAGAGGGGGAGGATAACCTCCCTCGACCTGCTGGCCACGCTCTTCTTAATGTACCCCAGGGTACCGTTGGCCTTCTTGGCCACAAGGACACACTGCTGGCTCACGGAGAGCTTGTTGTCCACCAGGACTCGCAGGTCCTTCTCCGCAGTGCTGCTTCCCAGCAGGTCAACCGCTAACCTGTACCGGTGCCTGGGGCTGTTCTTCCCTGGGTGCAGGACCCTATGTTTGCCCTTATTGAATTTCACACGGTTCCTCTTTGCCCAGTTCTCTAGTCTGTCAAGGTCTCGCTGATAGGTGAGGCGTGGACAGGAGAAGGGGACGACACGGTGGGAAGGCCAGTGCCTTGGGCTCAGCAGGACAAATCCCACCCGCGGGGCAGCTGCTAGTGGTTGTGTGCCCTCAGGTCAGCGGTGGGGCTGATGCTGGTGATGGTCTGAAGTAAGGGCTTGGGCGGCAGTGGGCCAGGCCGCCTTCTGCAAGGTTGTGAGCGTCCCTTCCCACGTGAGGAAGGCAGGACAGCTGATGGGGATGTCTCTTGGCGTCTGGGGAAGGCAGCAGCTCGATGGAAGCCAGGCCCTCTCCTCTCTTCCCGCTTGGGGCTCGGTGCAGAAGAGATGGCACCTCTTCAGGAGGGGCGGTGGTGGGGGGGATGGGAAAAGAAGGGCCCACGCAACCCTTGACAGTCAACGAAAGAACTGTTTCTTGGTGGGAGATGTTGCAGGTGAGCCTGCGGGATGTCCGTCGAGTTTGTCTTCAGTTAAACAGGACTTTCCCCTTGTGAACCCGTGTTGGCTATGACCAGTGACTGCTTTGTCTCTCAAGTGTTTGTCAGTAACTCCCAGAATGGCCTCCGTCATTTTACCCGGCACTGAAGCGAGACCGATAATTTGGGAACAAGAACTTCCTAGGGTTCCATGCCGTTGTGATGATGATTTTACTCCATTTCAAACGCTAGTATCAAGTTATTGCTGTTACAGCCTAAAAAGCCTGGAATGTAAGGCACCACCAAAGCACCAAGGTGGGCACGGAAGAGGAAAGTTTCCAAAAAGAGCCTCCTACTCCAAGACGGAGACCAGGAGGGGACACAGGAGTCCAGATGCAGTGCCAAATAAGAGAGGACAAAAGGGGTTTTAATCTTTTTTTGTTGTTTATTGTCCAGTCAGGAAGGTGCGGAGGCTGAGCCGCCGGTAGGGATCCGCCCGGGCGCTCCTGCGACGCTGTTGGCACGGTCTGATGCAAAGGAGCCTGGATGGTTGGGGTACTGCCAGGTGACCCCTGAGGCAGGTGGACCCACTGCCATGGATGGTTGTTATTGAGGTGGATCCACCTCCATGGGCTCCACGCTGTTGTCTGGTGGATTAACAGCTGTCGGCCCCACACTGTGCTGTGGTGGATCCACCTCCATGGGCTCCACCTTGCCTTTTGGCGAGCTGTCACGCCCGGTGCCCAAAATGTGCCTGAGTATGTAGGCACGCCAGCGCTCCAGGCTGTCGCCCTGCGTGGCCGCAGCCGCGCGCTGGCTGACGCGGGTGGCACGAGCGCAGGCGATGGCTCTCCTGGCATGAGCGGTGATGTTCCTCCTCCGCTGCTGTGCCATCCTCAGGCTCCTGGGAGGCGCCTTCCTGTTTGGCGGTTGCGGGAACCATCTCTCTCCTTTCCCGCGCAGAGGTGGGCAGCCACGCGCCTCGCTGCCCCGGCTGCTCCCTGGCAGGCAGACCCGCTTGGTCTGGATGGCATTCTGCGGTGGGCAGCCACCCGCCTCGCTGCCCCGGCTGCTCCCTGGCAAGCAGGCCTGCTTTCGCTTGACAGCGTTCCGTGGTGGGCAGGCACCCGCCTCGCTGCCCCGGCTGCTCCCTGGCTGGCAGACCCGCTTGGTCTGGATGGTCTTCCGCGGTGGGCAGCCACCCGCCCCGCTGCCCCGGCTGGTCCCTGGCTGGCAGACCTGCTTTGGCTGGACGGCGTTCCCTGGTGGGTAGCTGCCCGCCTGGCTGCTCTGGGTGCTGCCTGGCAGGCAGACACGCTTGGGCCCAGCGGCATTCCCTGCTGGGTCTACAGCCATGCGCTGCATGCCCTCGATCAGAGAAGCGAGGCCAGTTGTGCTTGTGGCAGGAGGTGCAATTTGGTTGTTCCTCCTCCTCCTCCTCCGCTGCCTCCGCTTCCTCCTCCTGGGAGGCGCATTGCTCCCTTGCGGCTGCAGGAAGCGGTTCTGTGGCGTCCCACTGCAAGGTGGGCAGCCATCCGCCTCGCTGCTCCGGCTCCTCTTCCTTCCAAGCATGCTTGGCGTCTGAGGGCCTTGAAGCTCGGCAAACTGTGGGCCAGCTGCAGGGGCCCCTCCTTTTATAGGCCCCGAGCAGCAGGCTGCCACTGTGATGTCGATTGTGAGCGCGGCTGATGCGTGCTGCCCAATATGGCAGTTTTGGGCGTGGGGGCCCAGTGGCCTGAAAGATGCCCAAATGTGAGTGAAGGAGGGTCGTCGTGAGGGCTGAGGGCCCCTTTCCAGGGGCTGGCTCCCACCTGCCATCGTGCTTGCCCCAGAGGAAGGCTGCCCCTTGGGCACAGGGACCGCCCTCCACCTCCCCTCGTGAGCCCTGGGCTCCAGCCCCCTCCTCATCTTGTGCCCGGGGTCCCCTCGACGACACGGTGGCAACAACATTCCAGGAAGGTCGGGGGTTGTCAGTGACCCCCACCGAGCTGGCGCCCTGCAAGTGGCACAGCCCCCCCCCGTGCTCGACAGTGGCTGAGAGGGGCCAAAGCATCCGGACGTCCCGCCGGCGGCACGAGAAAGGGAGGCCCAGCCGGGCTGCGCATGGTCTGCCAGCACTTTATAAAGCAGTTGTGGATTGCCAAGTGTGGTGTGAGCCCTTCTTTCCTTTGCCGTCGCCCGGCCCTGCCCCTGGAGCGTGGAGAGGTGCCATCATCTCTTCTGCGTAGAACCCCGGGGAGAGGGGAGGAGAGGGCCCGGCTTCCATCGAGCTGCTGTGCCAGCGCAACGTGAGGAGCCTGCCGGAGGCTGCCGAGGGAGGTCCTTGGGACCTGTAGCGGGGGGTGGGTTCAGTCTGAGGTGCACCCTTGCTCTGTTCACTAGTATGAAGGACAAAGCTGCTCACTGCTTTTGCCTACCCATTCTGAGAAAGAGCTCTCCCGGAGCTTTCCGGCAGGCTTCCAGGAAGCAGCTCTTGCCCTTCTCAGGCATGTGCCAGAAGGTCAGTTGGAGGCACACGACGGACTAGGTGACATCTGGGAACACCCAGCACAGCTTCACCAAGGACAAGTGCTGGCACCAACGTGAGCCTTGCTTTGAGGAGGTGGCTGTCCTAGTGGGACAAGGGGAGAGCAGTGCCTGCCATTTACTCTGACTTTAGCAAGGCCCGTGACACAGGCTCCCATGGTCTCCCAATTCACAGACTCACAAAGGGGTAGGGGTTGGAGGGGACCTCTGGAGATGGTCTAGTCCAAACCCCCTGCTGGAGCAGGATCACCTAGAGCTTGTTGCACGGGATTGCGTCCAGGCGGGTTTGGAGTATCTCGAGAGAAAGAGACTCTGCAACATCTCTGGGCAGCCTGTTCCAGTGCTCTGTCACCCTCAGAGGAAAGAAGTTTTTTTTCATGTTGAGATGGAACTTCCTGTTTTCCAGTTTGTGCCCGTTGCCCCTTGTCGTGTCACTCTGGTCACCACTGAGAAGAGTCTGGCCCCTTCCTCTCGACATCCACTCTTCAGGTATTTGTAGGCGTTGATGAGATCCCCTCCCAGTCTTCTCTTCGCCAGGCTAAACAGACCCAGCTCTCTCAGCCTTTCCTCGTACGAGAGATGCTCCAGTCCCCTAGTGGTCTTTGTAGCCCTCCACTGGACTCTCTCCAGTAGTTCCTTGTCTTTCTTGAAGTGGGGAGCCCAGAGCTGGACACGATATTGCAGACGTGGCCTTAGCAGGGCAGAGTAGAGGGGGAGGATAACCTCCCTCGACCTGCTGGCCACGCTCTTCTTAATGTACCCCAGGGTACCGTTGGCCTTCTTGGCCACAAGGACACACTGCTGGCTCACGGAGAGCTTGTTGTCCACCAGGACTCGCAGGTCCTTCTCCGCAGTGCTGCTTCCCAGCAGGTCAACCGCTAACCTGTACCGGTGCCTGGGGCTGTTCTTCCCTGGGTGCAGGACCCTACGTTTGCCCTTATTGAATTTCACACGGTTCCTCTTTGCCCAGTTCTCTAGTCTGTCAAGGTCTCGCTGATGGGTGAGGCGTGGACAGGAGAAGGGGACGACACGGTGGGAGGGCCAGTGCCTTGGGCTCAGCAGGACAAATCCCACCCGCAGGGCAGCTGCTAGTGGTTGTGTGCCCTCAGGTCAGCGGTGGGGCTGATGCTGGTGATGGTCTGAAGTAAGGGCTTGGGCGGCAGTGGGCCAGGCCGCCTTCTGCAAGGTTGTGAGCGTCCCTTCCCATGTGGGGAAGGCAGGACAGCTGATGGGGATGTCTCTTGGCGTCTGGGGAAGGCAGCAGCTCGATGGAAGACAGGCCCTCTCCTCTCTTCCCGCTTGGGGCTCGGTGCAGAAGAGATGGCACCTCTTCAGGAGGGGCGGTGGTGGGGGGGATGGGAAAAGAAGGGCCCACGCAACCCTTGACAGTCAACGAAAGAACTGTTTCTTGGTGGGAGATGTTGCAGGTGAGCCTGCGGGATGTCCGTCGAGTTTGTCTTCAGTTAAACAGGACTTTCCCCTTGTGAACCCGTGTTGGCTATGACCAGTGACTGCTTTGTCTCTCAAGTGTTTGTCAGTAACTCCCAGAATGGCCTCCGTCATTTTACCCGGCACTGAAGCGAGACCGATAATTTGGGAACAAGAACTTCCTAGGGTTCCATGCCGTTGTGATGATGATTTTACTCCATTTCAAACGCTAGTATCAAGTTATTGCTGTTACAGCCTAAAAAGCCTGGAATGTAAGGCACCACCAAAGCACCAAGGTGGGCACGGAAGAGGAAAGTTTCCAAAAAGAGCCTCCTACTCCAAGACGGAGACCAGGAGGGGACACAGGAGTCCAGATGCAGTGCCAAATAAGAGAGGACAAAAGGGGTTTTAATCTTTTTTTGTTGTTTATTGTCCAGTCAGGAAGGTGCGGAGGCTGAGCCGCCGGTAGGGATCCGCCCGGGCGCTCCTGCGACGCTGTTGGCACGGTCTGATGCAAAGGAGCCTGGATGGTTGGGGTACTGCCAGGTGACCCCTGAGGCAGGTGGACCCACTGCCATGGATGGTTGTTATTGAGGTGGATCCACCTCCATGGGCTCCACGCTGTTGTCTGGTGGATTAACAGCTGTCGGCCCCACACTGTGCTGTGGTGGATCCACCTCCATGGGCTCCACCTTGCCTTTTGGCGAGCTGTCACGCCCGGTGCCCAAAATGTGCCTGAGTATGTAGGCACGCCAGCGCTCCAGGCTGTCGCCCTGCGTGGCCGCAGCCGCGCGCTGGCTGACGCGGGTGGCACGAGCGTGGGCGATGGCTCTCCTGGCATGAGCGGTGATGTTCCTCCTCCGCTGCTGTGCCATCCTCAGGCTCCTGGGAGGCGCCTTCCTGTTTGGCGGTTGCGGGAACCATCTCTCTCCTTTCCCGCGCAGAGGTGGGCAGCCACGCGCCTCGCTGCCCCGGCTGCTCCCTGGCAGGCAGACCCGCTTGGTCTGGATGGCATTCTGCGGTGGGCAGCCACCCGCCTCGCTGCCCCGGCTGCTCCCTGGCAAGCAGGCCTGCTTTCGCTTGACAGCGTTCCGTGGTGGGCAGGCACCCGCCTCGCTGCCCCGGCTGCTCCCTGGCTGGCAGACCCGCTTGGTCTGGATGGTCTTCCGCGGTGGGCAGCCACCCGCCCCGCTGCCCCGGCTGGTCCCTGGCTGGCAGACCTGCTTTGGCTGGACGGCGTTCCCTGGTGGGTAGCTGCCCGCCTGGCTGCTCTGGGTGCTGCCCGGCAGGCAGACACGCTTGGGCCCAGCGGCATTCCCTGCTGGGTCTACAGCCATGCGCTGCATGCCCTCGATCAGAGAAGCGAGGCCAGTTGTGCTTGTGGCAGGAGGTGCAATTTGGTTGTTCCTCCTCCTCCTCCTCCGCTGCCTCCGCTTCCTCCTCCTGGGAGGCGCATTGCTCCCTTGCGGCTGCAGGAAGCGGTTCTGTGGCGTCCCACTGCAAGGTGGGCAGCCATCCGCCTCGCTGCTTCGGCTCCTCTTCCTTCCAAGCATGCTTGGCATCTGAGGGCCTTGAAGCTCGGCAAACTGTGGGCCAGCTGCAGGGGCCCCTCCTTTTATAGGCCCCGAGCAGCAGGCTGCCACTGTGATGTCGATTGTGAGCGCGGCTGATGCGTGCTGCCCAATATGGCAGTTTTGGGCGTGGGGGCCCAGTGGCCTGAAAGATGCCCAAATGTGAGTGAAGGAGGGTCGTCGTGAGGGCTGAGGGCCCCTTTCCAGGGGCTGGCTCCCGCCTGCCATCGTGCTTGCCCCAGAGGAAGGCTGCCCCTTGGGCACAGGGACCGCCCTCCACCTCCCCTCGTGAGCCCTGGGCTCCAGCCCCCTCCTCATCTTGTGCCCGGGGTCCCCTCGACGAGACGGTGGCAACAACATTCCAGGAAGGTTGGGGGTTGTCAGTGACCCCCACCGAGCTGGCGCCCTGCAAGTGGCACAGCCCCCCCCCGTGCTCGACAGTGGCTGAGAGGGGCCAAAGCATCCGGACGTCCTGCCGGCGGCATGAGAAAGGGAGGCCCAGCCGGGCTGCGCATGGTCTGCCAGCACTTCATAAAGCAGTTGTGGATTGCCAAGTGTGGTGTGAGCCCTTCTTTCCTTTGCCGTCGCTCGGCCCTGCCCCTGGAGCGTGGAGAGGTGCCATCATCTCTTCTGCGTAGAACCCCGGGGAGAGGGGAGGAGAGGGCCCGGCTTCCATCGAGCTGCTGTGCCAGCGCAACGCGAGGAGCCTGCCGGAGGCTGCCGAGGGAGGTCCTTGGGACCTGTAGCGGGGGGTGGGTTCAGTCTGAGGTGCACCCTTGCTCTGTTCACTAGTATGAAGGACAAAGCTGCTCACTGCTTTTGCCTACCCATTCTGAGAAAGAGCTCTCCCGGAGCTTTCCGGCAGGCTTCCAGGAAGCAGCTCTTGCCCTTCTCAGGCATGTGCCAGAAGGTCAGTTGGAGGCACACGATGGACTAGGTGACATCTGGGAACACCCAGCACAGCTTCACCAAGGACAAGTTGTGCTGGCACCAACGTGAGCCTTGCTTTGAGGAGGTGGCTGTCCTAGTGGGACAAGGGGAGAGCAGTGCCTGCCATTTACTCTGACTTTAGCAAGGCCCGTGACACAGGCTCCCATGGTCTCCCAATTCACAGACTCACAAAGGGGTAGGGGTTGGAGGGGACCTCTGGAGATGGTCTAGTCCAAACCCCCTGCTGGAGCAGGATCACCTAGAGCTTGTTGCACGGGATTGCGTCCAGGCGGGTTTGGAGTATCTCGAGAGAAAGAGACTCTGCAACATCTCTGGGCAGCCTGTTCCAGTGCTCTGTCACCCTCAGAGGAAAGAAGTTTTTTTTCATGTTGAGATGGAACTTCCTGTTTTCCAGTTTGTGCCCGTTGCCCCTTGTCGTGTCACTCTGGTCACCACTGAGAAGAGTCTGGCCCCTTCCTCTCGACATCCACTCTTCAGGTATTTGTAGGCGTTGATGAGATCCCCTCCCAGTCTTCTCTTCGCCAGGCTAAACAGACCCAGCTCTCTCAGCCTTTCCTCGTACGAGAGATGCTCCAGTCCCCTAGTGGTCTTTGTAGCCCTCCACTGGACTCTCTCCAGTAGTTCCTTGTCTTTCTTGAAGTGGGGAGCCCAGAGCTGGACACGATATTGCAGACGTGGCCTTAGCAGGGCAGAGTAGAGGGGGAGGATAACCTCCCTCGACCTGCTGGCCACGCTCTTCTTAATGTACCCCAGGGTACCGTTGGCCTTCTTGGCCACAAGGACACACTGCTGGCTCACGGAGAGCTTGTTGTCCACCAGGACTCGCAGGTCCTTCTCCGCAGTGCTGCTTCCCAGCAGGTCAACCGCTAACCTGTACCGGTGCCTGGGGCTGTTCTTCCCTGGGTGCAGGACCCTACGTTTGCCCTTATTGAATTTCACACGGTTCCTCTTTGCCCAGTTCTCTAGTCTGTCAAGATCTCGCTGAATGGCAGCGCAGCCTTCTGTTGTGCCATCCATGCCTCCCAGTTTTGTATCATCATCAAACCTGCTGAAGGTACGCTCTGTCCCTTCATCCTGGTCATTGATGAATACATTGAACAAGACAGGATCCAGTACTGACCCCTGGGTCACACTGCTAGCTATAGGCCTCTTTATACTGTGCTGTATAATTGTAGAACAGTGTTGTTATTGCTATGCTTTAAAAAATCATCATCTAGGTTTCAGAAAAGCTCAAAAGGTACTTAAATATCTAGAAACTGCTTAAAACCAATAAGTTTGACCCTTTTTCTTTTCACTTCTCATTGTGGAAGGACGAATCTGGTCACGTCTTCAGGCTTTCTTCTAGAAATTAACATTTGAGAAAACAATTTTCACCAAGCTCTGTGACTCAAAGAACTGGGGCTTTGGGGAAAACACCAGATACCAAAAACCTTACTACTAAATTGCAAGCACTAGCAAGTGGGGGATTAGGTTTTCTCTGGAGCTGCACATTAAAGTTCCTGGTAGCCTTGGTTTTTTTGCAGAGGTACCTTTGATTTAGCAGAGAACTGAGGTGGGACCGACAGACCACATACTCCCTCCTGGATACTTTCCTTTTGTAGTTGCATGTGACACTGTCACTTAATCTTGGCTAGAGATGGGAACAGAAGTTTTCTCTTTGTGCAGGAAGCATGGATATTTCCCGTGCAGGCATTCGCAGCCATCCATACATTTGACGAGGCCGTGGGAAACAGGGTCTGCTCCCAGCTAGCGTGGCTTCAGGAGACAGTTTCCGAGCAGAGGCTGAGCTGGCGCTTGCAGCCTGCTGCCCAGGCACACGTGCGGCAAAATAACCAGACCACAGACCTATACGTCAGCTGTGAAGCACCGCGAGGTACAGCTTTGTCCCCCGGCAAGCTTTGTTTACCACTCGGAAACTCCTGACAAACAGCCGAAGTCTCCAAACTGTGTCTGTACAAAATTTCTGGATGGAAAAAGAGCATAATTCTAGAGAAATCTGGGCTGTATCCAAAGCCAAAAAAATCCAGTTTCCCATTGAGACACCAAGCGATAGCCAGCCCCAGCCTTCACATTCACAAATCTCCGCATCCCAGGTCTCCACATCCCTCAGACACTGTGAAAGCTAATTTGGGCTTGTGCTGAAAATCTGGATAAAATCAAGCTCATCTTTCATCCAATGAGACATTTGATGTATTTGAAAGTTTATCTCATCTTTTAAAATCACCTGTATCTCCCTTTTAAAGTCTGAAATTATCACACCAATAATAAATCTCCCTATGGAAGTTCAGCTTCTGCAAAGTAAGTTAGAATAGGAAGTGGCTGTATACACAGATACACAGAATAAAACAGGCAGGGTGGCTTACAGTGATGTATATTGCCTGTAAGGAAATACATCAATGGTCCCCCATACAAAAAATACCTTTCTACCACTATGGAATGCACTAAATGACACTTTAAAATGCATTTTTTTCTTCTCCAGTAAAAAAAAAAAAAGCAATTTGCCTGGATATCTCACTTGCCTGAGCCAAACCCCAGGGTGTGCAGTGTCATCCATGTCACTGTGAATATTTCTGGTAGTCTCTGCCACAGAAAGCAAGAGAAAAAGACTTCTTTCTAAGGACTCTTCCTCCTAGCTGAAGTGATCAAAAGCAACAAATAAGAAATGGCTTCAGTTTATTTCCTTGCTTACATACTTTCTTTACATTGAAATATATCTTACGAGCACGATGAATATGAATTGGAAGAAATTAATGAAGATATGCATATATAAATTAGTCCTATGCTAGATTAGACTACAGGGCTTTCCTTTAAAGGTGAAGTACTTACTTTTCCATTTTACATCTGCTTTTTTAAAGACTGTTATATTTTCTGAGATTCAACAGATCACGCAAAGCCACAGATTGATAGTGTTACAAACCTCAAATCAACTCTCAGGTAAGTCTTCATTATTCCTTGGAAATAAAATTGTAGGTTTTTTTAACTATGTTCAACTAATTAAACTATTGGTTAATTGAGAGGTTTAAATAGTTAAGACCCCTCTATGTGTGAAGCAGCTCCTGGTGACACCAGGTACCACTGTCTAAAATTGTGCTAACTCCATTCTCCTTTTTCATCCCAGGAAGACAAAAGAACACCACCACCCCCCCAAGAGACTCTGCTATGAAATTGAAAAATTTCTCATCAGACACAGTTAACAGAGACTCGGTGGGAGCCCTTTTTGTTGCAGTCCTCTGTTTGGGAGCGCTCTTGGACTTGTGTTAAGGCTCTTTGGGGGCCCCGCATCACACCCCCCATCACTGAGGGCTCCCTTCCCCTCTGCCCCAGCTCTACCGGGTGACACTGTTCGTCCTCTGTCTTCTTCCAGCCAGGCTGGTATCCAGCATCTTCTGAGAACTTTCTGCTGACTGAGTTTCATCTGTACTTCGACATGGAATTTATGGCTGCTGTTCCACAGCTTACTGGCTGTGCGAGCTCTAGTTTCCCACTCAGCGGCTCCTTCTGCTTGACCGTGGATGGCAAGAGAGGCGAGTCAGCAAGCCCTTTCTCTTTTCAGCTGGTTCTCAACGAAAGAAACATTAGCACGTCAGACTGCCAGACAACACACTGCAGAGATTCTCCCACATATTGCTTCTTTTCTTCCTTTTTTTCATGTCAAGAGCTAAAGAGGTGGGTGACAGATTTCCAATGGAGGAGGGGAATTTATGCTGAGCGCTGCTATTGCGACTTCTCTGTCTTTTACACTTGAACGGGAAGGGGCCCTGAAGTGAGGCACTAAAGCCAACAGCTTATCCATAAAGCCCCTGGCTAATTAGTCATTAAAAAAAAAAAAAAAATTGCAATCTGTCAAGAGAGGAAAGAGGGGCTTAAAAGGATATACCTTTATAGCTATAAATTGCTATAGTTCAATCCCAAAGAAAAAGAATTACAGGATAATGTGCAAAGGGGCAATTCAATAAAAGGAGGGAAAGAGACACCTGAGTTTCCTTGAACTCACCAGGGAGGCAGCTGTGTTCGATGCGCTTGCTGCACATACATGTAGCTGGATAATTGCTAGGTTAGGAACTGAAATAGCAGCATGTGGGCATGATCCAAAGGAGCAAGCAGACACACACACACAAAAAAATCACCAACCCAGCCTTGGGCAAAGTTTCGCTGCATTCAGAGTAGATCAACTATTTATTTCTGAAATTTACACTTTGTAAAGCATAAATAAGCAGGGAGGATCAGCATGCTCCCCCAGCAACGCACATACCCACAGATACTGTGTTTGGCTCTATCTAATGAGTGCAGCCCCAGAAACGAGACTAGAGCCCTGCAGGAGTTGCATGCTCTCACATTGCATTTTTTTTTTTTTTGAAAGCAGCTCAATTAATTTGAAGGTTAACTTAATTAAGTAAAGCTCACCTTCTTATCAGGCTTTTCTAGGCTTTTACATCATACCAGGTACTGTGGAGCCATTCATTAGGCCTCACAATGTGCCTCTCAGGTAAATATGTGCTAATCATATTTCACAGAGGGCTCGGACAAAGGCAGAACAGTTAAGCCCAAAGTCTTGAACGTCTAGCCTTTGGGAGTTGTGAGGGACAAAAAGGAAAATCTGGGGCAGGGGAAGGAATCCCACAGCACCTGGAGGACCGTGGGAGCCAGGCAAAGGAGGAGAAAGACACCAGAAGTGAACAGTCTCCCGAAACACTGACAAGTGTTTGCTAAGCCCCAAACTGTGTGTTGCACATTCAGGGTGGGCCACCATGGCTCTCAGGGCTGGGGTTGACTGGAGAAAAACCACAGCCACCCCTGTTCCTGCAGCTGGGAGGTCCCGGGTAGCCAAGGGCACCAGGACAGTGTGATACCAAGGATCATTTCCAATCCATTTTAGGGTCCTGCTTTCACAGAATCACAGATTCACAGAGCGGTAGAGGTTGGAAGGGACCTCTGGAGATCATCTAGTCCAACCCCCCTGCTGGAGCAGGATCACCTAGAGCTTGTTGCACAGGATTGCATCCAGGCAGGTATGGAGTATCTCCAGAGAAAGAGACTCTGCAGCCTCTCTGGGCAGCCTGTTCCAGTGCTCTGTCACCCTCAGAGGAAAGAAGTTTTTTCTCATGTTGAGATGGAACTTCCTGTTTTCCAGTTTGTGCCCGTTGCCCCTTGTCCTATCACTGGGCACCATTGAGAACAGTCTGGCATCCCCTTAGGAAAAAGGAGAGTTCACACTCGTCAGTGGGTGTCAGCCCTGGCAGGGCAGTCACAGTGCAAACCCTACGGGAAACCCTACATGCAAACACAGCTCACGTCGCCTGCACGCAGTGAGCAGTGAGCAAACCAGTGGGGCTGTGCTCCGCCACCCATGCCCACACGTCGGGGACGGTGAACCACAGAGTCTGGCGCAGGGCTGCGTGTGCATGTGAGTGTTGGAGACTGGAGGGAACTGTCTCCTGTTCTTACATGATGGAGAAGAGGGTTTGTCCTCCTGTCCTGCAGTCACATCTACTGCAGCAAAATAAGCCTAAAGCAACTGGACAATGTCAACAAGAGAGACAAAATCAAATCTGAAAGAGGTTTTTCAAGACATCCTGCCTTGAATCCATGTCCCAGTTACGCTCTTCCTTCCTGTCCTCTCACTCCCAAGTTATAATTCCTTACCCCCAGTTTCTTTTCCTATAAAAGAACAAAATGATTATAATGTTTATTGTTCCAAGAAGCGTGATGCCATAATCAGGTTAAGAAAACAATTGACTGAATGCTGACATATATCACTGAATGAAACTTAATTCTGAAAAACTTCATTTGCTCATTGGGGACACTTGTCTTGTTTACAATGACAATTCTGTCACAAGTGTTTTTAAGGACAGATGCTTCTGAGGATGAGAGGAACCTCATGGTCTTGTGAATCTGGCATGCAAATTCACCAGGCAGGTTCAACCTCTGTTTCCTCACGTATCAGTGCTAAAAAAAAATCACATTTATTTGCCTTATTTGAAGAGAGATAGGAAAACAGAGAGAAATAGAAAAAAAGGAGAGAAGGAGAGGTATGAAGAGAGGAAGGAGGAAGGGAGGAAGCAGGTGGACCTTGAGTGGCTGCGAGGGGTTAGCGGCAGAGGTGAGAAGAGCCGTAAGCACATCACTAGCACACTGTCCTGTCTGCGTTAGCTCTCTGCCAGTTCTATTCCTGCCTTAAAAATAAGTTCGTTGGTGCTACTTAATTACTTCATAGTCCCTGAAGTTTCAGAGAGAAGTACATCTACTGATAACCCTATTTTCATCTGGTCCTATTCTCGGCATTTTAAAAAATGCACCACCTCCTACTCCTGCCTCAACCAGTCGTAGTCATCCTTTTCTGTCTTACCAGAGCTTCCTCAGCATTTTTTATACCTATTTTCATGAATCAAAGTGGCTGCCTTAAAGGCTGATTTTTCCCATAAGTTGCTGTTCTGCAGGTAACAGCCTCAGCAGTTGATTAGGGATCTTCTCTAGGTTCCCTTTCCCTGACTAGAACAGAGTCCATGTTTTCAGGACACATTTTTCTCACCTTGACATTCATATCCTCATTTTAAACAAGCAAGAATTTTTTTCTTGAAAAAATGAAATCTGTGGTAGCCCTAAAACTTCTCCTAGAGGAACAGCCACATGTGCTCCAACACAGGAGACCGGCAGTTGATGCCCCAGGGAAGCGAGAGCGTCTCTTCACTGTCTAACCTGGAGACATCCAGATTTGCAACTTTAAGGAGGCTCCCAAGTCTCAGCCATTTTTGAGGAATTTAGATTATCATAATTTCAATACTTTTTGCTCTCCTGTGCTCAAATGAAACCACACGTGCTGAGCTAGCACAGCTCTGTATGTTGGGCTGACTGTTCTTCCAAACCTCGAGCATTTGGCACGTGAGGTCACACTCAGCCAACTACACAGCAGACTGGGCTATGATTAAAAAGTGTCCCCTCTAAAAAAGGAAAGATCCCTTTATACTGGCAAGCCACCAGCTGCAAGAGACTATGCGAAGACTGTAAATAATGAAAGCATGATAAAAGTATATGCTTTTTTTCCCTCCTCAATCCCTTTATAATGTTTTCTGGTATAAAAACAATAACCTGCTGTTGTCCACCAGGTTCCTCATTTATAGAAGACTTAGAGTTCCCTTGAAGTTTGAGAGGTTGAATCTGCAGCAAAGAGCTGCACAGGTTTATGCAGACCTCTCCTGGGTCGCCGGGAAGGCCAGGAGGAGCACTCAGGGTGGTGCGCCAGCAAACTGGAGCTGAGAAGTACACGCTGAGGGAGTCCTGCAAAGCAAAACGAAACAGAGGGGTAGAGCTGGAGACACTCTGTTGAAAAGCGTAAGTGGAAATTTCTGCCAAGCAGTGTCTGGGGACTTTGTGGGACTGCCAAACCCAGAAATGGTTTGAGGCTACCTCCAAGTTCATGGCTTGGAAAATGTACTCTGTGTAAGAGCTACACATGCTCCTAAGAGTCCATAGTTTAGCCTAAAAGTCAGTCTGATTAACTGGTACACAGGCCAGGACTGGGAGCAACATGGAGGTGGGAGCAAGAGAATAGAGCTGGGGAAAAAAGAAAGCAATCAAGAGAAAATACGCTTTGGAGCTCTGTGGTGGTGGAGATGCTGGGTGCTATCAGCAGTCAGTGGGTTTGATGCTGGGGCTACTCAACACCCTTAGAAAAGGCATCAGATAATGAGAAACAGCATTAAGTACAAATCAAGGTTGGAAAAATTTACTGCTGTCTCTACTGAGAGACTGTGGATAGAAAATTTGGAGAGAGATGGTGAAAACACTAAAAGAGGCCAAACAAACAAATTCCACTAGAACCAGCAGAGTGTTTTTAAATCATGTTCTTTAATAATCTACTATTTGCATTACCATAACATGCCATTGCATTATTCGGGCATGCAAACAATTGTTGAGTTCCCAACTTCTGCTACTGGAAAAAAATGATGACCCGGGGGAAAGAATTTCTGTAGTAAATACCTCAGCGTGTATAATAAGATGAGGTTATTTAAGTGACAGCTCCTTGAAAAATTAGCCTAACTTCCTAATAACTGTACTACATAGCTTAAAGAAATCTAATTTTATCTCTGCCTCCCACACAGTAAATCTCCCAATCACATTCTTTCCTTGCTTCATTGCTATTTCTTTGCTTAATAATCAGCTACTTAAAAGATTGGGGATAATGTTAATAATAGGCAAATTAGATACACAAAAAAAGAAATGTTTTCTCTGCTTTCAGAGGTACCCAGCATGACTGTCATAAAACCAAAACCGAGGCTTGAGGAGGGAGTGCAGAAACCTGGGTAGGCTGCAGTGGAACAGAGCAAGGACTCTGGCTAACTTAGTGTCGAGCAGACAACATTAGTCAGTGTTCCAATGGTAAAATATTTAACAACGGGAGCTCTGCTCCCCTTCAGCATTTTTCTTCCATAAACTAATTAAGCTATAATATTATGAGCACTTCCTTTCAGCCTAGGCTTTCCTTTTGGCATTACTATCGGCAGGCTGGGCAAAGCCGGGTTATTGCTGTGATGAAAAAAACTGGCACTACATTTTGCCTCAGTCTCTTTTAATATTTTTTTTTTCAAGCTCTACACAAAGCCACTCACATGCCCAGTGGCTCAATCTCACTTCCAATTAAGTCAATGATAAAATTCACATTGACTTAAATGGAAGCAGGTTTGCATCTCAAAGGCTAACAGTCAAGGCTTTTAACAGTCAGATGACTAATAGGGAAAGTAGAAAGAGTTAGAAAATGTCGTCGTCTTCTCTTTTCTTAGGAGCAGTAATTCAAAGTGAATAGAGTAGGCATGTTCAGTTAAAAATTATTTTCTGGGAGAAAAAATACGTAGTGAGTCTATTTCTAATGTGGTGATTCAGCTCTTCTTATAACATGCGTGGATGGCTCTGTTGCAGAGAAGGAGGCAGCACATAGCGAGAATTATCGACTCTCCCTTTTAATAGTTTGCAAGCCCTTTCTTAGCCCTACTATATTCAGCCCTTACTATATTACCTAGCCTGTGCAGCAGTGTACAATATGGGTGTTAATATGTTTTGGCCGATTAACTTGGTTATATTGGAGTCCACTGCTGAATGAAGAGCAAAAGACCCAGAACACTCCGGGCGCTTCCTCAGCACTGGCCTCCTGCTATGGACAGAGCCCATAAAAGGCCCAGGACGAAAGAGAATTTCGGTTTTCTTTTTACAAAATCGACAAAATCAAGCTAAGGGGAGAGATTGGATTAACAATGGTGGCATTAATGTTAATTTCTCTCACATGAACCCATACACTTTCTGGGAGGGAGGGTTAATCCACAAGTGAAAAAGCCTGGAGAGGGCTTTGGAGACAGCCTGGCAGAGATGCCCAGCCCTTCCATTTCCCACGAACCCTTCAAAGGTAGCCGCTTCCGCTCAACCCAGTTTCCCAGCGTCTGTGTGATTCCCACTTCTCACAGGGAAGAGGCACCCACACAGAAGGGCAGCCCTTTGGGAGCAGCATTTTAGGTGGTGACAACCTGCTGGCGGCGATAACCAATTTCTCCTCTTTTTCTCCCTCTCTTCTCCCTCGCACCAGTTGAGGAAGAGGGATGGGGGCTGCAGAGTGACTGAGCTGCGGTCCCGGCACACAGGGGCTTCCACTGGCAGGAAGTGAGCAGGGAGGACATTGCTACCACCGACTAAGCCTTGACATCTTGCAACCTTGCGGGGCGGCTTGCTGCAGTGAGCCAGTGCCTGGTGGATGCTCGGCTCCGTTCCAGCAGTCATGCAGCTGGAGGGCCGCCTCGGGAACCCTGCGGCTCCCTGCCTGGCGCCTCCCCGGTACCTACAATGGAGTCATTCTGGGGAGGCTGACGCCATGGAAAGTTTGAAACCTTCTCCCAGCTGGATTTTATGTTTTTTCAGGATGCCCGTGATAACCATAGTTGTAACTGCACACCACGTGCGGGAATAGGGAAGCCTGCCCAGCCCTGCCACAGTGTTGAAAGTATTTTCCGTCTGTTCTGGGTATTGTTTGTTCATCACCTGGTGGATGCGTTCCACCTGTAGTTATGCCTTTCATCTCGGAGCCTTCTCTACTCCTTACTTTTCCCCTGCCAGCAGAGTGGAAGGAAACATGTTTGCCTTTTGCGGTGGTTATTACCGAGTTCAAACGGAGAACGCTGCCTGAGTAACCTGATGCAGGAGGGAGAGGTAAAGGGGACAGCTTTTGTGAATGACATTCAGGTTCAGTTTGCAGGTTTGCAACTCTTCTGAAAAACTGGAATGGCTCGTGCAGCAAAACTGGGAGCAAAGTTTCATTCTCTTTCACTCTGCGGGGAAGCCAGGTGGCTCGGCAGAAGTTGAAGGAGTTGCTCTGGATGAACACGAGGGTAACAGGCATCTACACCATCAGCTCCCAAATGTTTGCACCTCTTCTCTCCCCAGTTTGTGATCTGGAGATTACACATACACGCACCCACACATGTGCTGTTTTTCTCTCCTTTTCTGCACCATTCTCCTTTCCAAACCTCTTTGATTGTCATGGTTTCAGAATTCAAAACAGTCCCAGCCTATTTCTCTAATTAAAGCAGAGATCATGCGTTTGCATTTCTGCATCAGATGTTACGGGCCAACAAATGCCGTTCAAACCAACCATAAAGTTGATACTGACATAGTAGCTTAGTACAAGTACAAACTGCAAAATCTCTTGGAGGAGGAAGCAGTGCAGTCCTGAAGGCCATAGGTCTGGGTCCCCTCCTCTTCCTCTCTCCCTCCCTCAGCCCCTGACTCTTCCTCCCTCCCTCCCTCCCTCCCAGCCCCCTTAGAGCAGTATGGCGTGCGCTGAGGGCCTTTGCCCACTCCCATGCTGTGGATGCCCTAATCCCAGCACGCCTTGCTCCTGCTCCAGCTGCACTGCATGACCTACAGACCCCCTCCGGCTCCGTCCGTCTCGGAGCTCTTCTCTGCCACAGTGATGGCAAGGAACAGATGCACTGTTGGCATTGCATAGGAAATCCCAGCAATCTCCCTGCTGCTGCTGGCTCCACCTCATCTTTGGAGAGCAGAGACAGAGGAGAAAAGCATCAGAAGTGCAGTGGGGCCAGACAGGAGCCCACCTTTGTGGTGAGGGCACCCAGCAACTCTGGTACGGTTTGGTACCGCATGCATGAAGACCAGCGATGCTGCTGTGGTGTCAGCGGCATGACGCGGCAGTGTTCAGGACAAGCCCTGTACTGCAAAATGTCCTCCCGCAGCTAGCTAGCTTTGCAGGGCAGTGTGAAGAGGGAAGAACTCTCCTCCCTGCTTTCCTGCTGCCACAGGCACGGATCTGACTCACCCCTTCATTCCCACAGGGATTTTGAGCTGGCCCTGTGTCAGAGTTATGGGATTGCTCTGCCAGATCCTGCCTTGCTCCCTTCCTTCACCCGCAGGGAGGAGGGATGTCCCCAAGGATGGCCTGCCTTGCCCAGCCTGGCCCCATTCAACCGGCGCTATGGGGACCCCCATGCTCGCCGTGCCTCTTCAGCTTAATTTACAGGGGGACTCTCTTTCCTGACTATGGGAAGTTCACCCAAGGCTCTTAATGGATGTTTCCTCTGCGTCATGACTACTGATAAACATTCTTCGTTAAAGTACTAAATTAATCTCTGCTGAATATATGCGACACAGCCTGAAGACCACCTCAATCTCCATTAACTGCGTTGTTCTTGCAGCCGAGAGAAATAAGATTTATTTTAGTCAGTAAAGTGAACAAACACCACCTGTGATCCACTCAGGAAGCTGACCTGAGCTAGAAGGTGACATTTTTACTGTTCCTTTTTGACTATAACCAAGGCTAATGGTGCATGGATTATTATGCTTCCAGCAAAGCTGTCTTTTTCAGTCGAAAATGAGGTTTTTGTCAATTAAATTCTCAGTGAAACAAAGACATGTACACCATGCATATAATAATTCAATTTAAAAAACATACTGAAAGAAAGGAGCTGTAAATAATGGTGCTGTAAATGACAGATAAGACTTTTTTTGTGGCTTGAGTGAATTGCCACTTTTGTTTGCGTGCTCTACATAGTGATCACAGACTGAATCAGCCTGCAAATATGAACAGCCCCTTTGCTTGCCAAGCAACTCACTGGCTAAAGTAACTTACACAGTGCCACTGTTTTATGGAAAAACAGGCTAAGTCAGTTCCTCATCCTGTCAGTACCGAGCTCTGACAATCAGTAAGTTCACGTTTTGCAAAGGGATGGAGAAACTCTTTCAGTGAACTGCGTGGGACTTTCAAAGCATAAACAGAGCTTAAATGAGGACAAGGATACTTCTTGATTACATCTCTCTTTCACAGTTAATGCTGCTCCTGGAAAGTTCAGAGCCCGTAGGACTGCAGGCTTTTTCCATGCATGTTGCAAAGCAGGTTTCCTCCAGCAAAGTCAAACAGTATGTGGCAAGCAGACAATGCCTTCCCGGTTTGTCCTTCAAGATGTACTGCGCCCGATTTCCTGCACATGGCATGACATTGTTAAAAATACAGTCAGGAATTACGTATTAGAGCTTGCATTCTGCTACATGCTCTCTGCTGGGACTGTCTGAGGATCTGAGCCTTAATAGGACTCAACAACTTGAGCGCTTGTTAAATCAGAGGGTGCTCAGAGAAGGGGGAGGAGAAGAACAGGGAAACAGAGATGAGATGAAATCACAAAAGGTTTGGGCGTGCTTGGGATAAACTTTTAGATTTTGTGTCCCACGCTCAGTCACCATCTGGGAACACAAGATGAAATCAGAGCCCCTGTGGGGAGAGCCAGGATAATCGTGTCGTCTTGTGCTGATCCATGCAAGAAGCCAGACCAGGTGGGAATCACGTGCCCCCATTCGGGACGCAAAGGATGTCTATGCTTCACATGAAAGGAGAGGAGAGGAAAAAAAAGGTGTTTAAAGGAATAATTTAGGTCTCTTCAGGACTAAGCTTTGGTTCATTATTGGAAGCAAATCTTGTGAAGCAGATAAATTATAGACAGGAAGACTAATGCTGTATGATTATTACTGTCAAAGGCACCTAACTCCTTCAGATTCCCGTGAAAATCCCTGTATTGCTGCATGTTGCACTGACAGAGCGGAGTAAGGGCTCTGACTAGTACAGGAAGAAAAAGCTCCCACCATTTTCATGCTTCGTCTATGGTTTCCATAGCAGAGTTGGCAACATCTCAAACCCTCCTCAGCCATATACCTATTATCAGTTACGTTATGTTACAGTGCTGCATTTTAATTGCCGTGTTTTCTGAGACAGAGGGAGCTGAATCTAAATATATCTCAAGCGCCAGCAGTGGTATTTAGCACAGCTACTGTAATTAAGTATTCACCCGTCGCCAACAAATAAACTTCTCACTTGAGCAAACAGGTTCTCTGAAAAACACGTGAATGTTTGACAAAATTCCATTTTCTGTTATTTTAATATCATTAGGAGGCCTTGGCTTTCTTGATTGGCGGGGTGTGCATCTAAACTGCCAAGAAATTACCCGTTTTCGATCACAGCTCTTTTCCTTTTATGAATGCAGACGCTGACAGCTCTAACAAAGATGCTCAGCTAGGAAGCTTTTTCTCCTTTAAGAGAAATGAAATATTGCTGAGTAAAAACCACTAATTGCAGTTTATAATAACAATACTTCCTGGAAAAAAAAATTAAACTATACTTAACTGCTGCATTTTTTTCTTTAAACTAGGGGTTTGGCTACAGTCTGATGGCTAACTACTTGCAAAAATCTTCTCAACTGGTACAGTCTGGCTGGTAGATTCCAGAGGAAAAAAATACCCTCTCCCGCAGTATAGGCATATTTTTCTGTCAAACCATTTACTTTATATTTCTAGTGCAAAACTTAATGTATGCAACAGGAAGCAAAGAATTTGAATAAAGATCACTGAAAAAAACCCAAAGTACCTTCTTCACTTTGAGTATTTTAGAAAGCTATTGAAATTTTTGCTAGCCCATATAGGATACTTTAGAAAGGGGAAAATCGCTAGGTACAATGCTTAGGCTGGAGTAAACTAGTGCAACTGCAGAGATTTATACCCAGACCTCCACTCTTCTATCCAAGTGCACGTGTCCCTGTTTTCTCCTGAAATGTCTCCTCCAAGGTCTTCCACTGGGACAGGGAAGTTTTTCTCACTCCCTTTTGCCTCAGAAAATGTCTGAACATGACTTGTGTTTGAGAACACTGAGAGATGGAGCTTCTCGAGCAATAATTTTCAAATCATCAGGTTTTATGCTCCTGGGATCGAAAGAGATGCTGGAGGTGGAGACATGCACACACAGAGATGCAACAACTGGGCTTTTCAACCCAATGGGAATTAACGGGGCAATGGGTGGCACTGGAGCATCGGTCTCCCATGGGTTATTTTGCTAATTCTTTCTGCTTACTTGCACCAAAGATCAGGAGGACAAACTGAATACTGTAAGCAGCATTGAAAACTAAGCCAGGAGTACTGATCCAGAAGGCCACTTTCTGAATGAAAGCATTCTCCCTCATTTAAATGATAGCTACACAAACTGTGCAGGAAACACTGAGCCTGATCAGAGAAGTGAAGGTGAGAATATTTATTTACCTTTCGTTTAACTAACTTTTTATTTTTCCCATGGGAAATAGCAATCTAAAAAGGACAACAAAACCACAGTATTTATCAGGTAATGGAGTATTAAAAAAAATCTGCCTTGTGATGATCCAAGGACTGGCTCCTGCTATTCCTAATCTCTTGAGCAGAGCTTTGTTTTGTGTGTATTGCCACTGAGATCAATGAATACAGAATGGGGCAAAGTTTGAATGCTCCTAGACAGTCTGGAAACATACTCTAAATTATACAGATCTTACCCCACCTTTTTGCCACACAAGGATACATGTCTTTGTAACTTCCTAAAAGATGCCGAAATAGAAGGATTGTAATGAGAACATTTTTAATCACCCATGTTATTTTAATAACTCAAAATACGAATTCAGAGTCCTCTTCTGGGTATTTCAGTGGTATACACATTTTTTAATGCAGATATTTAAAACATCATATCCCAGTATATCCAGTCTAATGCAGTATTAAAAAGGAAGATTTCAGTTGAGTACACTTTAATACTTTATTAGATGGGACATACTGGTGTGCAATGTTTTAAACAAGTGGCAAAGTTAAGCCAAAACAAAGAAATCATGTTGCAGCTCCTACTCCACCTGAGGCTCACCCTCAAGTCAGCTGCTGAAGAAGTGAAAAATTTGTCCCAGTGAGGAACAAAAAAATTCAGTGCTAATCATAGGCATGTTCTCTGCTCAAAACACGTGAGTCTACTTAATTCTATTTCTACTGAAAGCTCACACCTACAACTGCTGAAGTACAGAAACAAAACTGCTGAGTTTCAAAAGGGCAGATCATGAGATCCTTGCAAACCCTTTAGTGTTTAATTCAGTGATTCTAGTCAAATTTGCAGAAAGAAACAAAAAGACCAATGCCGGTGGCATTGTAAGCACAGTAACTTTTACTACCCGACTCAGATCTTTCAGTCTGCACTCAAGAACAGGCAGAAATCTGACATCTCCTCTGGATCTAGGAGATAGCTTCAAAGGCTAATGCCAAGGATCACAGTCCTGAGTCTGCTTCTCTCAGATGTTCAGTGAAGTCCCACGCCTGTACCCGTCTCTCACTCTCTCTTTACACCTCTTTCATGTTGGTTTCTTCTACTTGTCTCAGACTCGGTTGAAAAGATGTGCCCCTCTGGCTGCAACACAAGACACGAGGGTTCAGAAAAGCTCCCATGTCCTGTGTTGTAGCCGGAGGTCTCACAATAGTTTAGAGCAAACCCTCTGGAGTGCAGGCTCCTTTCGCAAGCAGAGGTCTTTTCCTGCACTTTTGAATTCAGTCTATGTGTCAATCTGCGAAAGAGAAGCGGAGAAGAATGGAAATCAGGCGCTTGTGGACAGCACGCAGATAGCACTGTGTGCTATTGCTACTGTCAACATCGCAAATGGAAAAACGACCCAAGTAGCTGCCAACCTGGGGCAGAAAGGTCAAATTCAGACCCAGAGTTAAAAGCTGTCATTTGGTTGACCTCAGCAAAGAGATGCCAGCTCAAAGCAGTTTGATTTAGCCTTCCTGCCTTTTCAGCATAATCTCCAAAACTTGAAGACTGAAAGCATTTCTTTGGCAACTTTGCCAGCACCTATTCTTTCAATGGCAGATAAAGCTAAGCAAATAATTAGCAACTAATCATGTTTAAACAAATTCTGCCTTTTGTTTCTTGTTTGCAAGTTGCCCTTACACGGATCACAACATTATCAAATTTGTTATGCAGAATTATTTATGAATGCCTTCATAATTAATAATTCCAGGTCTGCGGATCACTCGTAAAGAGTTGCAAACATTTGCAAATCACACTGCATTTCTTAATTATATAAGCCATGTAAAACTTATTCCTGATGAGTTTAAGTTGTCTAATTAACTGACACTGTGGATACGCAGCTCAACAAATCACTTTTGGTAAACATTCAAACTTTTGAATTTAAAATGGGCACTGTTGAGAATAGTTTCTGCTAATAAAGCTCCGTGCCAAATATCCACAGAAAACAACCCCTAGAAATGTTTCAAAGAGTTAAATTGAAATTCATTTATGAATCCAAGTGGATATTCACAGGACAGCATGTTTTTTTACGGCTTGCTCAACTCAAGTTATAAATTAATGCTAACGAAAATATTCAGAGCTGTTGTTGAATTTCTTATGAGTACAGTATTTACTTGTACGTGTTCTTTTCCTTGTGGACTTAAAATTCATTCCCAACTGAAATGCTTTGAGAGGCAGAGCTTGAAAAGACTTTTTTTCTTTTTTTTTTATAAATGTCAATCCAGTACAGTACATTGCTGTGCATTACAATAAAGATCAGCAATTTGGAGCCAGGTATACAAGACAAGATTATTGCTATCTCTGTTCAAAATATCTTTGGCAGATTTATTGCTTTTTTGTCCCTGACGCTCTACATATCACTTTTATGCTGTCGCTACTTCGTTTGGTACTTTTGCTTCTCCAAACAAACTTGAAGAAGCCGGAGAGGAAATGAAGTGTACTTAGCTGCTATTTTTATGAAGGTGACCCACTGAATGCCTGTTCAGGCACTCTGACGAGAAGTACTCACATTAATAGAATTTAGTAAATTACATAAGCTGTTTGCTCGAAAATGTCAAACTTCTGTTCAAAAGATTTTTAATTTTTTTCTTTTAAACTTTCCTATCTACTTCAAATAAAGCTTACAGCTATCAGCTTTGTTCATTTCCAGACTTATCTCGCATAGAATAAAGTACAGTTCAACTAGTCACAGCTCAGATTAGGCAAAGGACAAAGCTATGAATTAAAAGAGCTTTCCATATGAGCACATCAAAAGGAATGCTGTCAGTATTTTTTACAATAACATGGCTCTTAAGGTTGTCTAATAATGAGTGCAACAACAGTTTTCAGCCATTAGTTTGAAACTTGAAGAACCTTCAAATCTTTTTGTGTATTTATTCTGAGATTTTTGCTACAAACTATATAGTTTATCTAGAAATTAGTTATTTCCAGCCACCTGCCTTTCGTATCTATCTCAGCTGCATAGTAAAAAAAAACCCAAACCCAACCACTTTTACATTCAGTGTGAAAAAAAAATCATGCCAAGCTCCATCTGTCTTACCAATTCCCTAAATTGTGCCTATATAGGCACTAAAAGGAAATCAAAACACAGAGTACTAGAAACTTGGGACCTAGAATTAATCTGCTTTTTACAGAAAAATTATGTTCAGATAAAGCTAAAAGATGCACTCCATCCCCATTACAGCAAGGAAATTCAAGGTTAGAGCTGAAATTGCATCCTTAAAGATTTGCTGATGCCCTGTGGAAAAAGCATGAAAATCATTTGGGTTAGAGAAGATTCTGCTTAATTAGTCTATATTTCCTTCTTTTGTGTCTCCTCATTTTTGTTCACTGAAGGCATTTCCAAGAGAAGTTACTCTGAGTTCACGAGCCTCTCTGGAACGGTCTCTTCTGCTCCGTGAGACATCTCAGATAGGAAGCACTGCAATCGGCTCTATACAATGCATCCTTTTACCTGTTTTATACTACCAACAGGGGTAAGTCAATTTATGGATAAATGGGAAACCTGCTCATTCCTCAGGATTCATTTCCCTAGTCTGACAGTACAATCATCTTTCACTCCACGGCTATAAACTTTGAGTCATGATGAATACTGATGGGACGGAGGGCGAGGGAGAGATTTGCGAATCACCTCTTGCGTGGCGTTTCACTCCCCTCTCCCCTGACCCCAGTGGGAAGCCGGTACGACAAGCTGCAATGAACCATCATTGAAATTTGGCCTCTGAGCTGAGCTGGTCAGCGAAATCTTCACACTGAGCCGTTCGAGAGCAATCAGTGACAATATCATTAGGCAGACAGTCATTAATTCTACGGTTTGCTTAAGGAGCAAGAACAGATATAATGTACTCGTAAGACTACAGAGGTGTCCACGGGGTCCTTCCCTGGGGTGAGGAGCTGCCATTTCAGACCTGACCATCAAATCAAGCCTCTAAACTGGAGGTCTGAGAGGAATTCTGTCTTCCACCACCAAACCCACTCAATTTGGTGGTGTGGCTGGACCCAAAATGGGAAGGGGGTTATTTTCCAGTTCCAGAAACATATCACAGGGATACTGAAGCCACAGAATGTGAATTTGAACTCAAGCCAGGGTGATTTGTCCTCATCTTCAAGCCATTAAATGTAAACGAGCACTTTCCTTTGGATCTGGGTACTGCCTTCTCTGCCCATTACTATTATTAGTTAAGGGAGACATTTCTTGCCACTGTTGGAATCAATTTTCTTTCCCAACCCCCCTTCTTTGTTGCAATTTTTGAGTTTGTGACAAATACCCTTTTGTTCTTCTAATTAAATTTCACATCTGTTCCACGCTAGTTCACCTTATTCTTTGGAGAGGACAATCTTGCTGGGGCACACTAAAAATTTCTGTCATTTTATAGGAAAAAAAAAAAAGTGAGTATGTGTTACAATTTACCTAACCACTGTGAATTAATTTGGTGTTTAAGGTGACACTGTACTAATTACATATTAGCACATTAATGTAGCTGCGGGTTATAATAATCTCCTTTTGAATGAACAGTGCACACTTCCAGCAAAGTCCTCAAGAACTGTTTTGGAATGCAAGAAAGCAATAATCAATTCTCTTGTTGCTGCTACTTCAATATAAAGTGAAGAATTGTCTAACTTTATTTTTAAGAACATCAATCTCTGTTTATTATTAGTAAAACATTTTTGACAAACTCTGCCCTTGCGTGAACACCAACCCTTGCTGTACTCAATAGGTACACATCACCTCAGGCAGAATTTGGCCCTCGGTGACCTTAAGCTCTCCACAAACCCAGTCTTCTTCTAATCTGTATTCACTGTGGGATTTCCCTCATTCCAGACTCCAAAGCCTTATAACCATGCAACTTGGGACAAGACCTCTGCGGAACACGTGGCAGTTCTGCTTTGACATGCTCATGCGCAAGCATTTATCCATGGTGACTGTTAAACTTTAACTAGTGTAATTTGAGAAAGCGAAAGGCGAGGAATTTACTTTTAAACATGGAACGCTTTATACGATATTTTCTGAATTAAAGACTGTGATTCAAAATAATCCTGTAAATTGAAAATCTATATCTGATGTGGCTGAAGGGGGACTTCTAGACCTAACTGTCTTAAATACAGATTTTAAATCAATATGAGTAGTTTTGGAGCATTACTGTTCAAGGATTTTGTGCCACCACTGTTAAAGCATTATTAATTCATGTTCTTATCGTTCTCATTTCATAAAGTGTAAGGGTTTTTTTGGTGCAAGTCTATTAATGTAGGAACTATAATCCATCTTTTTCTATTTTGCCTTGGTATTGTCTCCCCAGATCAAAGTTAGATTATAACGCAGAGTGAATTTCATAAATTATTTTGAATGATTTTACAGAAAAAAAAAAGGAAGGAGAAAAAAATGCAGGTTAAAGTCAGAAGCACATCACATATCACACAATTTACCAAGAAGCAGTCAAGACTGCTTGAGATAATCTGCTAAAACTCAGCAATAAAAAGTTTGTTTAATTTCTAAAGATGGCAGATGTCATAAAAAAAAGAGGCTGATGCAAAAATAAAGCCTCCAGAGTCTGGCAGTTCTGTTCGGATGTCAATAAAAGATAATGTAACCTGTCAAATTTGCAAGCATGTTTTATCCAACCATCGCATTCTACCTTCACCACTCAAGCGTTACCTTCCAGGAAACATCCGCATCTGTCTGATTATCCTAAAGTAATTCTGATGAAGAGAGCAGGTTGCAAATTAAAAGCGTCTTTCTCTTCCCAGTTTTCTCTCTCTCCCCCCCACCTCACTTTTTAATCCTTCATTTTTTACAGTTCGGCTAATTTTTTCTTGAAAGGTTAAGGAGCTAGCAATTATTTCAATGGCTCTTGCAGCTTTAGGGTAAGTGTCTCATCTGGTCTTTATTTTAAGGAGCTTCCCTTCGTGCTCCATACTCAATGTCTCTTGTTGAACACTGAGGTTACTCTAGAGTTGCAGTACAACGGTAACTTGGGAGATACTGAGTCTTGTTCCTACTAGAGCATACAAACCGTGGTATGCAGATGGCCTGCATTTGCCATGGATGGGTTGTCATGCTTCACACTCCATTGGGCTGGTATTGCACCAGCAGATAAAATACCAAAGGCTACTGCTGGTTTTATGCTAATTTAGATGTATTCCCATCTGGGAAAGGTTTTTTTCTTACCTGCATCCATTATGATTTTTCCAGACATTTTAATTTGTCTTCTATTAAGTCAGCCTTCACCTTTTTTACCATCAGTTCATACATCGTGACTTTGCAAAGTTTTGGAGAGGTTGCTTGACTGTTTCCATTGTATATGTTCAGTCCTGGAAAGAGGCCTAAAAAAGCCCACAGTCTCAACAAATAGAGCGTTTATTTTGAGGCTTCTGCTGACAGCCCTCATCACTGAACTGAGAAAGTTTGCATCATATCCCCATGATATCTCTTCGTGTTGTTATGCTTGATGGATTCAATCATCCTGGCCACTGTGTTTCTGGAGAATCTGTCCAAATACTGCATCAACCTTCAAAGAAAGTCTGAAAGTCAAAAGATCTGTTGCTTGCTTTCCAGCTGTACAGCAAACGTGCATAAAATGCATGAATCAATCCACATCACAGCTATTTCAGGAGCCCAGAAGGGTGGAGCATTGGGTCAAGGTGAAAACGTTTGTGCTAGTGAATCTCCAGCATCAGTATTTAGCAAACCCGTCCCTGTGCAAGCATTCCCTCCTTAGGCAGAGCTGGTTTATGCCGTGAGGGGGCATCCCACAAAACTGCCACTTTCACTCCAGGATCACATCAGTTTGGGAGACACAAGCTCTGTCTCGTCAAGCAGTGCTGTCCTCCCGTGGGCTTGCTCTGCATGGCCACGCTGCTCTCCTCGCTGGGAAGCCACCGGCACATGCCCACGGCCACGTGCGCACACCCTCCGATGGGGATGCTGCAGCTTGCACAGTTCAGGCTCCTTTGCCTCCCTGTTCCTGTGGGGTGAGGACACACGAGGAGATTGTCATTGTCATTATGACAGGCCGTAATTTTTTTTCTCACTTCTTATTCAGCTGTGATTCAAGCTGTCCTTCTCCCACAGAAGTGCACTTGTGTAACAGCATCCACATCCTGCTTGTGCGCGCTTAACACCACCTTTCCACAGCTTTCTGGGAACAAATTTACAAAGCAGGGTTAGGCAGTCAGTTATTAAAACTGACCTAATTAACTAAATGAAATAGCACCAAGGGAAGGCATGCGGCTATACCCGTGGACTGATATAAAAGTCTCATCTAGTGGTACTCTTCACTGATACAGTGACCCTCAGACAAACATCTCCACCGGCTGGAGACATGCCGCTGAATATTGCTTCCTTAAGAACTGAGGAGCTACTACAGACATTTTATGTCTGGGAGTGCTGCCACTCACTGGCTTATCCACGGTTATACGGAAAGTGTGGGGCAGAAACAGCAATGAAAATAAGATTTTAAAGGTGGGACTGAACGGGCATTTGCTGATGTATGTAAAAATCCTCTGCGGGTTTTAAGCCGGTGTCTAGAGGGCACCACAAAAATAGGGTTGGACACAGCGTGCCTGGTGTGCCACACCGACGCACACCAATGAGCCTCCCAGGTACTGTCAGCCCTGTGCAGCACTTGCCACATAGCTCCTCCCAGCCAGCCTCCGGATCCGAACTGCAGATAAAGCCTGTAAACTTCACCTCCCCGGAAACTGATTTCCATATTCACTGTTAAGCCCCTGTCGGTGTTGTCTGTGGTATGTAATTGAAACATGGTGAATAATGGAGCCGATGATAGATTTAGAGATGTTCTAAATTTGCCGGTCTGTAGGTGGTTTTGTCCACTGCTACTTCCCTCCAGTACTAAGCACCGACTATTGCTTCAGAATTAAATACTCTATATGAAAAAATTGTTCCCACAGCACAACTGACAGAAATTTGAAATGATATAATAATAATGTACAGTCCATTTGCTGTCTAATGTATGTGTGGGATTGAATAGCTCTTTGCGATACATTCCCTTCTTGCTAAATTACTCTAACTTCAAACTGAATTAAAGTAGTTAGTTGCCACTACACCATTGAACTTTGATAGCTGGATCCATTCCAAAACTTGGGACTGCAGTCACTTTTCTTGCAGAAATTCACAAATAAGGGAAAAAGACAAGGTTTAAAAAAAAAAAAAAAAACTTAAAGCTTATTCTGTTCTCTAAGCTCTGTTTCATTCACCAGTCTGGAAAGTGTGATTAGGATTGTGAAATGCGGATCAGCTGGAAATGTCCCGCCAAGGTGGGGGTCTGCTGCGTACGTGTTCCCAGTCTCTTCTTCCCCTACAGTGGTACAGCTACTGTCAGACCGTAGCTGTGTATTTACCCATGTACCAATGGATACATTTAAGAACATCCCCACTGGTAATTTTTGCTTACACAATGACTTGCCACCAACGTTATGGCAAAGCCATGTGGATACCTGCTACCAAATTCAGTGCAACAGCTTCTAACACCATTCATCATGTCCCTCTGTTTTCCATTAGTGCCAGCTATGCTGAACTGTGTGGAAACATACCAAATTATGGAACAAGCAAAATTATACTAAATTATTACATTAAAGCTTTGCACCTAGAATCCTACCCGTAGGGCACACACGTTAGCTCTAGCTCAGTTGCTGCTTAGGCATGTTAGGCTGTAACTGTGACTGTTCTGTCCTGCACTCAGGCATAGCCTTTTACTGACATGTCTACTCTACAGCTGACTACAGTATTTGCTTTTGAACAGGTCCCACTGTACCACATTGCTGAAGGGGCAAAGTCAATAAGAAACTGTTTGTACCAGACATGTCTGGTACCTCTCTGCTCAGCACAGACCTCCTGTTTCATTGCATTTCCTTGGTAGTGAAGGATGTAGGCAGATACAGTCTGATGAAACCGGCTACCAGAGAATTATCTTGCTGTATTCTCCATGTCTTTGATTACTCATTAATTAAGTAAAATTTTCGTGCAAAGTCCTTCTGACTCCGAACGAGCACAAGTATGTCCATTCCAGTTCTTAAGAACATAAAAGACTATGCTACCATCCTGTCCATAGACGCCCTTCTGTTACCCAGCCCTCTTGGAGAACAAAACCATTCACTTAAGGAAGGAATAACATACAAGGCATTTTTTGAAGTTCAGACTATTGAAGTACAGTATTTCAGCACTTCATATACTTCAATGTCTGTTCTTGCAGCTAGCTGCAAAAAAAGAACAGATGTGCAAAAATAGTAAGTAACTAGTCTGAGGTCACACAGACCGTGGCTACAGTGTCTGGCAAGGGCAGCGTCAAAGCTTACATACTCTCAGAATGAAACATGCCTGTTGTACAGAGGTGAGCCTGAAAGCACATTCGCTGGTGCAGCCGGGAAATGCCCCCCAGAGCATGTGCCCTAGCAAGACCAGCACATTAGTGCACGGCCTTCGCAGCCTGCTCACACACATTGTCCACTGCCTGCCTCCAAGGCAGCCGTGGGGAAGGAGGTGAAGAGGCAGCAAAGGACATCGCCTTTGCACCGACTCTGGCGACAACCCTTACAAAGTGCTGTAGATAGATCAAAGACACTGAACTGGTTCTTTTGAATATCATTTAATGGTTTCCTCATTTCCTAGAGTCAAAGGTGCTTTGAGTGGAAAATCTCAAATTTTGGGCAACTTTGGGGGCATTGTGTTTAATGCTGGGAATGAAAGGAACAGATAACAGAATAGAAGGTTCCCAAAGATAGCAGGAGTGAAAAAGGGAAAAGGGAAACAGAAAACAAAGGCATCAAGTCTCTATACATTCGTAACAGAAATCATTCAGCAGTATAGTCTTTGGTTGCTACAGGTGTGACTTGCTCTTCCGCAACGTTGTTAACAAAAACCAGCAGCAACAAAAAATAATTTGGTTGGACTTTGTATTTAAGTTAAATGGCTTAGATTAATCAGCATCATGCATTTACACAGAGTGCATGTGCCATCTGTGTAAAGAGTCTCTGAGTAAATCTAGATTAGAGCTTGTGGTCAGATTTTAGTTCAAGTGAATTGGCTGTAAATTAATTTAAAGACAGTAAAGGGTGACCAGAGCATGCTAAGAATACTTAGTTCACCATGGGCTGAGCTCCAGAGCAGAGGCTGTCCAGCGATACCACATACAGTTGAGCTGGATGCCGAGGGACAGCAGAGAAGGTTTTGGTGGGACTCGACAGGAGCTTGGAGCTCTGCACATTTTCTACAGTCAGTCAGCTGAGGGCACAGAGCTAGAGAAGGTTTACAGCTAGGTATGTATGAGAGACAGCGAGAGTAACTGGTAATTTTCAGTGGGACATTTGCAGTAGTCTGGACTGCCTGTGTGTGAGAAGTAGCACGAGGCGAGCAGCGCAGATTGTGGGTGCGTATGATACAGCAGCATGTGATGCTGAGAGCTGACCCTTGCGACAGAGCTGGTGGTGAGCTATACTGCTTTGGTTTTTGCCAGCACACTGGTGCGACAGGACTAAAATCCACCAGGCACCAACCTCCTGTCAGCTTCAACAGAAGAATATGTGCTTAAATAATCTTTGAGGATTTGTGTATAAAACAGTATTACTGCCATAATCCACCAGGGAAGTCTTCATCTCAAGCTTGGGAAATACTGCTTATAGAGGTGGGACAAGGTGGTGGTCTGGGAAATATGTAAAATAATATATTTGTATAAGCAACAAAAAAAAATTACAATAAAGGGAAAACTAGTATTCAGTAAATGAGGACTTGTATTTCTTCTTAAGAGGCCATACAGGTAAAAATAGCCCCTGTAGCTGTTCTAGTATTCAGACAGACAGATTACTTTTGTAGTCCCACATAAAAGAATGCAGGTAAAGGAGAAATTAACTATTGAATAAAAACCTTCTCTAAGGTTCCAATGTTCAAAAATTCTTCCTCCTGTAAATACTGTTTTTCTAGCTGAAACCTAAGTAAAAAAGAAAAGCAATCTCCATCACTCAAAATTATGCTCATTTACAAAACATATACAGAAACATGCTCTACAACAAATCTCTGTGTCTTGTTATAAGCAGGGAGGCATCAAAATCCATAACAACAGCATTCATAAGAGAAAGATCGATATGGCATCTGGTATTTCAAAGACAGAAAATGATTCTATTAAATTTCTACTGGTAAAAATGCACTGGACAAAATACCTAAAACCCACATTGGGTTTAAGCCTCTCACACGGTGCCACTGAATAAATCACAGGGAAACCATCACAAAATTCTTTGTAAAAGATGCACTAGGGCCTGCTTTACCTTCTTCTGATTGAAACAACAGCTCTCCCCGACAAGATTATGGCTGACCTTCTCCAACTCACGTCTTATCAGAGCATCTCTGCTGTCACTGGGATGTGGGGGTAAAGCTTAAGGTTAGCTTTTTTTTCCCCCCTGGGTGCCACTGTTTTAATATTGTGTGCATGTGTGAGTAACTAATGTAGCCGTGCTACAGGAAAAACAATAAAAAGGGTAACAGAGAGTTAAATACTCTGATTTTGATTCCCATTTTAGATACATAAAAGCAAAGAAAGGCCACAGTGGGCTACACCAAAGATCTGTCCACTCCAGGAGAGCACCCTGTTTTTACAGAATTGACATTAAGAGATCTCTGAACACAGTTTTTGCTCCTGGGACTGTTGACAATCTCCTGTTCTGGTGTCTCAATTTAAAAAAAACCCTAACTATGGCCATAAGTGGATGGTTACGGAACTGTAAGAACAGGACAACCATATATGAAACTTCTTGCTAATACTCTCTGCCTTTTATGATTTTAGCTCAGGACTTTATTTCTCTGAATGTGGGCTTTATGCATTTTACAACGCTCAGTGGATTTCTTATTTTGAGCTTCAGTCATCTCTCGTAAATTTTTAGTATCTACCAAATCCTTTGGCAAGGAGTTTCACAAGTCATCTACCTGTCATGGCAAGAACAGAATGAGACAGCCCTAGGCAGTAGGAAGTTATGGTGTCAGCCCACTGGCTGTCACTGTTGTCATGTACTCTGTTAGTAACTCATAAATGGAACTACAGAGGTAGGGAGATGGTACCCACGGCTGTCTCAGACCTTCCCGGGAATGCATGGCTCTGTGAATATAGCACTGAAGATGGGCTCAGGAAGAGCAATATAGAGTCAGGCTGTATTTCAAATACAAGACAGATACTGCTAGGCCAGGAAGAAATCTGGAAAGTTGTATTTTTGTTCCTTATCCTTTATATAAGTGATCAAGTGTTCCTTCATTTCTGCAAGATCTGGAATGACTGTGCAATCAGAGAGGACGCTAGACCAAAGCAGCAGCTCCCTTTTTCCACTTGAAACCTGTGTAAAGGCCCATTTTGCTGCATTAAACTCTGACCCCTTTTACAACCACAAACCCAGCTATTCATGGCACCTGTAAATGGCCTTGTCTTAGAGTAACACTCAGTGCTGAAGCCAGTGACATTAAATCAAGTTAGAGACTGGATTTTAACGTGCACCTGAGATAAAACATAGAAAATGGTATGCAGCCTTAGAAATTTGTACATTGGTAGTAATTAATACCAGTCATTAACCTGGGAGCCACAACGGTTTATGGTGTCTGAAGGCCTCCAGTGGATGCTAATAAAGCCAGGCTTTTATACAAGGAACAGAGCAGTTATGGATAAAAGCAGTAGGATAGATGTGACAACCAGCAATTTTAACTTATCACCTTGGAGCTTTATTTTTGAAAGCTTTTACTTCCCACTGATTGCAGGCTTCCAATTTTGTGTTGTCATGTAATAAATTACAAAAATTATCTTCCTTTTTTTTTTTTTTTGGCATGGTACCTCATAGACAAAGTGTCAAAAAAGCTTCTTTTTTTAACAGAATGAGTTAAGTATTGCTGCCATGGTGATTATAAGAAGAAATCAGCACCAAACAGCAGCCTAGAAATCTGGACACAGATTCAAAATTCTCAGTAGCCAAGGTATTTGATTTGAGCCCTTTCTAACAGGAGCCTTTTATTGTGTGTATGGAGGGGGTGAGGGTGGAAGGCTGGAGCAGAGAGGTGATTTTGAAAAGCAGATCTTTAACCCTTTTCCTGAAAGCGAGAGAACTGTCTAACTGACTAATCTGTCTGAAGGAGATCTGAAGAAGATCACTCCTAGCAGGGAGGTGAACCTCCTCCTTTCTTCAGGGGTGTGAAAGAGAAGGCGTCGTCATCCCTGAGGTGGTTGTAAGGGTGGCACCACTGTGCTGATCATTTAAAAGCTGTCCCATTTGACCGGGACCTTTCCTGTTTAGTACTAAGGTAGTCTTGACTCTTGCAAATATCTAGTACTAACAGGGTTTATTAACATTCACTGCCACATTTACTTTCCACTGAATTTATATTCTAAATAAGTATTCTAGACCAAGAGGTCTAGTTTGCTGACAGTGCACATGCTTGATCATAACCATCATAAAAAGTCAGCAATGGATGCAAAGAAAAAACTTACAAGAGCCATTGTGAAACTAGTAAAAATGTTTTCAATATTTAATTAATTATCTCCTATGTATCACCCACAACAAGAGGACAAAGATGTTATGGGATAATTGGAGAACTAAAAGCACAAAGTCATAAAAAAATGCCTTACTCAAAACCTGCAACTTACCTAGAGCAGATACAAAACCAGTAGTAGCCTGTTAAGCACCTGACTAAAAGGTAAAGTCTTTGCATCAGAAAAAGGTAGTGAGATCAAAGATGGAAAGTTTCTGCCATTAATGGTCCCCATGGCTGGCTTGAGAAGGGAGCCCAGGGACCAATAGTTAAACTGACCTCTTCCAGGAACATGGAGATGTAGGTGGTCACTTCAAACTGCCTGTTCCCTACCATACTGGGCATTAAAGATTAGGCACATTTTACTGTCAGTGACATTAAACTCTTTCATAGCGATCCATGTGCTATAAGTTATAATATATTATTTATAATATTTTAATCACCTAAAGTTCAGGGACCTCAAAGCACATATTAATTAATGCCTATTTTAATTAGCTCTGCCTCAGAGAGAGGAGGAAGACAAAACTGTGCAGCCTTATTAGCACTAGACTCCAGCACCATAATTAAACCCGGAACACACAACGTAATACACATCAGGACTTAAAGCAATGGAAGGTTGGTCATCACCATGACAGCCTCCCACTCCTCTAACTTCCTTATTCCTTAACATTACTCTTCTTTCTTCCCTGTGTCTTCCTGTGAATGGCAGTTTCCACAAGGGAAAAGGGGAAAGGTCTCTGCTCCTCATGGGCCAAACTCAGGTCTGTTCTTGCAGTAACAGCATGATCTTCTGTGGAGTTATTCTATACTCCATTGTACCTGGAAGAATATATTATTATTATGAGGAAAAAATCTTTTTGTGCAGTTACCTTCACATGCAATTTTTTTTCACTCTTTTTGGCTACCAGCCACTGTGGATCTGTCTGCAGGCATAGAAACCTCTGCGTTGCTGCCTTCAAGCATTCTGTCTCCTTCCCTGTCCAAGAATCCCTGAAGATACTTTGTTTTAAATTTCACAGCTGTTGGATTCTGAAAGGAAAAAAAAAAAAAAAAAAGAGTTCCTCCTATTTTCTGACTCTTCACAATAAATTAACTGTGGGCTGAAGGGGCAACTGAGTGTGCAAAGGTCACACAGCCAGTCAATGGAAAAGCATCAATACAACACTCAGTAGTGCCAGTGTCTCACATCCTTCCCTCGTCTGCTGAATGACCACATTAGGAAATTCCAACCACTGCCATTCAAGCATCTTCTTACATACATTTTAGACATTAAAGACAAAAAAAACCCTCCAATACACTGAGATGCTGATCATAAGTCCCTGGAAGTCAGTAACAGTTTTCCTATTGACTTCAAGGTTTTTAGGATAAGACCTTAATAATAATAATAATAATAATAAAAAAAAAAAATACCTAACTCTGTAGTGGTACTATCATATAGCATTAGTTTTCAACCTTTTTTGCCTTAAAATTTACTCAATAGACTTGATTTTCTCAGCAAAGTTCTACAGACACCTTAGAAGTGGTGCTTACATTCTCAGATAGGTATGGGTCATACACTGAAAACATCTCCAAAGGGGAAGGAAAGAACATTCATTAAAAAACCCCAAACCTTACCAGTAACTAAATACAGGAAAGTTCTGTTTTATCTTTCTTATTTCATGCTAATTACCAAATTCTTTAAACTCTAAATTGCAATAAATTTCCCTCAATTTCACTTCCCCTGGTCCATTCCATAAAATTTCTCCAAATAAATAATGAAATTGAATAGTTAAGCTTGCAGAAATTGCTATTACTTTATCAATGCCAGAGCCAACAAAAGCATTTTTCATGCACCTGCATAAAAGAGAAGGAACTGAATAGCTTTTAAGAAATGTGCTACATTTTAATATGTCCTGGTGACATGCAGAAGCGTATCTACAATGCTGAAAGGAGTGGAGGTGGAAGAATGGGTGGAGAGAGCTCCACTGATAACACTATATGAGCTCAGAGCACTCAATAATACCAAGAAATTTCGTACACTCATGCTTCTTTGTAATGAATTTACTGATGTTAGAACAAACAGTGGTGCCTTGCTCCAGAAACAATTCTTGGCCAGTAAATTTTGCATCAAATCCTAAATCATCATTTTAGTAATTTCTAAAAAGCAAACCAATGCAAAATGTTCATGTTTCCATACCTTTTACTCTTAAATGTAATATTTCACTTTATCATTTACTTATTTGCATTTGCTATTATTTTACTTTACTGTATTATAGTTTATTTTGCAATTTTAACTAATTCTGTGATATATTTGAAGTGTTTTATTAATTCTGGTAGTTTTGTTAACACAATACAACAGCATATTGAGTGGATTATGGCAGGTTTCCTTCCACTACTCAGCATCAAGTGACTGTAGAGACATTAATGTATGCCTAAATTAGACCAAGGCAGCAAGTGAGTTTAAAATGGTTTAACCTTCCCCAAAGTTTTAGAGGATCTCATTAATGTTGCTCTGCAAAGCATCTATAGTCTTATAATGGAGCCATTATGTGATATTGTTACGATACTTTCTTCCCAAGCTCCCAACACCTCGCAAGTAATTGACTTTTTATGCTGTTATTCTCACTAGCAATTTTCATGTTGTATCATCACAATTCTCAATTTTGAGTCCTCCCATAAAGTAAAGTTTCCTGAAGTCCTCCTTGTATTTTATGTGTTTATTAGAAGGACCAGGAAGAAGAGGGGAAAACAAAAGGCCAAGGTGTCATTACCCTTATTCATATCTACAAATAATGCTTTGTTCCATAAATAATTCGTTGAACTCACAGTGTAAGTTATAGGTGTTAGCTTGTCAAGGTTTAGCCTCATATGTATATAACCAGTATATTCATGAACCCTTGGGGATTGGGAGAAGACTTGCTTGCCTTTTGAAGCTGAAAATAAAAAAAATCAACCAAAATTTTAGGAAAACTGTTTACAAGGAAAAAATGCACAGATACATTAGTGCTTCAGAAGCCTGAGGACTCAGCTTGAGACAAAAACTTCTCTCAGAACCCCTTGGACAGATGCAAATATGAACTGGGTCCTGGGGACATCTTTAAATAGGATACAACAGAGTGTTCAGATTATTGATACAAATGCTACAGTCAAACTTCATTGAAAACCTACTTCATTTTTTCACCCAGTTTCTGCTTTCTCATGAATGCATATCCATGTATAAATTCTGAAAGCTTGATGAAGATTTTAAAGAGAAAACAAAAACCAAACAGGTTCAGTCATCTCTGCAGAGCGTTTGCAGAAACTACTGGATGCCAGACAAGAATCTCTGAAGTCAAAGAAGGGCAGGGGAATGGACACAAAGACTGACATTGCAGATTGCCTTTCCACAGAAAGCTGACAGTCATTTTGGAAATAGAGAACAAAATGTCATTTTCCCATCTGTCCCCAGCTTCTCTCTTCTTTTTAACCCTCAGGGAACTAACTTTGGTTAACCATGAACCCAAGTGCATTGGGGTAACTTAATTTCAAGAAATTAAGCACCAGCTGTTCTTTTTAGAGCTCCATTTTTAAAAATTTATTAATTATTAAATATTTAATCATTAAATATACTTCCTGCATGTGTGCATGCTAAACCACAAAATGTTGGGCCCGCTTCTCTGGCTCTCTGCATTCAGGTGGCAGAAGCAGAAGTGGAAACCAGATGGAACACGGCAGATGGGTATTCTGCTGCTGCAAAGAAGTCCCTGGAGCTGTAAAAGGTAATGCGGTCCAGCTTCTGAAAATTATGCTTCAGGCAAGATGACTAACTAGAATAATCACAAAATCAGCTACAGAAAGGGAAAAATAACTTCCTGCAATAAAAATGAGAAAGAGATACAAAGACAGAGACAAACTAGGAGGTTGACTTTGCAACACCTTGTGGTAGTGAGCAGTGATCAAGATTACAATGAAGAGACTCATGCCTGAAAGCTGGCCTGCTTCTTCCAAGTATAGCAGATGATCTAATAAAAGATAATCTCTCCCCTAAAACCTTGCCTCTCCTAGACTTTTAACCCATTCTGAATAGAAAAAACTCTGCCATTTCATTTTTCATTTGGAGATTTTAAAGAGCTTTACAAAGAGGTTTACAGATATCACTGGGATTCTTGATGTATAAAGTATGATGGACTATATCCTCAGAAAGACAAATATTCCTTGATACTTTGACGCTTTACAATCCATACCTTGACTTAGATACTGATGTGCTATTAGATACAACATGGGGACAGTTTGGTGCCTCAGCATGGGACATATGGAAGGCCAACCTGCTGAGGCTGGCCAAGTGGCACTGCTGGAGTGGCACCTCTCTTGTCCCCCTCTTCCTCAACGTAGCTGCTATCCTGAGCTGCAGTAGGCGTTGCTCTTCTGCAGTTCATGGTTATGAACCCTCTCCTGAAGACAGACACTTAAGCCATCCCTTTCTTACAAAGTACAGACAAGATCCTCTCCAACCTCCTTAGAGCTCTCATTTGGGTTCTCAAATCCCAGCTTCAAATCCTTCAAACATCTGAAGGTGTTTGGCCCCTTCTCCTCTATCCCTTGGTACAGTTCATTCATTCTCTGCCTCCTCCGATCGAATGAACATTTAATCACCTCCTAGAAATTGGAAGACCTTCAACTGAGGGAACAACAACTTTGGCTCCATGTCCCATCACCCTTTCTCAAAGCTTACTCTATAGCCTGGTGTTTAAGCTGCTTCCCATGAGGCAGAAAATGCAAATTCATACCTACTCAGGCAGAAGCGGGATTTGAAGTGGGATCTCCCAACTACTGGATGAATGCCACTAGACCAGACTGAGGGTGTCAACGCCATGCTCAAAGAATATCTCTAACATTGGATCCTGCAGGTGAGGCATCCATTTGTAAGTTTGAAATCCTGACAGGTCTGAGGTACAAGACAGATGCTGAACTGCTCAGCAATGTCAAGGCTGAAGACATTCTGGGCATGTAGAGGAGCAAGATTTAAGGCACATCAGGAACATCTTAACATTAGACAGACTATATCTGATATTCAGAAACAAGTGGTTCTGCACATATGTGATTGCAAAGATCTATATATTTTCTTATCTTGGAAATATATACCTTCACACTTTCAGCATGTCCAAGCACCATCAGCTTCCAAACCTAGAACACAGAGCAGCAGGCTGTAAACAGAAGAAAAATCTAGGGTACATTAATTCGGACTTAGTAAACTAAAAGCTAAACTGCTCAACAAGATCCTGGATACTACAGATAAGTGGAGAACCTGGTGATGGCATGGAGGTGTGCTAGGAGATAGAAAATGAGCACAAAGCTCAGCATATCTGGGGTCAAACTTTCCAAGCTGTCTCAGTTGAAGTTCTGAGTTTTTTTCATATGACATTTTCATATGTTTACATTACCTGTGCAGCTGAGCGCAGCTGGGCATGAACTTCTCTGAATCTATTCCCATTCAACTGCAGGCATAAACCCAGTGCAGACCATGAATCCTACCATGAATTTGGCACAAATCTCTCTATATAAGTAATTTTACACTCAAACAAAAGGAGGCTTTTAATATCCTATGCCAGGCAGCTATTGAAATTTCATGGGTGTATGAGATGGACACATTTTATGACCCCTTAACTAATTATTGTGCCATTACTACCCTTGGTGCTTTCTACATTTGCTGACCCCAGACTATACTTACATACCTCTCTTCATACAATTTCAGACTGAATACGACTTTCCTCTCATACCCATTTTCATTTAACTCTGATCTGTCCCTTTTTTGAAATTCTGAGCTGGTTTTCATAAAAATGTTATCTACAATCAAAGTTCTGATTCTCTTTAATGCTCTGGGATATGGCCTTATCTCATGCTATTATTAAAAACCAAAAGCTCTTTTATACAGGTATATTTTTGACCTCTGCTCTTCTCTGTTTGGAACAAAACCTGAAGCAGCACAGACAAGAATAGAAATGGCATCGCTCAGTTCCCAATTCTATACTTTAACCACTAGATGATACTTCCTGTGAGTATATAAAATTTCATTTAAATGCAAAAGTCTCACTATGTTTGCTTCCGCTTATGATGTGTTAATATTATTTTTTACATCCTGCCTCTCCTTGACCTCCTTTGTCCTCCTGGCCTTAGCAGATTTTGAAGGTTCATTACAACAATGGAGGAAGGTTTATGTTGCTACTTGTCACTCAGCCTGTATGTGAAGGCTTCCCATCAAACATCTGGGGGTAGTTATTACACCATAGTCAGTCAGCCCTGTTTGAACAAAGGACTCTCATGACTCTCTGAACAAAACTTCTGATAACAGAGATATTTTAGGAAAAAAGCAGAAACCTTTTGAGGACATTACCACCAGCCAGGCATTTGTATTACCCAAGAGTTCAGCACTTTCAATATGCGATGAAATGTCCAAAAGTCCTTTTTTTGGCAGCCATGTGTATAAATGGAGATTCATTTCACTTTAACTGAGGGCACTACAATTGTACAAAACAGTGTAAAGACAGAGTAAATTCCAGCCCATCACTATTACAATAAAATAAAAACAAACACTGTGGTTCTGTAGATAAAGTTACCGGGTAAGTGCATAAAGAGTTGTTGTTGGTATATTGTGCTCTGCCAAGAAATTAAGACTGCCAGGAAATCAAGAAATAAGTAGAAGCGAATAAAAGAGGCTATACTGCACATCAATCTATTGCAAAAGCTTTTAATAGTAAAACTATGACTTATTTGTGACTATGACTTATTTCTGACTGTAGGTCATGAAGTTGTTTTCCAGGTGCAGAAGGAAGGTAAAACAAACACGCTATTTTCTACAAAAGCTTGGGTTCGATTTAAAAAATCTTGTCAACCAGAAATGAGGAGGAGTGTATGAGTAAGAACAACTATAAGAATAGTCATTATCTTCTGAAAAATCAAGGCAGAAAATGTATTTGACCAGCAGCATGATCATATGTTCATATCATTTTGATCAGGAATAACACTAGACTGCTAAGCTCCAAATTTGCACAGCACTTTAGTACCCAGCTTTTCACTGAGATGGCAAATAGCCACAGTGAATTAAGTACTCGCTGCACTGAGAGATGGTCGAAATTGAAATTTCTGTTTTGCAGGAAATCCTGACCCTTCAGAATTTGATTATGCTCTAAATCAGAAAGAATGCCACTACTTCAGAATTTCCTATTAAGCAAATGTCTTGAAGAGACGAGGCTCAGGAATCTAAACAAAAGCATTTTGGTAATGACAAAACAATTTATTTTTATATGATTGAATGGTTTTAGTTTGATGTAGTAAGAAGCTTTACATCAATTGTATCTAAATGCTATCTAAACCACTTCAGATTACATTTCATGTCATCATAGTAATATGGTTAACATTAATAAGTAATGTAAAAGTCAGGACAAAATAAAGAACCAGTATTACTAAACTGGAAGATTTTTACAAAACTGAAATAATTATTTCTGACAGTTCTCCATGGATATCTGCACCGTATCTGTTATAAAACCTTAAAATATTGACTACCCTTCATTCACTGGTAAAAACCAAAACAACCGTCCCTTCCCCTGCCCCAAAACTATTCCATTGAAAAACGTGATTAGTTCTGGCCTCAGTGAAGTGAGTGGGAGTTTTGGCATTGACATCAGTGAAGTCAGAACTTTATTCACTGATTTCAGAAGGATTACTTGTGTAATTGAATACATTCAAATATAATTCCTGTATTGATCCGGAACCTTAACAAAAAAACTTCAAGGAAAATGACCTCATCTCAATCTCAGTAGACAGCATAGAGCAAGTCTCTTAAACATAGTGCACAGACTCTCAAACAAGCAAAAGCATTGTCCAGCCAGATTCTGAGACCACTTTCCATGAATTTACATCATCTGGAACAACAGTAAAAATAGATTATTTCAAAATCAGTATGACCAGTCCACCAATTTTAAAGTATCTTCAACCACAGGAAAATAGTGATACACTATTTTTACCATATACTTAGAATGCTATTGCATTATTAACATCTGCATGCTTATAAATAAGGTATTGATTTCTGACATTAAGGAGATATTGTTCTCAACAGTTAATAGAATAGAACTAAACCATATGGTAATATAAACAAAAGGACAATTCACCAAATGTGGGCAAATATGCCTCAGGCACCATCTATTATGTGCACATATGCCTACAGGGCAGATTGCTATCATCTAGCATTATCAAGAGGCTCCACGTATTTCTCAGGAAACAAACATTTCCAACAAATCATGGTGCTAAATATATGTTGCTCTCCCAGTAAGACATTGCCTTCCATCTTGGTTATGCCTGGGAGAGGCATTTTTTTGTGAGTTTAAAAAAAAAAAGAGTAGATTCCCTCCTTCCCTCCTGCGTAATCCCTTGAGCAAGTGCTTTATTACAGATTTGAGAAGCCTCGTGGGGCCCGTTTGTCACAGAACAGGCAGAGCTTCATTGCCCACATATGGGCTTCTTTGCTCATCTATGCTGCCCGCCACTTTTCCGATGGTACCTTGGAGACTAAAATTCTCCTGGATGTCCACTGGTCTAAATATAAACATGAGGATAAAGATCCTTACATCTTTTTAGGCCAATATAATCTGAAGTGATATCCCCACTGCTGCAAATGATAAGACTAACAACCATCCCCATCTACCTCCAAAACCAACAGCCAGTGCAAAGTAAAAGGCAACTTAATTTTAAACAATAGAGAAGTATATTCAAGAGAAAGTAGAAAACAGTATTTCAAGCATGAATCATGCAACACAAATGACTGCGAAATGCCACTGAAATTTCCAGAATGATCACTTAAAAGCTTCTTTGTTTTCTTTAAATGAATGTTTAGTTTTGGTATATTAACTCAGTATTTTTGGTATCAGTAGGTGGAATGTACTCTCTAATCTCAACTTCATATGAATATTAGCCAGAGCTTTGCAACTACTTTAATTCAAACAGACGACTGTACTTAATACTGCAGTATAACCTTGCTTAGTCTCCAAAATAAATTTGCAAAGGGAGTGGAATACGCTGAGGATAATGAATGTGATAGGGAGGTTTTTTTATCTTGATGTCATTATTTGAAACTGACTCAATTAAATTTTTTAAGTAACCTGGGGCACCAAATGGAAATTGAACCCTACTTCCTAGGTACAGAAATACAGTAGGAAGCCCTGCCACAAAGCAGACTATCCAAGCAGCCAGGGCGTAGGAAAGAAGCTCTGTCAACCCTATTGTGACTGGCCCAAGAGCGACTCACCTATATTCCCAGAGCAAATATGTAACAGAGATGGAAACTGAGCAGGGATCTCCCAAGTGCCAAACTCTTAAGTACAAGTCCCAGCCAACACTATGGAAGAATCTGCACTGACCCCACTGGATCTATATTTGAACTATGGCAGCCAGGTACAAGACAAAACAGAGATGGGGAGCAAGTAGGCATCCACTGAAATGCTAGTCTAAGGACCAACTGTCTGTGTTGACAGATGTGTTACATCTTGACAATGCAATTCCAGTGAAGTGCTCTAATCACCATTTAAGTATTGCTGGATATTGTTAGTGAATTTGCCACATTTTTTAAATGTACAAATTTTATCCTATGTTCATTAATTATCTCTATGCAAAAGCAAATAAGGTATTTAACAGTGATGAGAATTAATGCCCTGATAGAATGTGCAAAAGTTTCACTGAAAACTCATGGATAATGGCCAGAAGTCAACAGTAGCTCAAGCATAAACCTAAAGTAACTGCAAGGATTACTCCAGGCCAATTAAGGTTCAGTTAACATTCAGCATCTCTGGGTTTCTGGGTTCATTATGGTTTTTATGAAGCCAGAATGAAAGGGTTAAGCACATAATTCTGTACCCATTTTTCTTTTTTCCTTTATGTTTTTCTTTTTTCTTTTTTTTTTTTTTTAAAGAAGAGCCTCCCTAGAGGTCTCCCAAGGTCTGAATCCATCGCCGCATTTAATCACTTTTGGTGTCTTTCCTTCTTCTTTGCAGCAGTTTTGCCTGAACACTCCTGGGACTGGTGTTGCATTACAGATTCATCAATGATTTGATGCTTACTCTACATTATCCCACAAGTGCTGAGGCAAACAGTTCTTTGCCAGGATCAAATGATGTTCTATATTTGCCTGCAGTTTAAAATCTTGTTAATGTTGACACTTCTGAAGAAAGCTCTGCAGTGAAGCTGGAATGAGTGAAACCTGCAGGCTTTGGTGACTGCCAAATAAATGGGTACTCAGGGCACAAAGTTTTTTCCACATCCTCTATATGCCCACAGGGCCATCATCAACTTAGGCGACATCTTTACCAGAAACAACGTCAAACAGAAAACCTAATGCACTCTGTCTGTGGGTGATGTGGCTGATGGGTGACAGGGTAACTGTTTGCTACCCTAAGTTGCTAAACCAGTGTGTCTGAGAAAGAACTTTGCTCTAAAGTCAATTAACTTTAATGGAAAGACTCCAAATTACTTCAATGATCTTTGGACCAAGCTCAATAAGAACTAATTAGGTCTCTATTCCAAAGGTTAGTTGTTCAGAATCATTAATGGATTTTTGTTTGTTTGTTTTTAATATTCAATGAGAGGCTCTTTTTTAAATTATTTAGAGGGACTGACATCACTTTGAAAGTCATAAGTTGCAAATATGGAAGCCAGTATTTAAAAAATTAATTTCAGATAATAAAACAAGTAGAGAAATTTTAAACACTGTGCAAATGTGGTCCACTGCATGGGGATGGAGGAAATATAAACTATGGTTAGTGACACCTACAATTTAGTTCTGTAGTATTTACTATGCTCCACAGTCTTACCAAACCTTACATGTGTTCGAGTACAACTAGGTTTACTGACAATAGCTTCCAGTTCTTCCAACAAAATCTAGGACCAGAGCTGGACTTTTCAGAACTCACTTCACTCCCTCTTCTTAAAACTCCTGACACAGAAGATTGTATGTCTGAAAAACTTACCACAGGAGAGAAGATACTTGAAGAAAGATGATGATACAGGTTCTTCATGTGGGAGTGATACCACAGCAAATGGCTGAGCAGTCTCGGCATTTTCTAAGATTTATTTATCCTGGCAGCAGATCATGACCTGCAAATCAAATTAAGAAATGCTCAAAATCTGAAAGTCACAAATTAGACTGGGGTGAATTATAGGATGTCATTTTTCTGATGATTTTCCTCCTATTTTTTCTTCCTTAGAAATTGTCCCTGTAGGCCTTTTTTTTTTTTCACTTTGGTCTTTCTCCATTACTAAAAATAAATTGCTAAATCATTTCTACATATTGGTCAGTACCTTATCTCTTTTTTAAAGGAAGTTCTCCTGAAAATTGCAGGAAATACTTAAAGTTCAAAGTATAATAAATATAATATACCTAAATTGTATTTATAGCATACAAGACAGGAAACAGATGTAATTCTTCCCTATGAATTGCTCAGACAACAAAATGATTTAACTTGGAGCGTAGTCTTCAAAAAAAGACCTAAAATCTGCCATTGGATACTAGAGTCCAATTCCCTCTGGCGCTAACAAAATGTCAAGTCATATTCTGGCAGAACGTGGGCTTGCACCTTTGCTGCTAAGCTCTGACCACCTTGTTACAGGAGAAGAGTCTGTCTTTGTGGTATAACGGTGGGGACGAGAGGAAAGACATAGCTCACACCCTCACGAGGTGCATACAAAGGCAGAGAGCAAAAAGTTCTTCCTGTGGGCAGGGACTGTTCCCTCCTTTCTCCCTGATGGGGACTGATCCCCCTGAAATACAAGGGGGGAAAGGAAGATGGTTGCTTCTCTCTCCTCCATCTCCTGCCCCCCTTGTACTCGCGAAAGGGTCAAGCTCAAGTGAATTCTGGCAGAGGTTTTTCACCATGCTGCCCCCACCTGCCCCTTTGCCAGAGGCCACGTCAGCTGAAATGTGCATCTGCTCCGTGCCCCCTTCAAACCACAGGTCACTCACTATCTTAAAAGGGATGAAACATCAGGGTACAAATGGGACGCACCGAAGGTCACCCAATGGGAGTCATGGTGGGCGTAGGTACACGCACTCGTCATTTGCTCTGTGTGTGGACATGAACCACTGGCAAACCCGTTTGGTCTGAAATGTTGCTCTGCAGAGCTGGCTTGTAGATAACAGTCTCTTGCAGAGCTATAGGGTCTTGTACCCTGTGCAAATCCAAGCTTTAGCAGCAGTGACACTGTTGAGTTAAAGCCAATGAAGATGTGGGCGAACAGCCTTTCTGAAAAATCCATTTCTCAACAGTGTTGCAGTTGCACTGAGTAACAATTACTCAGATTTCTAATTAATAGACCATATAAAAGATTTTGGGTTAATAAAAAGAAAAATTGGAAGAGCTTGGATGCACTACATACCTGTGCTGACCCCAGCCTAAAGGCTCAATTATGATGTGCAAGTATCTTTGCAATTTGTGTTAAAAATAATAACAACAAAACTGGCACTAATTTATGCTCAGTCAATCAGAATGATCCATAATGTGGAAGTTTTTAACAAGCTGCTGTCTAACAGTTTTGACGTGTTTTAAAACAGGCCATCCTCATCAGCCCTGTAGAGGCTAATGCTTCTAAGCTCTATGACTCTCGAAGGAGGAAGAGGAGGCATAAAGATTTAGCAACTCAGTAGACATGCCTGCAAAGACCTCTGCATCCAGTTTGGAAATGACAAACAATTTGTAAATAGAGAAGCCTTTTTTTTTTTTTTTTATGAAGTGAAAACAGAGCATTGATTAAGCAATCCAAGCTGAGAATATTCTATCCAAATTGGAGAGCTTTCAGACTGGCAGCTGGTTTCAAGGCTTTGAAATACAACTTCTGCTTGTTGTTCGATGCTTAAAGATACCAATCCTAGAGCCACAGACAGTAATTGATGTCATGCTGACACTGTAGTTCACAGATGGATTTCGGCTGTGTGGGCCATGCCACACGCACAACACGTGTAAAAAATGCTTTTTGTCTCAAATGCTACAAACTGAGAGAAAGGATTAATAGAGCCATCAACAAAAAAGTTCTCTGTACAAATAGACTATGGCTGAAGAATAGCAATAGCCCAACATCCCCTTAACTCACCATCAGCCCTCTCTTCCTCCTATCGGATGAAGTAATTTGTATATAAATTCAGACTGAGCCTTTCACGCGCATCGCTAGGTCTCTGCACAGTGCAAATTCTAAGCTCACTTCCTGTGAACTAGTTTTACTGAAGTCACCAGGCGTATTCAACAGTAAGTGAGAACTAGGTGTGTAGAGGTAATTAGAAGTATTTGGGGTTTTTTTCCTTTGCAGAGAAGAATTCAATTTTCCAGGGAAGCTTTAAATACAAGCTTTTGGCCCTCACAGATATTAAATTTTGAGTGACTCAAATTCTTGTTCCCTTGTGTAGCTACATTATTAGACTGTATTTCCCTCAATTCATCAGAGAATGGGCTATGTCCATAGCCATTAAGCGGAGATACTGGCACGTCACGGAAGATTAGGTCCAGACAGGAAAACAGGCCCCTAAGTAGAACAGGAGCAAGAAGCATCAAATTCTAATACTCAGAAGGTGTTATGGAGCCTTTTTGGAATTAAACATAATATGATTTTGTGGTTGAATATTTGGGTTTTGAGGTGGTTTTGTTTTTTATTAAAATAAACCTGCAAAAAGAACATACCTTTCACTACAAATCTCCTAATGCACCAACAGAAAATTGCTGCAATGAAGAATTTTCACCTTAATCAGGTCAGTTTGTTTGGACAGACTGTTGAGTAAATACCTATGCCACATTATTTCTATTGTAGCTCTGTCTCCACGGCTAAGAAAAATCAACATAGACATATAATCCAACTAAAAAATATGCATTTTTTTAACAAATAAGCATTAAAAGAAATTATACATTTTTCAACTAGTGATCTGTACATTTTATACATCTGAAAACTAAACCAGTTATTTTTGTCTTTCTGGATTTTAAATCAACACCATCACTCTAACAGGATGTTAACAGAGGGAGTGTCCTTGATGTAGCAGAATTGTTTTTCTGAAAAGTTCGTGCAGGAGCACAAATCCTAAAGCTAAGATCCTGCTTTCTGAAAATCTTGCTCAGAAAGCCAGCACATACACTGGAAGGGGCAGCTTTCCATTACCATGATTTATCATCCCCATTTAACCTATTCCCTCCACATTATTGATGGAAAAGTTTCTAATTGTTTGAATGCCTCCTTCTTCCCTGAAAAAAAACAAACAAACAGAACAGGAGAACAAAACAAAGATTTGTGTTGGCTATTTTAGAAGAGAGACTGGGGAAAAACATTACCAGTGGTAAAATTATTTGGATTTCTTTTTTTGTTGAGATGAATTACTGAGCATTAGATTTGTTGGGTGAGTAACTGCAACACTGATGCCAGTGGAAACCCTCTTTACAACACTGTGCTGGTACCTGACAATTCTGTAGGTATTCATAGCCTGAGTACTATCTTCATCATAATTGGTTTGAAATTCCTTAATATAACAGAATGTGAGCACTTCTATGAGATTCGTTGCTGTTCTTTTGGTAAATACAATATGCAGTTTCGTTGCCAGAGAAGGAAGTAATAGCTTTGTACATACATGAGATGACACTCTTCAAAACAAAATTCTGTTTCCTTTTCTTTCCTATGACCCAAGATCCTGCCTTGCTGTGAAGTTGACACAGCGGTAAGTACTGAATCACATACAGATTCCTCACTAATCTCTCCTGAATCTTTCTGACACACACAGGAGCTACGTTTTATTGGTCAAACTTAGATTCACTGAGACAATCCTGAAGTCAAGGGACATATTCATACATGGAAGAGATTTGGAGGGGTTTTTTTTCCATTCCCACAGCAAAAAATGACACTATTCAAAGTAGCTGTGTCTATTAGATTAAAAAAAATAATTATTTTTTCATTAACTCATTATTTTAAATGTATTTCATTATTTATTTGTAGTGGAAAAAGGATTTATAAGTAGAAACCACAGGAGAGTCATAATTCAGGTCACATTTGTGCAGCTCATCAGCTAATCTGAAAATCTAAATGTATTGAGACTTCCTGATATCTTCTCAGAATTGTGTGTAATATTACTTATGAATAGGCTCAATCTAAAAGGAGGCTTTTTATATACCAAAAAATATTTTCTGCATTGTCATCTACTTCTTTGTTCACTCATTTTAATGCTTATTACTCAAAATTTGTAAATTAACAGCCAAATCAGGTTTTGACCCATCTGCTGCTTTCCCCCTGTGACTGATTAATAGCTAATATATACTCCCCTACTGGACTGGCTAAAAAATGCAATAGCACCAGTATGCTTCCCCCTTCTATCAACTACTTTGTCATATAGTGACAGATTAGTAAACTAAGTGAAACTGGAGGAAAATAAATGAATTTTTGTCTCTTTTCATTCCCAGTATCCTACTGAAATTTCCTACTCCTATTAATGACTGTAGTGGATGAAAATTGGAAAAATCTTCCTGCAACTGACAGAGAGATTGAGAAGTCAAGGAGACTGGGTTCAGCTACTGGTCATGCCCGAGATGAGTGATGCTGGTTTATTTCCCACATTTCCCAGTGACTGTAAAAAAATGTTTGCTTCCTTCGGCTCTGAATGTATTTTATGTATTTCAGTTGCAAGCTCTTTGGGGCAGAGTCTGCTGCTGAATATGCTTTTCCAGTGTTAAGACAACACATATATCTCATGATATATCTTCAGACCTGACAAAAATCCAAGTAATAAGTAGTTACCAAGGAACTTTCTCCATGCAACAATTTAGTTCTGTGAAAGACAATTTTCTTGAGCACTCAGTACGGTACTTGTACATTTGCGAATCACCAGGGTGCCAAAAGAAAATCTAATAATACTTAAAAAGACAGAAATAAAACCTGAGTCAAGTGGCAAAAGCCTATTAGAGAAATACTAGGCACCTGGACAAATCCCTGCATCCTCAGGTTTCCAAGCAGTTTCATCTTCCAAAATATTCTGCACTTCTTTTGATACTGCACATCTGTCTCTTAAACAGCTTTTACAGTTCAGCTAAAAAAGTCACCACTGTGAGAAAATGCTGCACCTGGTGAAAGTACTTTAACGAATGTAGACCCTGATCTGCAACCCTTTTCTCACACAAATAATCTTCATAGCTTTGATTACGACATGAGTAGGAGTATTTACGTAAGAAAGCAGCACGGTAGGCATAGGAACTTAAGAATTGCACTGGCATAGTAAAACATTGTAAAACAACAATAAAAATGGCATTTAAGCTCTCTCAAGTTATGTCTATTCTGTAGTGCAGAAAAGGGACAGTAAATTCAACAAGTAGCTTTTACAAAGCTGCAGCTTTGTAAAGCAAGGTCCCCCAGCAACTAGCGCGATCTTGTAAGAAGAGATTCCAGGTCTAAGCTGAATGAATAACCATGTCAAAAAGAAGGTACTGGAAATAAGCAGAGTCCACACAAAATGCCAAAGGTACTGTCCACAAACTAAAAACATCTGAGAGGGCAGGAAGTACAAAGTTTGAACCGCAGAGAACCCAACTCAGTTATATCTGAAAATAGTAAAAGGCTGTTTGGTAATATAAATAAAAAAAGACAAGGAAAAATGCTGTGCCACCGTGGAGGAAGGATGGAGTAAAGATTAAAGGCAACACAAGGAAAGGCCCTGAATAAGCATTTTGCCACAGTTTTCAATAAGAAGTTTTCAACTGAATTTAGAGAAGAAGATGGGGTGAATAATAAGAATGTGCGTATGCAAATAGAAACTACCACAGCTAACACAAAAACTCAACTCAAAAAGTTAAATGCCTCAGGCTTGAAGTTTGGTTAATCACTATCTCTGACTTCTAAAAGTTTCTGATGTGTGTAATGCTGGTCCAGTGACAAATATTTTTAATAGTACCAGCAAGTAGGGAGAGAAACTTAACTTTTCCTTAAAAGAAAAAAAGAAAGTGAAGAAAAACAGGAGGAGAAGGCAGTTGGGAAATTACAAGCCATTTAATTTGATCTCATTAGTATGAAAGGCCTTAAAATATATTTTGAGGGAGATAATACATAAAGACACAGAGATAAATGAAAAATGGGATAAAACAAAACAGCAGTTTACCGAAGGGACACCATACAAACTATCCATATAGGTTTTTTTAGATGAGGTATGTGATTTTCTGAACAGATGAAGTGCAATAGATCTCATCTTTCAGGACTTTCGGAATGCATTTGACATCATGTTATACATTATTAAGGAATCTGAGGACTAAGGAGAAGACTTTTTTGGTAGTTAAAAAACAGCTAAAGGAGAAGTAGTAAGAGGTAAGCGCCATTAAGAAGGGATGCATCAAGTCAATTGAGATTAGCAGTGAGGGTCATCAGGATACATCCTGGGGCTTCTGCTGTTCTTTCATAGCCCTTGATCATTGTGACCATGGTAGAAGAGTACCTGGGCACTCTTGTACTGTCAATACAGAAGAGTAGTGAAACTATTACAAATAGAGCAGCTTGAAGATGGGAGCCATAGAAATGGGGTAAACAGCAAAGTTATGTGCAGAAAATTCAAACATAACCTGGGAGATGACCAGGTAGAGACAAATGAGGATTGTAGTTGCCAGTGAGAGGATGACTAAATGGGTAACATGATGAAAAAGGCAAGTGAGACTGTAGGACATGAGGATGGAGATTTTCAGTAGGACGGAGACATGTGTGACCATGTCCAAAGTACCTCACCTGAAATCCTATACACATTCAAGAAAGATGAACTCAGATGGGAAAAAAGTGCAGAAATAGCTTCTAAAAGGAGTGAAGATACTCAAAGATACTAACAGAGCGAAGTTGTTTAGCCTAGAAATAAAAGAGGCAAGAGGCAAGACACCTCCAGGCGGGAGAAGCGTTATTTAAGTTAAAGAGCAACAATAGCATGGGGGGGGAAGGCAGTATACATGCCACACATTCATTCAGGCTGTAAAGAAGGGACCTAGCAATAAGCCGATGAGTTTCTCAAATAGTCTCCCAGACAGAAGAGTTAGGGCAAAATTACAGCCCTCAAGTTGGAGCTTGAGATACAGTTGAAGTATCACATGCTATAACAGCCTTTACAACTGCCCAGACCCATTGCTTGCATCCACTGGTCACAGAATGTCCTTTAGCTCTCCCATTAATGGTGTGATCATGATATTTTTACTGCTTTGATGTTACTGGTATGATTTTGGGCGACATATCCAACAACATTTACCATTCCATTTTTCACATACAATCTTCATTACAAAATCAATGTAAAACTAATTACACAGATAAAGACTTTTGCGATAATGCAGGCTACTTGTAAGTGAAAAAAAAATAAATAGAAGAATGTAGGGCCCGAGATTATTTGAATAGCTAAGGCTCACACAAATATAATCAACAGGAGCTTTAATTAAGAATAATTAAATCTTTTGTGAAATAATCCAGGGCAAACTATGAAATTGTTTTAAAATTGTTATTAGCTGCTCAGATGGAGTTTGTCAGATGGGTTTTCAGTGCTCTGAAGCTCAGAAATGTAACAGAAATAGTATGTTGCTGTATTTTCAGAACTTGTGGAGAGATGCGTCTCTCCTGAAGAGAGTGAAGATTTGGCACTTTGTATGAGCAGAGAGGATCTGGCCCAAACATTCCTGTTTGCAGATGATGACTTTACTGTATTATTCACTTTGTCTTGGCACAGCCAATCAACAGAGGAAGTGCAGAGGAAATAAAGCCTTTTCTCTATTTGCTAATAACATTTTTAGCACATTTAAGGAGAAATCTGAAGAACCACAATAATTTCTGTACCTCAGAAAATGTGTTGAGCAGAAAGGAAAGGACAGAGAGGACATCAATCCTTGTAAAATAAAAAAAAAAAAACCCCGAGGAAAATTTCTCCAAACAGGGAATGTGAAAAAATAACTCTTAAAATACATTTTAAGGAAGTACTTGAAAGAACCTTTCCAGGACATAGTGCCTATTTATAGCCATTAATTTTACACCTATTTGAACACAAATCAGTGGATTTATACTAGGGATGAATCTAATCCGTGTTGTGTATTCAAAATAATAGGTTCAAGGGATTAACCAGGACAACAGCATCTTTATCAAATAGAATTCCTTTGTATCCATCCTCACATTATCAGAAACACAGCTATCTCCTAATTAGCACATCTCCAACTTTAACCTTTTGTCTTGACTGCAATCTCTTAGATTAGTGGTGATGTTCAGCCTCCTCAAAACTTCTTTCAAAAATTGACTATTTCCATGGTAACAGCTGCCACTTTCATTCTACAAGCATCAAGAAAATGTGATTTCCTTTATATCAGTAGGCTGGGTGCGCAACGTTGGCCTTTGTCAATGCTCTTTTCGGACAAAACTGTTTATTCCAGAAGAAAAGGAAACAGGTGCAAGTGCAATTCAGGAAGCAGGATTGGCAATGGTCTGAAGGGGAGCTGTCAGAAGACCCACCTGCAATGCCAGTATGTTCTGCGGCTGCAAGAGGGAAGGACAAGCACATTCAACACCAGCCACCAAACTTAAATCAGTATTTTCTGCGGGGATTTTTTGTTTGGTTGGTTTTTTGTTTTTTCTTTTTGCTTGCTGCTTTGGTGGCTCCACAAACAATAGCAAGACATCAGCTTAATACCCCCACAAGAATAGTTGAGAAATTCTTAATGTAAATCAAGGGTTCTCATTCAGAGAGCATTGAACTTAAGCCAAAACAGAACATCAGTTCATTGCTGAGAAGCTGACACAGCTTTTACGATCAGTGTCTTCATCCTCAACGCTCACACCAGTCTATAACCAAAGTCCCAATCTCAGCGGAAGTCAATTCCCAAAGTAGCATCAACTTCAGTGGCACCAGCAAACATTCACAATAAAGGTACTTTGTCTCCTGCCAGTCATGGGAAATTTTTCTGGAAGTTTATCAAATTGGAGGCTTTTCCCAGAAAACCCATCTGTTCCATATGAACTCATTCTGACACCTTTACCTTCTTTGAAACTGAAGGTTTCCAAGTCAATCTGTTAAGATGAGAATGGATAAAGTGAGATTCACATCTAGTACTCCAGCAATCCACTGAAATAATCGAGTTTTCCCTCAGTCACAAATGTAAGAATGTGTCAGAAAATAGAGCTGCAATTTTCCAAAATTAGTATTGCATGTTCAGTTTCTTAAATTGGCCTTTAAAATATATTTTTAATTTTTTAATGACATTTTTAGCACTCGTGCAAAAAGACTGAAAAATTAAACATAATTCTAGCAGTCTTTTTTTTATTTCCTCCCTAATTCCCCTTAACTGTTTTAGCACTAGACCAGGTGATTGCTTTCCCTTCCGTCCATACTTTTAATTCCAGGTGTATGAATACCTGTTGTTATTTAGACACTTGGGAAACCTGAACTCAGTTTGGATTTGGGCCTACAGTTTTAAACCAAAACTACCAAGTGTTTGACGACAGAAAAATCACAGATCTGCTTTTCTGAAAATGAACAGTCAATGGCTGCAGTTGTGCAACCTACATAAATTCTTTCTCTGCCCATTCCAACAGATGTTAAGATTGCTTAGATATGGACTCATTTCTGACCCTCATATCTGAGCATTCATCATGCTTCTACATCTGCAGATTTTGGTACCATCATAAGGTACCAAACCCAGTACCAACAGTAAAGCCCGCAGCTGCTCCCACTGTAGCCGAAAAGGAAATTGTCACTAGTTAGAAATGGATAGCAGGCTGTAAACATACTGCAGGCACCAAGGTAGTACATTTACATTAGTATCACTGAACCTGGATACCATTCAGATTCAAAACCTAATTCTGTTGCTGGATCATAATCCATACAGGGCCCAATTAAAACTCTTAGTTCTGGGCTCACATTGGGAAAGCCTGGGTTTGAGTGTGAGCTCAGAGTCCTAATCTCATGTTTATTTTCACTTCAGCTCATAAAAAAATTGGTGAATAATCCAGAACTGCTCATCCAGGAAAGATTCCAAGGGTTTGCCAAGTTCCAGATAATAGTCAATGGAAAAAAACAAGCGCACAGATCTGCTGGCAGGAGATGCCTCTATCCACGCTCTACTCACACGTGTTTCTAGGGTGGTTCTCAAAAATGGAACTCCTTTGGGAAGGATGAGGGAGTTAATTGAACTGTACCTGTGAATGCCATGAATACCATTCATTTAATGAAAAGGAACACCAAAAAAATTACTGCAGATTAATGAAAAAGAGGAAATGGTTGGCAGGAAGGGTTGCCTGCATGACTGGCAACATCACAGCAACAAAAGCATTTTACAGGACAACTCAGATTGTGCACTGTACATGTCTGCCATCTCAATATGAGTAGTTTATATTCTAGTGCCACAGCCCAGTTTTGCAATCGTTCTACATGCACCAGGATTGTTAAGGTATTACTTTGATACCCCGCAATCCTAGCCTGCACCCTGTTTGGTGCAGTCTGGCCTGACTTCCACCTGGGAGAGGAGTGTGACTCTACCTGCACTCAGTCAAGAGTGGCACCCGAGGCAAGCAGCGCTCATTTTCCACTTTCCTCAAGGGCTGTTCCTTCTCCCCAGTAAAACACCAGAGCAGAGCAGAGTTGCTGTACCTGCATGTTTTACAAGGTTTTGTGGATCCTAGAGAGTTCAAGGACCAGATGGTGCCAAGGTGGAAAGTCCCATACTGCAGAAGGATTGAGAGGAGGGGATCTCACTTCCAGTGCCTTCCAAATTAAGTCCTTAAAGGGTAAGTCATGGCTTCTCTCCCACCACCCTGCAACAATATCAGCTCAGATCTTATAGGAAGCAGGCTAGGGAGGACACCACTGTCCTGACGCACAAGTCCCACAAATCTCACTCACTTTTTGCTGAGAAATGTTAACAGGATTGCCTTATTTAGTGTCGTTACTATACTTTTTTTTGTGTGTATCAGTAATATGGGAGATTCAAATGGTGTTGCTTTGTCTTCACACTGCCTGTAAGCATCTCCAACTTCTGGCAAGCAGTGCATCACAGGCCCTTCCTACCTCATGCCAGGCATCCTTGCATCACTGCCTGAGTTTTGTGCTTTTCTGTACACTTTTACCATATATCAATGAAACTTGGCCCATACCAATTGGTGAGCTAATTGCTGTCAGAGCAGATGGTAAAATAGGTCTGAAAAAAATATTTGGTACCTTTTTATCCTGAGAGGGAAATGTGAGAGGGAAAGGATGTCTTTTCCATTTCCTGAGGGCTGCAACAAAAGTTAAAACAAGCTTTTATGATCAGTGGAGTTTGAGGAACAATTATCCAGCTCCAGTGGATGCATACCTTACATCTAGCTCTATCTCATTCCCTCCTCTGTGATTTAGTTTGCCTCCTGGGCAGGTCATGTGCTGGGGGTTCACAGACTGCCAGTATGCGAGTTCAGTCTGCTCCAGGCACCAGTGTTCAGAGAGCAGCGTTGTGAAGCAATTCAAGATACCAAAACCAGGAGCAAATTCATAAGGCACTCATGATAAAGAGGTAACATTTGTTTCTATATTCTGTGCAGTTATCTTGCAGGGATGCTAGCACGGTAATGCCCTCTGTGGGAAACTATTGCTCAGTGCTAACTTTCCAGTGGCAGCCACCATAAATATTCAAACAGAGATATAAATAGCACCGCACTATAAAAAGTAACAACAGCACCAGAGGTCTGTGTGAGGATCAGACCTCAAAACATGACACTGCAGAAGAGATGCTGCATAGGAGCTATTCAGGCAGAAGGCTTCGTATTCGGAGAAGAAGGAAGAATAGCTTGCCAATTGGCATTCCAGCAGTTAGTTGTTGGCCAGGATTTTCAAAGTTGCACTTTATACCCCTAGTTTCACAAAGGTCACGCTAGCAAACTGGTGGGGCTTAATAGACCAAAGATGAGTTTGGCTCTTGTTCCAAAGCCCTTTCCCTGATTTTAATATTGATGACTATGGAACAAACATCTCGATAGCTGCACAGAAAGGCCAATGCACAAATGTGCTATACTCAACATATGGAAGAAGTTTGAAGCCTTTCAAACCACTTATATTTTCATGAGAAAGCTGTGGATATCAACAGCGGAATGAAAAACCTAACCTGGGAGAAAGAAGGCTATATCCTACCATGCTAATTTGCATTGTTAGAGAGGAAAGTCAACGGCAACGTTAGCTATGCTGATTTTCAGAAGTTGTATTTATTTTGGGTTTCCTTTCAGAAATAATGTTTTAATGAATATGCAGCATGCTGGGTCTGTGGCACTGGTAGTATGTCCATCACCATGGTACCTGAGCACTCAAGCAAATGATTAACCAGCAGAGCAAACGAAACAGAAGCAGAGCCAACAGGCACTGTGACAAGCTCTTCATAGACCTGCCAGTACATCTCTATCTGGACCTTTACTCCTTCAGGCTTTCCACTGTCCTATCTTTCATCCATACTCTCATGATAACCAGATCTTTTTTTTTTTTTTTTCCAAACAGTGCTAAGGGATGCAGAGATCTCAGACTGGCTTAGAAAGAAGGGTGAGATTAACAAAAAAACCCAAACCACATATATTTTCATCAGGAAAACTTTGCTTAAGGACACAGGAAGGAAAAAAATAATTTTCATTTGCACAAACTAAGCCCAATTATGAACTGACAAAATTTGTTATGCCTGCCATGCCATCAGCCTGGCCACTTTAAGATTACTTTTCTAAAGAGGGAAAACAAGCCTTTTCCTCACTGAGGGCCAAAATGACCTTTCAGGAGCCTGATGCACACCATACATGAATACTACTGTTAGCATTATCTAGTAATAATGAAAAGAATACATAAAAACATATGGCTATAAGCCTTCTGGAAAAATTCTGGAGATTGTTATCAGTCTCTCCCCACATTTCAAGTAAGTAGCAAGTTAACAGCAACTCTGATGATGTTTGTTTAACATACGTGCATATAACTACTTTGAGCTTTTCTGGATTTGGGATGCTTAAGCAGAGACCTCCGGGGTTTTAGAAAAAAATATGCTATCGAATCATCTACCCCTTGCTGTTTTGTTTTCTGTACAAAATCTCTGAGGAGCCAGGAAAGCAGAAGGCCTTGCATGCAGGCCGACTTTAGAAAGGCTAGCTCCTTTCGGTATTGGGGAGTTAGGCAGCTATAATACAAACCTCACTGAAGAAGTTCCCTGTTTTCCATCACTAGTCAGGACAATTCTACTGCAGTCTAATTAAATTACTGTCATGTGGAGTTTTTCCTCTTTACTGTAGCTACTTCAGACTTATGAAGTAGTTACATCCTCTCCATTCCAGTTTTTCCTTTAAAAGAGGAGTAAGTTTTGGGGACAATGCCACATTACTAGCAATGAAGACTCAAGCGCTCTCTTCCCAATGTAGATAAAATATGCTGTACTACCACTGTTCCTTCAGTTTTGAAGCAGATAAGGAGCACTGCACCACCTACCCATATTCGACTGCGAAACTTTGGCTTAAAGTTCACTCTAAGCATCGGTCTGTTTCTGTTACCTCTCGTGTCTAAATTATATCCATCACTGTCATCTCAAAAGATTCAGATCTTCTGCATACTTTATCAGGCTTTATAATCGAAGCTAATGGAAGATATGTTTGTTTAGCTGTTGTAAATGGCTTTGAAGATCTCAGTCTCGGCAAGGGTGATGAATTAAGGATGTCAGCTGGGCAAACAGTTTAATTTTGAATGAATTTAGCCAAAATTGATTACTGAAAAGCTGATATGAATCTTTCAAGTTCATATTATTTCACATACTTTAGCAGTGAATATTCCGCCCCTTCTCGCCATCTGACTCACCAAGCAAAAAACTGGAAGAATCAGCAATGATGCCAGCTTCTCAGATATGAGACTAACTTTGGATACTATAAGCAGGTGTGAGAAGCCACTTTTCGACTGCAGCATGGAGTGCAACCCTCAAACAGTTTAGCCCTCAGCTGACTAAATTTCTGCATAATAGCAATTCTGTTAAGCAGCCTAAACATGATAGCCAAAGCACTTATGACACAATCCAGAAACACAAAACCCAGAAAACAATAGCTGCAAAGAACTATTCCATGACATAGTTATTTATTGGAAGTACCTGTTCTTTAGTCTCTCTGGTCCATTTTCAAATGAATTAAAATAATAACTTAGAGGGGGAAGAAAATTATCTTAAAATAGTCATGGTTTTCTTCCCTCTCCCAGGTAACTTGGAGTCATGAAGAATCCAAAATAACAGCATGAGTGTTGAAAATTACAGGGTAAGGTTGGAAACCTTTAGAGGTCATCTAGTCCAGCCTCATGCTCAAACCAGTGCCACCTTAGAACAGGTCACTCAGAATTAAAAGGAACAGAAAATAATTTAAAGCAAAAATTAAAAATGAAGACTTCCCCATCCCCTTTTTGCACCAGAAGATTAAAAAATAAGCAAGAAATGTTTTCCTGAAACATATAGCTCTTCTGTGCTGTTTGTAAGTAAGTATGACCAATATGGAAAATACCTACAGCTGCCTCCTTTGGTTGACCTAGTTCCCTTTAGGTCTTGATGCAGGTAACGTTTAGCACAGCATGTAGCAAACTCCAACTCAGTTGCCAGCACTGCTCTGCCACGCTACAGGCCAGAAAAGGCTAGGAATGTGGCACATTCAGTTCCAATGACAGAGAAAAAAATGCTCGGTATCATTCGTTAGCAGTCTCCTCCACGTTAATTAAGGAACGGAGCCGACAGCTGCTGAAGAGGGTTCCACCCCATCTCTCGGCTGGGAAAGCAAGGCCTCTAGGGCAGGGGCTGGACTATACAGTAAAGAAGAACAGGGTGGGGGAACCTTACGAGATCTGAGTGAAACCCAGATGACTCATCAGAAAGTAAAATGTTCCTATTTTGGCAAGAGGCTGAAATAGCAGCCCTGGGTTGTGCTGCAGCCCAGCAATAAATGACCCTGAGCACTTGGGACAAACTCCTGTGCACACTGATATTCCTAACAGTAGGGGCTATTTCACATCTCATTAAGCAAAGAGGTTTACATGACAACACATTAATTAGCAGTGTCTTTTTCACAGGTGGAACTTCAGCTTGAGATTTCAACATTTTTAGACAACTATTTTGTGAGTGAAAATGCAGGAACAGTTTCTTATGACTCAAGGTGACAAGGACTCATATCCAGATCTGGCATAGGAGTATATTTGTCCACGTAGTGAAGGACACTGCAACCAGACGACGGCCTTTCCCGTAACTTCAGTGCAAGGAGTTGTACATCTGCAGCCTGCCATTCAAAGCCTAGCCCTTAGTGGGGGCAAGATGCCAGGCTGGCCACTCCATAAGCTGACCATAAAAAGGCCTAACATATCACAAAGTCACAGAGGCAAAGCAAAGCCTGGACTTGAACAAGTAGTAGCTCCCATTTCTCAGCCCCAGCTGCTGACCTGTGTGGCTCTCTACTACAAAAATCCCTTTGATTCTATCTGTAGAGATACGACCCGTGAGAAAACTCTTCAGCAAACACCAACAAGCAAGCATGATAATTTCACTGAAAATAGCTATAATAGAATATTTATTGCCCTAAATCTTCACATTTTTGATAAAGAACTAATAATTTCTACCAGAGACCGCTTTAAAGAAGAGTTGGTAAACAAGTATGGATTTTCTTAAACTGCAGATATGTTTCTCTCTGAGGTTTTTGTTCAATACCATCTTTAATTTCTATTGCCTTTTGAGAGAATGGATTTGCAGGTATACAAGAAAATGTAGAGCACTGGAAATGGAATGAAAGGAAGAAAAAATTGGAGACTGGAACGTGAACTTGTAGCTTTCAAGATCAGGGGGATTCTGATATTCATTGAGTCCCTTCCCTGTCAGATGGATGTTGCCAACCCACATAAAACAGTGACATGCTTTATATATATTACCTTTCACTTCCCTCAGGTACACACTGCAAGGAAGCTGTGTTCTAAACAATGTATAAACAATCACCATACTATTCTTTTACATATTTTGGCACTCAAAGCACAGACAAATCACTGTGTCGTAGCCTTACCTATCATACCACTTACAAAATAAATCCAGGCTCAGGAGGAACACTAGATAACTTTTCTTTTAATTAGCTTTTCAGAGCCGATGGTATTTTTTTAGAATATGATTTATTCCTTTTATTTATCAGCCTGCTTGTTTCAGATGGGTACTGTCTGACTGACCTCTAGATACCCTTGCACTTGCTCTGTGATATCCCCAGAATGTCAATGCTTCAATTCTTCATCTTTCATTTCCCAAACATTTCTTATTGGTCACTCTGGTACCAGTGGCAGCTGAAGTGGAAGTTTATCCTCCGATAATCTGTACTGCTTTAATGGTTCCCAGCATCCTGAGGATATTTTCCAAATGTTATGGTGACACCAGCTGAGATCTTGGCAATAGAAAAGTGTTTCATATGCTTATTTCCTAACTTAGGCTCTTGGTTTTTTCTGCTTTCCCAGCCCTCTGTCAGTCCCTTGATTTCTGTCGCTTAAGTCCTTTTGTTATTGCTGTATTCTTTGTTATCACTTCTCAGTATCTTTCTGATAATAAAGCCTTTGAAGAATCTGAGGGCATTCCCACCATGCATCCAAAATCTGTTAATAAATTTCTCCCAACCTCCAAGTCACATTTGTCCAAAAGCTTAGCAAAAATCCCCTCTAAAACGAACAACAATAGTCACATCTTCTTTATATATTTCTCTGTAAACTAGAGTCTAGGAACTATAGCACATAAACCTTGTAAAATGATGAGCATGTTTCAAACAGTTCTAATAGAAAATATTGCACATAAACAAGTCACCAGCTTGTCTATTTTAGCTTGTCTCTAAAATAATGTATGCTTAGAGATGCTTATCCTTGTAGCATCACTATCCTTTTTTTCCAAGATAAAATTAGTCTTGCACCAGCATGCCTGAAAAAGCAAAATTCTCATATAATTTCAATCACTCACTCAGCTTGCTCATGACTTTTATACAGCTGACTGAACACCTATTATCTCACCTGAAAGAGAAGCTGTGAGTTTGCTCGCCTCAGTCACCTGCAGGATCTTTGAAATGCCTCCTCTTCTGTTCCTTCCAAAGAGTGCCTTCCTGCATCTCCCAGTCCATTCCCGAGTCCACTGAACACACAGTCATCAATAAGTTCTGGCTAAGTTATCCTACGTAACTCTGAAGAAAAAAGGAGAGACTTGCAGATGCTGCAGGAGGTCTTCTTTGCTCTCTTTGAAAATTTTGTTTTCTTGGTGGTCTGTCACAGTCAGGTCTCCAGTAGTAAACTGAACAACCTATCCTCCTGGCTCTTCTTTTCTTCTTTTTCTTTTCTGTAAACACATAATCGGTGCTTCAATTCCTTTAGGTATCGCAAACTGTATTTCTCTATTGCCCTCTACTGACTGCTAGCTACCACCGCCTTCCTGGAGAACCGGCAGGCAACAGATACACAACACGCTTTCCCCCACCACCCTCCCTCAAATCAATAATGATACACGATGACCAAAACTCAACACAAATCATTCTATTTTTTCCTTTGTTACAAAACACCAGGCAAGATTTACAGCTTGTTGGTCAGCCGTGGCAGCTACGAAACACTAAACAACAGACGCAGGAAGCAGTTAGTAACATGGGTCTGCTAATGTGTGGGTTTATTTTGGTGAACAAAAGCCAGGAAAAAGTAGAGACAAATGCATTCTGCCTTGAACTGCGAGTGAATTCACCCCACTGATGCCATAAATACTGCACCAGGGAGCTGAGGGTTATCTGGGGTTTTTTTCAGGGTCTGGTCCTGCCAGCCCTGGATGCACAGAAACACTGACTTTTGATGGGAGCTCTGCAGAAAGAGGTTCGTAGACAGCCATGAATTGGAGGCCATGGTTTCTTGGTCATTTCCCCTTTGCCTCTAGAGTTTTATTTAACACGTTCAGCACCACACCTAACAGGAGAAATACAGTTTCTGCCTCATGAGACAAGACACACAGTATACTATATATGAATGGCACTGGACAATGCTGTTTGCACTGTTTTTCGGACAATGACGATCTACAATGCAAAGAGAACCCAGCAAACTAACATAAAAAAGGGAATGGCCCAGGAGCAGAAGAAAAAAAATTTATAAGCATTTCAGATAGACTAGAAGAGACTGGGGGGGCGGGGGGAAGGGGGGATGAGAAGAGTGTAAGAGCAGGGTGGGGGGGAAGGGAAAGAAGTAAAAATAAATCCTTTGTATTGTATTAGTCACTGCTTCATTAGTACAGTACAGTGCTTGTTAACCAAGTCACTCAGGCACTTGTTCTCACAAAAAAAAAAGTTATCCCAAGGTGGTGGTACAAGTGCAGTGGCCCACAGGCCCCAGAGAGCTCCCCAGCACTTGTGTTTCCCTTGTGCTAGCCACAGGCTGGCAAAGAATTGGGCACCAGCTCGCCTCGCCATTCCACCTCTGACACCGAGTTCCCTAGGGGGCGAACAGACTCACACAGTTAAAGATCAGTTTAAAACCAGGCCCACCTCCCAAAAAAGCGTTGAAATTATTTTTGCTTAATTGTGTTCAAAAAGTACCTTTTTTTTTTTCCCCTGCCGCTATTAATAAATGGGAATATTTTATCTGCCAAAAATCTGTTGACTGATCAACACTGGTTGTGTTTTAAATGGATGTTATGTGACATCTTCCACTCAGGAAAGGTAGAGTTCTCACAAGTACTATCATCAACAAAGCCAGTAACTTGGCAACAAAAAATGTAATATTGAAAGGCCCACTGAAAAATGTGTTTTTAATTCAAAAATAAAGTCAGCAGAGGTCCTAATTGTAGCTATTATGAACATTTCATTAACAAGCCCAGATTTATTGACTGCACTGTAAAACTCTCCTATTAAAGGAAGCTCAGAAATTCAATTCTTCCCATGCTTTTCTACTTCTAAAGCCCTCGGCTACTCCATGTTAGAAAATAAGAAATAATTATATTTATTCATATTCCTTGATAGAATATTGAAGCCTGCTCAGATGAATACCTCTCCTAAATGAACACCATTACCAATAGATCAAAGAAGAAGAATGTCTAGCAAATGAATGGGGCCGAGGGAATTAATAAAACACACATCAAACGTTGAAAAGCTGAGGATGGCTTTTTCTTTCGTTTTAATAGGAGCACATTTGCAGAGTGATAAAGCAAAAAATGTAGTTGCCAAAATTCATAAAAAAGGCATCTAAACAGAGTGGGAGATAGCTGATGTTCAGCACTTTTGAACATCGAGTGGCTTTCTGGAGCTGCTGGTTGAAATTTTTCACGTGACAACTCTTGACAGAGAAATCTTTCTTTTTTTCTCCCCCCCCCCCCCCCGCCCTTTTCCCTACGGTAAAAGTTTTCTACAGAAAAAAACCCAACTTTTAACGCGGCGGAAGACGCCAGCGGCCCCTGAACGCGGCTACGCCTTCCTGCTGCTTCTTCCCGGACGGCAAGGCGCAGGGCCGGCCGGGCGCCCGCCCCGCAGCTCCCCGGTCCCCTCAGCCCACCACGGCCAAACCACCGGGGCCGGCGGCCGGGCCCCGCCGCCCGCGCGCCGTCACTCGCGGCGGCCCCGCGCAGCCGTTGCTGCCGCCCCCGCAACGGTCCGGATCCCCGGCCCGCGGCGGCCCGGGGAAGGACCACGAAGCCTCCGCCAACGCAGCCCACTCCGGCGGCAAGCGCCGCGCTCCTCCTCCCTCACCCGGCCGAACGGGTGGCGCTGAGCGGGGCACCGCGGGCCCGTCCGAGCCCGGAACGATGCTGCTGCGGCCGCGGGGACGCGCCGGGCCTCAGCGAAACGCTGCACATCCCACCCTTTCCCCTCCCCGCTCCCGGCCGCCGGACCTGGCTGGCGGCGGCTTCCGGCGGGGAGGGCGTTCAGCGCCATGGGGCGGCAGCGGCTGTTCCTGGAGGTGGCAGCGGAGGGGCTGGTGGCCGCCTGCCCGGGCCAGGCGCGGTTCCTGCTGTAAGCGCCCCGCAGCGGGATGCGGCGGCACTGGGTGGGGGGGGTGGCGGCGGCGGCGGCGTGTGGCGGGAAGTGAAGCGGCGAGGGACGGCGCGCGCTGGCTGGAGGGGGTGGGGGTGGGGAGAGAGCTCCTGGTGACGCGCGTGGGTAGCCCCGCCCTCTGTCCTCGCGCCTGCTGTGGCGCGCCGCCGCGTGCTGGTGGGGGTGACGTGACGTGACGTGACGCCTTGCCCGTTTCCCGCGTAGGTGGACGCTCCGCAACTCCCGAGGCGAGTGAGGGGGCCCGGGCGCAGACGGCGGTGCCGGGGCCGCTGCCCTGCTGCAGGAGGCCGCGGAGGAGGAGAGGGGCTCCCGCTGGCGGAGCCGGGGGCCCTTCAGCCCGGTGCAGCCCAGCGGGGCTCCTGCGACGGGAGAGCAGCGCGTGGAGGTTGCGCGCGCAGCCGAAGGGCAGAAGCGTGGCCCTAGGAATGGGGCAGGATTTCCCTTTCTCTCCATTTTCCCATTCCCCCTGCGCTGCCCCCACAAAATTGCCAGGGTGTGCTTCGGGGCTGCCGGCAGCAACGGGCTGCGTGTGCAGCAGGGTCCAGGTGTTTCCTCAGGGACTAGAGGGAGATGCTCGAGTCCGGCGCTGGCAGCAGGCAGTGCTAAGGCAGATGCAGGCGCGTGCCTCTTATTATTAGCTCTGAAATTTCTCTCAAAGCATTTCTTCGGCCCAGGCTGAGACACTATCGTCTTGCTCTTAAAATGGGCAAAGAGCTTTACAAGGCTTTGGCGTCACTGATCTGGCAAAACAGCGTGCCTGCGTGCAGCTCCTTGCAGAATCGTGAGCCTCTGTTGCTAAAGATTTTTTGGGAGGAATTGCGTTTTTTCAGGAAAATTTATAATTGCAGGCCGTGTAAACTTACACTGTGCATAAACTGAGCAGGAATTGTGCTCAGCTGAGTGCAAACTGGTGCACTTACTGGTGCTCAGCTTCCTCTTGTGTTCTAGATGTGTCTGAAAGAAAAACATATCTACCTAGATAACGTTAAAATAGAAAGATACCATTTTAATGTTTGCCTATAAACCATAATTATTTTATTTAAGTTTTGCTTTTTTACCTTTATTAATCTGTAGATAGCGAATGTGGATTAGAAAGGACATGTCCTTACTGCTTCCAGTTCCTGGTTCCTGATAGCCACAGAGTGCGTCTCAAACCAAAGATGAAAGTGACTCCACAGATAGAGAAAATTCTTAAACGGGAGAAGAAGAACCATAAACTTAATATGAAACAGACAAAGCTTTTGAAAAAGTACAGGGAGTCAAGCAGTGTTCTGGTAAGGATATTTACTTGGAACTACCAAATACCTGATATTTCCCTGAAACCTTTCAGTGGCATGAAAAACAAGATATGGAAATCTTTCTCTTAGATGAGGAGCTCACACCTACACATTTCTTTTTTTCATGAGCGTATAACTCCCTTTCTTTTGGGATAACTTCTATTCACAATCAAAACTTTAAAAAACCTGCTCTCCACAATAAAGAGATCATGAGCACAATGACAAGAAGAGTAAACTTGCAGCCCCAAGAACACCCCAACCCCACATGTCAGAGAAGCTACGCAAACAGCTCTGCCCTCCATGTGATATCTTTAGCAGCAGTCTGGATGGACTCTGCAGATGTCTAAGAATTTGCTGAAAACTAAGTATTTCTTCCTGCCAGGAAGCTCTGGCATTTCCATTATCAGGTACTGTATCTCTTGCATAGCTTTGCAAAAATGGCAGGAGTGGCAGTTTTTTGCCTGTTCCTTTTTTACCTATGAATGTGGTAGAACTAGGACCAGGCAACCCTACTGGATGCTGAGCCTTGGTACAGCCATGTACATCCTGAAATCCATTAGAATCCTTAGAAATCCATTGCAAAGAATACTCCAAAATATACCTAAGAAGCAAAACACACCGTTGACTGAAGTCAGGCTGGTTTTGCCAGTGTGTGTAGCTTGCCATTTCCTGCCTTGGTTTCAGCTGTGAGGAAGGGCTTGAGTGACTGACAGTCTTTTTTTTTTTTTTTTCAGTTTATCAGTTGTCTAAAAATACATTTACAACTTACAAGCTTCACTTCATTTATCTCAGTAGACCATCGTGGCTACATCAGGTTATTGTTACCTTCTGTACAAATTAAATTTTATACATTTGTTTGAATATTACTGATTATAGGAAGTCTTTCAAAACTAAACCACATAAATAATTTAAACAAGTTAATGTTGCTTTGGAGGCTTCAGTTCTTTTTCCTAAAATTACTCTGGAATATAAGATTTAATCACTATTTTTTGTAGTAATTACTATTATTTGAAGAATAATAGTATGCATTTAATCTAGTGTTGCCAAGGCCTACGCTACTATTAAAACAGGATATGTGAATGGAACTTTTAATAAATGAGACAGCACCCTATTGTGCTCAGCAGTTGCTGGCACACTTGGCATTTTCTCAGATGAGAATCTGTTGGTTTGGGGAGTAAAATTTGAAAACAAAAAATTATTAAAGAGTCAATAATACAAAATTCAACTGAGGAAATATCACAGAGATTCTCAGCTGTCAGGGCAAAAAAAGGCTCTTCAGATAAGCACCTTTGCTATTACTCTCCAAATTGTAGATCATAGTTGAGGAGCAGAAAGGGCGTCTGAGAAGCTGAAATCTTTGCATTATTTTTCTGGGATCACAGACCTTTAGTGTACATTAAGAACTGTCTCTTTAGAGAACTGATGAATAGTGTCCTGCAGAATTATGATGGGTTCTTAGATTTATTCTGTAGCTGGAGAGGTTTGTAGGATGCCCTGTGCATTCATATGAGTAGTTTAAAATTCAGTTCTAAATAGGTCCAGTTTAAACTCTGGGTAATATTATAATCTTGGGATGTAATTACAGTTTGCCATACTTGTGTTCTGCTCAGTTCTGTTTGCATTCATGCTGTGGGTTATGATTTAAGTATTTCTGGCCTTAAGTATTTAAAATACTGTCAGCAACTGACAGCTTTTAAAATTTGCAATGTAGATCCCTATAATCTAATACCTGAGACCTGCGAAAATGAAAATTTGAGTGTGGTTGAAAATTAAACCAAGCAACAATGTGACAGGTTGTGCCTCCAATACCTTTCTTAGCAAGTAGAGCTTGATTTGAGAATGCTTCTGCCATAAAAGGCATATAACATAGGAACTGTTTCAGGGCTTTTAAAATTTTTGGAGTTAACTGCATATGCAATTCAGGGAAGGGAAACTAGCTGTGCAGTGCTATGATTAATCCACTAATTCCTGCATTGTAAGGTGTTCACCTCTATTTATATTCCGTGGAGTGCTGCATGGTCATGTGGTGCTGGTTTTGGGGTTTTTTTTCCCCATCTGAATTTCATTTAGAAGAACTAAAAATACATCAAGAACTGAGCTGTATAAGTTAATGATATTTCTCTTTTTTTAGTTTGGTAGGCTGACAAAATAATGTCTAGAGACAGTCAAAACACTTAACTGAAAACATTTCATTTTGGCATTTCTAAATGTAATTCTCTCTAAGCAATCTGAATTTAGGTAAATTTACACACTTCAAAATGAAGAATGATTTGGTATACATGTTTTCAAAACTGCTTAGACTTTTTGTGACATTCTTTTGAGTTTGTTTTTTTTATAACCAGAAACATCATGTAACTGTGTTTTTCAGTCAGTGTAATTGCCTGCCTCAGAAAGTTGTCTGGCTGTATTACTCTCTTGTCTCTTAATAAGAGTAGTTGCCATGGCAGTAAGGGATATTAGTAATATCTGACTGTCTCTGTGATTGTCTGGCATTAGCTGTTCTGATGCACCTCTGTAACATACTGTGCTGCTGGAAGTTCCCTGCAGCCCAGAAGTAAACAGATAGAAGATACAGTGCCCTTTGTTTACAACTTCCTCAGTGTTGTATAAGTATTTTTGCACTAATAGAAAGCCTCTTCTTTGTTCACTAAGACTTGCTGTTATTAGTTATGGATGACTTTTTTTCTGAGAGTTTGGTAATTTAAATATATTATCTCAGGACTCCCTGGAAAGTGTGTAATATAACCTCATCGGGGTAGAATATGCTAATTAATTTAGATCACACTGTATGTCATGTTTTCTAGCAAAATACAAATACTTCTAATGTATACTCAAGATATGATATATCCAGTTCAGGTCCAGTTTCATCTTTCTGTTTTGACAGGGTTCTTTTTCATATTTCACCGTAAAACGCTACATTCGGAGTTACGGGTCTCCTGAAATTAGTTTCTAGGGGATTGGAGTCATTTCTAGATAAACCTGTAGGATGTGTTTGGCTTAAGAAGCCTGAATGAAAATACTAGGTGGAAAGTATATGTTGCTTTTGTATATCTTATGTTTAACTTAAGCAAATATTTAATTTGTGTCATGATACTTGGAGAATAGTTTGGATAATTCTTACAATGGCTTTATAACATAAAGGTGGAAAGACTGAAAGAATGGTTGATATTTGTCTGTCTTCTCTCCATAGCTGGTTACTTGCAACTTATGCAACAAAACAACAAGACATTGTGGTAAAAGCAGGGATTTTCTGGCTACCAGGACACAAAATTTTGGCACTCCAAGTATTAAATCTAACCCGAGGACACCAGATGTAAAAATTCAGTCTGCAAACAAAGTGACACCTGTAAGCTGCAATAGGTTGGGATCTAAAGGGAACAGTCCCTCATCACTCCCCAGGTACCTGCTTCTCCCCTATTTAAAGAGGCACTTTGCCGAGTGGGGTGTATTGCGTCTCGTTGGGAAAGGGTGTTGTGTACTGATTTCAGATCAGTCACTTCATAAACTTTAAATTGATAAATAATATTTTTCTTCAGTGGTCTGATTGAAGAGATCAATTTTAACTTTCCAACCTTTAAAATCAAAGATTCTAATGAAGAGCGACTGTGTGCAAAGAAGGCACAGTTATGTTTTTGCCATTAATGTGAAATGTCTGGCTTAAAATTTGCATAACAAAGTTGTACTTTTGACTGCTTGTTTTCACATGAAAATACACTATTTACATTCAGAATTTTTCACTCAAATTATATATATGCACTTTGATAGTTACTTTATGTTAATTCTGATTCCTCACCTTTAAGACATTTGAGTCTTTTGTTTTTCAGAACACGTGTATCCGGACAGATGACAACCAACTCTGCTTCCAAGACTCCCCGAAACTCCAAATTCCACTTTTCTAAGCTAAAACAGATGCTTAACCTAGAAGAAAAAGAGAAAAGCCAGAAGGCAGATTTTAAAACTTTCTTGACTTTACTTTAGTTATACATTATTTCAAAGTAATAAAGATTACAGCAATAACTGTTGTTTCAGTTTTAGTAAATCAACAAAGTGATTTCTTTAAAACTCAAGCTAACAGCATGTACCCCGTGAAAGCACAGACCATACTTTTTAGAACCAAGCTGTATTTCCAAGGGGACTGATTGTCTGCAAGAGGGAGATGAGAAAATAGCCAGGCTAATATCCTCGGGAATCTTGAAGATGTTTGCAGTCTCTAATGGCCCAAGAACTAGAAGCCAGGATCTGTCCTTTGAGGAAGCTGACAATTCTGGGCCCATCGCTGGGTCTGGCAGGATGGACAGATAGCTTGGCAGACCTGAAAGCAGGTTTGGGGGTGGGGAGGCTGCAGTTTGCTCCACCCCACTCTCCCACTATTTTTAAGATAATGCATCACAACAGAATTTAAAAGATCTCGTGCCTGCTTTGCATGTGAGTGAAACAGAGACACTTTCACCGGCAGTTTCTGCAGGTATGATGTTTGCAAGGGTCTGATGTAGTGTCCTGTAGTGTCACTGTCTTTTGATACCTGTGGTAATTTAAGCACAGCATTTAACACAGCCTTTACGAAGGTTCCAAAATAACTTACTCTTTAAGACAGCGCTCATACACAAAGAAAGAAAAAAGTGTATCACCAGATTAAGTTTCTTCATTTTCTTAAGAATGTTCTCTGTGATTTGGCCTGCAGACGATACAGGTCCCAGGATAATGCAGAACCTTGTAAAATCGCACTCCTACTGTGAGGTGCTCTTGATACCCACAGCTCCACGCTAGACTGCTATTAGCACCCTGATTTGTCATGGCTGTGGGAGTGCACGGTCATAAAGAATACGGGGTGCTTCCTTTCCAATTGCTCTGGTGCTGCCAGAGTAGGTCACTTGTTCAGAAATGACTTAAGGAGAGAACCTCTTTCTTAAATATCTTTGGGTTTTATCAGGCTTTAGGGTTGCTTCCTTCCTGGACTTCAACTTGGAAAATTAGGTTTGCCCTGGACAGTAGTGAACTTGTTGCATCAAAGTGTTTTGATGTGAATAGATCATTGTCAAGGTTAAAGCGGTCTCTGCTGTCAGTTTTTACATTTTCAGTTCAGCATAGAGATGAGAAAGGACACTAGTAAGTCACTGCTCAGGACTGAGTTTATAGCCTGCCCTGCGAATAGTCTGCAGTGACAGTTCTGCAAATTGTGCTTCAGATTTCCCCTCTGAAAAGAGAATCAATCAGCTAAAAACATATACATTCTTGGGTTTAAAGGTCTGTATTTTCCTTTTTTTTTTTTGTTTAAATAATTTTATTCTAATGAATAAGTTCCTTTAAGTGTATTCACACTCACTACTTAAGAAATAAGACCAGCCAATAAGTTGGCAGACTTGAAAGCAATTCAGGGCAGGGGAGAACAGTTTGTTGAAAATTCTACTTAGAGTCTCAAAGATTGGCATGTAACCTTTTTATATCTCCTGTATGCTTGCACAGTAACTTTGAAAGGTTCACTGCCGTTAGTTTCTTATGTCCATGTATGATCAAATTAACTGTCATTCTTTGATCAAAATACAGACCTTGGAGTTATGCCTTTTCCAGTGTAGAACTTGGCATTAATTCACCTGTTGTTGCTCTATTTATCATCCAGTCCTCTGGAAAAATACTTCAGTCTTGATGATAGAAAATGTGCATTATACAAAAGTATTTGAAAAACAGGTTTTGTAATAAATTTTTATGTTAAAAGTACACCCATCAGGTACTCTACTGCTGTGCTTCCTATGAGGCTTACATGAAACCAGCATGAGCATCTGCTGCGTGTTAAGGTGTGCTGACATTCAAGTGTTAGATCAAGAGTTTGCTTTTGAAGCAGATCTCCCAAATTGTCCCTGTTTACCCTGCTTTTTTCCCAATACCATAGTGAGCAGCATTCCTTTTGGATACAACTCCAGATAAGGGATAAAAGATGTGCTCCAGGGCACCACCAACGTGCTGCAAACGCTAATGGGCAGTCTATCCACAGGATCACAGGAGAGCTTATCTGAAGTAGCACCTCCAACAAGTGTATTGTGGAGGCCAGGCACTGAGCCTCAGGTATTCTGCACTCCAGGTGTATTGCTATTGCAATGTGCTGTTTGCTAACGTAGAGTCTTGTCCTGCTCCAAACAACATCTTTTTCTTTGTAATTACTAGAGTTGTCAGATGCATCCGGATGTGGTTATAAGGGATCACTATTGCAAGCTATTGGACTTTACCATGGAGAAAAAAGGAAAAAAAAAAATCATTCAGTACGTGCCATTCCTTGTTTTATAAGTGTGCTTCAAAATGCTGGGCGCAAACTGACTTGGTATTTTCTATCTATCTGAAGTGCTTTTATGTTATTCCTAAGCCTCTAATATAGGCTTATTCTGTTACTGGACTTTCACAGAATCTGTGTATTGAAAAACACACACATATATATGTATATACATATCTATATATATGATGGATATAGGTATATACATATACGCACATCAGATGTATCTATACACACACACACACGCACATGTGCGTGCATCTGATGCACTCTTCCCCTCAGAACGTACAATGTTCCTGTACTTGGTGAAACACTGAAGGTTAATTGTTGGCTGCGACAGACAGGCGGAGAGCCTCCCCGCCGCACCTCTGCCACGCAGCATTGCTGGTTTCTGGTGGAAGAACAACTCTTTACAGAGAGGAAACGGCCGCACTGATTTCAGTGAGGCCAGAATTTCACTCGGACTTTGTAAAGCAAGACCAAGTAGGTTCTCTGTTAAGCATACACCCCTGCGTATAGGTATTTAATTACAGAGCGAGAGTTATTTCCCAGCTCATACAAATTCTACTTACACAATGGTATGTGTACCATAGACAGTAATAGCATCATACCTTATATTGAAATTGTTACAAAGTCTGTCTTAATATAGCCAGCTCAACTACAGCGTGTTTTAGTTTGAAACATCAGTTTAAGCCGTTTTCCCGCTCTTGAGTATTGGGAACCTCAAGCTGGCATATTACAACCAGTTCCCTCATACCCAGCCCCGCCTCTGAAGGAACACAAACTTTGGCCAAAAACTAGATGGTATATGAACAGTACTTCTTCTTAAGACAATTACAGTTCTAGAGATATGACCTCAGACTTTTTAATGCACTGCTTCCTCACTGAAAATTTTCACACTAAATACAAAAACGGAGAGTAATAAATTTAAAAATGAGTATCGATCACTTCCCCAGCATCACTGAGATTTTGGTTGACTCCTAAGTATAGGGAGCAGTTTACATTAAGGCAATTTCCCGCCATGAGATTGAGTAGGCAAGCAATAAACAATGATTTCAAAACTGGTTTTACAATATTTTATTCTATTAAATATGAAAGAGCATACATACAGGTGTTATTTTTGAGGACATAAATTACACAAGGATTACATGTTCTGTCAGAAAAGCACAATAATGAAACATCTTTACATTTCAAACTTTTCTTGTTAGCTTTTAACAAATGAATCTACTTCTGTTGCAAACAAGTAACGAGTGCTATTGAACTTTTGCAAATTCCCACAAAAACATCATGCTTAGTAGGATACTTTAAATATTGTAAAGATGAAATCAGAATTAGATTTCTAAATAACAAGATGGAAGAGATTTACTACTTAATCAAGATAAATGACACACTGAAATAGGAGCCGAGACAAAATTGGTCATTCATTAAAAAAAAAAAAAAAAAAAATCCACTTGAGACACCACATTTGAATCTGCTTTCTTTACTTGCAGGAATAGTCGCTGTGATTATGTGCATTAAAAATGAGCAGAACTGCCCCTAAATATTTATAAATGTAACGACAAAGTTTAGACGTGCTGGTTTTCTAGTTCATTAATTTTTCCACTGAAACCCCCCCGCACCCATGAATCTATTTGAAAAAGTTTGAAATTCAGCTCTTCTGTTGAGGGCCACTCGAGCCTATGCATAGACTTCCATGTCTTCCATGGTCATCTGTGCAGGGGGCTACTGCATCCTATGTACGGATTTTGGGTCATCGTTGAAGTACCGGACTGAGTTACCACTGACTTGTGAGAGCAGGGTTAGTCTGTGGAAGTCCTAACACATTGTTTTTATAAACTTCATGTAAACAGGAATGTAATTGTATCATAATGAAAGCTCTCAGTTTGACATTTGGAAGACTACTTGGATAAAACACGAAATAAGCATGTAGTTTGGGTTGTGTTGCTAGGGATTAACTGAGGTGGTTTAATATATTAACACAAACATTAACAGAGTGAAACAGACAAGCTGATGTTACTGCAGGCTGTAGTTTAATTTTCAAGAGGAGTAATGAAACACAATTTCTACAAATGGTAATTTTTTTTAACTAAGGACTTCACATTTATTTATAAAACCACGGAAGTGGGGTAATATTCCTGATATCTTTCAAAACATTCTGCAAAAACACAGCTTGAGCCTGCAAACACTAGAATATACAAGCAGTGCCAGGGACCTCCAAGGTAAGCATTCTCATATGGCAAAGAGCTGCAGGGTTGTCTTTGCTTTTTTCGGAGAATGCTCAATAAAAGTGCAATATAGTGAAGCAACTAATCTAATTATTATGCTGTTGTTATTATTGATGAAAAGTGTTCAGATATTTTATAGTTGTGCCTTTTGTAGGGTGGGCATTCTGGTTTGAGTAGAGCCAGACCAGGTGAGAAGGGATGGGCATGGCACACCCACGCATTTTCTTTCCCAGGGTGGTAACGCCCCAAAGCAGTTCTACTGTTATAATCCCATCGACAGCTAAAGCATCCTGCTGCCCAGTTTCACACCGATAGTTCTGTTTTGACAAAAGCTGATGTTTGTTTTGCTTTTCATTTCCACTCTGGCCTGTTCTCCCTTTCAGCTCCTCGGCACCCTTCCTTTCCCCACCCAGCCTCTTCTCTTCCTGAGATGTCAGAAGTACGTACGTTAAGCTTTGGAACCTGAGAACGTGGAGGTATTTTTTGATACTACAGGGCTGTGTTTGTATTGTACCATATTATCTCCTGCTATGCTATTACAGTTACAATATAAATCTTCTAACTAGTTGATACCTGATGCCTTTCCCATATAAATAAAAACCAACGTACCATTCAGCCACGAACACATGACACTTGTTAGAAGAGTGGCCTTTACCTTCCACAAGTCCTCTTTTCCAAACAAATGTTGAGGGATCTTTTCAAAAAAACCCAGCTATGAAATATTCCTTTAAGCAAACAATTTCACAGTAAAATAAAGAAAAATATATCCAGAAAATAGCACTCTCTCAAAATTAAAACTTATATACATCAAGAAGTAGTTGAGATTTTTCCTCATTCGTTTATCAGTTCTACATTATCTGTAGATAAGCAACATTATTACTAAGAGTTATGAATAAGAAAAACAAATCTAGTGAAGTAAGTGTCGTGTCTTTTTTAATACTCTTGAGAGATCAAGGAAATTCAGCATTCAACTTTATTATTATAATTATTTTTAATTAAGGTAGCAAAAGACTGTTTAAGCTTAATTCCCTATGGGTTTGAGTATCTAAGACTTAGATCCTTCAATGCGCTCTAAACAACCCATGCCGCTACACTTATAATCACCTCTGGGTACAAATCCTCTGGATTCATTCTAGTTAGCTCTTTTTTCCTACGGAGTGGAAAATTGCCACTTAAAACTTACAAATCTTTGGACAGCTAGTGAGCTCTGATGAACTATTTTCAGCGTTCCTGTCTGTCAGTCAGACTTTTTGATGAAATTAGTATTCCACATTGCATGCTATGGAATGCTATGTCAAGAGCTTGCATTTTTATCTTTTGGGGTTTTTTCCCTACTTAACTGAGGTTTAATTCATGGCAACTTCCATGAGAAAAGATGATGTGCTTATGTCCAAGTGTATCTATTTAAAGAGAAAGATTATTCTCCATTCCCATCCAACAACTATTCAGGCAATTAGCCTTGTAGAAGTCAATAAAAAGTGACAGATCAATCACTATCTTCAACAACTTCACTCCGCCACTATTTTGAATTGCTGTGGGTTTTGAAAAGGAAGAATGGGTTTATTTTTTTCTAAATTGCTTTCGTGTGAGAAGAATAGATTTTTTTAAAAAAATTCTCCTTTCATGTGAGAAGGAGTGTTAAACTTGTAAACTGTGAACTTAACTGATGCAAACCAATGCCCAACAAATGCAAACCTGTGAACAACTATCATTAAATACTCCGACGATATATCCAACTCAAACACTTGCAGCCCAGGATTTTAAGGTACATCAAAATGGCAAAGGTACAGGTAGGCATTTTTTAAATCACTCCTCAACGATTAGGTGCCTAATTCCAACTGACTGAAAAGCCTAAATTTTCTGGCAATCTCCTAGATGCTGTCTGTGTCTTTAAGTTTTCAAGTGAACTTAAAAGCTGGTGCATAGTATGCTAACAAGGACTTATGACAAATTCAGCTACCTGTAGCCAAATACCACGTTTATGCCATGCAAAGGACTTTTTTAAAAAACAGACACTGGGCAATAATTTTCCACAGTTTAACTTATGCACAGCCCTGAACTGTCTCCTCCTGTTCTGTGAGAAAAGACAATCAAGAGCTAGAAATGCGTTGCTGGAGCGGGTGGAGGTGGGGGGCTGGAAGCGTGTGCTGGCCTCTGGGGTTTCGCAGTGGAAGACGATCTACAGCACGGCTGTATCACCGTGTTGCTGCACGCATGGATGGTACATAGCATTGTCAATTTTTAATAATGGACATTGAACAATTGGGACAGTTTAGAGAATGACCTTTCGATTTAATTAAAGCTGGAAAATGGCTTCACATTTCTGGGATTAACCTTTTTAGATGGAGACGGATGTTCCAGAAAGGGATTAGAGTACAAATGAATGGTCCCTCAATTTAGAAACTAAGCAGCTGTAAAAAGAAAGTTACAATTTTGAAACATAATTAAACTGGTCGATTGTACAGTTTCTTATGCTGACTTTTAAATGATACTAAAATATTGCAGTATTTTGAGTCATTTAAAGATCTGCTCAGTGTAACATGATTTATGCTTTCCAATACAAAATTGGTTGTTAACATTTCCTTCAAAAAACCCCACCTGACTTGTTTTGGTAGTGGGTAATTTAAATGTAATGGACAGTAAGATTGCTTTTAACTCTGCATTAACGTGCATCAACCTTCTTGCGAACATAAGCTTGTGATTTCCTCATTTCACTCCCTCACTAGCAACTGAAATGTCTTCAATTAGAAGTATGCATTGATTATACGTTGATCTACATTAAATATAGGGTACATAAGAAAAATCCTAGCATGTTTTTTTTACAGAGCACCCAACTGAAATCTTTACAAAAGATAAGATAGTTATCCATTCTTCAATGTAATAGACACAGATGCCACTTTTATAAATGTACCCTTATGTTCACTCGCCAATAAAATAGTAAACAAATCAACTTTTTAAACCATTTTTTATAAATTATTAGAGTATTTTTACCGACACTCTCTGACAATATACAAAAATAATACTACAAGATACCAATCAGTCTGACCTACCCCTCATTTCACAGAAAAGTAGAGGTTATGGAAGGATGTTCTTGTAATCAGTCATCACCGTAGATGTCTCCTGCAAACGGTAGGTGTACGTGGCTGCCCGTGACGTTGGGAAGTCGAGAGAGATCAGGCAGGTTCTGGATGCGTGACCTGAGTTCTTTCCGTACTTGGGAAACTCTGGCTAGCTTGCGTTTGTACTCCTGTAAGGCAGAAGAATTCAACATGAGACTCTTTTGCTAATACCATCCCTACTATTTACTGCACTTGACATTTTCTAAAGAAAGTATTCCTTCTGTGAGTTAGATGACTAAACATCCTTTAATAGGTGAGAGCCTAGAGAATTGGGTATTCTGGAGGCAGAGGCATCAGGTCTAGCATTTTCTCAGCGTCTGACTTTGGAAGCATAGCCACGGGATTTTTCTGCTTTGAATTGTAAGTACATAAATGCTAAATGAGGCAGACAATCCCAGTTAACACAACTACATGTGTTCCTCCATGTGACTAGTATAATGGGATAATTCTTAGAAATTGTATTAAGGATAATGGATACACGTACTCTACTATCATTCTCGAAGTACAGGAAGATAAACTTACTGATGTCAAAGTTGTTACTTTCAGAAGTTACTTACTGATGAAAGAATAAAAAACAACCAAATACCACCTAACCAGGCCTGTTGATCAGCCCCACCAAGCTGACCAATCATAAGTATTTTGTATTAACTTTTATAATAAAAACGATATTGCATCAGTACATTTATGGATCTAACCCTGAGTTTTCAGAAACTTTTTGAATTGGGGACTTAGGATTTCATATTGTGTTGGAATACAGGTCAAACCACTCATAATTCATCTATTTAATGATTATGAGGCACTTTTCACATGAAACAACATTATACAAGATAAGGTATTTAACATTGTAAACCAGTGCACTAGAATATAGTTAGTGCTCACCTATTAAGAATACAAAACACAATGGAGAATACCAGTTTGTATAAAATGAAAACGGTTATTCCAAAATGTAGGAAGATTAGGGTACAATTTACAGGAATATTTACATTTCAAAAACCTGGAAACACATTTCTTTGGAGAGCAAAAGAGACTAAGCATTAGCAGGCAAAGCGGTGATTCATGAAAATATACTGTAATTCACAACACATCAAATGCAGATGCTTTCTAGTGCGGCTGCGGGTTTTGCTGCAGCCTGGGAATGGCTGGAAATAACAAGAAACAGTTAACCTACAACTTGGATAATCAAGATCTCATGATTATAACAACTTCTAAATAATAGTGGGGAAAAAAATCTACATCATCCTATAAAAGGAAATAAACAAATACATATACAAATCAAATATAAACACTTTGAAGTTCCAGCAAGTATAAAAACACTAAGCAAAAGTCTATAAAAATAACAATCATGCTATTTACAAGGTCTAAACATAATTTTAAACATTTTTCTACACTGTTAATAGCATGGAGTAAAAAGGAAGGCCAATGAAAAGACCTTTTGGTAGTAGAACCCAATACAGTAGTACACATGTGAAATACCTGGGGCATGATCAAGATTATTGGACAAGGTCCAACACACATAAAAACAAAGTTTGAGACTATTAGCAGTGTGGCCTTCTTACCAAGGGCAGTAAGAGAACCACAAGAAATCTTAAATTCTTAATGAGAAAGTAATGCATAGCTAAAAAAAGGTAATAATTAAATCTTTACATAGAAAGAGAAGAAACTGTCCCCTGAATTACGTTCATCAATTCCTTGTTATCATTTATATTTAAAAATTAAATATTACATGCAGTTCAGAATATTACGAGATACTAAATACAGTGAAAATACTACAGATGCCCCGTCAGCAGAACTGTAAACACTTGGTGAGGGTACACAGGGCAAAGCAGCATCCCTTTTACGACACAAATGATCAAAGATGCCTTATAACTGCAAGTCCTTTCATCCTAGGAAAAATGTCACTTGCTCACGCTTGCCTAAAATATCCTCTCTGGCGTAAGTGACTTCAGGACATGGCTGTGGAAATGAAGGGCTGTATCCTGACACTGTATCCTTACAGTAATGCCCAAAGGCCACAAATACTTTACTGTTTTATGTCTAATATTACAGCTGCATCCAGAGGCCTCAGTGAGCTGATTCTGTGCAAGCAGAATGGCAGCATGTAAAAAGCTGGTAACAGAATACTTCTTGCCCTTTTCACTATTAATTTTAGTCCAGAGTGCAGAGATAGACTCCTGACTATTATTTTAGGGAACAGATTTTAATGTCAGAGGAAAAGACAGGTTTCATTGTTTAGTGAAACAAACAATTTGGCAATATACAGAACACTAGTTAACCAGAATCACTATTTTCAGAAGCAGGATGGCTGGAGATTGAGCACTGGGCAACGAGGGCTTTGAGCAAGGTTGAAGCTAGGAGACGTGGCCTCCGTTGCGAAAGACATACTGCTGTACAGATGAGGATTCTGTAAGCAGAATCAAAACGCTCAAAAGGCTCAAAATTAGTAAAAAAAAAACCCTATAAAATCATTCCAGCAGTTAATTCTTGTAAATGGTGTTTGAATGAGCTGAATCCTAAGTTCATTCTCTGTCAACGAGGAAAGTGAAGCAGCAAATCGGCGTCCCTTCATAAGCTTGAGGCATGATGCTAGGCAAATAGGCACAGATCACACTTAGCAGCTATATTCTCTCAAGACTTTACTCCAAAACCTGAAATGTGCCTTAAATTAGATTGCCAGTTTCTTGACTCCATTAAAATTCCCTTTAGCTGATAATAAATCATTTCCATAGTAACATCACATTTCTGACATCCAGCATTTTCCATATAAAATTTGCCTGGGACGTGTTGCCTAGTGAATATCAGCTTGATCAATATTACTGACAGTAGGTTCCTTTTTCTCACTAAGGAAAACGTTCTCATAAATTCAGTCTCCCACGTAATACAGTCTTCTTCCTCTCGCCAACACCTTCAGCATAATGCACAGTCTCAGGCAGTCAAAACTCGTTCCTTGTGCCTTTTTAGAAATAGAGACCCCTGAGAAGGTTTGCTCAAAGTTTTTACTATAAAACTAGAGTAAATAAAAAATCAGACAAGGTTTTATAGTTCATTATATTATTGATGCAATATAAGCTACAGAATGCAATTTTAATACAATTTTGGTCATCCAAAGCATATGTGAGATCTGCAACTACAGGTTAGATGTCCATGACAATCCTCCCTCACAAGTAGAAATATTATTCACCTCATTTTCCATGACACTCCCATAACCATTCTAGAAATCACTGGAAATGTCTAGTTTTCATGACTGGTGAGAATTTCAAAAGAGGGACAATTTTCAAGTACAGTGACTTAGCAGTTTTGAGATACTTTCAAAGGGGTGGCTTTTTACAGTTTGACCCAATTTAAAATCACTAGTTGCTTCTGAAAGGGTTTGCTTATATATTTTTAAGGCTGGCATTACTTAAGTAGTCCTGGACTGTTGGCATATCAAGTACTCATTATCAATAATACTCGTTATTATTTTATCATAATAGCATGCACATGTACCTACAACATTTTTCCTCAGTGTATATGTTATGAGTGTGACTTAATTAAAGCAGAGGAGTAGGAATAAGCATATCTCAGTGTTATTTCTGATATTGTTGGTCCATTAGAAATGCTGGATACTATACAACCCAGTAACAATTTGCCCATATTGTTGACACTTCTAACTGCAGAAATCCTCGTGGAGAAGTTAAATTTCACTTTTGTTATGTTGATTTTAAGATACACTTCAAATTGCCCCCATGTAAATGAGGCAAGATGCAAGCTATTTACTTCAAACAGTCAAGGACAGGCAGAAGTATGATGTTTTCTTTTGCTACACTGAGCATAATTTGCATCGCTTGCTACCTAAGGAGAACCTTACTCTTGGGATATATGTGCAACCTGATGTATGGAATTAAAGTCCCTTCAATTTCTCCAGTGGTCTAACATAACACTACTTTCAAGCAATAATTTTTTGTACTTCCAGTCATAAAAGTAGGTTTATGAGATAATTAGAAGAACTTATTTTGCTCATTAGAATCCCACTGATTACTACAGTTTCCATTACTCGACAGGGTAGAATATGGATATTTTGTGAAAGCAATGCTAGCAACCTATGGATTCCACACCTAGATTAATCGTAATTCTCTATCAAATAAGTACCAGGCAAAAAAGCCAAATAATTTTTGATTAGGCACTACAATCATAATGAATAATAAAAACATGGGCAGGCCAAACAGGCTGTGCACCGCAGAGGGTATTTTCTCTTCCAACTGAAATAGGCTGAAATAGATCTTAATATAGAGTTTCTGCAATTACTATAGAGAGGTGCTACAGCTAAAACAACCTGGAACTTCATGGATATGCTTTTCCTTTACAATATTAATATGACTTTGAACCCTCACCTGATCATTAAGACTACAGCATGCATCAAAATACTGTGTGGCAGAAAATGTATAGCAAAGTGAAAGAAACAAAGTCCGATTCTAAAGCAAGAACAAAAGGTTTGCAGAAAACACAAATACTTAATCTGCACTCTTGTTAGCTACAGAAAGAAAGGTAGGGTGGAAATCAATACTCCCAATACAGAGAAACAAAACCCAAAAGGCTTAAAAGGCTTTTAAGGTGTTGAGGGCCTGTGTATACATCAGCATCCATGGCCTGTATGTACATCATATTTAAAACTGAGATCTCTGGCTTTCTAGGTCCGTTCCAACCTTCCAGCTTCAGGTGCAGATAGCGGAGCTGTGTTACAGAGCAAAGGCTTCTCACGCACTGTGTCCAACAGCACAGAAACCACTAGAAATCTTCAAAGGCTCAGACAATAGCAAATGGCATGTGATACCCCGATACCTAGATTCTGAAGTTCAGAAACACAGCATTTGTTCATAGACCCCACCTTGGTAAAATCTAACGCATCACCCAGTCTGGGTATTTTTCTGCAAGGAAGACTGAGAACTAGAGTTGAAGGAGTCAGATAAGCCTCACTACCACTCTGGAAAGCGGGTGAGCATGGCTTCTCACGTTGTTCACTAGCTTGAGCCTTTAATCATACTGTTTACCAGTGTTAAGGATGAACAAAACCCTGAAATAACTTTCATTTAAGACACTGAACAGAGCCTGAACACATCTATATGCGTTACACATGCACACAAGGTTGAAAAATCAAGGACGGTTATGACAAGCTTAGGAAAGGACTGACTTGGCTAACTTTCCTTTACACATTCTGCCTGTTCACTACAAAACAGATTTTTGGAAGAAAGCTTCAACTTTCCAGTATGTTAGCATCTATCAGTTTTCCATTAGGTCTTACCACATTTAGAGCAAAACAAATAGCACTGAAGCAATGACCTACCTAGTGACTGCTTTGTTTACTCCTCATTGTTCTATTGCCTCACACATTACTTACTGTATGCAGATTTACTAATATTCTCATAGGTTTTCTAATAACATACTTCACCATTAGAAAACATAATTTATTATTCAGAAAACTTCTTTGAGCTGACAGATCAAAATGAAATGCAACCTCTAATTTTGAGTGTCTCATTTTTCTTAGTACTTAAAATTACCAAGAACTTAATGCTTCAAAGCAAATTTTCTAAATTAAGTTAAAATACTAGAGACTCCTCAGCTTGTCTGCAAATGAAGCAACAGGAACCAATGAACTCAGAAGTTTAACTAAATTAGTGACCACCTGGGGAACACTTGATTAAGTGACTTTTTGTCTACCATCAACCGTTATGCTGTGGTACAGACAGGAATACACTGCAGCTCTTCAATTCATAAATTCCTGAGTGCAGCAGCAGTAAATAGGAACAAAGCATTTTCCCATTGGAAGGGTGATTATCAGAAATGTGAAGTCCTTCAAATGGCCACAAACTATTCTTTCCATTCCTTGAAAATGCAATTTGTCTAGCTCCTTCCAGCCTGTACCCGGATCTCAAATCTTGTTCATCCCAGTCTTGAGTCTTGGTCTCCATCTCCACTCCTTCAACACTGTTCCTACAACCAATCTCTTTGTCCAATAAAGCTGTTCAATGCCTCTCAGACTCCAGTCATGCCTGTATTCACATCCAAACACTCACAATTGTTTTTTGCCTAACTGTTCCTATTTCCTTCCTTTCTGGCTCCAAATCTGAGTTCTTCCCTTTCCAATCCTGGTCTGCTCTTATCACTGTGTCTATAGTTTTGGCTGCGTCTCGTTCCAGTTCCACATATTTCTCCCCAGTGCTATACTCAGCCTGTCCTTGTTGTCTGCCTATATATTATCTCCATCAGATCTCCCTATCACCTCACAGCAGTTTTTGCTTCCATTCTCTTAGTTGAAAGGAATTCCAGTTCCTCACATTTCAGTTCTACATGATGCTATGCTTTTCTGACCAGTCACTCCCTTTCTCCTCAGCCAGCTGATCTCCTATTCCTTTCTTTACTGTAATGTCTAGTCCTGGATCCCTTCTTAATCTCTGCAGCCTCTGGTGCCAAGTTCTGTGGGCACTTGCCCACTTTCTGCGTTCAAACCCACCGGCTTCCACCTCCCCATTACTCATGGGAGCCACGGACAACCCACCCATGGAAGAAGTTCTCTGCTGTCCTGTCAGGTGCTTGGCCCATGGTCAGCCCAGAGAACAACTGTATACAGTTGCAATTGCAGAAGAAGTCTTCTTTAGCCCAGGCTGGAAAAATCTCTGGCAGAGAAGCTCTTTGTGGAAGTTAGTAATCCAAATTAAAGGATATCAGGGTTCAAGTTTAAAGGAATCTCTGAATGAAAAGCTTTGATGGTCTATTAGAAAAAACACGCCTTTAGCAATGAATTTAAGAACAGTTGTGTAAAGTCTTCAGGCTCAAATATTTACTGTACCCAACAGCTGAACTGTAAAATTGTGTACGTCAGACGCACATTCCTCATTTCATGCAACCCTTGCCTGCAGGTCATTACAACAGTCTCAGTTCCAACTTCAGATTCCACATGTGCAACTCATCTTTCTGAAGCTAATGCTGTGAGTGTCGAACCGCTAAAACGTGGACTTTGATGTTCATTATTTAACAGAGACAAATGGACAGCTGAAAGTATGAAAATTCTGTAAAGCCAAGACTACATGTAACTATTTTGAAGATGAAAAGTGAATCTGAGAATGAAAGTAACACTGCAGGTCAATAGGTAGGGGATTTATCTATAGCTAGCTAAGAGATAGCTGTTTCAGATCCTCTTCTTTTGTCAATGACATATCTACATAAAGTAGACGCACGAGACCTAGTTTTATTGTAGCAAGGCTAAGTACTATTAGCAGTCTAGTCCAAGCAGCAGAGAGCTTAAAGCAGGCTAATGTATATAGATTTTGCAACTGCAGCACAGGGCCACTCGGCGTTAACCTGTGAGCAAGAAAGAAAATGAAAGAAAAGTGTTTCAATCAGAAGTGTTTTATTGACCTCAGATTGGGCATTAGCTGTATTTCAAGTGAAATAAATAAAAGTAATGCAGGTAGAGGACCTCAACTTTCTGCTACAGGTAGGCCCAGGCTGTTGACCTCGTGCAATTCAGTAATCAATCAGTGCAGGTCTGTCTGTGCAAAACTGGCCTTGGACATTTTCATCAAGCTCTTCAAACATTTTTTTAAATTATTTATTTCTGTCTTTTATTTTCCCATTTCATAAATGACTCCTATCCAACCTGAAGAAACAAATGTGAAGGACAACTACCCTACAATTCCAGAACAGTCCTACCTTAAAAGCATGTGGCTATTTCTTAAAGAGATTTTTTAAATAATGGTTCTCAAAATACGCCAAGAAATGCCAGGGGGTCATCCAATGTGTGTACACTCTAATAAATCTTACCAGCTAGACAGTTTCATATTACACTTGTCGACTTATTCTCACAATTTCATCAAGTAGCTTGAAACATACATTTTAGAGACACGGCTTCTAAAGAAGAGGATTTAGTTACAGCTCAAAGCCAAGCATTCACAAGCCTGATTTGCTTTAATAGTAGTTGAAAGTGCTCAGCGTCACAGGAGAATTGAAACTGTAGTTTATGCGACTAATGAGAATAATTATCTGTGTAAGACAAAATGTTGACATGCTGCATGGTAATTTTGTTTTTCTCACCTTTCCTGAGTGTGAAATAGAGACTTCAAATGCAGCATTCAGTGACAAGGATGGGAGCATCAGAAAGGTAATGTTGGAAAGGGAGAATTACACAGCAGCAACAGATATTCTGATTTACTTCTGGAAACTGCCCCTCACATATCCTGTGGGAATATCTCCAATGAAAACTCTACCATGCATGAAGCAAACAACCACACCCCTTCTACAGCCAACAAGAAAGGAGAAGCAGCTTAATTTTCTAACAATGCACAGAGATACAAGTTTTAGCATTTAAAAAAAAAAAACCAAAAGAAACAGTGCTTACCCTCAAGCTTTAATATTAAAAAAACCCCTATGATGAGAATGTCTTGCATAAGGGAAGCGATACCAATAGAGAGCACAGAGCAATTACAAGAAAAATTCACAATGTAAAAGTCTCTTATCAAACAAGAAATTTCAGGCAGCAAATTTGGCACCCCCATCCATTTTTGACATTATTTACCCAATTATGAATTGCTCAAATAGCTAGTTTTATTTGATAATAAAAATGGTGCAAAAAGAGGTTGCCAGGGCAGAAATTATGAGCAACCAGAGAAGAAAAAGTCTAGAGAGAAAGCAGAACACAGAACAAGTAAACAACATTAAATAGAACAAGGAAAGACATTTACAGTGTTTTTCCTGAAGTTTTCTTACCCATTATGAACTATTTTGCTCCCAAAAGCCTACACCTTGCAATAACCCCACTAATGCACATCCTTCTGTGATGTACTGATAAAAGAAAACAAGTATCAGAGGTTAGCAATCATTTCTATCTAAAATGTCTTAGCTTTTTAAAGCATCTTTCATCCATTCAAGCCACCTGCATTTCATTAAAAAGGTCTTTTTAAAATGATTATCCTGGTTTATATAGAAGCTCTAAGAGTACCTGTGGGGTTTGCTGTTTTGTAGGTCTGTATTTCTATCCAGTTGTGGATGAAGTGACCTTGGAAGATGAGGTCACCAGGAGAACATACTAAGTTAAATGTTTTTAATTTATTCCTGAGATATTTACAAATGAAATCATGAGTAATTCAGTACATGTTACAGAGGAAAAATGAAATAATGTAAAAAAGTTCTTTCATTCTTTCAATTTTCTTCCAATTTTTAATAAATGTCTAATTTTGGAATGGAGAATCATTGTTTGCGAAGTACGGCATTTCAGATATTCCTGATAAAGATTCTAATGACTGAGACTTTTGACTATTCAGTAGGCAGTAATAAAAATCTAAACATATGTACATATCTAAAATATCTGTGTGTCCTAAACTAGTTATTTGGGTTTCCACAGTGTTAAAAAAATGGAATTGCACAAAGTAGTAAATCACCCTAAATTCCCTGTTTTGCCATGTGCTTCTCGCATGTCAGTATGCATGTCACTTTGGTACATTTTCACCAGGTATATTACCCTGGGGTTTTTTTGTATGACAGAAACTCCAAATTTCTCTCTTATTCACACAAACTTCACTCTCACAAACTTGATACTGTTTTAAATTTGTATCAAAGGTTCCACAGAAAAACCTCAGGCTCTACTTCCATTTGCACAGGCCAAAATAAGAACCTGAAATCTTTCAAAATGTTGTTTTTCCAGTACCTCAGGAAAGCAGGGAAGTACATGGGGTGTATCAGATTTGATGTCCAAATTGCAAAATAATTATATCTGTCTCATTCCACTGGTGAGCTGCTTCAAATTCCCTGAGAAAACAAGATCTGAAGTAGCAATCGAGACTGTACTCTTGCTGCAGAAAAGGCCTTACCATTGAGGCAAACTGAATTGAATAGCAATTGAATATACATGGCTTGTGGGGCAATTTAAGAACTTTTAAAATATTTGTCCACCTCTTCCCTACTTGTTCAGTAAACTATTAAGACTGGTCTGTCCCTAAGTTCATGCTTGCAGATCTCTCATAAACATGAAGCTTGAAAGGGAAAAAAAAAAATTACACCTAGCACCTGACAACTGGGACTTCCATCAAGGGAAACAAACCCAGCAGGTCTGAACCTGCAGCTGAAGTTCAGGCAAGAGCTGGATCTACTGGCTGGCACAGCAAAAACAGTCTGCCAGGACATCTCTTAAGATTTCTGGTCTGTTGGACACAATCAGTTGTGGGATAGAGTAAGTGTTTAAGAAGAACATAAATGCCCTCTGGGTATGTGTTTCCAGCCTGCTATGAGATAGAAGGCTTGGGTATTCGGCCTGGGTATGCCACTTCACTTTCACTCTGCAGTGCAACAGTCATGCAAAAGGGAAACGTTTCCCCCATGTAGGAGGGGAAACTTGGTAACGAACAGCACTAAATCCAAGGGACACTTATGGGAAATGACTTAAGATCTAACCATGACTTGTACAATACAGACTTGCACCCAAGCTTAAGATACTGTCTTAAAGAGTGGCTGTAAAAGTCACCATGCATTCAGTTCTATTTTTTTTTAATTTTTTTTTTAAAGGGCTTGCCTTGTAAACCAAAAGGTAATTTCTCTACTGGCAAACCCACCTGCGAGTGGAAAAAAAAAAAAAAAATCAAGCTAGCCAGGCACCACAAGCTGAGGGGGCTTAGCAGCTCAAATGAGTCCCTCAGACTCCCAGCCAGCCCCTCAATACTGCAACATGGCAAGACCAGCCTCTGCTGAGAGAGGGCAAGTAATTGCTGATAGCACAGAGAGAGCACAACTGCCCCCCCCCTCCCTTTCACAGCTAAAAAGAACAAACTAAACCCCATGCCTTTGCCACTGTTCAGGGAAAGTCACTTGCTCGCATCTACATTATCAAGAGTCAAGACAATGGGGCCAAATAAAACCAGCAAAAAAACGCCTCCCCACAGTCATTCATCTGCAGGTTGAAATCTGCAACTGTGTAGGGCATATTTCATTACATTTCCAGGTCAACTGGACTTTAGAGGAGAAAGTTCATTGTGCAACATGGCAAAAGCTGTGTGATGTAGCATAAAAGCATGCTAGGTAATCAAATATTGGAAGAAAAAGTATTGTTAAACATACATGTGCCATGAAAAAGTGGGCAACATGCTTTGACAAACAAGCCTGTATGCAGCAGCATAAGAGGAAGGGTTTCTGCTGTTAAAACATTTTGCGGGCTGTGTAGAACATATCTCCTGCAGAAATTGTTTTAACTCTGCAAGGTCCAAACTTGCATTATCAGAAATGTGCAGTATCCCTCCCTCCCTCCCACTGCAGCATGGAGCCTGCCTGCTGTCCATCACAGTTTGTCTGTGTGTTTACATTTTGCTTTTACTGGAGCTCTAATGAAATTCAGTATTTTTCAGCAACTTTTTCCTACTGGTACTTGGGCACTGGTTTACATGCAGAAAATAAATTTGCTCCAAATTTTAAATCACATAATACAATTATGATTTCTTCAATTAACAAGTACATATTTAAACGCTAAGCCTTTATCAATTACATTAAAAGACGCAACCCTGGAGTTTGTGCTCAGCATTTTATAACTGAAGATAGCTAAAACCTAGATTATACATTTCGGTCTTTACTACCTTTTGTATTTTTAAGAATAGCTTCTGTAAACTCTCTTGCTCTTTTAGTTATTACCTAACTGAAAGTTAGCTATTCAGACACCAGAAGACAATGAATACTTACAGGTAACTCCAAAACTGAAGTTCAAGTGATCAGGATTATTCTACAGCCCCTACAGGAAATTACTCTCAGAAGCCTAAGAATTACTGTTTACCATTTAACAGAAGCATAAAGTTGAAACCCACAGCTGCTATTGAGCGTGTACAATTTTTCTGATTACGTTGCATGAAAAGAACATTAATTTTCCACTGACTACAGTAGCTGTTACCCAGCATGGCTCCGAGGATTTGGGGCTAGGATATTTGCCAAGTTGTACATGCATACATAGAGCGCAAAGGACACAAATGGAATAAATGAGATGCTCCTAGTCAACACAGTGACAGGAAGCTTCTCTATCTTGAACTGTAAGATTTCAAAAGATTATGCTAATAATCATTTTATGTTTTGCACATACATCAAAACAACAATTTTCAACTACCTGGCTTGCAAGCAGTTGCATGATCCTTTGGAGTCCAATATAGTAACACTGATTAGGCCAATAATAAAGCAGCACCCCTCTAGGACTCAAGGATTAGCACTAAGTGTAACAGCTCTACTGGAGTGTGGGTTGGGAATAAAGGAAGATCTCGATGTTCCACAAAACTGGCCTGGATTCTTCTCTCTGCATAAGTCAGAAGACTGTAATCAGCCAGGAGATTAAAAAAAAGAAAGAAAAAAAAAAAAGAAGTTTCGAGGTGCTTCTTTCTAGAAATGCTGAGAACATGGGTAAAAAATGGCTGCAGAAGAAACGGCCCATTACATTTTCACTGGCATACGGGAAGACTTTCGCTTACAGGCATTGCAGCAAGTGAATACACTGACAATCCATATAAATTACAGGTGAGTAGCTAGCTAGGAAACCAAAGGAGTAGTGGTTTAAAGATTACTTTTTGGAGGATAGCCTAGTCACTGTTAGCAATGTCTTGCTGCTGTCTCTGTTCTAAGACAGTACTATGGCACAAGAAGAAATCCAGAAAATCAGGAATTGTTTGTTCTTGAGAGGAACATGCTGTCTGAAAAAGTTCATGCAGGTTCCCCAGAACCAAACCAGTGTGTCGTGACTGTACTTTCTGCTTTGGGTTTGTACCTGCATCACTGTTTGTGCTTTATTCCACTATTTTTCAGCCTTAGGATAAAAAGGCTTTGAGATAACATTACTGAGCAAGAACACCTGATTTCTTCCACAGATAATAATACAAATAGGGACTTTCCACTCCTGTATCTTCAGATAATGCCATAGCTAAGCACAGTAATTGTGTTATGGCCAAGAGAGCAAATTAATAGGTATACACATAGACAAAATTTATTTCTCTCCTCAGAAGTTGCATTATAATATCATCCTATGCCAAATGATGGGTTTCTCTACTGGAAATGGCACTCAATTCACTACATGACCTGTGACAGCAAGCACAAGAAATGCCTGGCTTTCAAGATGGCATGCTAAATTGTTCTGCTAAACAGTGTTTAGCAAGACGCTGAAGAAAAAAAAAAAAAGACAGTGGTACAGCTTCTAGATCTAAATCATTTTAAACTAAAGGTCGTTTAATGTACCATTGGCTAAAAAAGCAACAGCAAAAATCACCACCACCACAAAAAAGTTTTCCTAGGGCAGAAGGCAGAAAATGAGGAAAGAAAACATGATTTACTGGCACCCATGCAGTATCTGTCAATTACATTCATTATTAAGGAATCATAGATGAGTGAAAAACTGAAAAGATATAGCTGGAAGCTGCCCATCAAATATCAGTTTAACTAACCCAGATTTTTTTCTGGATGCCAAGTACTCCTGAATAAAGTTGGAACCATGATGGCAAAGCTCACCTAATTTATCTATCAAATATACTGACCTTATAAATGAGCCACCACCTTGTGACCATGGTTCACTATGGCTGATGGATGTCAATTATCTCCATCAAAAAATGGGGAACTTAAAATGGGAGAGTTTATGATGTTTCTAGAATACATCTAGAATTTAACCAGGTTTCACCTTGATACTCTTTAACTCCCAGGCAACGAATAGCACTGCTGAGTCTTGACGTGTAGGATAGCAAAGACCAGGTGGAGGGAGGGAGGGAAAGGAAGAGGAGATTCTATACGAATGCAACGTCCTCAGCATTTTCTTAGTGACCATGGTTTGAGGAGAAAGCAAAGTTAGAGCACAGAAAAGAAGAAATAAAGCGATGGCTCAGATTACAAACTGAATTGGGATGTGACGCAGGAAACAACTGATTTCCTATCTCCTGCCCTTGCAGAATCATTCCTCCTACTCTGGTAGTTACCAGCAACCTAGAAATAAATTACATGAAAACTGTGTGTGTTTGAAGCATTGCCAAGTGTAACACTTGGGGGAGTTATACCGTCTGCTCTCTACCACGTTCTACCACGTTCTCGATGCAAGGGCTCACATTTATTGCCATCAGGACAGCTCCGAGGCTTGTTTTTGAAGAAGTTACGTGGCGCTCAGTGCTCCACATAAAATCCAAGAACTTGTTTACAGGCACAACTCTGGAACAAATGAACGATGTTGTCCCTCTAACTCTTTTGCTGTCTGACAAATGAAGTATTTGGGCCAGAGTAAAATGAACTTTATCTGAATGCTATTGACTTAAGAGAAACAAAGGATGAAAAGAAACACATAACTAGGAATGGAAAGGGGTAACGAGAACCTAACACTTGAGGAACTAGAGCAAAGTAAGTATCTACTTGATGTCTAGGACCACAGTCATGCAAATCTTGCTTCTCCAACCTTCTTCACATTGCTTTATAGCTATTTTTGACATGCCGTTAATGTGCTATTTTCAGAAGTGACTTCAAAACAAAAATCTTGTTGAATGGTGGAACTCAAAGCTCAAATGCTTATCTCCAACTTTCAATTCTGTGTCTTTCAAAACTTTGCTCTCCCTGTCTTGCAATGTAGTAACTAACAAAGCAGCCACAACACATTTCCTACCCCCAAACTCTGCATGCAGCAGAGCTTTAAAACCATTGCATGTGCTGACTGCAAAACTGAACCTCCACATCTGGTTTACAGGGCCTCCAAGATGGAGCAGCATGCAGAAGTCTGATTTGGATGCGGGGGGTGGGGGGACCAAACAAAAACCCAAAAACACAGAGGGAAACATTTAACTTGCAGGCAGATCAAAGGCTTAATTTTACAGTGATTTCTATCTATTAGTTAACACTAGCCTATACTTAAATCAAAAGACTCATAGAATAGCTTGAAATACTTAAGGATTTGTGCTAAATTATAAAATACTGATTAATATTCCAGCCCTCTGGTGCACATCTACTGTAACTTTTACAATTATTTTAAAAAGCATGTAGCATTCTTCCACTTCTCAGCTTCCTCCCTCACCCCCCACTTAAAATGACATGTACACTATGGCAAACCAAGCCAGCTACGGAGGGAGAACTGGTCTCTTTCACACTGCAAAACCAGTTTGATTCAGAGAGGTAAGGCTGGGGCCAGATAATGCTGTTAACAGTAATTTATCTTCTCAGAGTCCTTATTTTGTCCACCAATAAAAAAGTAAAACATATTTGTCTCATGTTCACTGATTTTTCTGCCTAAAAAGTAACAGTACATTCCTCTCCTATGTCCCTAAAAAATACCATTCTCATTGGCTTAAAAATGTGTGGGTTTTTTTTTTAATTTGGTAGTGTAAAAAAACAAGTAACTAAAATTCCTTCCTCACACTTTGTCTAAGTGTTCCAAATATTCTCATTTAAATAGGTACCATCGCATTTGAAATACTGAAGCTCTTCTTCAATCTGAAAAAGTTATGACAGCAGATTTTTCTTCATTTTCTTGATGGAGCAGTGTACTTCATTTGATAACTGTGAAAAAGGGTTTGTTTTTTTAAAATTAATTTGAATTCATAATACATTTCTAAATTACCAAACCACTGAGAATTTAGAACCTGCTGCGAGGTCAATTTCACAGACGAAGAAAATTAAACCAAAAGTTGCTTTTGTGGAAAACAAACAATTTAATCTAATAGTGAATCAGGCAAGAAAATAAAGCAGCCAGTGATGTTGGAGAGAGTAGCTCAAAACACTGGCTCTTCAGACTTCTCTTTCAATCCTATTATCAAATGCAAATATTTTACACCCTCAACAGTACCATATATTCAAGATGAGGCAGCAGAGTGGTAAAAGGCTGTTCAGTGAAAGGTGATGCTATTTGATTCCTGTAAAGAAACAGCTAAACGTCCTAACTCCATCCCAGAATTAGCCCAATTCTCCATCCCACAGTAATTCCCACCCTGTGTGCCCCCTCCAACTCTCCCCTCCCCATCCCAATATCCCTTGACGTATTCTACGATGTCCAACTGTTGTTTTGGCAAAGAGCAGCAGAGGTCATGGCTAGTTCCATGCTACACAGGCTGACTGGATAGCAGACTGAGAGGAGAAGAGGAACTGAAGCACTCCTTTGGGCTTCTCTTCTATCCACTTACTCACAAAACTAATTTTATCAAACTTCTAAGGAGCTGAATTAATTTTTAAGATTGTTTCCCTGTCATGTGTAAGAATTGATGGACTGGCGGCATGACTGCAATAGTCAAGTCTCCCGAGAAATCAGACTAGCACAATACCTATAAGCCTTCTGTTTTAGCAATTCACTCTCCCCTCTTCCACCAAGCACTGCCACCAGTGTCCAAGAAGTGTTAGAAAAGTGTTTTGGCCTCTCTAATCACGTCAACTTTATGCACTTTTTATCTCAGAGATACATTTTCATACTATATTAGCAGAATGAAGTTCCAGGACAACATAGAGTTCATTTACAGGACTTATACATCATCCTGAGTTGCTTCCCTGCATTGTTTCTCCTTATTTCCATCATTTTTAGTCCACAGCATTCCAGACTGTGGCAGTGGAAAAACTTTCCCAACAACTCCAGAGTAGATTAATCCAGTATTCTTTTACTTTTGGCAGGACAGTGAAGTTTCAACAACTGTTTCAGCTTGAAGACAGAAATAAGTGCACTCTGGCCATTCCTTTGGTCTAGAATTAAATTTTAAGGCAAGTGTAAGGACCACTCTACACCCATCAGGTGATGGTGAGCACTCCTGTGACAACTTTTTCCATTTCTCCCTTTCCACAGCTAAGAAACTACTTCTCAGCAAGCACAACAGATCTGGAATAGTTTCCTCACTGCTGCTGAAATAGCTCTCCCAATTGCTCTCTTGCTTTTCCATTACACCCCCCAGAATAACTAACGCATACAGCTTCAAGAGATAGTCAGTAATGAGCACTGGTGTTTTCACACTGTCCTCAGCCATGTTTTAATTCACAGCTTCCAGGTTGTACCCCCTCCCGCAGACATCCGTACCATACCCCTCTCAATCAGGGAAACCTAGGTATGAAAAAAATAATCCATCTTCTAAGACAACACATTTTGAAATAAGGTGCTGGAAAGAAATAAATAAGTTTGTGTGTGCATATAAATATATACATGATCATAAACCTCAGCTTGCAATTCCAGTCAAAGCAAGAATGAACTCTTCCACCAGGCACATGTAGCATCATGCAAAAGCCCAGCAGTTGTCTTCCATTCCTCCCTCAGCACTTTGATTCAGAGGGCACACATGGGGTGTGTGTGTTTCGGTATGGAGGTAAGCCTTCCAGCTTGGCTTCTGCAGAGAAAAAGGCTATCGTTCTTGGAGATTAATTTTCAGAATCAGGCCAGTTTTAATTAAATTACAGTTGCTACTAGCTGAAAAGAAACATTCTTCAAAACTCTGGATTTCATCTGTGTGCTTTAACAGAAATATAAAGACCGTTTTTAAGAACTGTTTTTTTCAGCAACAGCCCAGCTAACAGAAGCATTATTTTCCCTAACAGTTTTAATCTTTTCTCAGCTGGGGCTCTACTGCTCCATGAAGTGGCCTACTACTCTGAGCTCTTTAACCAGGAATAGCTGAGTTTATAAGACGCCTGGATTTTATTTTTTGAAGTTAAATTCCCACGGTTTACTATACTTAGACATTGGTGTGTGATGTTTTTGATCTATAAAATTCAGTTTCACTCTGAGTCCTACAGAACAGTATTTCTGCTGTCTACGTTTAGTCTTAGCTGAAAAATATATGGAAGCTACTAACTTCCATGATCTGCTACTTAAGATGAGGTTACTAAAAAAAAAAAAAAAAAAAAAGAACATTGGAGAGCTACTGGTCAAAAAAAAAGACCTCACTACCAAGTTAAAACTCTACCTGTTGGCTAATGTTTGTCTACTTACTTGTACCTTTATTAAGAACTTCAGATGGAAAATTTATAATTAATAGAAAAGCTGAAGGTGTTGTTCAGATCATCATCAGCTATTTGAAAAGAGCACACAGACCATAAAAGATACCTGAACTAGTTTAGTAGTACCACTACATAAGATTACCATGAATTTAAACTAGGGAAACAATAGTTCTGGTGCCTGATTAAAGCAGCTCAACTATGAACTCAAATAATTTTGATTTGACAACAGAAATATTAAAACTAAAAATGATCCTTATCTTGGTCATGGAATTTTCATATGAATTCTTCAACGTTCTTTTTATTTTCAGTGATATTTTACCCATAACTGATGGACTTAGTAATAGATGAATTTCAATTCAAGCTCTGGATTTCAAGAAAAAAAAACCATGGAAAATTCACTGTTCTTACCACAAAATGTTGAAGCATTCTGAAAAAAGAATATTTCACTCCTAATACAACTTTTTTTCAAAATGCAAACAGGTTTTGTCATAAAGACATAACCTGTACTTGCTAATTAGTTTGTGCCAGTTAACATTTCTTCCAGTAAGAACTTTACTTTCCCCTATGCTGACATTAAAATACAATAACGAAAGATTAACAGGCTCTGAAAATATTTGCCGCCTCAGACTATTACAGAAGCAGATGAATTATTTTCCTATTTATATCTGAGGACACAGGTAAGTATGAACACTCTGCCCAAGATCTATACTAACTACACCAGATGCAAATTTTCTTTAAATGCTGTCTCAAACAGCTAGTTGTCACCTACTTGTAGACTGTTTCCTTGCTGCGACACATTCAAATTCTTCAAAAATGTATCAGCCCTGCCCACAAATGCATGAGTGCTGCTACGTTCTGCATCAGATTTTACGAGTATCACTTTTCCTGTCCAACACTACGCTAGTTTTAAGTGGAAACATCACAAGTTTGTAATTGAGATAGAAAGAAATCTGCTCTGTGTTGTTTCAGCAAGGCTCAGAGAAAAAGCAAGCTGATGTTTTAGGCACTTCTTTCTTCTGTCAAGGATTCCTATAAAAGCACTTATCATCCCTTCCAACTAACCAGCCAAATCATCAGAAATGCAGCAAAAAAATCTAACTACAGGTACAGGTTACAGTAAAGAGCAACGTGAGTGTAGTGCTTCCTTTTAACTTCATATAGAAGCTGGTTAGACCAAAATATTTATAATAAAGTTCCCAGATCCTAATGATGGCAGAATTTTTTTCCAAGTGTAACTTTTGAGTATCAGCCTAACGACACAGGCTTTTATTAGGACACAATTTAAATAGAACACCAAGAAGCACAGCATTTGAGTCAAACAATTATCTTTGAATTCAGGGCTTACTTTCCTGTTAAACGAAACTACCAGAGGACATTAGGTAAAGCAACAGATTTCTGTTTAGTTTGTTTACACAAGTCATCTCAAATTGTGCAGCAGAGCTTACTGATAGCTTCCCTTCCCTCTTCCTTTCCATCTACAATGCTCCTGTTTTTTGAAACTAGATTACAAATGTTTCCTTTCTAACTCTCAAACTGAGTGAGAAAGTCCAATGTCTAGTCTGTGTTGTTACATTTTGCAGTGAGTTTTCCCCAACACAGCTGCCTGCCATTCCTGGGTAGTCTTATGTTTCTACTCAGTTTACAGTTGCTTCAACAAAATACAATTCCAAAGGCAAGTTTCTAGTTGCAGGAGGGACACAAGCAGGGTTTACAGTTCTGCTTTGTATTCACAATAAAGATTTAAAAAATATGTTCTTAAAATTTAATAGGTCTAGCAGCACAAACATAAGAATTTTAAGAAGTCTAAACAGCAACAATATTACAATGGGAAATTAAGGCCTGTAGCAAAGGTGTAGTCTTAACTTGAAAAACTACATTGCTATTACTGACATAAAGAGGTGCTACAGTTTCAGTATCTTACATCCACTTGTGCTTTTTTTTCTTCCAGCAAACATCTGATCAAAGCAAAGGGAAGGTCTGCTGCAGAAAGACCAGATGAAGTCACTTGCTAATCTACAGCTGTCCTTCAAAAACATAAGGAGAAGGTCTAGCTAGAGCCTTGATTATTCTGTTTTCGATTTCCCATCCTCTCAGATGTTTGCTTGCACAAAAACTGAATCATTACATACCTGCAAAACTTGTTCTTCTGAGGATGACACAAACAGATCCATTTTGGTTAACAGTACCAAGTTTTTGGCCTGTAACAGCCAGGAACATTCTATCTGACCAGTATCTTCTCACAGTATTTTTATAACGAGGAATTCAAAAAGTACCTTAAGGGTATTAAAGTACCTGCTATCTTGTACCTTCTTTTTTTCCTTTCAAATAAAACTTTAACAGGTAAGCAGCAGAGTGAATGTTAAAAAAAAAAAAAAATCACTCTTCACAAAGGGTGAAAATGGTAAAGTTTTATAAACAAACTACCGAGCTTACTGAAGTTTGGTTGAGGGTTTTGGTTTTGTTATTTTTCTTATCAAAAAGACAACTCCAGTGACTATATTCACTAAAGGACTTGCACCATGCAACTCAACTTTAAGATCAATAGAGCATTTATGCTACACAAAGCACCTCAATTGGTCATTCAGAGCCGACCTATGAGCAAGGGCTTTGAACCTATCTAGACATCTCTTAAGCATAGGGGCCTCTTTCTGAATCCTATTCCACTTCATATAGGGTAGGATGGAAACAGAATTAAGAGAATCCATCCATCAGACATCCTTAGCCTGTATTTCCCTCCTGATGGTTAAGAGCTACATACATTTCCCCGAGAAATAGTGAAAGTTACTTGAGAGGGGCCCACAAAAGAAAGAAAATAATTCCAGTGAAGGGTCTCCTCCCTTTTTTATTATAAAGGGATCCACAGTCATGCTCCACTCAGCCCAAGAATATCTGGATCAATTCAAATACCTCTTTCAGTCTAAGTCATACACTACACTGAACTGGAAGCATGTTCAACCCAGCTTCAGTTTCTGAAGCTATAATCCCAAACAGAAATGAACACAATGGTTCATAATGTCAAAAAGTAACCACACAATATGGTTTGGTATCACTACTTATGGGGAGTCTTTTGCTGCCTAGCCTGTATCAGATGATCTTAAATACTCAAAAACAGTCCTGCTGAGTATGGATGAACCTTACTGCCCACTTCTGACACTTCCCAGCCACCAGTTCTGCACTGTTAGCAGCAGGTACAGCACGACTCAGTTCTAATTCAAGACTAACTTGGGCCACTGCGGCGCTGCCACATTTAGGGAGTTATGGACTGCACCCTGTAACAAAAAGCAGTGTAGGATTCAAGCTACAAATCAATCTTCCTCAACTTCAATCAAAGCTCAGCAAATTACTTTAGCTGCTCAGCTGCAAGGTTATGAAATTAATCCCAGTTATTTTAAGTGGACGTGAAAAGCATGAAGCATGACTGAATGCATTATCCTAAGTTCATCTGGCAGTCAAAGAAAGGAAGGTATGAGCTAAGGGGTCTTAAAAAAAAAACAAAAACACCCCAAAACAAAACCAAACCCAACAGAAAAAAAAGAACAGCAAGGAAAGTGCTACGTGCCCTGACAATACAAAGGTTGTGGTGGAGGGAAAAAGTAGACAATAGTATTAATCCAGTCTCACACTGAGAAACAAAACCTAGACACAAGAGGCCTGTTATACTACTGCCATCCCTAAATTCTCTGCTTTTTATTTTTGTCTGCATTTGAAACTATTAACAGGGGGGGGGGGGGGGGGGGAAGCCTTTGACTCCAGAGCTGCAGACCAGGATGACTAACTACTTGCTGTTTACCCATAAAATTCCATAACAAAATTAAACCCTTTAGGAAGAAAAACTATATTGAGCTATAAAGCTCAGTCATGAAATAAAAGTGCCTTGAATATATAATATTCTCTCATGAAATAAAAGTGCCTTGAACATAGAATATGCTTTCAACATGCTAAGAAACCACAAACAGTTATAACCAGATGTGTGAGTGTAAGGATATGAATATTGTTTATACAGCTGTAGAAAATAAAGAATGCAAGATGGCAACATCATCAATAAAAGTGTCTTAATTAAATGCAAGCTGCTAAAACACAGCAGGCCTCCCAGAGTAGCATTTCCTTCATAAAGATTTAGATTTAGTGACAAGAATGTTCCCCAATTTAAAGTGGCAAGTTGATAGAAACACTATCTAAGAAACTGGGTCATCCAGTATACGCTAAGTGTAGTGATGTCATGTTTTCCTGTAACATCAAAATGAAGGTGAGAGGAGGCTGTCTTGTTTTTTCTAGAAAAAAAGTCATATGATCCCCTGCCCACATTTGTTAACAAGTCATGTAAGATTTTGAACTATCAAAGCCTTTATCTGAAATTTGGTAAGAGTCTATTTACTCTTTAATCAAGGAGATCGTGGAAAAGGCAAAAGCAAAGCAATATGAAAAAAAAAAACCCAGTAAATCAAGTACTTCTCTTGTTCACATCATCCCTGTATTTTTCAGGCCATGTTAATTCTAGAATGTCTACAGGACAGTCTCTACCACAAGGAGATGAGCGCTCGTGGATATTAATTTATGTATACCTAATTCTGTTCCTGCATAACATAAAAAACTCTTTTTATCGGCCATCAGTGAGATCAACAGACCAACCAATATTTCTGTTCAAAAACTAGGGCACTGGCAGGGAGGTAGAAGGGGGACACAATGAGAAAGCAGAGAGGGAAGAATCAGCCAAAGTAGTAGAAAACAGGAAATTATATTAGTCCTCAAGGTTCTGAGACAGAGAGTTCCTACAAAAATCTTTCTGCATAAAGTTCCATTTTCTCTAAGAGATACACTCACATCTACCTATAAATCCTATACAAGTTCCCATATACAGCTACAGTACACTGAACCTTAAATATTTATACTGCTTTAAAGCTTACAGAAGTGAAGGGAAAAATGCTCCTTAGGACAATCCTAAATTTGGGGGAGGACCCTAAAGGGGCATAAGAGCTATTATAAAACACATCTGTTACCTACATAAAATGTAAGATAGATGTACATTAAAAGTGAAAGTTCTTTATTGTGCTTGTGAAGGACAAGTTCTACATCCATCACTTCTCATTTCTGATGTTCATGTAAACCCAAGAACTAGAGTGTAAGTTAAAAAGTGAAAATCTGAAAAAGTCTTGTTTTCCTTTTGGTAATGGCAGCTTCAATGCAAGTGACACCCGAACTTCTGTATTTGGAATTTCGAATTATTTAACTGAAAGGACTTGTGAGTTTTAGGAACAACCATGTGAAAGTTTTAATCATCAAGAAAAAAGGAATGACACTGGATAAATACTTATCCAGCTCAGGCATAAACTCAGTAACATTTGTGAGAATACAGATGAAAATAGCAGAGGTTTGGTATGAGTAGTTACAGAATTCCTCCTCTTCAGTTTTCAAAAACAACAGACAATACAAGATTTTGATTCTTAAATTTATTTTTAGCAGGATGTGTGTACTAATGGATGGTGACATCATTAGAAGATAGGTCCATGTCCACCACCTGCAACAGAAGCTAGACAGATGTTAAAGAAAACAACTTAAGAGTTAAAGATGACACTACTTACCCAGAGCAGACTTATGAAAGTCACCTACTAAGCAGTACAGTTAGCTTTTGATGCAGACATGATAGCTTGTATTATTTATCTGTTGTCAAAATTTCCTGTCAAGATTTAATGCATACATTACCTTGATTTTGATGGGAATCATGCACTTCTGTTTCAAAACAATTACTAGAGAAACTCTTATTTTTAAAAAAGTACTCATGGAAAGATTGGTTATTCAAAGTTACTTACCTGTAAATTTTCTTCAGAAGATAAAACATCTGCAAATTTAGGTCTAAAGCTCCCATCTAAAGTTTAAAGTTAGTAAGAATTTGCTGGAAATTCAAATTCTAACACTGTTAAACCAGGTCAACAGCAGGTAACATTTCTAGATTCCACTAAGAATACAACCACTTGTTTCTTGCAACACCTGGGTGTTGACAAAGCAATAAGGTAGGATCTCAGCAATAAACTCATACATGGGTGATACTAATTCAGAAAGAAATGAAGACTTGGTATGTTACAACCCAGAGACTATGTTATACTCAAAAAAAAAGTCAATAGCCAGAAGTCTAACAAAGGAAACAAGCTTGTCTAGAACAAATTAATTTCACCAGAAATTAAACTTGAAGAGCAAAACCTAGGGACAGACAGTTCAGGAAATACATTCTCAAAGAATTAGGTGACAGGCCCTTTCCCAGTGCTATTTCAAATGAGAAGCCAAGAAGCAAGGCTCAATCTGAAGTATGGTATTTCCCAAGACCGTAAAACCAGAGTCCTTGCTTCAGAAAACAAATACATCTGGCTACAGGTATTTGGTATTTACATCAAAAAATAGCTATTTCTTAAAAGTAAAAGTAATAATAATACCTGCCAAAACAGGGAAGCTAAGTCAGCTAGCTCTACAGACAGTATCATGAAGACATCCTGATCTTACATTTCAAAACTTCATAATGTTTATCAGCCTGCACTTCCCAAACCAAAAGGCACTACTGGTAGTGAGCATAAAATCACTTCACTCAACACAAATTTAGAAGCTTGATTTTAAGGTTCTTGTTGTTTACAGTTTCTTGGCTCATAGCTCTTTATTAGTACCTTGGGCTGACACCATCTGACTAACAGTTCTTTATTAGTAACCTGCATTTATGCCACACTCATCAGCCTAAAAACATCCTTACAGTATACCTCAACATCCTAGGACTTCATCTGTTTAAAAGACTGCTACACATACTGAAGAACTGAAGACTGGCTCCTGCTTTCTGAAGAAAGACCTCCGAAACCAGTCTGAAAATGGAAGTGTGCTGTAGTGGAATGAGATTCTTTAACAGTTTAAATAATTTAGCCAAGGAACCCAGTTTTAAGGACCATGACAGCCTGGGAATAAGCAATTGCTTTCTCTTACAGATCTGAACTCTTTGATCTAGTAATTTTGGGAAATTAAACTGGTTTGTGTTTGTTGAAAACAACCAACAAGAGTTGAATCTGTTCACAGCTGCACTCCATTTGTAACTTCTGATTGAGCTCTTTTGTTTTTACAGGAGTATAAATCTATCTGAAGTACTAAGTCACTGCCTTTTGAGCAATTCCCTGTCTCAGTGGTCTGCTATACCTGAACAGGGTCTAACTGCTGGTAATGATCTACAAAAAGAAGTGAGTGTTTCAAGACAATCAGACCTACACTGGTACTGTGGGAACATGTCCTTCAAACACCTCACACAGAGAGAGGGAAGGCAGGATAAGCAATTAAGAGCTTAAGGCTTCCTGGTTTTTAATTCCTAGGTTCCACTGTGCAGCTGGATCAGTTGCTACTGCAATCAGCATTACTGTGCATAGCATCTATCTTACATAAAGTTGGGTGGTATTCTTCCCGCAGGATAAACACAGTGAAGTTGACAAGAAGAACTTTCATCAATTCCTTTTCTGTGAGGCACAGAGCAAAGGAAGTCAGGAAATGAGCAGTCTAGGAATGACACAATTGATCTGAATGATCACTTCAGATACATTGCGAACAGCATTTTCCTGAACAAAGACACCACAAAATCTGAACTCATGTTATGAAGTTATAAAAGGGTAAAGAAACACAGGGTGAAGAAAGTGTTCTGGACAGGCCTGTAGGATATGAAACCTAAGAGCAATTACTTTGTGCACCATGTAAGGACTACATGCCTGTGCTGCAGTTACAGGGCACTGCAACTGTTCAGCTATCTCCCCTTGCAAAAAGGATGCAGCTTCAGTTCTATCACTGTAGTACCCAAGTTAGCACTGGAACCTGTGTTTCAAAGCGGCAATAAGAGATTTGGGAAGCAATGGACATGAAATTAGGGACCTATTTAAGATATGTGGGATGTTCAACAAGAAGATTGATGGCATTATGTGGCAGGAAAGGAAAACAGATGACTGGCAATAGTGAAGAACAGAATAACTTAGGGGGTCATTTGCTCATAATGAGCTGTTCACTCTGCATCCTTCTTGTCCTGCTCTAATAGCGCTAGCGGTACAAATGCTGCTAACCAGCTGTGTTACAGGCTGTAGAACCTAAAACTACATTTTACTGTGTTTAATGGATGCTTGAGTCAGATTAAAAAGTTGTGCTGAAACCAGTAATTAAATTCTTATCATTTAAAGTGCCTTCACAAACCTACACCTACCATTCTATTCACCAAAAGGATATTATTAAACAATGTAGTACATAACTAAGACTTACAACGAGAAGAACATGAAAAAATTTACTCTATGAAGAATTAAGTTCGTACCATTCACAATAAGACTTTATCTGCACTACTGAAACTAAGTCTGTACATATAGTGAAGACTGAATAGGCTAAAAGACAGAAAGACAAACACTGAAGTGATTATGGTTGTAACGTTACCTAATGTTGAGCTGGTTTAATAAATTTAAAACACTAGAACCAAAAAAATCTTGTTAAAAGTGTGCTGGAAGCAAAGACCTAACAATGTTGATTAAATATTTACCTTTGGAGAGAAAATTCATTTAGGCAAACTAAAAACATTTGCAAGAACAAGCTTTAGTGAAGAATGGACTAAAACAAAACATTACGCACTTCCAGCTTATGTTCTTTCTCTGCAAGGAATTCTTTTTGACATCGGAGAAAGTCTGACAACATTCGAGTTAGCTGTTTTCTATCATCTATTTCAGCTGCCAACCTGCCATTGTAATCCGCCAGCAACATACATGCATCATCTACCATTTTGGACAGTTGCTCTCCAGATTCCTTATCTAAAAAGCAAGCAGAGAAGAACAAGTAAAGCACGATTTCGTTATATACTGTTAAGTTCTCAGAACAGCATTTCAGTTCCTGGATCCCCAACCCTCACCTGTTATTCTGTCTAACAGGGACACATCCTGGACCTCTATAGGCAAAGAAGCTATTCTCTGATGAACTGCTGCATCCCCAGAGGCAGCATTTTCTAGTTCTTGTAATGCTCTAATGAGATCTGTGGTCTGAAAAAAGCATGCGAGATTGAGAACTAGTTTAAATAAACAGATCCTAGTACAAAACAGTATTTCACAATAAGCTTATGGAGTCAATTTGATATTAATTTTCAAAGCATTTGTGATATCAGCATTATAGCAACATTCTGTCCCCTCTCAGACTGAAAACAAAACAAAGCCATTAATTCTCAGAACAACATTGCAGTATTCTTAGTTTTAAAGGTCGCCTTCTTAAAATAGGTTTTTTCATTTAAACTCTTGCTATAGGACTACTTATACATCTTTTATTTTTGACAGTAGTGATTATTTTACAGTACCTTTCATTTTACTACACATTTTAGAAATTATTTTTTCTTGTAGTTTTGCTTCACTATCGCATCAGACTAGATCAGCGCACTTCATTTGGAAGCAGGGCTGATGTTCATAGAAGCCCAGAAGTCTGTTACAGGGAAACATACTAAATCATGATTATTTGAGGACACTAATTCCTTGCCATAACAAAAAAAACCTTTTGAGATGGGGCAGTACCATAACATAAAAGTCATAACAATGTAAGGTAGACAAAAGCTTCTCCCAACCATCATGATTGCAACATTGAGAAATATTAATAAACTGATAATCTTATTCTAATATGTGTTACTGGTTACCACCCTGGAAACCAAATGAGAACCTAAAACACTGTAGAAACTAACGCTGAAATCCTGATGTGGACAAGGCTGGATATATAATTCATACATTCTGGTTTAGCATCAAACTCACTAAAGTTATAGCATGCTCAACTTCCTAGCTCCACTTGTAACCTAAAGTACTGTGAAGGAAAGTTTCAGGTGTAGTCACCCTTGCTCAGAAACAATACCTCATTAAAAAGAAAAAAGATCATTCAAAAACAAGAGTAACTGAAAAATTCTATAACAAACCATATGCAAATACAGAATTTTATAAACATGCTTTTACCTGTGGAGGGTCAGTGGGAGAACTTCGAGGTGAACAGTTATTTTCATCAACTTTTATCTGTTCATATGTGCGTTTCCTCACCTTTCTGTCTCCATCTAAATGAAAACAAACAGAGGAGTCAGAGAAATAATATTTCAAACAAGACACTGAACCTTCATACACGCAGAAAATACTTACACAAAGCTTGCCTAAGTTGTTCTAATACATCATTTTCATAAACAGACCTTTCTTCCCAGATAGACAGCACTCGGCCCAGGTGTTTCTTACAACTCTCATCAGACTCACTGTTACAAGAAAAAAAACCAAAAATCAACACTAGGCAAAACTACAGCACTGCTGTATGATTATCTTTCACAGAGAGACCTAGGTATACATTATCAAAGTATCAGAAGTCAAATAATCTCAGAAGATAACGAAATCACATTTTAAAGAAAAGAAAGCAAAGACCAGTTCAAGATGTCTTAGCAAGCACATTAAAAAAACCCAATGTCTAATTCCCTCTTCCTGTTTGCTTGCTCAATCCATATAGCTGTAGGCCTGTAACCCTATTACGCAAACGCTGCAAACAGGTTTGTGTTGCTTCAACAGCTGCGTACCATGTGAAAATAAGTCCGTATCAAGACTCTAGCATCCTCATGCAACAAGATGAATGGCTGCTGGGAAAAAACAGATCATGCAATACTAGTAATGAAACATATCAAACTGTTGTAGTATATAAACACAGACTGAAAGCAAGTCTTAATTTAAGGCATAGCTATCAGCTTTCTAAGGCAAGAGGGACTGAATGCAGATGAATTTACTAAGTAACTTCATCCAACAGCATTAATGCTGTCGAAGATAAAGAGAAATAGCACACCAGGACTAGCTAGGTCAGAAAAGATGAACCAAAACCCCCTCAAATACAGTATGATGAAGGACACTGTACATAACAGTTTACTGTACCTTGAAACATGCTTAAAAGCCTCCACTATTACTGGAGCAAAGTCTTTCGTAAATTCTGGTCCTTTCCTTTTGCTGTTCTGTATGACATCATTGGCCAAGTACAGGAATGTCAGCTTCCTATTTGGTTTTGCTAAGAGAAAGAGCGATAAACAAGAGTAATTAGAAATTTTAGTTCTTCCAACTAATACCTATTTATCCACATTTATACTAAACACACAAAAAACAAATCAAATGTGTTTTTCCTATTCTCATTACTGCTTACAACATTTCACTCTAATTTTGCATTTAAAAGTGTGGAAAGACTTTGGTCCCCCATTGGCTTTTCTCTCTCTTCTGCTGTACCTCTTTGCTCAGATTCTTCCTCCTTCATAATATGACACAAATTCCCTCTAGCCCCATGTCCAAAAATAAAACATGACATTGATATGACGTTCAGCCCTCAACTATTTTCAGGTCTTTTCCTGAGCCTGATGTGATTTATCTGTTTGGTAGCCTTCATGGGTTTCTTCCACGAACTTAGCTTCCCTTTGAGCCTGCATAAATTTCTTACACCCATGAAGTCTTCTGACAGGAGCTTCACAGATCCACAATCATTCATGTGAAGAACCTCCTCCTTTCGACTTGAATTTCACTCAGTCTTATATAACCACCTCTCATTCTCATATTTGAACAAACCGAACAGTCAATCTCTCCATATCACTGTAATACTGCTCTCCCTCATCACCTGATCATTAAACACTCATGTGCCTGCAGCTGTAGTATCAATAAAACATTTTCAAAAAAATCACTTTCAGGCTGCTGTAGTGTATCTCTTCTCCAAGCATCTTACACATTTTACCCCATTCCCATTAACATGCAATAGATTACAAGCTTCCAGTTTACAAGTTGCTTTTGAAAATCTATTCCATGTTTTCTAAGTGTTCCTACCCAGGTATTTTCCTTTACCATCACACTGCATCTAATCTTCATTAGCCTACAGGCTTCTCAAAGCTGCAACTCTTACTGTAACACTTCTAACCTTGTGTTAACACCAGAAAAACTTTTGATATCCATTACCACTGCACAGACTCAGTATGAGTGCTCTGACTTTAAAGAGAGGTTTCTCTTTAAAGACAAGATTAAGTTTTATCTGCCCTCTCAAGGAAAGCAGCACTGCGGTAAAGCCAATCTAGGATTTCTTAAAACTCGTGCTTAGTTCCCAACATGATTTGATTTCGTTAACTTCCATTCCAGCCTCTCAAACATGCAGAACCATTACCCTCACATACAAACAGAAAATTCAACGTTGATATGCTTCCATTCTAAGGAAATGTTTTTGGGAATAAATTTCTCCTTGGAGTATTGATTTTTTTCCCATCCTCTTGGACAGACATATCCAACAAGTTAAGAGAGTTCTGGATTAAGTAGGGGGGAAAAAAAGCCTGCATTAAAAGTAAAAATGCACCTATCTCTTAGAATCAAGGCAAACAAAGAAGTGGCAAAAAATAAATTGTTTGGAAGTGCTGGACACAAGGTGGATCTATGAAGTCTGCTCCGAACAGTGAAATCACTACATGCAAACACTTGGGGAATTCATCTACTTAGGTCAAAACCCAGCTAAACTAAAATTTAGATTTTATAAACTTATGCTACCTAATTTCTTTCCTAAAAACTGACTGACAATATAGCCACACATCTCCTACTTGTGTTTCAGATAAGTCATAGTTCTGACACATAGAAAGCTTTGAATTATTCAAAGACAAAGTCTTAGAAAACACATCTTGTCTCATGGGTGCACCAAAATTAACTAGTGTTTACCAAAGCTAACCCTGCCTTCTCCCCCCAAATTCTTAAGTGAGCCCAGAATTAGGACTCACAATCTAATGAAGCAGACTGTTCCCCATACTACATCCTCTGAACTGCATAAAGGATAGGTCCTTGTCCATCTATTTCACAGAAAAAAAGTCATGTTTTAATCCTCCGTGATGTAACTCATTTGTGACAGACCTCAACTTCCTTGTTTCCAACATGTAACAAAATCAACTGAGCTGGTAAAGACAGGAGATGTAGGCAGTGTCATCAAGTCAGGTGATGTTGACTGGCACAAGGCTGGACTTTATCTATTCACTACGGGAAACAGATCAATATTGTGTTTGGAAAAAGCATGCTAAAACCAGAAAGTCACTTTCAAGTTTACTTCCTCTAGTATTACCTTTTCAGTTTCCTACTACAATTCAACAGAAAAACAAAGCTGCATTTAATGAACAAAAATCCTCAGAACACTATTAAGCTATCTGTGGCTTTGGTTAGAAATTCAACTAATATTCTACCCTTACTTTCACAAAGAATATTATGAAGTAAAATTTAATTCCTCTTGCTGTAAGAATGCTCTGCACAAAATTCCAAAGCTAAAAATTATGCCTACATTCAAGCGTTCCCTTTCACTTCACAAATCTTCAGGAGTTTACATACTGGTCTACTACCACTCTACCTTACACATGAGACTAAGGTGCAACATAACATTTATCAAGTGAGGCTGCCAACTCCGAGCTGAAAAAAAACCAGTATTCTATTGCTATATGACTGTAAATTAACTAAAAGTCTGAAATACAAAATTAAATTCCAGACAAGATAGATCTACTCTGAAAAAAATTACCTGTTTAAAGCATCTCTCTTCAGTAGCAGTGACACTAACTTTTCAGCCCCAGGCTTTGAAATACCTCAGTACACCAAAATGAATCAAAGAACAGTTAGACTATTTTGAAAAAGCATCCTCAGTGCAAAAGCACTCTGTCAGAAGAAAATGAGAGAAAAAAGGTATGATCTTAGGTTAAAGAAGGATCTGAAAGGCACATAGTACCAGAGCGTACAGTGTTAGAAGTAGCTAGCCTGCAGTATCTCTGGTACACTAACAGTACAGCAACTGTAAAACACAAAACTGCTAAGAAAGCATCCATGTTGGACTGAGTCATCATCTGTTCAAAAGCTTCGTGCAGTGTTCACATAACTCTTCTGCTTGTTTCAGTTAGATTTACCCACTAAAGCAGCTCCCTCAAGTGCTGAATTCTGAAATATTTTAACAGGACAACATTGCTGGCTAGTATAAGGGCCATATTAAGCACATTACTCTTAAAGCATCCACGGTGAGACCAACTGGGATTGGTACCTCACGACTGAAACGAAGTCTGTTCCAAAAAATGTATCTGACATATTAAAATGCCAATGAATACTCTGCAGGCATTAATGGTATTTCACCTGCAACTAGTGTAATCACAGATCTACGGCCAAGGGACTTAGCATCCTCATTATCAAGTCTTAGTTTTCAGCAATCTTTACTTCTTAAGAACACACACTTGTTAGCTTGGCGTGGGTATTCCTGGTTCTCTACCAGTCCAATACAGATGACCTGACATTGTATTCTCAAATCCGTAATACTTCAAGAACTCTAACACTGAAGAGCCACCACTTTAGTGCAAGAAACTCTAGTATTTAGCATGTTATTTTCACTGAGGTTAACTCTGTCAATCAAAGCCAGCATAATCACCCATATTTGTCTTCTCCAGGTTTACCTCCTGGCATTGGAAACTGAGCTCCCATGAAGATTGCTAGAAACATGTCCACTAGTTTCATGCACCTCTTCCCTAGAGCCAAGAGATATTTGCTTAGACATACAGGAAGAAACTACAGAGAAACACAGAGTCATAAGGGATTTCACTTACATCCCACCAGCGGTGTATAGACTACTGACCCATCTGAAAATGCTACATCAGGCCTTAAGCTTCTACAGGCCGAGTCTGCTATGCCAACTGACCTTGAATAAAAATACCATTTAACAAGAGGTTTTGAGAAAATGAGCATTAGTAGGTTAAAATCCCACAACGTTATCAACACTAAACAGTTTCTTTTTTTCTGAAGTTTTCTAATATGGATTCAAATAAAGATTTGACTCAATTATTGCTTTTGAATTACATTTGTGTACATACATGCAGCAGAGTATATGAGTGTCAGCACTTCTCCCAAAATCCCTGGGACGCTTCTTGTGTCATAGAATGTTTTATACCTTCGCATGAAAAGTTACATGACATCTTTGAAAACATCTGACAAGCTTTTTATTACAAGACTCAACTCATTTTTAAGTCAAGCAGCACTGAAACTTGAGTGCAAGATCACTGACCCTTCACACTGAGAGCTAACCTGAGTTTTTATGCAAGCTGATTAAGTGCAGCATCTTTGGTAACATGACTGAAAGTTTATCTGTAGAAAGTCACTTGAGAGGCTACCACCAGAAAGGACAATTCAAAGATAAGATAATCCATAAAAGACATGATGTACAACAAGCATTTAATCTTAAAATTCATTAACCTTCTGTTACGAAAAAGTTAAACTAAGTGTTCAACGTTGCACAGTCACGTGATTCTCCTGGTGAATTTTACCAAGTTTTGAGAACTGCTGTTTCCTTTTCAAAGAGGGGAATGAGAGGACCCACAGAATGCGTGTTCAAGGTTTGAGGGTCTAGGTATCTTGACTTTGAGTTTGGAGGTTAGCAGACAAAGGGAACACAGCATACAGCCACTGCTGGGAAAGAGGCCATCAGCATCAAATTACCATGGGGATGTGAGAAAGTTGGTCACAAACCAAGGAAACCATTCCAACGTAATTACTCTGCAGAAGCTTCCCACTGCACTTACTGTATCTTGAATTACTTAAACACATGAAACAAACCAATTCCTTTCATTGCCTGGCCTGGCTGGTACAAAGCCAAGATTAATCAACAGCAATGGCAGTTTTAGGATAGGAAAAAGACACTGAACGTAAGTATTCAGAACCAGAATGATGAAAGACCGGCAGGCAGAGCAAGATACCAGGACATGAGTAGTATAGCAATAAATGAATATAGATTTGTACACAGTGCATTCTTTCAAGACTAATATTAGTCAACTAGTCAGGCTGGATTACACAATCCAAATATCTGTTGCTCCTGGCTGTAGGTCATTTTGTAAATCATACATGCAGCAAATATGTTTCTTTAACTTGACTCAACAACTCGCGTTCACCTGAAGTTTTGTCTGCTGTTGGTTGATCTCCAACCCTTTTTGCGTAGATGAGAAGATTCATGTGGATAAGCAGGAAGGTACCCACAAGCACCTTCCTCTTGAGTATCTTACTGGCCTCCTCAAGAACACCTAATAACCAGTGAAATCAATAAGCCATAGTTTTGTTTCTTTAAAATAGAAGAAAACAAAATCTATTTATTCTCTCAAGTGTATCACATTGGCCAATGACACTATATCACCATGAAGTAAAATAATCTTACAACCACCAGCAGAAAAAGATTCCTTCTCTTGGCAGAAAGACTACACTACATAATACAGAAAACAATTGCTTTAAATCAGGAACTTGTTTCCTGAAATCCACTTCACATCTGCAGGGCAACGTATTTCCACCACTTTGGCTGTGGTTCTGCTCCAAAGCAGTTGACCAAGTATCAGAGTAATTCACATTTAGTACAACTTTCAAATCTGGTTTCAATGTTGCTAGGCCTTCTCAATTTTCTACCAAGATCCTCTATCTTCCAATTTTCAGCAGCACTGAGCAACTGCCACAACAGCCACTAGCTTAAGAAAAATGTATTGCATTGATGCCAACAGCTATAATGAGTGGGGACCCAAACACTAGCACATGGCCCAGCAGCAGCAATTGTAGACAAACAGCCACAAATAAGGAGAACCAGTTGCTGCTTATTCCACTGAATGACTTCAACACCGCAAACCAAAAAAGTTCAAGCATAATAAACTGGAACAGTGGGTAAACTGTTAGAGTCAAATGCTAAAAATATGTCCCTCTGTAGCAGCCCAGATGCACTTACACAATTGTAGCTATCTAAAGATGATATACAATGACTCTGTTAACCTGGATAAGCTTTGCAGTGAAGACAATGATTGGTGTGACACTGGTGGGGTGACAGATGACAACCAGAACAAGATGTCAAGTGTTTGGACCGGGGCAGGGGACGGGGGTGTTGTTCAGCATCAGTTTCTGAGACTGACTAATCTATGAGATGCCACATACAGCTCTGAGGAAACAGACACCTGAATCTGAAATTAGGTTTAAAGATACCACACAACTACTGAAATATCACTAGGATGTAAATACCTAACAAGTGACAGAGCTGGACCTGGAAAAGCTAACAGAAAATCAGTTGACAGGAAAAGAAGATATTACAGACAACTGACTGGAGCTTACAATAAAAAGTCCCATATTACCAAACTCAAACATTCAGCAATTTTATTTTTTTCCCCTTTTAAACAGAACACATGTTAACTTAGTAAAGCAATTATCACATGGAGCCTACTGAACAAATGCTTACTATTCACCCTTGAAGACTGATGTTTTGAATTATGGAATTAAATTTTTCATTTCAAAACAAAACACACAAACAACAAACTCCTACAGTTGCAGAGAACCCTGAAACCAGGGAGCAAAAGATGTATGTAAAAGACTACACCCCATTTGCAAATAACAAAAAATAAGTCACAACAGCCTCCATCTTCGAAGACCCTCTTCAAGGGGGTTCCTAAGGATTTTCTCAGCAGCCACTCAGTGGCTGCAGGCTTACGCAACAACATGGTACATGTAATGCCACTGCTTAGTTAGAAGTTTGAAAAAACCCTGTAAATCAATCCCTTTATGGATACACAAAATTAAAAAGTTTTAATGAGCTCACCAGTTGCATTTAGGGAATGACTGATGTATTCACATTATAGTTAATTAATCAGTACTATGTAAATACTGAGTAAGCTTACGACTACTAAGTAATTAACTCTTTGAGTGTTACATTTCATACATCTGAAATCTAGCTGAAGCCGGATCATTTTCCTCAGCGCATGCCTTTCAAACCTTTACAAAATTCTACCTAACCCAAATCAAAAGGTCCCTGCAAAACAATTAGGTTATGTGGCAACATTATCACAAAAGTTAATCCACATAAGTTACTTCGAAGCAATCATGAAGCTGCCGTATCACAAGTACCAAAGGAAAAAACTCACACTTATCTAGAATAATAATCTAAACTGCATGAGATTCTCAGGTTAGTAAGACATTTACTACAAATGAAGTACTGAGAGAGTAGCCTCCCCACCAAATTATTTAATCCATACATCAAGTATGAAATTCAAAAGAATGCAGACTCACGATCAGCATAAGGCAGTGCTAACAAAGGCTGCAGCCTGAAGGGGTGAGTAGCATCCTCACAGCCTCCTTTGTGCCATTACCAGCTTTCCATCAGGGAACTAATCTATTTCAAAATGAATTATTGGTATTGCCAGATTTTCGTCAGCAGCTTAGTACAAGATAGTGTGAGCAAAAAAAGCATCAGAAATATTTAAAGACATATTTAACCAACAGCAGAGTAGAAAAGGAGCTGTTCTGTTGTCATTGTAGACCTCTGCTTATCTGTCAAAACAGGAGAAATTTTTGTTATTTCATTACAGTTGTCATTTAAGTTAGAGGCATTCTATTAATCTTTTCTCATCATTTTACTCACCAATGAACAAAAGATCAATGAACTACAGAATCTATTCTCCACTAATCATAGTAGTAGATAGTGAAAAAACACCATTACATACACTAGAATATGGAGTATGTGGAGTGACACCTGCGTGGTTTTGCACAGATGCAGAATCAAGAATACTTAATACCCCAGGCAGAGCACTAGCTCTGCCACAGCCCCACCCTAGTGGCACAGTTCATCCATGCATTTTCCATTAATGACTGACCTCAAATCTGTGCTTAAACAGCATGTTTCTAAACTCAGTCTCTTGAAGTATATAATATGCAACTCCTTATCATAATTTCATCAAACTACTGGTTGTATAAGACAACATCCTTTCCTTAAATATTTGTGACAGTTACTAGGAATGTCCAGACAATTCAGAGTTACCAGTACTTTCACAATACAGTCAATTTTAGAATACTAGCTTTCCTCCAGTTTTTTATTATTTCTAAGAATGACCCTATGAATTCTACGTGCCATTATTTTAAGAACTATACATAAAAGTTATAGTAGTATTAGGGGGGAAAAGCATATATGCAAACTCCTTTAGTAATCGGTTACATCAACTCTCTTGATACAACTTCAGCAACACCGGAGTTCAGCAAGACAAATCCAATGTTACATAAGTGCTCCAAGTTCTGACAAAGACACACAAGTTTTGCCCATTCTCCAAGTTTACATCTAAATGCAAGAATTCACCAAGAGAAACAATGAATGTTCAACTGTAGAAAGCCTGTAGGTGAAAGTGTACGGAACCAATGATCTGTAGGTATCATCCCTACTATGGGACCTGAACACTACCAATTAATCCAAGTAAACAGAAAGGGACTAAGATTTTATGTTGCCTAATTTACATGCACATTTGAAAAGCTGCCTCTTCACTCTACTCCAACATGATATAAAGCCAATGACTATTTTAAAAATCAAAGAATCAGAACCAAACATTTGGGAACAAAAGTGTTGTGATCCTAGCACTTGTTTTCATGAATAACTAAAGACATCTTCAGAAAGGTTCATGCAAGCTGATCTGACACAAAGGATCTCTTACCAAAACTGAAAGCATCCAGAAAAAATGTAGCATCACACTGTATTATGTTCAACTTGGTTATACAATGTTCCATAAGCCTGAAAGGGAGTAGGCTAGAAGGAAGGTCTGGAGACTAGGGTGACAATAAAAAAGGGATACAATGAAAGGAAATAAAATTTAGAAAGGCAAGGTTCGATGTTCAGTTCCAGGACACTACTGGCTAGCAACAGCAGCAGATAATGCCAATAAATTTTGTGTCCATATTCTCCAAACAGAGATCATTTTCCTCATGAGTAGGAGAGAAATCATGTTTCTATGGCTTGGATGGTGGGCAAGTCAGGATCCTTAAACTCTGTTTATGGTCTCATTGCCAGTGTTCTGCTTTGTGATGTTTTATGCAAGTCACTTCACCACAGCATACTGGTTTCCCTTCTCATCTTCAACATGCTGTCTGCCTAGACCACTAAATTCACCCTTTGGGGATTGGAGGCTGTCTTACAATTCTGTGCTGCAATTAGCAAAAAGTACCAGGCAAATGTAAGCTAATATTTATGAAGCTCGAGCACTATAATCAGAAAAAGAAAATTAAAACACTTTCCATGTATCTTAACTACATCAGCTTCAAATGAAGTGGTAGAGGAACATACAAAAGAAGAAACACTTCACATAAGGCCTAAAAACCCAGAATAAAAGGTGCAGAACCTTGAAAGCAACTAACCTCCTCCTACCAGAGGTAGGCTATCACATGCTTTTCACAGGCCACCAGAAAAATCTTAACCGTTAAGCAGCAAAAGCTGGATGACAACTTCAACAAACTGAAGATAAAACCAATTATAGCAGCTATGCTCATCCAAAGCCTCTGAGCGACATCCTCAAAACAGGCTTAAAAGTGGAAGCTAGACATTAAAAGCTGAGAAAAAGCAAAGCATTCCCGTGAGTTAAGATCATCATTCTTGCCTCTCAATACCACCTTCAAAAATGTAGCCCATGCTTCAAACATTTCATTTCTCCAATTACTCAAACTGCACAACAGGGAAATTACGCTAATACTAAAATTAAGGACTGACCATTAATATTAGAGATTATTATGAAGTGGTATTGTGCATGTTAATTAAGACAAGTAACCAAAACTCTGGCTGCGTGCCAATTAGTTTAAGATACCTTTCTGACATCATTCAGAATACCAAACATTCAAGTTGTTTGTTTAGAAGGCCCAGAAATCTGCAATGTTTCAGATGCTGAGGGGAGATCCATTTGTTTGTTCTCTGAACAAAAAAGCAAGCTTGCAACAAACATATAGTGAAAATGTTTATTTCATAAGATGAAATATGCCACCAAGTAAGCCTTTCTTTAGACAACAGGAAAAAAAAAGAATTTAACTCATGCTTGAAAGTTCAAAAGATAGTATTTCACACAAAAAGCATATTTTAAACAAAAATACAGTAGCCATGTGAAAACCTACAGAATTTATAGGAACATATTTCCATACTATACTGTAAAGTTTAGTATTACTTCATACTCAGAATTTTTATTTTAAGGGTGATTCAATCCATTTGCTATGAAGTTATGCCCCTTAACCAAGAGGTAGTTGTGATCCAGCCATGCACTCTTTGTATTCCATTACATATCATTTCTGCAAGTCGATTATTCCACTTAGTTGTGCGAAACTAAGGGAGTGGTTTCTCTTTAATGAGTCCTATAATGGCTTAGTGCTATTTTTCCTCTCCACTTGAAAAATCTAGCCTTCAGTAACATTTCCTAGAGCAAAATAAGAGTTCTAGCAAGTGACTTTTCTTTTTCTGAAATGAGTCAACTTAAGATCAAGTTATCTTCCAGTCAAGTCAAATAAACTTTCACATGCCATTTCTGCCTTTCAGTCCCTGAACGACTGCCTTTAGCTGCAAGTTCTTTCCTGTTAAAAGGAAAGCCACATAAGAATCTAAGTCTGTACACTCAACATCAAATACCCAATACAGCTAAAGAAACACTTATCTTTATTATGCTAACGTTGGTATTAGCCACCTGGCAAAAAGAGGAAGTAAAAACCACTTCGGACACATTAAATTGCTCTTCCCCCAGAGTATTCCCATCCTCAGCTACTCTACCAAGAATAGTTGCTGGCATAAGTGGACAAAGCCACCGTGTCAGGAAACTCAAATAGTACTACAGCTAACCATCGTTAGAGATGATGAAAGACAGCGCCTAAAAAGGGTCGTCTTGGAAGAGCCGTAACTACAAGCATTAAAACAAAAAGTCCTAAACCCCGTGCTTGCCGTCTTCCTTCCCTTTTCCCACTTTCCGCTCTCCTTCCACAAAGGAGGGGAGTAAAATATGAAAAGCAGCCTCCTCAGAGGCACCTCACTGAGGGAGGAAGGGGGAATGGAGGAGGGAGGACAAGAGAGGAACCAGGAGAATGGAGAAACAGAGGGAAGAGAACCACCTCCCAGCCCACAGTCTTCAAGAAATCGAGACCCGAGGTTTAACATTTGCCCCAGTAGCTCCGTTCTCCCCAGGCGCCGGGGCGGGCCTAGCGGCCCGCCCTCCTTCTCTCCCCCCCTCCTTCCCCGGCTCGACAGGCCCTGCCACCCTCCCCTCAGCAGCCGCACATCCGAGGGCGGCCTCCTCCTACCGCGGCCGCCGCCTCCCCCAAACCCGCCGCCCCGAGGAAGGTCCCACCCGGCACCCGAGGGCGGGAAAAAGGTCCGGCGGCGGCGTGGCGGCGGTCCTGCCAGCCTCACCTTTTCGCAGCTCCCGCTCCCACACGCTGACGATGAGCGCCGAGTGCTTGCGGTGGTGGATGAGCCACAGGCTCAGGGTCTGCACGCTCTGCTGCGAGTTGCTCAGCTCCGACAGCTTCCGCTCCAGCGCCGCCTCCGAGAATGCCGACATAGCCGGGCCGCGCTCGGCCCCGCCGCCGCCGCCGCCGCCGCCGCCCCCACCGGCCCGGCACGGCCGCGCTCAGTCCCCGCCTCTCCGCCCCAGCGGGGGAGGAGCCGAGCGAGTCCCGTCCCTTCCCGCCTCACCAGCCGCCACTTCCGCGCGCCCCGGCAGCCCAGCGCTAACAAAATGGCGGCGGCCGAACGGCCCGGCGAGCCGCCCGGCCCGGCCCCGCCTCCTTCTCCTTCTTTCCTCACTTCCGGCAGAGGCCACAACGAGGCAGAGCGGAGGGGGGGTGGGTATTGGAGCAGCTGCTCGAGCGCGGACTGTCCTCGAGCCTCTCCCAGTAGCCTTCGCGCGGCCCCGAGGGTGCGTCCGTTATGGCCGGTGGGCAGGGCAGGGCAGGGCCGGGGAAGGGTTTGACTCGTCCCAGCCCGCTGGCCGGGGAGGGGGGCTGCTCGGCGATGGCTTCCCTCAGCCACTCACTCCCTCCCTCCCTCCCTCCCTCCCTCGCTTCGCGGCCGAGCGCTCCGACGGCTGTTCGCTACAGCTGAGCTCACTCCAGGTGACCGCGCTCCCGAAAGTCTGCGCGCGCCAACCGTGCCTTACCAAGTGACTTTGGAGAGGTTTCGTGATGAGCTCTGGCAGGCTGTAGGCGAGCAGAAACAGAGTTAGGGGGCGTTATTACAAGAGACCGGATATATCAACGTTTTGCCTTGGGAAATAACATAAAAAAGCAGACATAAATAAGGCCCCAAGGCAACCCAGGCCTACTAGTTTCTTTCACCTAGCAGGCTAAGAAACTTAGCATGACACAGGATGCATGGTATTTCATGTTTGCAGGTGGATGCGTAACTCCATGAATGTGTCTGGCCTCATTTTCAAAACCTCTTTTTTTTTTTTTTTTTAATTTCTGGCATTTACTTTATCATGTGACAGAATTCCACTGTTCAATGACAAGATTATGCGCAAAAGTATCTCCTCTTAGTTGTTTCAAACCTGTTCCCTGAAAGCTTCATTGAATCCTTGCAACTTCTGCTGTTTTGGAAATAGTGAACAAAAATGGTTCTCTGCTCACCTTTGCGTTCTTTCATAATTTTGTATTGTATCATCTTCAGTCATTTTTCAAGCTGAAGGATCCGAGCCGTTCTCCTTACATGGAAGGTGCTCTATGCTGCTGAACACAAGTAGCATTTCTAGTCTCAATGTGAGCATTTCTAGCCTTGCTGCTGCTCTTCTGTAAAAGACCTGACATCACTTCTTATTTTAAACCTTACCAACTAACTGACGTTTTCAAACTATCCACCATAATTCCTACAGGTCTATCCTGAATCCTGCTTCTGTAGCCAATAATTATGACTGCAGTTAATGTCTTTCAGTATTTTTAATATTTCTATAAAATGATGTGTGTATTAATTAGAAAAATATGCATATACCTTACTCTTTGGACATCCTGGCAATGGTTAAGTATCCACCCTTAAAACAGAGTATTCCTGTAACCTGTCACACATCCAGTTTGTTCTCACCAAACAGCAGAAACCTAGTTATGAAAAAAGATCTGTAGAGTATATTTAAAACGATTTCATGTCTGACATTCAGAGAAGATGTCCCAGCAGATTGTTTTCAGGCAATTTTCCTAATATTGGTTCTTAGTGAAATCTTCCCTTTAAACATAAAACATTGATGAGGGCAAGGTGGGAGTGTTAGGAGGTTTTAATGTGAGTTCTATTTACAAAATCATCTGTGGCATGGATGATTTTTGGGGAACTAGAAAGGATTTTGCAAAAATGTTTTGACAGAGAAATTTAAGTGAGAAGCTGCACAGATCCCCACAGAGTCTTTTTTTCTATCAATTCACTGCATTTTGATCATCAATGGAAGAACCTGTAATACATTGCTATTTTTGCTATGTACAGCAGAGGACGCTCTGGTATTAAGTAGAACTGGCCAGTTAAGTAAAATTAAGACACAGCTAACATGGATGCAAGCATTACAAAAATGAAATATGAATGGTAATCTAGTAACTAATATTAAAATACCATTTTCTGGAGGCGTGTATTCTGACATTAGCAGGAGAAACTTGTGGGCAACTATGGAAAAAGAAACATTTCTTTCACATACAAGAGCAGATTAAAAAGTTTCTAGCAATAAGCAGTGAAATTTAGATGTTAAAGCAAAAAAGGTAAGGAAAAAGAGCAGGAAATTGGTAGAGAATTTTAGTAATGATTGTAGAAATGTTTATTACTGCTACCTCTTCATCTTTCATTCCAGATTATTAGAACATTTTACAAACAAGAATAAATCCTCTGAGATCAGTATTTGTTCTGTAAATAAATATATTTAAATACCAAGAGAGTGATTTATCATCTGTGTATAATATAGTGTATAATATACAGCAAAATTGAGAATTTACTTTCCTCATAAATCTTTATAGCACATTTTAAATTTGTAATCGTGAATGTTTATATCAGTTATCTAATTTTAAAACCTATGCTTATCCAGTCAGTGAATGGAAATTTACCAAGAGACTTACTCGAAGTGAGTCTCAGACAGGAAGTATTCACAATGGAGGGTTCGTTTGCTGCTGAGCTTTGAAGACCTCAGCTTTCATTCAGAAACAATTGATACATTATTCACCTGCCTTTAGAAAATTCACCCATGTCCACAGGGGCAGAATTGCCAACAGATGGCAAGTTTGCTTCCAGCCATTCCTGTCTTCAAACTGTGACAACATTTTCCCTCTGATTTCCTAAGAACAAAGTTCTGCATTGCTTCCCTTCAGTCTGACCACCGTGGGCTAGTGGTTCTCTCACTCCCGGAGAAAGGAGCCCCATGCAAGCTTAAGACAATGATTCTGAGTAAATTACTCAGTTGATGTTTTTGTAGATGACGGGACTGGGAAGCTCTAGGTAGTTCAAAGATGTAATTACATTTCGGAGTGCAGTCACCAACAGGCTGTGCAGCATCCTTACACTTCATGTGCTGGTCGCAGATTTTTTGTTTCTCTTTTCACTTCTCCCAAGGACATCCACATAAAACCTTTCTTAAGAGGGGAATTTTACCCTAGTAGTAATTGGAAGCTTTAAGTTCTGTTACCTTGAGGGAATGCTGGGAAGTGCTTAAGCACTAGAAGGGCTGATGTCTCTAAAAGAGCAATTTTATTCCTTATAGTGCATTGTGGAAAAGGTGAAAGAAAAAACCCCACATCAGTCCACACCATTGCGTTTTGATTTTTTTTTCCCCAAAAAATAATCTGAGCATTTCTATCATCCAGTCTTAATTCAAAGAGAAGACATTTCTACTGGGGTGCTGGGGCATGCAGCATCTCGACTCTACTATAGGACTCTCTCAAAAGCAACTATTCCAAGCCACAAAACTTTATGTGTGCTCTTTCTCTACCTGAATCACTCCAGCTGGTCATCAGAACATTGAACCCTGTTTCTTGGACTGCCCTTCAGCACATTTAGCTGTACTTAGCTCCTGGTACTCTTGGAGGCATGATCAAAATAAAACTGCCATGAGACAGGGGCGTGATTTTTTAACAAAAAATAACAAAAGATAATACAGGTTTAGATATTTTCTCTGAAACTGGCAAGAAAAGCCAAAATTTAAAATGAGACCAGCATTAAGATAGATAAGGCAGATTGCCTATACTGAGTCTCTATCTCTCCTCTTTCAGACAGGGCCAAAGAAATGGCAAAGGCGGCAGTTTGTGTGGGTTAATATAGTGCCCAGAGAGGCAAAATGGGCAAAGCCCCAGTGAAATTGGCTGTTGTCTGTACTCCAGTAATCATTTTGTTCAGTGTGAATTGGCTGCTATTGCTCTAAGAACAGCACTCTACCTGCCAAATCCAAGAGGTATAGACTATGTTTAAAATATACACCACCTGACTACTTTGCTGTTCATCGAGCCTGCATATCTCATTGCGTGGTTTGTTGATATGAACATGTCTTAGTCTCAGCATCAGTTTTAACTTTGACTCTGGTCTGGTACTCCCTCCAAACAGTTGTCACCTTTAGAACTCATTTCCTCTTGAAGCCCAGAGATGTAACTGGATGATTTATTTATCCTTAGCAATATTCTGTGCTTCACTGGAATAATTTAGGAACCCTTATTTTACACCACTACATAGAGCAGTAGAATAATCTATGTATATACTGATTTACTAAACATTGCTCATCAGCCATGTAGGATTTGAGCTGAAGCCAGCTCTTGCACCAGAACAGACCAGATCTTGCTCTGTATGAGGCTGGCATTTTTGTCATTTTTATCTTGGTTTTGTAGCTCTTTCTCAAATAGTCGCACCCAGGAGATGCAATAGTATGAAAGGAGAAATGAGGTTTCTTTAGTCTGGTTTCCTGTCTGAGAATTTGTGTTAGTCAGCATACCAATTTCTTCCTGGATCTCAGAAATACAACACTGGCATATCAGTTCTTTTTTATTGTTCCGAGTGTCCAGTCCATCCAGTATAACAGTTTCTGAAGTTTCATACTTGAAAATATTTTTCCATGTGTCACAATATGCTTGTGCCTCTCACAACCTAATTCTGTGTAAATGATCCTACTTCCGTATCCCAACAAAGGCATGAAAAATGCAGAAATGCAAAAAGTAGTCCCTGAAATTTAGCTGTAAAATGATTCCTGACTGAGAGATAGTAAATCTGGGTAATTTCTTCAGAAACATTAAACCCCACTTGTTACCTGTATAACAAGAGGGCATATCCCCAACAGAAATAAATAAATAAAGAAAGAAAGAAATAAAGAAATATTTTTTTAAAAAAAGAAACATTGAATCAGTGTGAAGTCCTGCAGGCAGAGGACAAAAGAAAGCTTAAATGGAAGGAAGAAGCCCATTCAAAGTCACTTACAGGAGCTGCCTACTGGAGCCAAAAACCTCGTGAATAATGATTCTTTTACATGAGTTCCTGCCACTAAGCACTTCACCTTTTAATGTAATTCATTAAAGGCAGAAATTATTTGCTACTTAGGAGATTAACAAAAACCACTTACTGAGATATGTATATATGATCCAGCAAGGCATTCCCATTCTTTATGGAGAAAGATAGATTGTACAATCTAAAAAAAATATCTGTAGTGTTTCTGTGATTTCTTTGGCCCTCTGTGGAGATGTAAAGATGTTTGTAGAAAACCTTCCCTTTTTCCTAAGTCAGGCATTCAGCCAGACAGCTATGTACATCCGGCTTCTTCATCATTATGCTGTTAAGTGAAGTCATACTATAAACATACACTGTGATTAATATATGGATGCAATCAAGTCCCGGTTTTGCTTAGTAGAGAGAGTGTTGTAACTAGGCAAGAAAGCACTCCAGGGTATGTATTAACTCAGGTGTGCAGAAAGGCATGAAACATTAGGCTGAGTAATTTTAAACATCTGAGCAATATATTAATGGATCATTAATATGTGCCCTAGAGTGTATATAGCTCTTAGTCACAGCATAAAAGTAATAAAGCACATTCCTAACAATAAATAATGTTATCTTTGCAAGGAAAAGGAAAACTCTGCAATGTATTGATATACTGTGTTAAGAACCTTCTTGAAATTTCTGAAAGAGCAAATTAAAATTTGACTTTAAATCAAAGGAAATGGGCTGATTCACCTTTGTGATTCAGTAGAGCACACAATGTCCCAGAAACCATTCAACTGTAGGAAGCAGACACTGTATTTTTGTTATGGTGTACTCAGCTCATGGTTTTGGAGCTGGTGGCTGCCAACATACTGTGCTGTGCTACCACAAGCATAGCCAGAGGCTTGAGGGAAGCACTTATTCACCTTTACTCATCACTCATTAAACCACATCTGACATAATACATTCTGCCCTAGTATAGGAAAAATATTTATAAGCTCCAGTAAGTCCAGCAGAAGGCCACCAAGATGGTCAGATAGTTGGAGCGCAGAACCCAGAAGGAGAGACAGAAGAAACTGGTCTTGTTTAACCTGGAGAAGTGAAGGCTTTGGGACAACCTAATGGCAGCTTCCCAATACCTATGAGGAGGTTACTGAGAAAATGGAACCATTCATGGACATGCATGATGAGAGACTGACAAACAATGGTGATAAACTGAAATAGAAGGTTGCAGCTTCCACTTTCATAAAGAAAAAAATATTTTCACCACAAGGACACTCAGACAATGGAATAGGTTAACCAGAAAGTTTTTGCAGTCTCCATCCTTGAAGATTTTCAAGACTCGGCTGGATAAAGCCCTCACCACCCTGGTCTGACCTCCTATGTGACCCTGCCTTGAGCGGGAGGATCATAGAATCATAGAATGGTTTTGGTTGGAAGGGACCTTAAAGATCATCTAGTTCCAACCCCCCTGCCACGGGCGGGGACACCCTGCACTGGACCAGGTTGCCCAAAGCCCCATCCAACCTGGCCTTGAACACCTCCAGGGAGAGGGCTTCTACACCCTCTCTGGGATGGTGGATTAGTGCTCTAGACTATGTCTACTATACTATTCACATTTGCTGAGTGATATACTTGTACAGCTTGGTTTGTGCTCATACAAGTTCAAATCCACATTGTAGGGCTTAACTTGCTTGGCTTGTGTCGGTTGGATCCACATAGCACGATCAGTTGTCCAGCTGCACAACATTACTCTCCTATCATGTAGAGCACATCAGATTAACGCGCGTGTCAGTGTGATCCTTTAGTACAGAGGGTACTTGTCTTCTGGAGTGTGCTTGCCCCCCAACTCCTACTGATCAATGAGCAGGCAAAGTGGGATGGAAAAGTCTGCTATTAGAATTGTTACTACACAGCCATCAGCCATATCTTCTACTTGCTAGCCATCAGTTGTGTGGTCAAGAACATCAATGACTTCAGTAGCCACAGTTTCCCCAAATACATGGGGAGGTCCATAAATAAAATCCGTGTACTTTTTGATGCATACTAGGTCTTTTCTCTTCCTTACAGTGAAAGCACATCTGAGAATTGCCAGAGTGCTAGGTGGCTGTTCCCCAGGGATGTTTATTTCTTCACCCCAAAAGTATTTTTGAGCCCACTTTTTGAGGAAAGAAGAATAACTGAGGAGAGGATATCTAGAAAGGAAGGTTGTGCAGGCAGTAGGGGTTCTTCATTTGCTCTTGCAACATCTTCAGGAACATGACTCAAGCACAGTAATTTTGCCAGTAGTTGTCAGTGACGTGGTCCTCTGCTCTACTTGTTTTCTGTGGCATCATTCTGTCATATCTGACTCAAAATGTTGTCAGAGTTGGTGATGGATAAACAACTGTGAATGCAATGAAAGTCCATGTTTCTTCAGATGTCTGCTGATTATAAAGTGGTGACCAGACACACTGTCATTGTCTGGTAGTGGCCCAGGCCACTATGTGCTTTACTGCTAGGTGACTCTCCCATCCTGTCACATCTGGCCACAGCTGATGCCCAGTTAAAGTAAAAGCTCCTCATTTCTATGGAAGTGGGATTCTTATTTCTCTTGGGAAATGGGGAGCAGATGGCAGGAAAGTTTGGAAGCAAGGTAAGGATGTTGTAGCTGAGAGTGCTGTATCAATTCTGGGAGACTGTGGCTTCCCAAAGGCATTGTCGTCTGACATTTCCCCTCTTCTGGCTGTCAGAACCTGTATGCTATGTCACATACCCATACCTTTCTGTCCCCAACAAACAGAATTTCCAAACCAGCATGCTTGCCAGAGATTTGCTCTTGTCCCAAAAAAGCAGAACCCAACTGCTCCTGGTCAATCCTCCAGGGCCCAGAGTGGCCATTCACTTTGCTTTTGTTTTAACTTGAACCAGGGCCAGCATGAAGGAAAGGAGTCTCACGACCTTCCCTGTACTCTAGTGTCTTTGGAGTACCATAAGCAGAGCAGCTCAAGCCAGACCTGGCTCAATTGCATCTCTATTGCACGTGAGTAAGCTGCTTCCACTTCAGGTCCAAGATTTCCCACCTGAGGAGCCAGATGGTAGCACCCTGAAGGTTGTCCTACTACACATCAATAGGTACAGTGTGTGGACAATCAGGGAGTCAGTCCTTAATGAGAAATGAATGATTTAGCCTCACAGCACCGACACTGGCATGGAAATGTCTCTGATACATTACACCGTCAGTACCTTCTATCCAGAGGCCACACCTGCAAGGTCTGCATCCTTTATTGGAGCAGAGATTTAACGAACATATTTTTATTATCACGATCTATTAGTTTGGGGTTATGCTATCCAGCACCTTCAAATTACTGAATTTGTAGCATTGTGAATGCAATCTGATGCAGTGCTAATGTAGCTGCGGTATTTTTCTTGGAAACTAGGTGTCACTAGTGGTTTAGAAATAGCAGATACAGTTTCATTCCTATCTCCTCCTTTTTTCCTGTAACTCATTTATAGCCTCTCAGCCTCTCCCTGCACACCTCCAAAAAAGCATGGAGCTGCCTTCTCTGTAACTGAAGACTGAAATGAGATCCTTCTGTAGCTTTCTTTTCATCAATCTGAATAAACACAGGTTCCTCATTTTTGTATGTCACCTTAACCTTCCTGGTGTCCCTTTGTGAGACTTTCTCAGTCTTTTCCTTTTCTCTCTGTACTGAGGAACCCAAAGCCAGACACAGTTGTCCAGGCATAGTCTCACAACTCCCAAGCAGAGGAGGATCAATTTTCTTGACCCAGCCATGGTGCAATAATACTGCCCAGTAAGGGATAATTCTCCATCATCACATGGGCTCACTACACATGCCTGTTTCATTTGCTGCCACCAGGACCTGAAAGTTCTTTCCTGCAGAGCTCCTCATCAGCCAGCCCAGCCCCAGCCCCAGGACTTTGTAGCACCTGCATTACAAAGCCCCAGGGCTCTTCACTTTTCTCTCTTGAGCTTCATGATGTCTCTGGCAGCCTGTTGAGGCCCATCCGAATGGCTGCTGCCCTCCAGTGCATTGACTGCCTTCCCCACCTCCCCATCTGCCCACCATTGTGCTGTCAGCTGCAAACTGGCTGAGGGCACACACTGTCTCCTTGCCTAGGTCTTTAGTAGGCATTAACCACTACTGATCCTGGTATTGGCTTCAGGTCCCTCCTGTGGGACACATCTAGTGACTGCCCATCAGTTGGACTTTGTAACGTTGATCATAAACCTTGGAGCCGGGTAATCCAGCCATTGTTCCACCACCTAGCAGTCCGCTTCTCTAGTCAATGTCTCACTGAGTTCCTAGAAAGATACTGTGGGATACTGCGTGGTAGGCCTTCATGTGCCTGGATGTTGTTTCCGGGAGGATTCGCTCCATAAACTTCCTGGAGACTGAGGTTGTGCCGAGTAGTAGGTATCTTTGTGGTTTCCCCCTTCTTGTCCATCTTGAAGGGATCTCAAGCTCTATCCTCTCATGGTAATCACAGGCAAGATTGTCACTGAATATCAAATCTTCAGCCAGTATTTCCTTATTCACGAGTAAGGAATCCGACAGAGGCACCGCCAATGCTTAACCCACCCAGCATCTGTATTAAAGAATTGTATCTAAACTCCAGAAATTTCCTGGATTCTTGCATCCCGCTGTGTTGCCCTTTCAGTGGATATCCAACAATAACAGTACTATACAGTTCTGAAAATCAAAAATGTCATATAATACATTCTTATTTTCAAGGTAGGTTATCAAAGATCACTTAAAAGTCAGAATGTGGAAGAAATCCAAGACCTGCATAGTCTTTTAAGTAAGAAACTTGTCATGTAATCATTATGTACTAGAATCCCTTCAGTAAGTTTCATAGTGTAGGTAGAAATCTGGTTTTTTAATGCTCCTCAAAGAAAAAGTACAGATTCAGTAAAGTGTACCTAACAGTCCTATGAACTGGAGTATTATTCTGTGTGATCAGGGGATGGGTGCACACTAATGACTCACACTGTTAAGCGACCTATAATCTGGTTTTTTCTTTACGGAAAGGAATTCCACTGCTATGAAGTGCCTGAAGTAAACTTCTGTACCCCACATCAACTTCTGCTATCACCTGGCTGTAGTAATACCCCTCTTGCTGCAGTCCAGGCAGAAAGTGGCAGAAGAAATGTCCCCCCAGGGGAACTTTATATCAGTAATGTAAATTTAAGCAGTTCCTCACATTTTCACCTTGCACAGAGTGACAGTACTGATCATCAACACTTCAGAACTGATTTCTGCATAGTCCTCCCATCTCTGTTCAGGGCTGAGATAAAAAATCATAGAATCATAGAATGGTTTGGGTTGGAAGGGACCTCAAAGATCATCTAGTTCCAACCCCCCTGCTGTGGGCAGGGACACCCTTGACTAGACCACATTGCCCAAAGCCCCATCCAACCTGGCCTTGAACGCTTCCAGGGATGGGGCATCCACAGCTTCTCTGGGCAACCTGTTCCAGTGCCTCACCACCCTCACAGGAAAGAATTTCTTTCTAATATCTAATCTAAATCGACCCTCCTTCAGCTTAAACCCATTACCCCTTGTCCTGTCACTACACTCCCTGATAAACAGTCCCTCACCAGCTTTCCTGTAGGTCCCCTTCAGATACTGGAAGGCCACAATTAGATCTCCCCGGAGCCTTCTTTTCTCCAGGCTGAACAACCCCAACTCTCTCAGCCTGTCCTCATAGGAGAGGTGCTCCAGCCCTCTGATCAGCTTCGTGGCCCTCCTCTGGACTTGCTCCAACAGCTCCATGTCTCTCCTGTGCTGGGGCCCCCAGAGCTGGATGCAGTACTCCAGGTGGGCTCTCACAAGAGTGGAGTAGAGGGGCAGGATCACCTCCCTTGACCTGGTGGTCATGCTTCTTTTGATGCAGCCCAGGACATGGTTGGCTTTCTGGGCTGCAAGCGCACACTGCCGGCTCATGTTGAACTTCCCATCAATCAATACCCCCAAGTCCTTCTCCTCGGGGCAGCTTTCAATCCATTCCTCACCCAGCCTGTAGTCATGCTTGGGATTGTGCCGACCCACATGCAGGACCTTGCACTTGGCCTTGTTGAACTTCATGCAGTTCACACGAGCCCACCTCTCCAGCCTGTCAAGGTCCCTCTGGATGGCATCCCTTCCCTCCGGCATGTGGACCACACCACACAGCTTGGTCTTATCAGCAAACTTGCTGAGGGTGCACTCGATCCCGTTGTCCATGTCGCCGACAAAGATGTTGAACAGTGGCGGTCCCAGTACTGACCCTTGAGGGACACCACTCATCACTGTTCTCCACTTGGACATTGAGCTGTTGACCACAACTCTTTGAGTGCGACCACCCAGCCAATTCCTTATCCACTGAGTGGTCTGTCCATCGAATCCCTTTCTCTCCAATTTAGAGTCAAGGATGTCCTGCGGGACAGTGTCAAATGCCTTGCACAAGTCCAGGTAGATGATGTCAGTTTCCCTTCCCATATCCACCAATGCTGTGGAAAAGAATAAATAGATTTTAAAGCATATTTAAATAATGTAGAAGCAATTTCTCATTGTATAGTTCTTGGTTGCTGCCTGGTATTTTGAATGAGACCTATTTAGCTGTGATCAAAGTTATTTTTGTTTCAGGAATAAATGAATGAAAGAATCCATCTGTCTGACCTAGGAATCACTCAAAGCATTTTAAGGAAAAAGCATGATCATCGGTGTGTTTGAACACAGTCCTCATGGCACAGGTAGATAAGATTTTCTGCAGATAAATACATATTGTAATAAGATGAAACAAAACTTTAGAGTGATATTGTTTTGAGAACACAACAATTAGTCACATAAAGTAGATAATTTCTCCATATTAAGACAGATCTCAGTTTGCTTGTACTCTTTTCAGCATCCCTTACCCACCCTGGATATTCCAAAAAGCTCAAGAAAGTCATCTGGGCATTATGAATATGAAATGGCATCAGAAGAACTTGGCAGGACAGGGAAGTATTGATTGCCAGAACTGCCTGTATTGCTTCTTTTATAAGGAAGGAGCTCCAGCAGCCTTGAGCTGCATCAGTTCCATTGGTCTCATAAGGTACCAGGACTATGCCAACAGACTTAATATGATATCATCAAGAAATTTGGCACACCCCAAGCAATCAATGCTTACTTCCAGTTAACTGTATGATTTCTACTGAAAATTATCTGAAATCCCACCCCCACAATGACTGCAAGCCTATTTTTTTTGGAAATCTGAATCTTGTTATATGTACTGAGGGTAACCACACACCATAGACAATTGTCCTGGGTTGACATCTCATGTGTCCATATGGTAAGCACCTCGTTTTAGTGCATACTGCCTCTCAGGATTCAATGCATGGCTGCCAAACATCCTCATTCTGGTATGTCTGTATTTGCTATCTGCCACCATGGCATTTACTCCTTACCATTCTCTGCCTGTCAGCTGTACACTGTCATAGCTTCAAGACTTAAAAGGGCCTGCTAAAAATTCCTAAGGATCATCTCCCATTCAGCATGAAAAATACCAGAAAGATGATGCTGCCCTCTCTCCCCTCAAACTTTGACCTTTTAGAGCAGAAAATTTACCAGCCTAATACCAGTTTGCTGCTTGGAGTGGAAATCACTCAGGCACTGAAACAGGACTTGCAGGTCTATTTTCACCCTAGCATATAGGAATTAGATCAACAGCCAAAAAAGGCTGGAAATTTTATAGATACCTGTGATGTTCAGATGCATAGCCAAATGCTTTCAGTCTTAGTATACTTTGAGAGTTGGTAAACCACAATTTGGTGGTGGCTTGGCATCAAGAGGCCATCAGGCTTGTGGCAGAATAGGGGAGGTCTGCATTGTAAGCAAAATTTTAATCCATTCTCAGCATGGCAAGGCCAGACAGAGGTCTCCAGTCCTTTTTCCTCCTTTTTTTTAAAACTTGTAAACTCACAATCTGAGTTTCTTGTTTATAGCAAAGACGATTCTCATCTTATACTGGTACCAATGAGGGTATATACCTTCAGTGACCTCAGCAGGACACCACCAGTGTATAGCAGTCCTACAACAGAGTTTGGAGGTCACCTCCAGTTTGTACAGCCCATGCCTCTCTCACTGATATCAGTGTGCAGTCAGTCACTGGCAAGTGTACATCTTAGATGCATATCCTTGCCCACCAGATTTAAGATAAAATGGAATTCAACCAATATTGCTGGAGCTTTCCCTACACTCAAGATTATTATTCTGATCGGGACGCGGCTAGGCAGGTGATGCTGTGCAATGAACTGCACATTGAGGCACACTGGGTCCTGCTTTGGCTTTTGCTGATGGCGGTACTTGCCAAGGGAATAGGAACAAGCTTTTCAAATGAGCCCTTATTGATTGTCTTTTCTATTTTGCAATTGCATTGTGCATAATCTAAGAAATACTTTCCAGAAGTTCAAATTACAAACAACTAACATTCACTGATTTTTTACATTTACCTTTGGTCTTGATTACAAACTACTCTCAGTTTAAAATATAGCTTTAATATTACAGTATATATATTGTAGCAGTAACATTGCTAACAATATATTTCTTCCAGTCTGCTGTAAAAAGATCCACTTAACTCCATATTCTCTGTTTGGACTGTAAAATTTATCTGATGGAGTACTCAAAAACCAGAAGGAATAGCAGTCAACATGCCACTAATTGTACTGGTGCCACAGAAGAGATTTTAAGCATCAACTTTGAAATTAAAAGTGACATAAAGGTAGCTGCCAGTGAAAGAGTTTCTGAAAAAAAATGGACTGTGAAACAAATTAAAAATTTGCACAGAAGTCAGAGCTGGTATTGTCCTAAAAATGAAAAGAAAGAGAGCAAAATGCAAGCCAGGCAAAACAAGATTATATTTTGCAATTGTTTTCCCAGCTGATAAGAATAAAATCTGCTTTCCTGTTAGGCCTTCACCAGTCTCCAGAATAAATCTTCCCATTTCTACTCTTATTTGTTTAACAAATGCTTTTTACTCTGTGTGTGCCTGCAGTAAATGAGAGGTTCTGATGACACATCTCAGATAAATGCTTGGTGTGCCACCAGGTGCTACCCAGTTAGAACCTCTGATTGCAGCTCCGAGTTATCATTTGATAAGTTAGATATGGCCACTGCATTTTATTTTTATTAAGGAGTGCTGGATGGAAAGTTGATGTCTATAGCAAGACTGGTTGGTATTTCACTTTGTTCTGCAAATACTAGTTTATAGATTGTAAATTTTGCCTTTTTATCAATTATTTACCTTTTTCCATTAATAAGAAAATGACTCTTTTCTGGGTTGTAAGTGCTTTTCTATACTGCTAGAGAAAACTAGCGTAGAAGAAAAAGCCATCTGCTTTATTCTCTCACGAATGAGTATAAGAAACCAATGAACCCGAGATTAAATCAATCCCAAACTGTAATTACCTTCACCAGTAAATTCCAGACCCTATCACAGCCCTCCCAAAGCTTAGGCAGATCTTGCAGCTCGCCTGGAAAGTCAATCCTGAATGCCTGTTCAGTCCAAGAGGAAAGCAGGTGCCAAAACAAAGCATCCACCTCAAGGAAGCAGAGAATTGAGCAGCTCCCGTCTGACTGTAGTGAGAGGGACCGCCTCTGCTGCCTGCAGCTACCTGCGGTTACAGCTTTGCTAGGCTTACAGCCTTCCCATTAACATCCTCCGAGGTGAGCATTTGGTCACACCTTCTGGTAGAGCTGTACTTTGTTTCCTCCATCCCATTCCAGCTGTAGTCAACCCCACTGGCAGAGAGACTGGGTGTCACTTCCGTCATCAGACCTCAGAGACTCTTAACCTCTGTGTCCTGGGCACAGCAATGCAAAATTGTGCTTCACGAAAGGGAAAAGCTCTTCTAGGGAAGAGCTTTTGTGGTGAAACAGTAGAATAGAGACTTTTTGCAATCTTTAGACAAAATATCCCAGAAGAAAACCAAGAACTTCCAAGCAAACCTCTTCTGAAGACAGCAGATTGAAAAGCAAATTTTGGGTTTTTTAATTCTTTAACCAGGGCTGTAATAGCTGGAGATATGTAATGAATAACCATTCAGTTGAAAGCTTAAGTTATTGACTAACTATTCTGCATCCAGATTGTTTTCAGAATGTTGTAGAGCTTTCTGTGTTAAACTTTTTCACTGGAATTGCACCTTGTGGTGGTGGGACCTCCAAGAGCTAGGGTAACGAAAAGTAAAAATGGCTCCCAATTTGAGGGCTGCGTGATAGGGCTATCAATTTATTCATCCAGAAGAAACCACCCAGATACCTTAAAATTACAGCAAGATAGCCATGCTGGCAAAGATCATGACAGGAAAACAATAAAGTTCATTTTCTGCCATGAACACCGTCAACAGAGTTGGTGGCATGTGATGGCCGAAAGCAAAATACGGGAGTTTTGGATGTTTCTGGTTTTGGGGAAGGGTGAATGTAAATGTAAACCTAAGCCTTTTTATTCTTTCTCCCAACCCTGGGGCAGCAAAGCCGACCTTGCTTCTACCTAGCAGCGCAGCAGGGTTGTTGTGGTTTGGTATCAGAGGAGTAGGTCCACTGTCTGGGGAGCAGGAGAGCACCTCAGGTTCTGCCCTGCCACTTCCAGCCTTACCCTTCACACTTGCCCTAGGAGAAAACTCTGCCATTGCTAGAGGCAAATTTTCTCTGACAAGAAGATGGCGTCCTTAGGCAGGGCATGTGTGAAGTTCACTGTTCTTTCACTTCTCTACTCCTCCAGCCATTCAAGTGGTGCAGCTGGCTACAGCATGATGTTTAGTCTCTGTTCCAGACAGACCCTTCTCCTCCACCACTTCTCCAGCCATTTTGCTCAGTTATTTCTTTCTTTCCCCAGGACACGCTTCGCTGCTTAGTTCACTGTGGTCTGGATAAAAGGTTTACCAGGAATTTTAATATCAAATGATTTTTAGAAGAAGAGCCATGTGCCGTATGCCAAGAGAACAATTAAGGAATCATTGTTAGACTGCAGCTGAGTTTGATGCCGCGAACATGGAGTGCGTTTGCTTTTGCATGTCTGCAGAACATCATTAATCATGGTGTTTCTGGCTCCCGCGGCCCTGTTCTTGTCATGTTCCTCCTCTGCCTCTTCTGAGCAATCTGTTTACTACTGACTAGCTACAGCACGAGAGGTTTAAAGGCCGAGAGGCTGAGAGCAGGACCCTGTCAGGCCACAGGCTTTTATCATCTTCTCTGGGGATTCTTTTTTGACTGTTTCTGTCTCTCCTCTCCTTCTCTGTCAACATCTGATTGAGCTGTGATTTAGGTGTCTCTCTTCTGACTATGGTTAGGAATGGTCCACTAGCACTTTCCCCTCAGTACTTTCCATCAGTACCATTATATTCCTTTTCCACTGTGATTTTCTTCAGTTTTCTAAAAAAAAACCCCACAACCCGCCTCTGTTTCCTTGCCTTGTGGTAGCTTTTACCCAGTTACAAATTTTTGGAAAAACATCAAATTGCAAAAAAAGAAGAAAAAACCTACCCACCAACCTAAAACCCCAAACCAACCCAAACCTATAAAAACAGGGAATAAAATGGTAAAAATCAGAGGGGAAAAAAAGAATAAGAAATATTTTTCTCTTTACATTCAGTAGCAAAAATTAAAAAAGAAGGAAAAAAACCCACAGCCTGTCCCCAAAAGGCAATTTTAAGAAATATCTTCTATTAGATATTAAAAATGGTGATCTATGAAAATGTATTATACAAAAATATCTATATCTAGTGTGAAGCAATTTTAGGAACAGCTATAATCTAGTCACAAATAAAAAATGTATTTTCTTTATTAAATTAGTGTGTGCAAATACCATTTCAGTAACAAAATATTTCCTGTCTGAAGTTATATCCTTGTGTTTGATGGATTTTCTTCCTTGAATTTTTCTAATTCCTTCCTAAATCCAATTTTACTTTGATGTCCACAATTATCCTATAACAATGGATTCCAGAGTTTAAAGTTACTCTCTGGTAAAGCATACTTCCTTTTGTGTGTTTTTAAGTTGCTGATAACTTCAGTTAATTCCCCCTATTTTTTGTATTGCAAGGAACCATAAATAATCACTTCCTACTCATTTTCTCTCTTTCCACTGCTGCTCGCAGACTTCTGTTATCACCACTCTGTCATCACTTTTCCAGGCTGGCAAATCCTGGCCTATATGCATCTGGTACAGCAGGTTTTGTCATAAAACCCTCAAATGATACTAAACCTCTGTAACCTAAATAACTCACATTGCACAAACCACCTGGAAGACTAATTCCAACTCATTTACACTTGAGACCCTAAGTTATTTTAAATAAGTCGCTCCCTCTAACAACTGCAGTTATTTAACCCCTCAGCGTATGACCTCTTCTGTTGAAAAAGTTGCTAATGCCAATATTATCCAAGGCCTGTAGTTCATTCCTGAACAATAACATCATTTTAGATGCTCCCGTGTTGCTACTGCTGGTATTCAAGGTTGGTGTGATGCATGCTACAAGATAGATCTGTCTATGGAGGCAGAGTGTACACTAGTGTTATTGCAGACCAGTCAATTTGAGACATATATCCTGTCCTCAGTCCTAAGACTTTACATACCTGAGTGGATAAAAGTGTGACACAAAGAGCTTTTGCAGGGATTACCCTCACTAGGGAAACTGTTTTATTCTTGGTAAACAAATTCTGCATTAGCTCTCAGCTGAAAATATATACTTTAGTAACAATGTGTTGAGTAATCAGTCTTGTAAATATCCTTAACTGGATTTTTCTCTAGAAAAGCAACAAGGAAAAATGTTTTAAATGAACAGACAAAAAAACTCCAAATTTTAACATGCTTTAAAAACTGGGACTGCTTTAAATTAAATACTGTGTTTTGACTGGGAGAGTTAATCCTCTTCCCTCCTCATTCACAAGACATTCCTCCCTGTGATGCTGTAGTCAAAACATTCTATCATTTGCTTATGTGCAATTTCCATTGATTTCAGTGAGACTACATGGAAGTGAAAAAGAACTACCTTTTATGGGGGAAAATTTCTATTATATGCTCTACTGTCAGTGAGCACATCCCATCTTTGTCAAAGGCAGAGGTATGCACAGGGTAGTTGCAGAATGTATTCTGCTGAACCACACTACTCACATATGAACTTGGTTTTACCTGTATAGAAGACCGAGTGCCAGATCCTGCTAAGGTTACTTACATGAACTGTACTATTGATTTTGTGCCTAACTGTACAAGGACAGCTCAATTTAGCCCACTGTATTTTTAATACACAAAGAAAAACGTATTTCCCCACTCTGTACTAGTTTTATTTCAATGTAGGAAAATACAACCAAAAAAAGAATTAATTTCCATGAGTGTGAAAGAGCAGATAGTTTTTGGCTATATTTTGCAGTCAGTGTTTCTTTGATGTTTGAAAAGGCAGGAGAAGGAGGAGAAGGAGAAGGTGAAGGAGAAGGAGGAGAAGAAGGAGAAGGAGGAGAAGAAGGAGAAGGAGGAGAAGGAGAAGGAGGAGAAGGAGAAGGAGAAGGAGAAGGAGAAGGAGGAGAAGGAGAAGGAGAAGAAGAAGGAGGAGGAGGAGAAGGAAGAGGAAGAGGAGGAGGAGGAGGAGGAGGAGGAGGAGGAGGAGGAGGAGGAGGAGGAGGAGGAGAACGACAACGATAACGAGGAGAAGTACTAGGTATGCTTCCTTGTTTTTCCAGTGCAAACCAGAATTGTCTAACCATTTGGAGCTGGGCAGATACCGTCCAGGCCTCCTTTTATCTGAACGGTGCTTTTGGGTAGAGATCAGGCAGTGACACAGCTCCACACTAACATTCTGGCCGAGTCAGAGTCCTGTCACACGCTGCTTACAACAGCTGCAGTTCTGCACAGTGTTAATACCAGTTGTTAGCTCTTACATCGAGCTAGGTAAATAGGATGAATCATCGTGTTCCCGAAAAATGCTCTGGCACAACATGAGTTATCACAAAATGTTGTTAAATGTACGCTCAGACAGTTTGAAGCTGTCTGTCATGTTTACTGGCTCTGACTGATTTCAAAACATCACATCGATTAGCATTTACAAAGTAATTTGCGGAAGGCATTACTCAAAATAAACAGGAATGTGTCAAAATTACTGAGACGTGTAATGCATTTTATATAGTATACCATTTAAAAATAAACATGTTTTCAGCTTATCTGCCTTCCAATAGCTCCAAAGTATAATTATTCTTGGATGGTTTAGTGCGGGAATTTGGCCCATAAACCAGGATAGGACATTTTAAACAACTTTTCTTTTAAAAAGAATCACATTATTTTCATGCCTTGGCATGATTTCTTACATAGTGACTAAGCCAGGTATTTCCAGTATAAAGGTCCAGCTGATGAGCTGACAGAGTATTATCATGTCTTATTGGAGTCACACATGGCTTGCTGTTAGAGCTCTATATCAATAGGAATCCAAATCCTACAAGTGTTAGAAATACGTTTATTATTTACAAGACAGAAAGAAGATTACAGACAGTTATTTGCACCAAAAACCAGACTCAGTTTGTTTTGATTTCTAGTCTGTTCTTTTCACATTTTTCTGTAGATTTTTTGTGTTATGCATGGTAATCAAAATTGGTTTGTTGTGAATTCCTAACAGGAATAATGATAAATAACTGCTAACGTATCATTACAACTCAGTTATATGAGTTTTCAGTTTGTCCTTATGGGATACTACTGCCTGATGACCCTTCTGAAATGGCAGAACTCCAAAATCCTTTTGGCAATGAAAATGCATGATTAGAGGCATTCCTGCCACCACACATACGTGTAGCTTTCTGAAATTTAGCTTGATTTAATCCTGGTGTTCATTCATTTAGAAAAGTCTGGGTGTAACAGATGTAGTCCACACACATTTTCTTTGGACTTTAATGGCAAAGTTCATAGGACCTTTCATTCTTCATCCGTTTCTCTGATTGCGGACCAATTCACGGTCAAGCACAGTTGTATTGTTGCGTAACTTTAATATAATGAGGCTCCCTGAATCCAAGCGCATCTCTGAGTGAAATTTTTTCTCCATTGGAGCGCATAATAAAACTTTGACTGATTTCCGTAAGGTTCGTGGACTTCACCTGTGTTTATTTTATTAGGCTTGAACTGTATAATTCAGATCTGGTTCTGGATTTCAAACTCTGCAACATTTGAGGAAATCTGAATCCCAACTTTGACAATTGCCCATCTTGCATGAATCTGTACTCATTAAAAAAGAACACTTGGGGACTGAAGACACACACACAATACTATTTTTTCATTAATATCTGGTTGGGCAGGTTTTTTCTTGGACAGGGACTATTCAGCTTACTGCTATATCTCTATGATTTAAAGTAAGAGTATTTTAACACATCATCCAAACTCCTGCTGGCAAGCTACATGAAAGATACCGTACCGGTTCCCTGACAATTGCCCCAGTATCCTTTTAACTGCTCTGCACATAATAAGGTATAAATCATAGTATGATTCATACAAGTTCTCTAACCATTAAACATTACTACAGTGGTCGACGTGATTTTTGTCCAGAATTGAACATTTAGTCCTGACCTGGTTCAAATCACGGAAAAATAATTTTGCAAAATGTATTGCCATTCTGAAGTTTCTTTGATTCTGAAGGCTTAAGAGTGGAGACTTTAGTTTTTCCACGCACATGTTTCTGACCTTTCAGAAAAGAATATTCAAATAGTTATTTTTTCCTGTTTCTACTTTTTTCCATTGAATGTAAAAAAATGAACAAAGTTCAAGGTTTATTTTGGGTTGGTGTTTTTTTTTCCCAACTACTTCTTTGCTGTTCTACAGCTATTCAAACTTGCTCCAATTCTGAAACAGTTATCAGATCTGCACTCACATATTTTTCCAAAGTTATGGAAGTGCTGAAAAATTCCCGGCACAGCAAAGAAGTGTGTATAAAAATAAAGGAACAGAGGGAAGATGGTAGGAAACAATTTCTTATATGAGGAGGCAAAAAAGAGGGGGGAAAATAGAAAAAAAAAATCTGTTTGACATTTACATTAAGTTTATTTCTGTGAAAAATAAAACAACATGGAAAAAATGGAAAGAAAATTTTTCATTAAAAGAAGACTTTGTAATGAAAAGTTTGATAGCTTTGCTCTTGAGGCTAGTGGTGACGACTCAGTCTCATTAGAGAGACCTACCAGAACACAAACCAAGCTTTACATCAGCTATCTTAGCTAAATTGCATAAACCAAAATAAATTGTAATAGTTTAATTTTGAGATAAAGCCTTTTCTACTAAAACAAGGCAAATATTGGCACCTACTGAAAGATAAAGCATCCAGAAATGATTGCGCTGTTAGGAAACAGAAGACATCTGGCCACACCGTCTCTCCAGGATTCCATGCCCTTTGGGAGAGAGATGGAGCTGGGAGGGTGATCCTCACTTGCATCCTCAAGGCACCTGTTCTTCTACTTTTATTGCCACAATGGGGACTTGAGAACACAGAGGATCTGTTTCAATATTTAGTGGTTGTACTGGGAATCAGGAAAACCAACATCACTTTTGGGTACAAGTTGACCTCTCTGTATCTTGGATTCACTCATCGTAAGACAAGTTCAGTAGCACTTACCTGTGGTACACCTGTTATTGTGCTAAACCAATCCAGAAAGTTCAAAATCATGAATGTAATTATTCTGCCAACATAAGCATATGTCCTTAATAATAAGAATTTTCAAAGCATTATTTTTCAGATAGTTTATGTATTATCATAGGGTTGCATTAGAAAGATTAAGCAATGCAGTATTTACATTAGTCATTCCTCGCACCTCTCTGCATAACCCCTTTCCAAGTGTACCTTGCTGTAACTTTTTCCAGATCCACTTGGATACAGTGAGGAACTTCAGCTTCTCACTCCTGCTTCAGAACATCATCTCGGAGATGAGTCATTTATCATTTAGGCAATGGTAGAGATGAATGATTTATGATATTCACTCCCCAGCAGTGAAGTTAGTACAGAGTAATGTGTGGGTTGTCGTACCAGCCAAGTAAACCTATTAACTGCCTAGGATAACTGCGTAATACTCCAGTCACTGAATTGCTTAATGACACGTTTGTAACAAAAGCTGTCCAAAACTGTGTCTTAAAAAATTATGCTCAAATATCAGATTTAAAAGGGTTTGTGTTTTAATGCTAGGATAAGAGAAAGCAACGAGTGAATGTAGTGGCTTAAAGTCTTACTTCAGCAAGATACTCAAGCATGTGCCCAGCATAAGTATAAATGGCTCTGTCAAAATCAATGGGATTTAAGGATCATTGCAGAATTGCTCTTACTGTGGAACAGCCTGGATGCATCATGCAACAATGTCATCAGAATTCAAAAAGGAGGAGGGATGGAACAAATAATATCAAGGTCTGAGCCTGCTGTTACTTGGGATGAAGTATGTCAATGAACCTTAAGTAAGCTGTATTGCTTAGTAAACAGCAAGTAAGCTGTTTGCAAGCACATACAAGTCTAAATAAGATGATTTATTGTCTCAGATGCCCTCCAAAATACAAAGTGACATATTAATTTGTTTCTGTTGCACACTAATGATAGTCTTGCACTATCATAGACATGAATGCTATGTGACAGAATATTGACATGCCTTGTTTAGGCTGTTTCAGAGCCCATAAAGGAAAGAACAGAATTGGAGATTACTAAGATTGTTGGTTAAACTCCTCTTATGTCCATCCTTCATAATTAGGGTCCTCTGAAGTTTCTTTAAATCAGAAAGTAAACTCTTTCCCCAAATTTTGAAACTAGACTATACAGAGAACATCCTGCTTCCCAAAAATTAGCAGTAAAATTCTCTCTTAATTATAGTCTGAACAAGAGCAGATCCTAAAATGGCTGCTCCTGAAGTGTTTAAGCAGAGAGTTCAGGCATACATCTATTTTTTCAGAGATGGTCTTGAGTCACAGCATTCAGATTCTTTTCAGCTGACCCCAGAAGCTGGCGCTGTACATGAAATTGCTGCTGCAAAGCCATGATACCAGCCAAAAAGGGCATTAGAAGGGCTTTCAAACAAACAAGGAAAGGAGCAAAAGGTAAAATCAGATATCAGCCCTGGAGAAATAAAACTCACAATAATATCTGGATTCTGCATCTGCCCAGCATATGTAATTTCTGGCAATGAGTAACTACTGTTGGAGAAGTAAATAAAGGAGGATGACAAAAGAATCAAGCTCAACACCACAGCTGTAAAAATCAGGCAGGGCCAAGTTAATAATGAAATAACATTGATGGGCAAAGACTGTTACAGCTTTTTTGACTCTTCCTGTTTTTTTAGAAAAAGATTCAGTCCTGCACTTGCTGCAGACAGGGAAACACTGATATGCCACAGTTCAAAAGTAAGATCGTATTTTGGTCTCCCAGAGCTAATTTAGCATAGATATGGATGCGTCAAAATAACACAGGTGATAATCTCTTTCACTCTGCTTAGCAAGTTGACATTTTAGGTTGTTCTTTTCATTCTGCAAAATGAAAACTGCTCTCCAATCAAAAGGCATATGGAAGCCAGACAATGCCAGAGGAGTGTTTGTATTTAACATGGAGATGCAGTTCTTTGTCATGGGTGGATCATAAACATTCAGTTCAAAAAGAAATGGAGTAAAGAAATGCTGTCCTTGTGATTTATCTTTTTATAAAATTCCTCTAATATTCATCTCAAAGATATTTTCCAGAGTATGTCTTCTATTCTTTCAAGGCCCAGAAAGAGCATTATGGGATACTACAGAACAGTCACATCATATTCTTCTAATGACAGAGGAGCATTTTTGCCATTTAATACAAAGTCTTCTGTTGGGAGAAGGAAGAATTGCTTCATCCCAGTGGAACAGTATCTGCTATCAGGCCCAGTCTTAACTCTGAGATGCCAAGAAGAGTGCTCCAGTCTTTTCCAGGACACTTCCCAAGTGTCCCAAGTGAAGTCCTTTCTGACAGAAAATAAAATGAAAAGAGTGAAGATGATACAGTCCAGATTATAATGATCTCTTTTTCTTCTTTATGGGAATAAACTGCAGAAAGTAGCTTCAGCACTTACTTTCTGGTGTATGTCACAAGCCAAATGGCTTCAGAATTCCAGGGGAACACAACTACCTTGGAAATTAATAGTCATACAAAGAGAGATAGTACCTGAAGCATCTACATCTCAACTGATAGAAAGCTTTAAGTGTTTAGGACAAGCATCTGCAACATGAGTCTGTTACACTGAGGGCTTCATAGGGAAGAAAGCAGTAACAGGGCATTTTCCAAGCAACCTGTCCTGCTGGCGAGTTGGCTGCCATATCTGCATACAGCATATGGGTCTTCCTGAGTTTCTATGGCTTCATAGTAACTGTGAATCATTATGGCTAGTTCTGACCCCAATAGGAAATGACGCGATGTCTGGCACTTTTGTAAATTATCACCATTATTTTCGTCTCTCCATAAGACATGTTCCCATATGATAGTTAAAGGAGACCAGCAGGTCAAAAGTCTGTATAATGACCTGATCTAAGAACCAGTGCTGGATATAGATGAGATTTTGTATGACACAAGTCCATCTTTTGACCAGCATCATCCATTAGATGTATTTCTCTAGCCGTAGAGGAAACCAGAAAGTAATACTGCTCATGTTTGAAGTAAAAAAGATGTTGAGTAGTAGATCTTGCCAACACTCTGTTCCTCCTCCTTGGCTGCTGTGGATCTGCACCTGTGTGGGTACAGTCACCGCTTCTGCCTGTCTTGGTGTGACTCTTGGCTTCCAGCTCATCTTCTCTTATCTCACAGAGCAGGCCTGCAATGACAACCAGCTTCAGCTAACAGTCCAGATCACCAGGCAAGTCCATAGGGATGGGACGGTTCAAGGTCAAGCCAGACAAGTCAAGCCAGTGGGTAAGGATCAGGGCCAGAATCAGGGAGGTACCGGAGTGGGCACAGGTGAACCAGCAGCATAGCTCAGGCAAAGAGCAAGAGCCTGAGTCCTTGAGCAAGTACCACCTGAAGGAGAGGCAGGCCCCCACTGCAGCTTCTCACAGCACTAGCTTAAGGCTAGGCATCTCTGTTATCAGAATTGGCCCTGAGCCCAGGGCGCCAACCCCCCGGGAGGGAGATGTGCTCAGGTCCCTGACAGTACAACTGCTGAAAGTTTGAAAGCATCAATTGTCGGAAAGAAAAATGAAAAAAACCTGCCAACATTCAAAAAAGAACCATTTTTTACTTCATTTCAGATCATTATAGGCTGTCTTTCTAAACACTGGGAATGTCACGCAGACACCTGTTGTAAGTTTGGAGAGGGTATACTGTATTCTTCCCATTCAGTTTTACCTTAAGTATAGATGCAATAAAGGATTCTCATAATAAAGGTTTTGTAAGACTATGCCAATGCCTTGGATGTCTGAGCATTTCACTGCCAAGTGTCTGGTTGCTTTTCAACTCTATGCATAAGCTGCTACCAACTTGCCTTGATACTTCTCAAAGAGACTAAGTTCTCAAATACACTAAGTAATGAAGTGATTAATAGAAGTCACTAAGATCTAGGGATGAAGTCCACTTACACTTGCAGCTGTTCTTCTGCTCCGGGGTCTTCACTGAGGCTCTCTCTGTGTACGCCCTGTACCAGATTGTTGAAGGTCAGTCAATGAATTTGGGTGAATTATCTAACAGTTTCATCTTCTGAAATGAGATATACAGTGCACAGGAAGGATGCCAAATGATCATCTATATTCTTCTGTGGTCATATTTCAGGACCTTCACATCTTTCTAAGATGTCTTAGAGAACATTCTTAGGTGCCTGAATGACATAAAAAGAGATGAGAGTAGCTAGCTGGGCACTTTGCAATGTTATCAGCCCTCATTCATCTCACCACGCAGGCTCAGAGATCCCTGAAAAAAAAGATGACTTCAGATAGATTTGCTGTTGAATTCCCTCAGCAGTCCTGTGGGTTTGAAATTTGTTTTTGCCTTTATGCACCATCTTTTTCAAGACCAGCAGATACTAATCATAAAAAGTCTGATGTTGTCTTAAACATGTAACAGCTTCCAGAAAACCAGACCTGTCTTAACTTTTGTCATGTGAAACCTGTAGAATGTGTTTCTAGCCAACATGTAGTCCACAGCATCCTAGGAACCTTTTTTCTTTATCCCACTATATTCCTTTACATCAACTTGTCCTTGCTGGGTCTTTGTGAATCCTAACACCCCAGAGACCTGGGACTACAGCCAGCATAGAATATATTTGGGAATTTGCCACCTATCCAACTGAGAAAGGCTCATTAAGTGCTTGGAAATTAAGGTGGCAGATTAAAAGATAATGTGATGCTATTTTTTTTAAAGTATTTTGATTTTAAACCAAACTGATGGGGGTTTTAAGTGATCTGGGGGAGAAAGAGTTCTAAATTATGAATTTGGGGCTGAAAAAGCAGGATACAGCACTTTGTATTCTAAACAAAACCAACACTAAAGCAAAGCAAAGTCTGTTAAATCAAGTAGGCAGGAAATGCAGAGTTAAGTTTGAAAACTCTGCTTTAATTCCAACCCTTGTATTTATGCCTTAAAATGTATTTATGTATTTTAAAATGATTTATCAAATAATAAGACTCACAATTCACTGCAACCTGGAATTGTTTATAGAATTTCACAAACAGCAGTTCTGAGTCCTATGGGCAACAGCTGCGCTCAGCTGTGAACAAAAGCTCTTCAGTCTGAAAAAGTGACATTTTGAGAAATCTCTGCATTTCCCATCCCAAGGCCTGCAAAAGAAGGTGTTAAGTCAGGACAGTCTGTTGGAAGAGAAACATTTATATGCTTTCTTTAAAAAAAAAGCTTTCCAGAATACCCTTAAGAAATTGAGGAGTGGGAAGGGAAGAAGGTGTTAAGTGTGTGGAAATGTTTATGAAACTGCATATTGATTTCACTCCTTCAGTTGGAATTTCTTTCGGTCTTCACTGCACAGAGCAGCAGTAGAAGAGAAGTGAGTCTGAGCTCAGAAGAAGTCAATCAACTCATCGTCATGACCCCTTCTGAAGTCAACAGAGAAAGGTGAAAGGTGTTCCAGAGCAAGGCAGTGGAGGAGCTCATTTTATGCACTCTGGGAACCACTCTTTCCCCATTGACTGTAGACACCTAGGAAATCCCTAGACTACTAATTTTGGCATCTAAGGTGATTACCTAAAGCAGGGAGGTGTGATTATCACCACAGAAGGATTTCGCTCCTGAAGCCTGGGGAAGGTTAATGGAGCTGGGTCCTTTTTTGTGGTTCACCATGCGGTCTCTTCCTTGCTGTGTGTCTAAGAGCGGCTGTTTGTCCTCTGGAAGACAGTGTTACATTTTTCCCTTTTTAGGACTGATTGGTTGACGTAGTCTGGATGGGTGCCAGAGGGTGAACCCTGCTGTGCGGAACCAGTAACTGGCTCCAAGGAGAAGCCTCTCCCCATTTCTCTCGTACACTGGAGAACGTGAAGGAGCTGAACTGAACTCAGCTCTTATCCTAATTCTTATCTGCAAACTCTCAAACATCAAGAAAGCAGGAGCTTGAGGTGTTTTATAGTTTCTGATTGCAGCTGGAATTTGGGAATCGCTTTTCAGCTCATTCTCATTTCATTCTACCAAGGGCTTCTGATGACTTTAGACTTTTCCAGTGTTCATGCAGCCTTCTGACAACTTGATAGGGGAGAAAAGAACACTCTTCATTTTGGAAAGTCACCCTTGTATAGTCTTGTGTCTTTCCTGGGAAAGGCTCAGCAGAACATTTGCAGCCTTTGCCGTTTCCTTAAAAAGCCTTGCAGCAAACTTGCAGGGAGATTGTGGAATACAGTGCTCTCTCTCTGCCAGTATCTCCTCACCAAATGCCTAAACTCACTGTGCAAGAGTTTTCCGTGCTGCAGTCCCTCTCCGGGAAACTCTCTCAGACTCTTAAAGGCCCTTTTAGCAGGTTGAACTCCAGCGTGTGTTCTGTGCTGCGTTGATTACCTTCCAAATACAGAGGCACCATAACGAAGCCAATCAGCTGTCAGGCTTTAGGGCTTACAATGATTAGGGCCAACATCACTCCACATTTTTTACAGAATTCAACCATAGAAAACTGCAAAGCAACAGGCACAGGTACTAAAAAAATCTTGTATATTCAGTATGGCATTTCATGGCATTTTTGCTGTTGCTGGGGAGGACTTGCACTGATATACTGCAGGCTTTGTGATTCTGGCAAACAAGCCAATATGGAGATGAGACTGAAGGTAAATCATTCCTGATTTTTATGCCTGCCCCCTTCTTAGTTTGAAATCTTGTTTAATGGGAATATTTTTCCTCCAGATAAAAGCCTCATCTGAGATTCAGACGTATTTGGGTTTGAATTCCAGACACTGACTTGGAAAATCTTGCGTTGCACATGGAAAAAGTGATACCTGATTCTGATGGTTTGCTGTAGCTTTAGCATGCTCTCATCTAGTGGCAGTGCTTTCTTAACATACTGTGCTAAGCAAAGTTCTCTTTAATGAGGGCCTGCAAATGATTTGCAAGCCTTGTGGGGAGAAGAAGTCAGAAGTTTGCTTTGCACAGTTGCTATCAGAGTTGAATTCTAACATGTTGCAGTATGAAAAACTACTTTTGTACATATGTAGAGGTGTGTGTACGTGTGAGTATAAAGACATCGCTTCCTATACTCTGCAGGTATTTCCAAGCAAGATTGCCTTTAAGCCAGACTGCACTTTGTATAAATGTAAGCTATCTACCTTACCGCCTCTGGGCTTTTTATCACTCATCTACCCATCTCCTGCCTGCTTGCCTCTTGATTTTCCAGTCTGGTTTCGATCAGGCTTGCAGCCAGTCAACCATCTTCAGCATGGACAAAAGAGCTCGGAAACTGATGCATTTGCAGAAAATCACTTAGCAAACTTAATGGCCCCTTAGTTTCATTGCCCTGTGCGGCTTTCCGTTTTTCCATATCCTAACCAGTTAAATGGATAGGATTTTGAAATGTTTTCAGAAATTGCTTAAAAATATAAGGGATGGAGCTATTTAAAATGGCATCTGGAAGACAGGAGAAATCATTAAATGAATACGAGCCTAAATTTTCAGTTACTGAGGCCTTTTCTTCTGTAGTGTAATTTTTGGCAAATCAAATTTCTACTGAAAAATGTAAACAAGAATTGTCAGGACTTCACTCTTTGGATGCTATTTTTCAGGAGCAAAACACATTCTGCCAATATGTCTCTCGCATTGTTATGAAGATTTGAAACAACATGTTCATTTTGGAGTAGGGTGTTTTTTCTTTCCAAAGACTATTCCAGTAGATCAAAGGAAAAAATCTCCCCACTGCTCTTGGTTTGGTCCCGTTTAAAAGGAAAAATCTGTAAACTTTATTTGCAGTTTGTCATTTCGATCAATCTCTTCCTGACAGAAAAGAATAGCTGTTGGCTCAGGTGTCTAATGCTGAGGCAAAATGAGATTAGGGAGGGTAATTTTAGCTTGCATATCCAGTTCATGGTTTATGATAACTGTTGAATAACCAGGGTCAAATCAGTGTTATGCCGCTAGTAATTTACTAAAGAGCTCCCACAAAAAAGCTGTTGCGCCGAGCCTGTGATAAGCCATGTGTCTCAGGGGACAGCATTGCTGATGAGACAAACTGGAGAAACCTGTCTGTGTCTGAGTTTATACATCAGATGAATGGAAAAAATAATGCTTATTGGCTTCTTTTACAAGTCTTCTGCAAGTTTAAGTAGTGGATGTCCCTAAATGATTGAATAACAAGAACTGCAGAGTCTTTCTATTATTGTGACTCACATCTGATAGTGTTCTTGGCTTTATTGGTGACTTTTCTTCCTGTAACCATTTTGCTATAGATATTCTGAACTGTTATATGTATGTACCTTTAGCATCTCTTTGATTTTCATGTTGTTTGACTGTGGAACCAAGTGCCACTTCAAATTGAACAAAAAAATACATTTATTTTCACTTTGGACAGAACAGTTGCTATTCTGCTGTCCTGTCTTCAGAATGTCAGACAATAGCTGAGGCTCAACTGTTTACCACAAAGTTCTGCCAAGGCTGTATTACCTATTTCTGGCTCTGCCTGATCTCTTCAATATGGCCTGGAGGTTTCTTTGAACTTCAATGCTTCATTACATTTCATTTCTAAGCTGATGGTACTGAGTCATTGATTGCTTTTCATGGATTTGAACTATGTTCCAGTTCAAGACATGATTGGAATTGTTTTCTCACACCTACTAAATGTTGCTCGCTTACAGATGAACTTCTTCTAGCCTTGAGTTATTAATCTAGGCATGAAAATCCTCTAAATGTGGCTATTCTTCTTTTCACCAGCCTTATGTAGGCTTTTATCTGATGATTGCAGGCAGCCAAGGATGTCTGCAGCACATTTAGAAAACCTTTCTAAAACTACACTCTGATCCTTACTCCCATTGCTATTCACATGTATGCCCCATTCACTTTGCTCTTTAAATGGCTTCATAGGTTAGTCCTTAATTTTTCCCCACTACTGTTTGATAAAATGCCTGCTAACGTACAGGGAAGTGAACTTGGGCTCTGTATTCAATAGAAGTATATTCCCTCTTCATTTTTCAGATTAATATGTCATACGTAATAGGAAGAAATTCTTCACTGTGAGGGTGTTGAGGCACTGGAACAGGTTGCCCAGAGAAGCTGTGGCTGCCCCATCCCTGGAAGTGTTCAAGGCCAGGTTGGATGGGGCTTTGGGCAACGTGGTCTAGTGGAGGGTGTCCCTGCCCGTGGCAGGGGGGTTGGAACTAGATAGTCTTTGAGGTCCCTTCCAATCCAAACCATTCTATGATTCTAATCCAGCAAGGTGTTAAACTCCTAAAAGCCCTTGTGCTCTGTACCAAGACCTTGCAGCCAGCACACTGGAGGGTCAGCCATCACATCTTACAGTTCTAATGTCCTTTCAGTCAGCAATTTTTGGATCCTGTGTTTAAGCCAAGACCCAAAAAGATAAGATTTAAGTCTGGAAGGGAAAATAACAGCTCAATTAATATAAACACAAATTTCTACTTGAGGGATTTCACCATTAGCACCTAATCTTAAAAATGTTTTTGCTTTTGTTGTTATTGTGCTAAAGCATCCAAGAGGCAAGATGGGAATTATGGAGAGACTACACACTGGTGCATTTATACAAGTCATAACTGGGGAATATTTTATAACAAATGTATCTGATTAGCATAATCTATTTTTTTACTGCAGTGCACTAGTGATCAGTTCAGTATTTGTCAGCTCACCCTCTCTTCTCATCAGAAATGTAGTTTAGTCCTTTATAAAAATAACAAAGAAGTGAAAGAACTCTGTGAGGTAGGAAGATGGTCACTCAGATCAATTTGGAGGTATCAAATACAGGCAAGGTTTCTAGTCATATATTCCAGGATAACAAGGTACTTAAAGATTCAGAAAGACACTTTGCAGAATTGTCAGATGCACACAGGCACTTACCCCCTCTAGATGCAGGTAGGTACAGAGATTTAAGCCCATTAAAGAACATGGGTGCTGTGGCATCTGATACAAGAGCAGCCTCAAGCAGAACCTGTAGTTCAATCTAGGTGCTGGGACTCTTCACACATTGCACAGAGTTGGGAGCTTCAGATCAAGAAAGTAATGAAACTCATCAATAAAAAGGCATTCAGGCAGCAGCAAGCCTTAAGTCCTTCCTTTGATGGGCTGATCTTTTCTACTTTGGACTCATTACACTGCAGTCTCTTGAAGACTGATGTGTGAGGCAATACTTCAGAAAACCAGAGGAGAGTCACTCCTTTTTTTCAGAGAATGGTTATTAATCCAGCAGGTGGCTTTCTGGGCACCTGTGAAACTTTCATATCAGAAGCCTGAGCACTGACAGACTTTATCACATAAACACCTACTGAGTACTTTGAGAATCTACATTTTAGACTTGAGTGTCTAAGCCAATCTTTACAAATCTAAGTCCTTTAAGGACCTAAACCTAAGTGGTATTTTTTTAAATTTGTCAAAACTTTGAAGTTTCTATTAGATGCTTATGTACACCCTGGGCTAACAAAAGACTTTTGCAATTCTGGATATGGTTAGCATGCACAAACAAATACTGAGTTGAAGTAGGCATGTGAACCAAAGGCCTTTCTGATCTGAGTAGTTAAATACGCAGTCTAGTTTTCATGAACTCTAATATATTAGTATATATGACCTCAAAAATTCGTTCCCACAAACGTAAGTGCTGCTAAAACTCCACCACTTTTATGTTTCCAAAGAAACAAATGTAAAAGGAGTGTGAGATTGACCCATGCACCATTTAAAACTCTATATGGTTATTTACATTAAAAATGAGCAGTATTTGTCCAACTGTAACTGTAAGTGTAGCTTTTAAAGTATCTGAGACCCTGGACTAGTTATTTATTGTTCTAGGAAATGACTTTTATGAGAGCAGCACAGAAACTAGAGACTTTTGATTCTAAGTCTAGACTAAAGCTCAGCAAATAGTCCAGAGACAGTGACTTTCTGACTTGTTGCCCGATGTGGAGGAACAGCTTCAGTGACAAAAGGGGTTACCTCAGATGAGAAAGTTGGCTGGCACCACTATGAGATCTGCTTGCAGAGGCCATGCATGTACTGCAATGTCAAGCAAATTCCTCAGAGGGGACTGCTGCCAGATTTCCTGATTTGGTGGCCAGTGTTTGCAGTATCATTTGAAAAATCCTTACCAGAAGTGTTGCTTTCATCCCACTTTTCAGGTATTTAGCACTCTGAAATTAACAGAATCAAAAAGATGCTACTGATCCACAAATAGACAGCACTGATTATTTTTCCAGTCCTTGAAAAAAATAGGTCCGGACGCGATGTAAAAAACAACAAAGCAAAACGGAACCAAACACAGAAGACAGAGCATGCAACTGGTGATAGGGCTTCCTTGTGCAAGAAGACTCTACCCCAACAGTGCCCATCTGTGAAGGCAGGTGACATAAGAACAGCTCTATCAGGGCAGACCAGAAATCTCTCTTTTCCAGTACCCATCCCTGACAATGGCCTCCAGTGGATGCCTAGAGAAAGGAGCGCAAGAGCAGGACAACCTACTACAGGGTGCTACTCCTCAGCACACCTTCTCTGCCTCCACTAATTTACAGCTGACTGCCTCTTTCTTTGTACTTCATACCCTTCAATGGACCTTCTAACACAAATTTCTTCAGTTGCATCTTTGAAATCCTACAGCCTTTGGCAGCCAGGATTTGGATTTTGAAAGTCAAAACCAACAGAAGAGCAAGTGACGGCTCTCTCAAGTTCTGTGCCTGTTGTAGAGCAGGAACATGCTATCTGTTTAGAGCAGGAACACGCTATGTGTTTAGAGCAGTACCCCTCAGTCCTGTTTGAGTTGCAAGTCCTTACACATTTTCCAGTGGAGCTGCATTTTGCTGTAGGACGAATATAATCCTACTGATAATAGGCATGTTGTTCTTAGTTACAGCTTCCAGCTTAATTACCAACAGTCTGTGGATTCCCAGAAGTCTAGTAACCCCTGGTTTAACTTTCTAATGTCCCTGGCACCTCTCTTAGAAAAAAGCCTGTTAGTCTAACGTACAATTTTCTCAAAGCCACTTCTTACCATTATATCACTGGACCTTTATATTGGAACTATTCATGATTCCAAAAGACATTCCAATTATGTAATAATGTATTAATTACCATTAGCATCATGCAAGAATATTAATTATTCTTGAAAAAATTATTCTATCTTGAGTTTGTTAAAAATAATGTGACTTTTCAAAGCAAAGTTAATTAAGAATACACATGAATTTTCCAAGTCAATCTTCAAGCAGGAAGAATTGAAAGAGTCATTAGATTAATTTAAGAAACCTGTATTTTATTTGTGATCTATAACACCAAAAGAATTGAGTTGTTCCTTTAAGTCTTAGTTTCTATATCCATAAATTTTATTTGGAAAGTATTTTGATATATGAATAAAAGGTCTTATATAAAGACTGAATATTGTTCTGCTACTTAGTTGGCAAAGGCATATCATATAAGCGTATCAAAATAAAGAAATATAAGACTTTCTATGGCAGGCTGAATCATAGCATGAAACTAATTTCTTGAGAAGGCCCCTACCAAATACTTTAGACAGAAATAAATTTCAAATGCAGCGGACAGAAAAGGTTGCTCAATGCTCCATTTCTGTTTTCTGAAGTACAGAGTATTTTCCTTCTAGTACGTGTCTAGCTATAATACCAAAACCATCCTATTTCTTGAAGCCTCAGTATCATCTTATGACAGTGACCTCCACAGGTTAATAGGCTTTGTGAAGAAGTTGTGGTTTTTGTCAAGGGTAAATGTGTTGCCTCCCCATTAATTGCCTTTCTTTGTGTTCTCATGATGACAGAGCGGAAAGCTGGAGGCATCCAGCCTACAAAGAGCGTTCGTTATTTTCTGAATGGTTTGTAACAATTACCTACGGGAGTTCTTTTATCTTCATACTTGTTTGCAGAGAGAAGCCAAAGCAAATATTCTAAATAGCAGTAATATGTTAGTTTTTCTTCTATAGCTGAAACCGTGTTGTGTGGTTAAGATCTAAGCTCTGTGTAAATTGCCCGGATAGTGGCTGGGGCAGAGGGACTTACACTTCACATTGTTTACAGGAAACCACTAAGAGCTGCACCAGAAAGGGTTACTTTTTGATACTAAATAATCTATGTACTGTCCTGGTATTAGTGATTGTTTACTGCTTAACTGTCCAAGACCTGGAAAGGGGAAAGTCATAATCTTTGAGGGGACCGGTGAGGGGGCGACTGTGCCCTGGTAAGCAAAGGACAGACAGTAAAAATGGACTAAAAGAAAAAATATACTCAACAAATGACTCAAAATCACATCACTTATTGGAAAGCGCTCCTCATTTTAACAGGCGCATACACAGGCCAGCTGAAACCTTCAGCAGAAGTAAATCAGCACATCCTTCCATTAACATGAATGACCTAATGATGATTTAATCTATCTGAGGATCTGGCCCTGAGCATTCAGCTGCAGGTTAGATCTGGTTTTGTCAGTTTTGTGGCCTAATTTTCCTGCCTGGACAGTTGGAATGACTCTCCTCTAAGCACATAGTGTTGTCTGTGTCATAATTTCAAACCAGCCAGCAAGTTCTGTATGGCACCAGAACTAGTGCTGGAATGAGGTGCAAGCCAGAGATCCCAACTCAGACAAGCAAATGCTTCTGAACTCACGGGCTCATTGTCCAGAGTTTGTGCTAAAGAACAAGCCTAGAACACCTGCCAAAAATCACAAGACTCTTGTACAGCTAGCAAGGGGGGGGGGGGGAACGAAAAGAAAAGAAAAGAAAAGAAAAGAAAAGAGAGAAGAGAGAAGAGAGAAGAGAGAAGAGAGAAGAGAAGAGAAGAGAAGAGAAGAGAAGAGAAGAGAAGAGAAGAGAAGAGAAAAAAAGAAAAGAAAAGGAAAGAAAAGAAAAGAAAAGGAAAGAAAAGAAAAGGAAAGAAAAGAAAAGAAAAGAAAAGAAAAGAAAAGAAAAGAAAAGAAAAGAAGAGAAAAGAGAAAAGAGAAAAGAGAAGAAAAGAGAAGAAAAGAGAAGAAAAGAGAAGAAAAGAGAAGAAAAGAGAAGAAAAGAGAAGAAAAGAGAAGAAAAGAGAAGAAAAGAGAAGAAAAGAGAAGAAAAGAGAAGAAAAGAGAAGAAAAGAAAAGAAAAGAAAAGAAAAGAAAAGAAAAGAAAAGAAAAGAAAAGAAAAGAAAAGAAAAGAAAAGAAAAGAAAAGAAAAGAAAAGAGAAAAGAAGGAAAAAACCCCTAGGCCAAAATGAAACCCCAAATCTTAAAACTATGCTGAAAACATTAAATAAAATCATACCAGCTCCAGACAAAGAAGGGGGTTTTTGCCTCTAAAGCAGCTATTTAAAACACACCAACACTCTACAATACTGTCTTCCATTATGATCTCTCTCTTTTTTGGGGCCAAGGAGCTTGAAGAAAAGCATCAAATCAGACAAGTGCAGATGACTCAGGACTAGACGGGTTGTTTCCAAAGTGAAAGCTCAAGGGTATTTCATGACTGTAAATTCTTTTCCTTTTACGCACAGGCCTGGTGAGAACTTACGTGAGAGCAAAACCGTTCTCATCTTGGCCTATGTTTTCTCACCTCAAGCATTGTAATTTCAAGTCTATTTAGTTAAAAGCAGCTAGAGGATGGTTGTTAACAGTGCTTTGGGCGAGCAGCAGATACGGCGGCATCGGGTTGAAGCCGTTGGAAGGGTCAGGCTGGGAGCAGTGCCGTGGGTTGGGTCCTCCCTCCGCGGGTGACTGCGCAACCCTCACTGCTTTGTGGTCTGTGAAAAGGGGAGGCTTTGGGGCGGGATATGATGGGCAACAGGCGCTTGGCTTTTGGCCATGCAACAGTAGCTTCAAACTCCGGTTGGGCATTATGTAGAGAGTTATAATCCGTAAGCCTTCCATTAGGAGGCACTTCAGGGTGATACTAAGCAGGAAAGCAAGCCTTTCTCCACAGAGGATCCTAGGCACTGTGACACTACAAATTGCAGTGCTTAATACAGTGTTTCTCAGATATTTCAATGCGTTATTCCCTTTTGACTACTCTCTTTTTGTGCAGTCCCTCCCAGCAGTGTCATTGCTGCATGGTAGGGAGAGGGGGGAAGTGGTGATTATTCCCTGTAAGTGTGGACACTCTTCCAGGTGAGAGAACTGAGCAGTGGATAATTAAGGACAATTTATCGCTCCCTGTGTAGAGTAAAAACTCGCAGCCAGAATTTGCTCACTTCTATAATACCAAATACACCTTCTTCTAATTCTAAAAGCCCTGTTGAACAACCTACAAGTTGAGAAACCACAACTTTGTACCCCTTGCTCCCACAAGAGAATTCACAGTCTTGACCCAGGCTCTACCTTCCTTCACAATATGATGGAAAAATACACCACCACGGAAAAGAAAGATAAGTCAACTCCAAGGAAAGTGAAGATTAGTGCCCTGAAAGAGGCAAGATAAACACTTTAAAAGTCAGAATTAACAGCACTGAATGGTCTTCTGATGGCAAGCACCTAAGTCCTTCAGTAACCAGGAGTGAGTGATTATTTCAAATAGAATAATTATAAATTGAAGCTGTCACAGACAAAGTTTTAGCAAAGGAATGATTTTCTAGGTTGGCGTGTAGGATATACACCTCACTGGGGTCAATATGGGAACCAAAGCTAGCTTAGTTTGTAGACTTTATTCCTAGGATGACTTATTTGCATTTTTCCAAAGGACTAATTAAATATTTAAGACTACTACTTAAAACAGGGATTTGGGAATAAGGGATAAAGGCTGACCACGAAGGCAGTAGACACGGCTAGAGTTCAAGTAGCACAGAAAAAGCATGAAATTACAAGGAAAAGCACACTGAAACAAAATCAACAATTAGGAGCAAAAGAGATAAAACTAAGACCTATATGGTTTTTAGAGAAAGTGTGATATTGGTAAGTGCCTTGCTTTTAGGTCATGTAACTATGGCAACAGAAACTGTGTTGAAGCTTACCAAAAAAGAAAAATGCAGGATGCTGAGGGGTGATATGGTGTTTCAGAAGGTGGGGTTCTACTTGTAACTGACAGAAGTGCAGTGCAAAGCAGCAAAACCAAATGGTTTTTCAAACAAACCAGAACCAGAAGGAAAGGAAGAAGAGAACACAAAGATGATGATATTATGCCTAGGAGAAATCAGTGCTAAGGTATAAAATTTTCCCCAGAGTCCAACAGGCATGTTGCATGACTAGAAAAATACTATTTTGCAAGATAGTGCTTATACAATAAAAGCATGACTGGAACCCTTCAAGCAGAAGAAACAATCTAGAAGAAAAGATGGTAAACTGTTAAGAGAGCATAGTTCAGAAGTTGCTGCTAATTGCCCAAAACACCTTCACTACAGTCTACTAATATGGCAATGCCATAGCTTAGGAGGCTGTGGAGAGGAAGAGGAGCTGAAAAATTTGTAAATGAAGTTTTATCCAATTAGCCTTGTGGCATGACAATATGGCAACAAGAAAGGAAAATGAGACTTGCAATGTGCTAAAATCAGCATGTAACACAATGTGCAAACATCAATATAGGCCAGTTTCTGCACAGTGGCTATCAGCAATGTTAGAGCAAACTACATAAAGCAGGTTTACAGGTGCTCACATCCATCCTATTGCCAGAACAGCCAGACAGCAGGAGAGAAGCCTTACCTACTGCCTAAGGATACTGGAGTCTTAAGAGAAATCAAGTGTCCAGCGTAGCACCCTATATACCAGCACTTGAGTAATCATACCCAGATCACTGGTAAAAGGAATTAACCACAAAAATACTTGTAAGCCAGCTCAGAGAAGGGAGTTTCTCACAAAAGCCAGATGCACTACCTACTCTCCAAATATGACCAACGCTGACCAGGGTTGTTATGTGGGGCAATGCAGGCCAACAGGCAGCAGAACAAATCCAGACTAGCACATCAGAACACCCCAGCCTCCCTCTCCCCAGCAGACACAGCATTTGTAGTCAGTTTTGAAGGAAAAGTGGGAAATCCTCACTATAATGTATGTATTCAAGCTTTGGGGAATCAGACAAACTGTCAGACACTCCTGCAGCTCCCACTAAAGAAAATATTAAAGCTTTTCAGCCACTAAAATAGCCCAAAAAGTAGGACCCAGAGGAGTTTAATTCCAGTGAATTTGTACAGCTTACCTGTGAATGGGAATTCAATCACATCACATCATCAACATACACAGCCGGGCAAAAGGCCAAGGTGAACAGACAGTTACGATTGCTTCGGTTCTGCTAATGAGCGCTGAAGAAAAAAGTATCGGCAGCCTCTCCAGTGTGGAGAAGCACTCCCTCCCAAGGCATTAGCAGCAGTCTGATACAGCACAGCATGTCAAGACATATGCATGGCTTGATGCTTATAGATCTGCACGAGTACACAGCTACAACCAGAAGCCATGCAATTAAAAAAAGAAAAAAAAGAATATCAGAACCTACTGCAACCAAAGTGAAAGATTCCAGAAACTACGAATGGGACAGGATAGTCCGAGTCACACTATTTTCCTTGGGCAAGCTACACAATTGCATGGCAAATGTCTATAGAATTAGCCAATTGTCGTTAATATAACATGAATGATATCATATGTATTTCCCTGGAAAGTCTACCCTGAAAATACAAGATAAAAAGCGTAGACAGGGAGAATGGTGAACCATATGCTTCACTGAGCCTGGTGAGTGAGGTCTGGAAGGAACATGACGTCTTGAGCCAACAGTAGATTCTCAAAATAGCATAGCAGAAGAACAGGGGGGGGAAAACCCACGAAAAGCAAGGCAGTCTTTGGTCAGTACATGACGGACTCAAACCCATGCCAAAATACTCTTTGGAAGGCATACATGATATTTTGTATGATATTGTGATGTGTACCTTCCAAAACTCTCCAGCAAATGAAGAACTAGTCAATAAAGTTTATTTTAAACTTCAATACATCCAATTCATAGCTATGTAAGATGTAGATTTTTAAATCTACAGCTGTGGGACAGAATGTTAGGTATAATATCCATGACCACCATAACCCGCTCTCAGGTAAATACAGCAAAGGAAACACACCTCAGACAGGTTTCCAACAGGAGGCTTGTGCTGATGTTGGCTGTGATAGCATTAATTTTCTTCATAATAAATAGTATGGGGCTATGTTTTGGATTTGTGCTTATGGTGGGTTGACCTTGACTGGACACCAGGTGCCCACCAAGCCGCTCTATCACTCCCATCCTCAGCAGGACAGGGAGAGGACAAACATAAGATGGAAAAAACCTCATGGGTCAAGATAAAGACAGTTTAACAAAGCAAAAGCCACGTGGAAGCAAAGGAAAACCCAAAGATGTATTCTCTACTTCCCATCAGCAGGCAATGTCCAGCCACTTCCTGGGAAGCAGGGCTTCAGTACACATAGCAGTTGCTCTAGAAGACAAACACTGTAAATAACGAATGCCCCCCCCCCACTTCCTCCTCCTTTCTCTGAGCTTTTATTGCTGAGCAGACATCATATGGTATGGCATATCCCTTTGGTCAGTTTGGGTCAGCTGTCCTGGCTGTGTCCCCTCCCAAGATCTTGCCCACCCCCAGCCTACTGGTGAGGGGGAGGAAATGTTGGAGAGAGACAGCCCTGGTGCTGTGCCAGCCCTGCTCAGCAGTAGCCAAAACACCGGTGTGTTACCAACACCTTGCTGGCTGCCGATGCACAGCACAGCGCTGTGAGGGCTGCTACGGGGAACGTTAACTCCACCTCTGCCAGACCCAATACAGTGCTGGAAGCAGTGTTGATAGCACAGAGATGTTTTCGTTACTGCTGAGCAGTGCTTACACAGAGCCAAGGCCTTTTCTGCTTCTCACACCACCCCACCAGTGAGTAGGCTGGGGGTGCACAAGGAGCTGGGAGGGGACACAGCCGGGACAGCTGACCCCAACTGACCAAAGGGATATTCCATACCGTATGACGTCATGCTCAGCATATAAAGCTGGGGGAAGAGGAAGGAAGGGGAGGGTTGTTCAGAGTGACGGCGTTTGTCTTCCCAAGTCACCGTTATGCGTGATGGAGCCCTGCTGTCCTGGAGATGGCTGAACACCTGCCTGCCCATGGGAAGTGGTGAATGAATTCCTGGGTTTGCTTTGCTTGAGCACCTGGCTTTTGCTTCACCTTTTAAACTGTCTTTATCTCAGCCCACGAGTTTTCTCACTTTCGCTCTTCTGATCCTCTCCCCCATCCTGCCAGGGGGGAGCGAGTGAGCGGCTGCATGGTGCTCAGCTGCCGGCTGCGTTAAACCACGACAGTCCTCTTGCCTATGACTGCATGGGGGACTTTGGAAACGACACTGTTAGGAAGTGCTGGATGACAAGGATGTGTATGTGGAAGCACAGGGCCTGGAGGACAGCTGTAGTGCTTTGAGCCCAGGGTTGGTGCCAGTTGAGTTGTGTTCACCTTGCTTTGGGCTTGTCCCCTCCAGAGGGTCTGAGAAGGGGGAAAACAGTGTGAAAGGGAGCAGATGAGGAGCAAATGGAAGAAGGATGGAGATAAAGAAGCAGCAGCATGTGTGGAAAGAGCAGGCCAGAGGGAAAAAATCTGCCAAGCTGAACTTTTGTAGCAAGGGAGAGAATAAGTTTGGTCAGGAGTGGGAGAACAATATGCCGCAGAGCACAGCAATTGGAGTTTACTGATAATAATGTGGGCAGATGGCATATAATCATAACCTATTTCTGGCATGAAACACAAAACAGGGGTGCTTCCACAATCTTGGAGTGCCCACTGTGGCACTGTGTGCCAAGTCTGCCTTTCCACACGCCGCGTGCCTCCAGGTCACCCCGAGCCTGCGGCCTGTTTGCCCTAACTGAGCTCCCCTGACTACTTGTGCAATTAGCATTAAGCGAACGCAGGCTCCCAGACAGGCCGTGCTGAATCGAGTGGAAAAGACTTGAGCTGTGTAATGAGAACTACAGAGCATCAGGCATTTTGAAAAGCTATGAGAAAATGAAAGTAGCGTCTACTCCTATTTATTTTCAGCTAGTTAAAATCTAACTGTGGAAAAGTTCAGAGAATCTACTCCTGACCCAGAAAAGGGTAAATATAGGAAATAGCTTGTTTGGACCAAGAGTAGAGCTTCCTGTGGAACTGGACTTTTACAATCTGTTTTTGCTTTGTAGGGGAAAAAAAAAAGTTTGATTCTCTCAGTAACCTTTCTTTCCAGTTATTTAAAAATTAGGTATCTTCCTAACAAATGTGCATGTTTGTATATGGGTCACTGCCATTCTGCCTTTGAAGAAGGTCCCAGGTAGATTAGCTCCTGGGTTGTGTGTTCAATCAGAGAAGTTATGTGTCGTTTTTCTGGTTGCTCTATCTCTTTTCCTTGGTTTCTGATAAAGTGTTATCCTCTCTCCTGCTTCCTCTGGAGATGCTGTCCATTCCCTAAGCTCTTGAGCCTGGCAAGCTTTATCTGCTAAAATATCTTGCTCGCCACACAGATTTTCCCAGGCTGTCTTTGCTCTAGGCAAAATATTTGCAGGAAAGCTGACTAGACCTCACTTCTGGCTCCCTTTTACCTTACATGACCTAAATTAGTACCTAGTTATACTCTTCTTAGTGGTACAATGTGGTGAAGGCAATTTATGTGCCATTTTCTAGCATGTTTGGTTTCCATTAAAGAAACTAAGAGATACTAAAAGACCTCCAATTGGAGACATATAATTTTACCAGGGAAAAGACCAAGAATCTTTTAAATCACATATGTACATGTAAGCTGTTGCATATGGATATATTTAAGTTTTTAGAGGGCTAGCCATTTCTTTACAATTCATGTGTTACTAAGGCAACGGCAGTACTTATTCTGATTCCTATTGATAGCCCAAAGCATTTTGGGTGGGTTGTTTGGGGTTTTTTTTCCCTCCATACATCAGTTTGCCTTGCTAATAGCAATGAAAATTGAGTCAGATTCTGTTCAGGTTTAGAGAGATACAAACTTGTTCGCAGCTGAAGGATTGTGTAATGTGATCAATGGCAAAACTTGGCCTGTCTAAACTGTATTGGGAAAATTCTCTAGTGAAGATGAGCCCTTACCTTGCAAGCTTCCTGAAATCAGTGGCATCAGAGAGCTAAAAATAAACGGTTATTTGGCTTTTTCAGAAAATAGGTTTATCTCAGTAAAAGTAAAGCTCAGCCCTGCACCCTGTTCCTTGCAGAATGGAAAATAGTTTATGAAGACTTGATTGAAAATTCTGTTCGGTATCATGATTAGATATTAACATATTCACATCATTGTGGATGTTCAGAGGTCTAACTAAACAATTTGGGAAACAGCTAGATAACACTTGGCAGAACTTGGTGATTAACCTAAAGAATAACTATTTGCCCCTGAAATGGTGTTGATGAAAACAATTTGGTGATGGTGACTGTAATAAGCTGCCTTTCCATATTGAGAAGGCTTAGCATTCACCTAGAACAAAGAACGGGCTATAGAGAAATACTGAAACTTTTACCTGTGTATATTGTCACTGTTTGTGACAAACAGGTGTTTGTACCTATGCAGCTATACTATCCTTATAGTTTACCAAATAAAAAATCTCTAGTAATGACGTAGAAAAAGGCATCTGTAAACATATCAAAACAATACCTGTGTATGCTATGTAATGTAATTTCAAGTCCTTTTATTGATAAGATAGTAACTCTATTCATGTTTCTGGCAGAGCTTTCAGAGTACATAACACAGTATCGGAAACAGGTGGGACAGTAATGTAATATTCCTAGTGGCATACTTTAATATCAGAAGAGGCCACTGAGAGTCTTCAAGGAAGTCTCTAAACAAGAACCATCTACTGAGAGCATGTGTAGTATCTATTGTGTTTTGCATCGAAGGATGTTCTTAAACACCACTATAAAAGAGGAAAAAAAACACCACTTTTATTGGGAAATCTATCTGTACAAAGGAAACAATTCACCATCATTGCATTATTTAGGCAGCAGCGAGGAAGCATTCCAAGATCTCCGATAAGTTTACAGAATGGTAGGTAGAACATTTAACCACACAGTTCACATTAATATTGATGGATGCCACATGGTGCAGTCAACCAATTTATTGGAAAGTTATCTCTCTAATTCTAAAATTATATTGACATTTTAACACGACAAATGGTAAATTATTAAACTGATGGATGAGGATCTGGATGTCAAATTCCTGTTTGAAAACAGCAGGACCGGTATGTGGGATTGCCTGCTGTAGTAGCAGTGCCATTGTAACAACGATGACTTAAGAATCTAAGTGATTCACAGGGCAAAATAATTTATTCGGAGGCTATAAGGCGTAGCTAGAAAAAATGTAAATGCTTTTGGACTTTCATGTGTGGCTGCGTGGGACAACAACTGCTGGTTAAGTTACGTGAATGTGATCTTTTTGGCAACTTGGCGTCCTTGTTTGCCTTCAAAAGACAATGCTAATGCTGCCTTTCAAGACAATATGCCTCTTCTACCGCTAGACAGTTTCCTTCACCTTCAGTTTACACGCCCATATCTGTTCCTACACTAAAGGAGGCCAGGGTACGGCCTCATTAAGGATCAGAGCTTTTATGAAAGAAATATACTGGACTTTTCAGTTGGAAGGGAGTCTCCTTCACTTACAGTTCTACTGTGAGCAGCTACCCAGCTGAAAGATGTGATGGGATTCCTTTTTTACTGCCCTTCATTTCCTTCTGATTCAAATATTTTCCATTTGCTTACTCAAAGCTCTAACCAACTTTCTAACCATCAACCATGAAATATAGCTTCCCAGTCAACACCCCCCACTTAAAGAGGAAATAGGTCTGACACAAACCCAGTAAAAGGAGAACTATTTCTGAGGTCTGTGCCAGTTACTGTCCTTTTTCCTTGATAAAGAGGCATTTCTCCTGGTTTTGTCACAGAGCCTCGCATCAAGCTGAGAGCTAAAACAGCCTCACAGTCTTCATCAAGAAAGTACATACAGAGCTGGACAAGCCCAGTGGTAAATGTGACATGCAAGCATTGCTATTCGCCATCAACAATAAAAATTCTGTGACCAGTAACTAAACATCAATTGCCAATATTTCTGCTGCTGATGGGCAAAATCGGATATATTCTAGCTCAGAATCTCAAGCCTGTGTTGCTTTTGCCAGATTAATGGGCCTGAAACCCCATCCGCTATTACTTAGCCATTTGAAAACATGTAGCTCTTCTGTGATTACAGAGAATAATAAATTATGAGAGAGAGTAATATTATTTCACTGGGTGCTCTTCAAGTTTGAGCACAGCTTTAGAATACAATCAGCAGCTGAACATTATCTCTGTTAAAAGCTTAATATACACAAAGTTAGGGCACAGCTCATCAATTTTATTCAAGCTTTATGGCTCCATGGTCCAACTAATTACAATGGCTCTGCAGTATGTAACACTGGAATATCATTGTAATCTCTCAAGCCTTCTACTACTAAAAATTATTCTAGTATAAAACAATAAGTGTATGTTTATGTTCCAGAAGAGCTTAAAGAGTTTAAAGGAGTCAGGAGGGAGGTGCAATGTGCATTATGTAGTTCTCAGGGATAACTTCTCTCTCAAAAATTCAGAGATTTGCTTAGTAAAGGTACCCCAAAATTAGGAAGTAATCTTGGCTAGTTAGTTCTTGACCATGCAAATCACAATATTTTGGCACTTCTAGTGTCTACTTATGCCAAAAGAAGATTGAAAACAGTTTGTTCAGTGATGTTGGAGGACTTTGTTTCCAGTGTCATAAAAAATGAGTAAGGAGAAGGAAAGAAGAGGGAGTGACTTTATGTCAAACAAAATTTTGAAATATATTTAAGTGTATGCAAATTTTTATCCATTTCCATATCTATGGTGGAGAAGTGGAATAAGGTGCTTTGCCTTACATGATTTGTAGTCTTACCTGAGAATTGGAGTCCTGCAGTTCTGGCGCCTTTAGAAACAAGAAACTTCAAATTGGTTCAGATCCAGTAGAAGATACCACAAATTCACTTACTTAACCAGAGAAAATAAAAAAGAACTATATGCACTATATATTGCACCTAATCAGAATAGGCTCCATGTAACACGTGCGTACCTCAGTGGGATGAGCACAAGGTGTGTGGAAAGGGGTGGTGAAACCTGAAGGGAGAGACTATCTCTGAGACAGGAGAGGACAGTGTCAATAAGGAGGCGATGATCAGGAGTCTCATGCTTTCTCTGTTCTTCCCTCAACACTTCTCTGTTACTCCCTATAAAAATGACCCTGACCAACCTTTAGGACTCATCCCCCCACACCGACAGCTCTATAAAGTCTCCAGAGGCAACTGGCCTGTCTTCCTTCCTGCCCAGTGCCCCTTTTGTGTGGTAGCAGCTGTGAAGGAAAGCATGAAGTCTGGAGAAACGACAGGAATCCCCACATTAAGCAGATTCTTCTGCTTTTGGTGGGGTTAGAGGAAAGGACAATTGCTGCTACTGCAAATGGAGCCACTTTCTTTTTTAGAGGCATCGTAGCAGGTCGTTAGGGCTAGAAGGGTAGGTAGGCTGCGGTGATCCACGGGCTTCTGTGCTAGGCAGCAGTCTACCCTACTCCTTTCTTGAGTCAATGCTGATTGCGAGGGAGGGTAACACAGACTTTTCATTTCCATGTCTGCTAAGAAGCTTTTACTGGGGCGATTTGGAGTCTTCCCACTTCATTAACATGAGAAATCATTGGACTGCATTTTAATATCACATGCATTGGCTGAATTGCCAGCCAGTGGCAAAGATGCATATCTGGAAGCTTATTTGTCTAGAGAGTAGTCTGTTTCTCAAGAAAACCATATAAATATAGGCACTGTCCACATCCAAAATATTATAAGCCAGCCAAAACATCATCAGCTGGGATGTGGTCTGCACATAGACCAATGTACCAGGGGAACTGGATAAATATTAAGATGTCTGTCAAATATCATTGGTGAATATGTTGTTGAGCCATCTCAGTGACTACCCTCAGTTTATTAAACTGTGAAAGACTGGATTTATCCAAGTAATATCTGAGATATCCTTCCCAAGTGCAGTAATTATAATAGGAGATTACCACCAAAGCCTATAAAAGTCTTTGGAAAATCTCCAGTGTGGGCTTGAACCTCCCATCCCTCCCCCTTCCTTTTTTGAAACCTGCTTTGTAAAAAAGATTGCAATATAATCTTAAAATAGTAATTGTCTTTTAAAAAAAAATCCCACTGGGGATTCCACATTTCAATATCAAATCATGGGGTGTTTTCCATATTCAGTGTGCAGTTCCCAGCAAGCTAATGCCAAAACACGAGAGTCGATTTGCAAACGGAGCACAGCACTATGTTCATTAATGTCACTTCTGGGTGTTTCCATTAGACTTAGTCTTACCTCCTGCCAAAATACTGGCATTAACTCACTCAGCAGACTGTTCATTGCATCCCAGAGCTGGCATGTCATCATGGACTGGCGGTGCCGAGACCGGCCCTGCTGCAGCATCACTGGGGCAGGGACCGATGCTGCGGGTGCTGACATGGGGTCCTGGGCTGTGGGCAGGGTGGGGGAGCCCGGGGGGCAGGGACAGTAGAGCCTGCAACGTCTTCTGGGCACAGACAGCCTGGTCCATATGAAGCAGCAGAGAGCTCTGAATACAGCCTGATGCACACAGTTCCGCAGCATATTTGGGCCATTTCAGATTTAGGCTGAAAATAAAGAGAAAATTAAAATAAAAAAAAAAAAGTCAGTTTAAATCTGAGACAAAGATTCATTTTCAAAATGACAGCCTCTCTTGCCAGACAGGATATTCTAATGATGTTCTTGTGCTGAACAATATGAAACATCAAACAAGTTGCTTTACAATAACATGGATGGATCTAACTGTCTCCATATGCACATTTTTAAAGCATCATTGTTCAATTAATACTTCATATGGTTAAAAAAAAAAGTAACAAAAATATTTCATCTGGAAGTATGATCAAAGATCAGTTTCTTGCTGCTGAATATTGTGAGAGTATATAATACAGGACATAAGTCAAATTCTTTTTCCAAATGTCTTTTGGTTTAATACTTTGAAACTCTTATGGCTTTTATTGCAAAGACTATATAAAATGCCAGGGGAGGGGAAATATGTATATGTATATCTCAAATCATGCTGAAATGCCACAAAGAGGGAGGGAAAAAATAGAAAGTCATATTGCAGGATTGTTCTCAGCTTTAGGAATGAAATGGGCATGATGTCATATTGAATATTTTATAGGGTTACTGTAGTGAAAAAAGTTATTTTAAAGGACAAACTTGTGGATTTCTTGACTTTCAGCTGTTAAAATTATACCTTCTAGTAACAGGTGAGATTATCCTATCATCACAATGATAGTAAGCCTGTATACTGGAAACATGAAAATGCATTGTTAACATGAATTTTCAGCTATTTGTATTTCAGTGAAGCAGTATAGATCAGAATTGTGGCAGCAAAACAACTTCTCTCCATGTAGCAGTTCTTATTCTCTGACACATTTCACATATACTCAGAGTAACATCCAGCTATGCTAGTGAATGATAAGGGTTATGGCTATCTGTAATTCCCAGTGATACTGCAGCAGAGACAGTGTTGGCTCTGTGGTGTCCTTCCAAGAGCAACAAAGACCTTGTGGGTTAAAGGCTGCCCTGGGATTCCAGATTTCTGCACTCAGTGCTTGGCTCTGTCACTGATGTGATGTGTTACATGGAGCCAATAGTCTCCATACTTTCTAACCATGAGTTGAAAAATAGGATAAATATTTCTCAGTGTCATTGTGGTGAGATATAAAAAATAAATAAATAAATCACCCATTGGGAAAATGAAGAGCAGAGAAACAGGCTGACAAAGCATAACCAAACTTTAACTGAACCCAAAGGTTATGCTCATCTTTAGATGTCTGCAAACACAGATAACCTGCACCCTTTCTCGCAGCTGCAGCCACCGAAGCAGATCCCTTGGCATGCATCGCTACCTAGGCAAATGCATTTGTTTACCTCACCCCACTGTTCATCCACACAGCTGCAACGAGAGGCAGCAACAGCTTGTGCCTCTTACATCTGCCTTCGCTGTTGGGGAAGATCTGAGGGTCCTCTCCTGCGCCAGTGTAGGACAAAAGTTGTAGAGATGGAAGGGCAGAGCAGCACATTGGACCTCGACCTACTGTCACCCCACCAATTCACCTTTTTTAAGTAGGGAGAATTGCTAGAGACATGTCTGTGCAGTGGATTCAGTAAATGCAGGCATCTCCTTTAACCTGAATCAGTTCCTTTCAGAGATGGACAAAACCATGTTTGAAATAATAAAGAAAAGACCACAGCTTTCCAGTTCCACTTTTTCCCTACAAATACACAGAGGGGAGAAATGTGGTGGGCTCAACAATGCTGAAAGCAACAGAGCAAAATAAAGATGATTTATCCAAATGTCTTACTATGGTAAAAACGAGTGATGCAGATTAATGCTAAAAGTAAAAAAAAAAAAAACCAAAACAACAAAACCAAACAAAACAACCAAAAACTCAACAAATATAAATCTAACTTGCTTCCTTGTGTCAAGGGATAAACATCTTTTAATATACATATGCACACAGTATATCACTACCTCCTGTCCCACTTGGTGTCTGTCCCTAAGGAAGATTTATGTTTCTCCGAATTTTTGTTTTGTTCTCTGTGGTTTTATAATTTTTAGTTTTGCACTTTTGGGGGTTTAATTTAATTCCTATTTATTTTGCTTAAGTCACAACTCTGAATTCCTTTTATCAAGAAGAAGTGTTTTTTTGATATGTTATCAAAAATGTAGTGGGAAAAGTTTTATGTTCTAACCACAAGCAAGATGCCAGACTTTTGTCTGCTGTGGAGAAAAAGTATGGGTCTAAACAAACCTGAAGAAACATTTATTTTCTCCTCCTAGCAAGAATATGAATTCAGCTGCATATCATCGATGGCAGCAGGGTCTGAGATACCTTGGAAAATACCCATTTTATGACAGATGCCGTGTTCAGTAGAGACACTATGGTGAGCAATTACAAAGTCCTTTTAGTGTGCTCTTTAGAATCCCAGTTCTAGACATCTGTAACACTGAAACAAGGTCAGGGCATCTATAAACCATGTGTATTCAGGATTTTTTTTGTAATGTTTCACCTGAAAAAGACTCCTGTATCACAAGGAGAACAATGCTCTTTCATTTCCCACCTTAGCCTAAGGTCAGCCGAGATTTTTTTTTAAACTGAATAATAAGTATATATTTAGTCTGTCAAACATTTTCTAATTCAACACTTCTCCTGCATATTGCAGTCTAAATTGAAAATTTATCCTCCCCACTCCCGAACCTCCATGGTATAGAAAACTTACAATATGTGACGTACGCACTTCTTGACAGATTCCAAAACAAAGGCTAGGTATTTCTAGTCTTGGGCCAATCTTTCTGGCATAGAAATCTGTATTGCACCTGAGTAGACACTTTCCTCCCACAGACATCTGTCTGCATCTCTGTTGCAGGAAAGCTGGTAGTGTAAATCATGTAAATGAATGCCATGCATTTGATCTCCTTTTCAGCTGTGCATCCTCCACCAGATAATGAACATCAGGGGGCCATAGGGAGGAGAGGGCTGGCAAACTTGGGAAGAAGGAAAAGTGAATACCAAAACAACAGGCAATACACTGGTGGCATCAGGTTAAAGGAGCCTTTCTAAATGTACCCAGGGAAGGGAGGCAGGTAGGTGAAAATGAAAAACCTACCATCAGCGTCATGCCAGCCTCTCTTCCCTGTCGGTGGAGTCAGGGCTTACGTACTGAACTCTAAAAGTTTGAAAACTTTAACTATTAAAATATCCCTGAATTCAGCTAAAGTATGGAAGGTTGTGCTTTATGTCGTCCTAGTCTTTTCATTTCAAAGAATGAGCAGATAATACAAGCAAATTTAAGTTTTGCTATTTTAAAGACTGAATACTGGTTTTCGTATCATCATTGAAAATAATATCATGTCTCTGGTTGAAATTTGTGAGTGGCACCTGGAGTGGCTCATGGTGAATGACTTTGGATATCTCTCTCTAATGGCAGAACATGCTTGAGCTTCTCATACACCGTGAATGAATGTAAATACACAGGGATTATCATGCAGGTTTTGGTGGTGGCTGCTGCTGTTTTTCACCTCTTGTTCACACATATGGTTTCAGATGAGGAAGACTCTAGAAGTCTTTTACAATACACTGCATAGTAATCGCAGATCAAAGCATATAGTTTTTCAAAGCAAATATGATCTAAAAGAAAATATGTTGTTTTGATAAAAACCACGTCATCCCTGTAGGAATGACAGTTTCCACAAAATAGAATTGTTCCCATCATGGCAAGTTGTTCTTAAAGATATCAGCGTGCAACAGAGTGGCGGGGAGCATCTGGCCCACCGCTTCTGTATGGTCACAGACGTGACCAGGGCCACTTGAGGGATGTAAGCATTTATTGACATTAATTTAACTGCTTATTAGAATCAACTAATACTCTTTTTCTCCTCACGTTATCCTTCACACTTAAAAATCAGAATTTGCGGATGGATTCTTTTTAGCACCTTTAAAATGAGACTCCTTACATGCTGACAGAGTAGAATGGTTCATGATGGCCTTTACTGAATGTAGTGAAGGAAGCGGAGCAGCCCTATGGCCCGAGAGTTGGCCAAAGCAGCTCTGAAATGGGTTGTCTTCTGGATGAACGCTTCTTGCAAATACTTCCTTTGTTATGTTGCTGTGCAACTGACTTTCCAGATGGGGCTTGTTATAGCAACAAAAATATGTGGCTATGAACTCCAAATATTGTCATTCTAGCTCTGCTGCTAGTGAGATGGCAGAGGAGATGGTACGTACACGTTTGAGCCCTGAAGCTACTATGTTTGAAAAATTTCCCTTCTGCAGAATGAAAATATTGCTCTGCTGTGCAATCTTAATTAATACTAATTTAAATATGATTCTCCAAGGCCAAGCTGGAAGTCAGTAGGACCTTTCTTCTTCTTGGCCTAGTAGCCTACTAAGGTGGTTTCCATTGCTGAGCTACATCCCCTGTTTACTTTAGACAAAAGTATAAAGTTTATTATAAAATAAAAATGAAGATGTAATCCATCCCTGAAAATATTTTTGATGTTACATCCACTTTGAGTTACAGTAAAGGAGTAATTAAAAGTTAAATTTCCTGCATAATAGCTTATATTATTTATTTCCAAGTCTCTTCACCTATAGCCTGTACTACAGAAGTGAAGACTTATTTATCTGTATCACTCGCACTGTCATGTCTTAGTTCTCAAGAATCCCTCACCAGAGAGGTAAAAAGGAATTTAAAGCACTGAAAAAACCACAACATTTGTTGTGTTACTATGGAGTCTGATTTGTAACAGAAGCAAGTAAAATTGGTGGTGAGACATTAAATCAGTCCTTTAACCCTAAGTATATCAAAAGAAATAGGGACAAATTTCAATTGAGATTTGGCACTAATAACCTTCTGTGGAAGGAATCTCCATTCTTCCACATGCAGTTTGTCCTTTAGGAAGAATGTGCTCAACCTTTCACTTGATTGAAGCACCGTCTAGAAGTTAATCAAATTGGACTGTGATTTTTGTGTATACATTTTGTAGTCTTTCAATTATTTGATTGTTTCTTCTGTTGTCTAATTGCCTTAATTTCTTAAGGTAGCATTCAAAAGAGAAAGGTTTTAAAAAACCTGAATCTGAGGTTCTTTTGGACCTATCATCACATCACTACTCATGTGGAGATTCAACATGAGAATATGGCACAGAGTCAATGAAGCATTTACAGCAATTTGCTACCTGTGGAGATCTGAGACACATATGGAGCCATATGTTTTTGGTTTTTTATGTGATGTATAAGACAAAGTCTGCCTGTTTTCTTAACATATCCTAACAAAAACTACTGTAGACCTACAGGTCATCTATATACTAAAATATGAGCCTGTTTAAAGAGATGTTTACCTGCAGAACCAATACGTATCAGATTAGTATGTGAGACAGACTTCAAACGAGTCTTCACCTCGTCAAGTGCAGCATATGGCTGATTTACAGCACAAATTAGCAGGTCCCGTTTTGTGATGTATAGCTTTCCAGAGCTTCCAGCATCCCTGTTACTTATGTGCTTTTCCGATATGACATGGACCGTCAGAAAAAAATTGGGGTTTCTTAGTCCGAGGAGAGTAGTCTTCAGATACTTAGGGAATGCACCATCTTCATCTCTACAGTAAACAAGAATATAATAATGTATTTAATTTGCTGGAATCAAGGTAAGTTATTCATTGGCACAACTCTACAAGCAAGGCTAACAAAGCTCTGGAAAGACTTGTCTGGGAGGCGTGACATCTCTGGAGACATGCAAACAGGCTTGATACAGTTCTACCAGGGATGGTTCAGGAAAGATTGGTCCTGCTGTGAGGCAGAGGATTAGACAGGATGGCTCTAGAGGTTTTTTCCCTATTTTCTAAGACTTTTTGTCTCATGCTTCCATAAACTTAAGTGGTTTTCTGTATGGCAGCTTAAAAGTACCTGAGTTACTTCTGCTGTATCCCAATTTACTTCACACCACCAGCCTGGAAGAGGGTACACACAAAAAATATTGAGATGAAACTTCACAAATTTGTTTTGCTAATAACTGCTCATCTGGTGTGTTGCTTCTACAAAACAGTGCTTAAAGTGCACTTTAAGCTACAACTCCATCTTATTTCTCCCCACTTCAACTGTGAATTACATGCAAATACTACTGCTTTCAGATCTGTGATGAAGGTATCAACGAGAGCTTGCCAAGTGCTTATGTCTCCTATCGTAAAATTTTCTAGGAAAGAGAACTATCTGTCTTCAAATTCAGGATAAAGCACACAGGAGGTTTAAATGGGAGAGAGACATTTCGAGAGCGTTCTTCATATTTTCATTCATTTTAAAGAAATGATGCAAACGATTGAGAGAACAAGTGTGCTGAGGTATGCCTGAGCATCCCCCACCCCAATATTTTTCCTCAGAGCTTTGAAGATCTGATGTGCAAGTGCTGAGCAAGGTTCCAGAAACTGCTGGCAACGTGCTGCGATGTATTTATTTCCTTTGCATGGGCTTATTACCAATTTTGCACATAACTTGTGACTTGCCGTTTCCCTTTATGGCAAGCAACCAAAGGGAATGTAGGTCCTTAATGAGAAACAATCCATTTTGCAAATGGATTTCAGAGCAGCTTTTACAGGCAGCAGGATTGCAAGTGTTAATGCTGTGAAGATGCCCAGGAAACATGCCCTGCTACATATTTTTGGGTGTTAAGTACTTTAAAAGAAAGAGAGAGAGACATTTTGGCTATCATTAGGTATGAGCCATAATAAGGTCGTTTCTGCCATTTGTTGCTAGACAGCACCCTAAAGCTATCCAGTGAGATTATCTGAATAACTCTGTCTTTAGAAAGCAGCTGTTCACCAGATGTTCTGCAGCCCTTACAGCAAACTTACAGGTAGTTATATTCCTTTCTTTTTCATCCATGAAAAAGACAGAGTACTGATAGGTTTGAAATCTGGCTTCAACTATCCTCTTAATATTGCCTTCTATAGAAAAATAAAAAAAAATAACATCTACAGTCCATAAATGGTCATGTACAAACATGTACGTACGCTAATTACTTTTAATATGTTATGAATATGCCTTTCATGACGTACTAGCTACTGAGAATACGGAACTGATTCATCTGTGAAAACTGTCCTGTGATTCCAGAAATATCTGCCTACAACATTAGGATTCATTCTCTTTTAATTCTGTAAAAAACAACTTTGATGTATACATTTTTTTACTATGCACTGCAAGACACTGTCTGCATAGCTTATGACCAAATCCTAACAAGAAAAAATATTGAAGACATTCAGGTTACCTGAACACTGTTATATGGACTTCTTTAAAGTAAATTAATGATCTATTAGCAATCACAAAAATTGCCAGAGCAATGATGTAATACAAAGAAGGGTTTTGTAGAAGACAAAAGCCTGACAGAGGTGGTCAGAGATGATTTTTCAGAAACAGCAGCTATTTGCCATGACTAAGCAAAGAATACCTTACCCATGGCAATTTATGAGGAGTGTATATGATAGTGCATTAGGAAAACATATTTGTTTGCTATGATTCAATTTTTTCCCTTATTTTAATTTCTCTTTCTTAAGATTATTGTTGTAAGTCTGAAATATCAAAGTACATCTGCAATGAAAAGAAAGATCTGTAGTATCTAACAACAGGCATAAAAAGTTGAGCAGTTCCTAGAAAATGAAATTGAGAAATCTGGAGAGGATAATTAAGTCAACTGAACAGAGGTATCTTGTGAAATGAGTGAATGAATGAATGAATGAAACTGGCAATGGGATGAAGCTGATACATGTAAGAGAAAGGCCCAAAGGATGGTGATGAACTCGAATTGTTTGTGGATACATTAGGGACATTTCTGCAAGAACACCTAGAAACCATTCAGAGAAAAATATTATCCTTATGGTGGGCTGATGGATGACAAGGTGTCCCACCTCAGTAAGTCTTATGACAAGTTTTTACTCTATCAGTCTCCTCTTTCTCTCCATATGATTCAGAACTGAGGACAGAGGGTCTGACACCAGCAGGTGAATTCAGGCTGGCTGAAGTTTCTAGTTCAGAAGTTTGCAAGGCAGCTATGAAAAATATATACCGGATGAAATACATCTTTGCCATCAAGAATCCTACAGGAGAAACTAAGGGGAAAGATGTATTGCAGTAGGGAACCTTGGTGTGGGAATTCAAGAGCTCAGAAAATCTTTGGTCCATGCAGACTTTTAAAGTGCTGAGCATGGAAAAAGCTTTTGCTCCGAGGAATTCTTGGCATGGCCTGACATAGCTTGAACGGGGTGACTATGGGGCCTATTTCTTCATACTGCACGTATGTATCTGGGAATCCTTGAGCACTGTAGCCAGACTCTGTGTGTGTGTGTGTATTAATTTTTCCAAGAGCTCTGCAAGACCCAGGCATTTGGCAAAAGAGAAAGTGCCATACTGTGAAAAGGTATTTGACAAACATGTTTGATGATATCAGCCTCTCATTTCTACCTTACCATGAGAATAAATTATAGCAAGGCCCCTTTGCATGCAGGAAGGCTTTAGAATAAAACAAAAGTATGGAAAGGCCAAAATTTGGCTCCAGATGGGGGCCTTGCAGAGGAGTTAGAGCACATGGTATCAGGTATGCAGATACATGGGTTTACGGTTTTCCTCAGGATATCTTAAGAATGGAGCAGACCAACCTTCATCATAATTACAGGCACAATATAAAAGCATAAGGCAGATGAATGGATGTATGGCCAGATTTGGTGATGGTAGAAATAGGGAAGAATTCTGGCAATGAGAAAATTATAATATTCATCCCACTGAAATGGTATTGCATCAACAACAGGATGAGTTGATAACACTGATGTGTATGTGTACATTTATGTCCACACACATGTACTTAAGTACCTGCTCTAAACAAAAGTCTAGTTCCTACTCATAATGCTAGAGCTGCCTGATTGAAGTGGAACTGGAGAAAAATATCAGGCATGTGGACTTGTCACAGAAATTATACGCATTGGAAAATAATGTGTCACCATCTACTTACTGCCAAAAAGAAAATATCATAATTTAAAGTGAATGAAATATAAAACATAAGGGGAAATCATGGACCTTATTCATGTGGAGACCAGCACAAGAAAACAGGCACATGTCCACATTTGCATCCTAGGTTTCATACAGATCTCTTTTGCCAGTAGTCATGGAGTAAGGATTTGCCCTTCTGTAGCCAAAGTTAAATTTCAACCTCAAAACAACAACTAACTTTCTATGATGTATTAATTTCTTCACACAAATGGCAGGTAGCATTAAGCTGGATCATCCATGGATCGTTGTGCCGTACCTCAGCTACCCTGTCTTCTTCAATGGTTTGGCTCAAGTGTACTTTCTCCCAGAGCTTCTGCCTGCAGTCAGTGTCAGTATTACCAAGAAGAACAGGCATTTGTCTGGGAGCTACTAACAGCAAAAATCAACTGGCATGTTTGTCAACAGTCTCTGCCATCCAAAGAGTTAAATTAACCCTAGACATTGGCACTGTGGACAATCCTATCTAAAAGAGCAAGCCTAGTCTAGGCAGTTCAGTTTCACAAAAGCCAGAGTACAGCAGAATAGCTAAGAGGACATGTATCTGTTTACTTGCCGAGAAGACTGCACTGAGATCATCCATCTGTTCTTTGAGGAAATTGCAAGGCCATCTTTCAGGGCAGTTATACAAATGTCGGAAAGCTAAATCAACTTTTACATTCATTTTCTACTGTTGCTCTCAAAATAGCGGAAAAAGAGCATTGCAGTATATCTGTATATTTGGAAATGTGTATACACACTCTGAATTTTAGCATTCTTTTCCTTGTTATTTTTACTTCTTTGAGAGTTTTAATAAAAGCATGAGAAGGATAGGATAGAGTTTGCTGAAGATTAACAATCCCCAGTCAGAGACTATCACAAAACAACTGTAATTAAACAGGATTCCTGAAAAGCTCCCAGTCGTACTAGTCCCCAGACTTCAGGCACCTGAGGTTCTCTATATCCCTAGCATAAAAAGAGAAGACAGTGGAAGGCTTGCACTTGTTTTCTGCTCTGAACAGTAACTGACAGAACCATATTTTGTGAGACCCCTGCTTACTTTCACAGTGATTCCTATTGCAGAGATGCTTGGTGTTTTTCTCTCCAGCTGGGCTCT